>NC_091985.1:187707170-188365034 GCF_044704955.1 Pristiophorus japonicus
GGTGGTCTGGGTCAGTCTGGGACAGGGGAGGGTGAGGGGGGTCTGGGTCAGTCTGGGACAGGGGTGGGTGGGGGGGAGTCTGGGACAGGTGAGGGTGAGGGGGTCTGGGTCAGTCTGGACAGGGGTCTGAGTGGGGGTCTGGGTCAGTCAGGGACAAGGGAGGCTGAGGGGGGTCTGGCTCAGTCTGGGACAGAGGAGGCTGAGGGGGTTCTGGGTCTGTCTGGGACAGGGAGGGTGAGGGGCGTCTGGGTCAGTCTGGGACAGTGAAGGGTGGGGGGGATCTGGGTTAGTCTGGTACAGGTGAGGGTGGTGGGGTTCTGTGTCAGTCTGGGACATGGGCGGGTGAGGCGGGTTTAGGTCAGTCTGGGACAGGGGAGTTTGAGGGGGGTCTGGGTCAGTCTGGGACAGGGGAGGGTGAGGGGAGTCTGGGTCAATCTGGGACAGGGGATGGGGAGTGGGGGTCTGGGTCAGTCTGGGACAAGGGAGGCTGAGGGAGGTCTGGCTCAGTCTGGGACAGGGGATGGTGAGGGGCGTCTGGGTCAGTCTGGGACAAGGGAGGCTGAGGGGGGTCTGGCTCAGTCTGGGACAGGTGAGGTTGAGGGGGATCTGGGTTAGTCTGGTACAGGTGAGGGTAGTGGGGGTCTGGGTCAGTCTGGGACAGGGGAGGGTGAGGTGGGTCTGGATCAGTCTGGGACAGGGGTGGGTGAGGGATATCTGCGTCAGTCTGGGACAGGGGAGGTTGAGGGAGGTTTGGTTCAGTCTGGGACAGTGGAGGGTGAGGGGGGCTCTGGGTCAGTCTGGGACAGGGGAAGGTGAGAGGGTCTTGGTTAGTCTGGGACAGGGTAGTGTGAGGGGGGGACTGGGTGAGTCTGGGACAGGGGAGGGTGAGGGGGTATGGGTCAGTATGGGGCAGGGGAGGGTGAGGGTGTTCTGGGTCAGTTTGGGACAGTGGCGGGTGAGGGGGGTCTGGTTCATATTGGGACAGGGGAGGGTGATTGGGGTCTGTGTCAGTCTGGGACAGGGGAGGGTGAGGGGGATCTTGGTCAGTCTGGGACAGGGTAGTGTGAGGGGGGGTGTGGGTCAGTCTGGGACAGGGTAGTGTGAGGGTGGTCTGGGTCAATTTGGGGCAGGGGAGGGTGAGGTGGTTCTGGGTCAGTTTGGGACGCAGCGGGTAAGGGGGTCTGGGTCAGTCTGGGACAGGGAAGGGTGATTGGGGTCTGGGTCAGTCTGGGACAGTGGAGGGTGAGGGGTGTCTGGGTCAGTCTGGGACAGGGGAGGGTGAGGGGGGTCTGGGTCAGTCTGGGACTGGGGAGGGTGAGTGGGGTCTGGGTCAGTCTGGACAGGGGAGGGTGAGGGGGGTGTCGGTCAGTCTGGCACAGGAGAGGGTGAGGGGGGTCTGGGACAGGGGAGGGTGAGGATGGTCTGGGTCAGTCTGGGTCAGGCGAGGGCGTGGGGGTCTAGGTCAGTCTGGGACAGGGGAGGGTGAGGCGGGTCTGGGCCAGTCTGGGACAGGGGAGGGTGAGGGGGGTCTCGGACAATCTGGGACAGGGGAGGGTGAGGGGGGTCTCGGACAGTCTGGGACAGAGTAGGGTGAGGGTAGTCTGGGTCAGTCTGGGACAGGATAGGGTCAGGGGGGTCTGGGTCAGTCTGGGACAGGGGAGGGTGAGGGGGGTCTCGGACAGTCTGGGACAGAGGAGGGTGAGGGTCGTCTGGGTCAGTCTGGGATAGAGGAGGGTGAGGGGGTGTCTGGGTCAGTCTGGGACAGGGGAGGGTAGGGGGGGTCTGGGTCAGACTGGGACAGGGGAGTGTGAGGGGGGTTCTGGGTCAGTGTGGGACAGGGGAGGATGAGGGGGTCTGGGTCAGTCTGGGACAGGGGAGGGTGAGGGGGGTCTGGGTCAGTCGGTACATGGGAGGGTGAGGGGGATCTGGGTCAATCTGGGAAAAGGGAGGGTGAGGGGATCTGGGTCAGTCTGGGACAGGGGAGGGTAAGGAGGTTCTGGGTCAGTCCGGGACAGGGGAATGTGATGGGGGTCTAGTACAGGAGAGGGTAAGGTGGGTGTGGGTCAGTCTGGGACAGGGGAGGGTGAGGGGGGTCTTCGTCAGTCTGGGACATGGGAGGGTGAGGAGGTTCTGGGTCAGTCTGGGACAGGGGAGGGTGAGGGGCGTTTGGGTCAGACTGGGACAGGGGAGGGTTGGGGGCAATCTGGGACAGGGGAGGGTGCGGGGGTCTGGGTCAGTCTGGGGCAGGGGAGGGTGAGGGGGATCTGGGTCAGTCTGGGGCAGTGAAGCGTGAGGGGGGTGGTCTGGGTCAGTCTGGGACAAGGGAGTGAGGAGTTCTCTGGGTAAGTCTGGAACAGGTGAGAGTGAGGGGGTTTGGGTCAGTCTGGGACAGGGGAGTGAGGGCGGGGTCTGGGTCAGTCTGGGACAGGGGAGTGTGAGGGGGGTCTGGGTCAGTCTGGGACAGGGGAGGGTGAGGGGTTGGGGGTCTGGGTCAGTCTGGGATAGGGGAGTGAGGGGGTGATCTGGGTCAATCTGGGACAGGGGAGGGTGAGGGAGTTTGGGTCAGACTGGGACAGGGGAGGGTGGAGGGGAGTCTGGGACAGGGGAGGGTGAGGGGGTCTGGGTCAGTCTGGACAGGCGAGTGATTGCGGGACTGGGTCAGTCTGGGACAGGGGAGGTTGGCGGGAATGTGGGTCAGTCTGGGACAGGTGAGAGTGAGGGGGTTTGGGTCAGTGTGGAACAGGGGAGGGTGAGGGGGGTCTGCGTCACTCTCTGACAGGGGAGTGTGAGTGGGGGTCTGGGTCAGTCTAGGACAAAGAAGTGAGGGGGGTCTTCGTCAGTCTGGAACAGGGGAGGGTGAGGGGGTCTGGGACAGGCGATGGTGAGGGGAGTCTGTGTCAGTCTGGGACAGGGGAGGGTGAGGGGGCTCTGGGTCAGTCTGGGACAGGGGAGGGTGAGGGGGTCTGGGTCAGTCTGGGACAGGGGAGGGTGAGTGGGCGTGGTCAGTCTGGGACAGAGGAAGGGAGAGGGTGGTCTGGGTCAGTCTGGGTCAGGGGAGGGTGAGAGGGGTCTGGGTCAGTCTGGGACAGGGGAGGGTGAGGGGGATCTGGATCAGTCTGTGACGGGGAGGGTGAGGGCGGTCTGAGTCAGACTGGGACAGGAGAGGGTGAGGGGTGTCTGGGTCAGTCTGGGATAGGGGAGTGTGAGGGGGCAGACTGCTTCAGTCTGGGACAGTGGAGGGTGAGGGGGGTCTGGGTCAGTCTGGGACAGGGGAGGGTGACGGGGGTCTGGGTCAGTCTGGGACAGGGGAGGGTGAGGGGGAGTGTCTGGGCCAGTCTGGGACAGGGGAGGGTGAGGGGGTTCTGGGTCAGTCTGGGACAGGGGAGGGTGAGGGGTGTCTGGGTCAGTCTGGGACACGGCAGGGTGAGGGGGGTCTGGGTCAGTCTGGGACAGGGGAAGGGAGAGGGTGGTCTGGGTCAGTCTGGGACAGGGGAGGGTGAGGGGGGTCTGGGTCAGTCTGGGACAGGGGAGGGTGAGGGGGATCTGGATCAGTCTGTGACGGGGAGGGTGAGGGGGGTCTGAGTCAGACTGGGACAGGAGAGGGTGAGGGTGGTCTGGGTCAGTCTGGGGCAGCGGAGTGTGAGGGGGCAGTCTGCGTCAGTCTGGGACAGGGGAGGGTGAGGGGGTTCTGGGTCAGTCTGGGACAGGTGAGGGTGGGGGGGGGTAGTCTGGGTCAGTCTGGGACAGGGCAGGGTGAGGGGGGTCTGGGTCAGTCTGGGACAGGGGAGGGTGAGGAGGGTCTTGGTCAGTCTGGGACAGGGTAGGGTGAGGGGGTCTGTGTCAGTCTGGGACAGGGGAGGGTGAGGGCGGTCTGGATAAGTCTGGGACAGGGGAGGGTGAGGGGTTATGGATCATTCTTGGACATGGGAGTGCGGGGGTGGGGGGTCTGGGACAGGTGAGGGTGGGGGGGGAGTCTGCGTCAATCTGGTACAGGGGAGGGTGAGGGTGGTCTGGGTCAGTCTGGGACAGGGGAGGGTGAGGTGGGTCTGGGTCAGTCTGGGACAGGGGTGGGTGGGGGGGAGTCTGGGACAGGTGAGGGTGAGGGGGTCTGGGTCAGTCTGGACAGGGGAGGGTGAGGGGGGTCTGGGTCAGTCTGGACAGGGGTCTGAGTGGGGGTCTGGGTCCGTCAGGGACAAGGGAGGCTGAGGGGGGTCTGGCTCAGTCTGGGACAGAGGAGGCTGAGGGGGTTCTGGGTCTGTCTGGGACAGGGAGGGTGAGGGGCGTCTGGGTCAGTCTGGGGCAGGTGAGGGTGAGGTCGGGGTCTGCGTCAGTCTCGGTCAGGGGAGGGTTAGGGGTTATGGGTCAGTCTGGGACAGGGGAGTGTGGGGGGGATTTTCGGACAGGTGAGGATGGGGTGGGGGTCAGGGTCAGTCTGGGACAGGGGAGTGAGGGGGTTCTGGATCAGTCTGGGACAGGGGAGGGTGAGGGGTTATGGATCATTCTTGGACATGGGAGTGCGGGGGTGGGGGGTCTGGGACAGGTGAGGGTGGGGGGGGAGTCTGCGTCAATCTGGTACAGGGGAGGGTGAGGGTGGTCTGGGTCAGTCTGGGACAGGGAAGGGTGAGGGGGTTCTGGGTCTGTCTGGGACAGGGAGGGTGAGGGGCGTCTGGGTCAGTCTGGGACAGTGAAGGGTGGGGGGGATCTGGGTTAGTCTGGTACAGGTGAGGGTGGTGGGGTTCTGTGTCAGTCTGGGACATGGGCGGGTGAGGCGGGTTTAGGTCAGTCTGGGACAGGGGAGTTTGAGGGGGGTCTGGGTCAGTCTGGGACAGGGGAGGGTGAGGGGAGTCTGGGTCAATCTGGGACAGGGGATGGGGAGTGGGGGTCTGGGTCAGTCTGGGACAAGGGAGGCTGAGGGAGGTCTGGCTCAGTCTGGGACAGGGGATGGTGAGGGGCGTCTGGGTCAGTCTGGGACAAGGGAGGCTGAGGGGGGTCTGGCTCAGTCTGGGACAGGTGAGGTTGAGGGGGATCTGGGTTAGTCTGGTACAGGTGAGGGTAGTGGGGGTCTGGGTCAGTCTGGGACAGGGGAGGGTGAGGTGGGTCTGGATCAGTCTGGGACAGGGGTGGGTGAGGGATATCTGCGTCAGTCTGGGACAGGGGAGGTTGAGGGAGGTTTGGTTCAGTCTGGGACAGTGGAGGGTGAGGGGGGCTCTGGGTCAGTCTGGGACAGGGGAAGGTGAGAGGGTCTTGGTTAGTCTGGGACAGGGTAGTGTGAGGGGGGGACTGGGTGAGTCTGGGACAGGGGAGGGTGAGGGGGTATGGGTCAGTATGGGGCAGGGGAGGGTGAGGGTGTTCTGGGTCAGTTTGGGACAGTGGCGGGTGAGGGGGGTCTGGTTCATATTGGGACAGGGGAGGGTGATTGGGGTCTGTGTCAGTCTGGGACAGGGGAGGGTGAGGGGGATCTTGGTCAGTCTGGGACAGGGTAGTGTGAGGGGGGGTGTGGGTCAGTCTGGGACAGGGTAGTGTGAGGGTGGTCTGGGTCAATTTGGGGCAGGGGAGGGTGAGGTGGTTCTGGGTCAGTTTGGGACGCAGCGGGTAAGGGGGTCTGGGTCAGTCTGGGACAGGGAAGGGTGATTGGGGTCTGGGTCAGTCTGGGACAGTGGAGGGTGAGGGGTGTCTGGGTCAGTCTGGGACAGGGGAGGGTGAGGGGGGTCTGGGTCAGTCTGGGACTGGGGAGGGTGAGTGGGGTCTGGGTCAGTCTGGACAGGGGAGGGTGAGGGGGGTGTCGGTCAGTCTGGCACAGGAGAGGGTGAGGGGGGTCTGGGACAGGGGAGGGTGAGGATGGTCTGGGTCAGTCTGGGTCAGGCGAGGGCGTGGGGGTCTAGGTCAGTCTGGGACAGGGGAGGGTGAGGCGGGTCTGGGCCAGTCTGGGACAGGGGAGGGTGAGGGGGGTCTCGGACAATCTGGGACAGGGGAGGGTGAGGGGGGTCTCGGACAGTCTGGGACAGAGTAGGGTGAGGGTAGTCTGGGTCAGTCTGGGACAGGATAGGGTCAGGGGGGTCTGGGTCAGTCTGGGACAGGGGAGGGTGAGGGGGGTCTCGGACAGTCTGGGACAGAGGAGGGTGAGGGTCGTCTGGGTCAGTCTGGGATAGAGGAGGGTGAGGGGGTGTCTGGGTCAGTCTGGGACAGGGGAGGGTAGGGGGGGTCTGGGTCAGACTGGGACAGGGGAGTGTGAGGGGGGTTCTGGGTCAGTGTGGGACAGGGGAGGATGAGGGGGTCTGGGTCAGTCTGGGACAGGGGAGGGTGAGGGGGGTCTGGGTCAGTCGGTACATGGGAGGGTGAGGGGGATCTGGGTCAATCTGGGAAAAGGGAGGGTGAGGGGATCTGGGTCAGTCTGGGACAGGGGAGGGTAAGGAGGTTCTGGGTCAGTCCGGGACAGGGGAATGTGATGGGGGTCTAGTACAGGAGAGGGTAAGGTGGGTGTGGGTCAGTCTGGGACAGGGGAGGGTGAGGGGGGTCTTCGTCAGTCTGGGACATGGGAGGGTGAGGAGGTTCTGGGTCAGTCTGGGACAGGGGAGGGTGAGGGGCGTTTGGGTCAGACTGGGACAGGGGAGGGTTGGGGGCAATCTGGGACAGGGGAGGGTGCGGGGGTCTGGGTCAGTCTGGGGCAGGGGAGGGTGAGGGGGATCTGGGTCAGTCTGGGGCAGTGAAGCGTGAGGGGGGTGGTCTGGGTCAGTCTGGGACAAGGGAGTGAGGAGTTCTCTGGGTAAGTCTGGAACAGGTGAGAGTGAGGGGGTTTGGGTCAGTCTGGGACAGGGGAGTGAGGGCGGGGTCTGGGTCAGTCTGGGACAGGGGAGTGTGAGGGGGGTCTGGGTCAGTCTGGGACAGGGGAGGGTGAGGGGTTGGGGGTCTGGGTCAGTCTGGGATAGGGGAGTGAGGGGGTGATCTGGGTCAATCTGGGACAGGGGAGGGTGAGGGAGTTTGGGTCAGACTGGGACAGGGGAGGGTGGAGGGGAGTCTGGGACAGGGGAGGGTGAGGGGGTCTGGGTCAGTCTGGACAGGCGAGTGATTGCGGGACTGGGTCAGTCTGGGACAGGGGAGGTTGGCGGGAATGTGGGTCAGTCTGGGACAGGTGAGAGTGAGGGGGTTTGGGTCAGTGTGGAACAGGGGAGGGTGAGGGGGGTCTGCGTCACTCTCTGACAGGGGAGTGTGAGTGGGGGTCTGGGTCAGTCTAGGACAAAGAAGTGAGGGGGGTCTTCGTCAGTCTGGAACAGGGGAGGGTGAGGGGGTCTGGGACAGGCGATGGTGAGGGGAGTCTGTGTCAGTCTGGGACAGGGGAGGGTGAGGGGGCTCTGGGTCAGTCTGGGACAGGGGAGGGTGAGGGGGTCTGGGTCAGTCTGGGACAGGGGAGGGTGAGTGGGCGTGGTCAGTCTGGGACAGAGGAAGGGAGAGGGTGGTCTGGGTCAGTCTGGGTCAGGGGAGGGTGAGAGGGGTCTGGGTCAGTCTGGGACAGGGGAGGGTGAGGGGGATCTGGATCAGTCTGTGACGGGGAGGGTGAGGGCGGTCTGAGTCAGACTGGGACAGGAGAGGGTGAGGGGTGTCTGGGTCAGTCTGGGATAGGGGAGTGTGAGGGGGCAGACTGCTTCAGTCTGGGACAGTGGAGGGTGAGGGGGGTCTGGGTCAGTCTGGGACAGGGGAGGGTGACGGGGGTCTGGGTCAGTCTGGGACAGGGGAGGGTGAGGGGGAGTGTCTGGGCCAGTCTGGGACAGGGGAGGGTGAGGGGGTTCTGGGTCAGTCTGGGACAGGGGAGGGTGAGGGGTGTCTGGGTCAGTCTGGGACACGGCAGGGTGAGGGGGGTCTGGGTCAGTCTGGGACAGGGGAAGGGAGAGGGTGGTCTGGGTCAGTCTGGGACAGGGGAGGGTGAGGGGGGTCTGGGTCAGTCTGGGACAGGGGAGGGTGAGGGGGATCTGGATCAGTCTGTGACGGGGAGGGTGAGGGGGGTCTGAGTCAGACTGGGACAGGAGAGGGTGAGGGTGGTCTGGGTCAGTCTGGGGCAGCGGAGTGTGAGGGGGCAGTCTGCGTCAGTCTGGGACAGGGGAGGGTGAGGGGGTTCTGGGTCAGTCTGGGACAGGTGAGGGTGGGGGGGGGTAGTCTGGGTCAGTCTGGGACAGGGCAGGGTGAGGGGGGTCTGGGTCAGTCTGGGACAGGGGAGGGTGAGGAGGGTCTTGGTCAGTCTGGGACAGGGTAGGGTGAGGGGGTCTGTGTCAGTCTGGGACAGGGGAGGGTGAGGGCGGTCTGGATAAGTCTGGGACAGGGGAGGGTGAGGGGTTATGGATCATTCTTGGACATGGGAGTGCGGGGGTGGGGGGTCTGGGACAGGTGAGGGTGGGGGGGGAGTCTGCGTCAATCTGGTACAGGGGAGGGTGAGGGTGGTCTGGGTCAGTCTGGGACAGGGGAGGGTGAGGTGGGTCTGGGTCAGTCTGGGACAGGGGTGGGTGGGGGGGAGTCTGGGACAGGTGAGGGTGAGGGGGTCTGGGTCAGTCTGGACAGGGGAGGGTGAGGGGGGTCTGGGTCAGTCTGGACAGGGGTCTGAGTGGGGGTCTGGGTCCGTCAGGGACAAGGGAGGCTGAGGGGGGTCTGGCTCAGTCTGGGACAGAGGAGGCTGAGGGGGTTCTGGGTCTGTCTGGGACAGGGAGGGTGAGGGGCGTCTGGGTCAGTCTGGGGCAGGTGAGGGTGAGGTCGGGGTCTGCGTCAGTCTCGGTCAGGGGAGGGTTAGGGGTTATGGGTCAGTCTGGGACAGGGGAGTGTGGGGGGGATTTTCGGACAGGTGAGGATGGGGTGGGGGTCAGGGTCAGTCTGGGACAGGGGAGTGAGGGGGTTCTGGATCAGTCTGGGACAGGGGAGGGTGAGGGGTTATGGATCATTCTTGGACATGGGAGTGCGGGGGTGGGGGGTCTGGGACAGGTGAGGGTGGGGGGGGAGTCTGCGTCAATCTGGTACAGGGGAGGGTGAGGGTGGTCTGGGTCAGTCTGGGACAGGGAAGGGTGAGGGGGGTCTGGGTCAGTCTGGGACAGGGGTGGGTGGGGGGGAGTCTGGGACAGGTGAGGGTGAGGGGGTCTGGGTCAGTCTGGACAGGGGAGGGTGAGGGGGGTCTGGGTCAGTCTGGACAGGGGTCTGAGTGGGGGTCTGGGTCAGTCAGGGACAAGGGAGGCCGAGGGGGGTCTGGCTCAGTCTGGGACAGAGGAGGCTGAGGGGGTTCTGGGTCTGTCTGGGACAGGGAGGGTGAGGGGCGTCTGGGTCAGTCTGGGGCAGGTGAGGGTGAGGTCGGGGTCTGCGTCAGTCTCGGTCAGGGGAGGGTTAGGGGTTATGGGTCAGTCTGGGACAGGGGAGTGTGGGGGGGATTTTCGGACAGGTGAGGATGGGGTGGGGGTCAGGGTCAGTCTGGGACAGGGGAGTGAGGGGGTTCTGGATCAGTCTGGAACAGGGGAGGGTGACGGGGTCTAGGTCAGTCTGGGACAGGTGAGTGAGGGGGTCTGTGTCAGTCTGGGACCATGGAGGGTGAGGGGATGGGTCTGCGTCTGTCTCAGAAAGGGGAGTGTGAGTGGGGGTCTGGGTCAGTCTGGGACAAGGGAGTGAGGGGGGGTCTTCGTCAGTCTGGAACAGGGGAGGGTGAGGGAGACTGGGTCAGTCTGGGACAGGGGAGGGTGAGGGGAGTCTGTGTAAGTCTGGGACAGGGGAGGGAGAGGGGGTTTGGGTCAGTCTGGGACAGGGGAGGGTGAGGGAGTGTCTGGGCCAGTCTGGGACAGGGGAGGGTGAGGGGGGTCTGGGTCAGTCTGGGACTGGGAAGGGTGAGTGGGGTCTGGGTCAGTCTGGACAGGGGAGGGTGAGGGGGGTGTCGGTCAGTCTGGCACAGGAGAGGGTGAGGGGGGTCTGGGACAGGGGAGGGTGAGGATGGTCTGGGTCAGTCTGGGTCAGGCGAGGGCGTGGGGGTCTAGGTCAGTCTGGGACAGGGGAGGGTGAGGCGGGTCTGGGCCAGTCTGGGACAGGGGAGGGTGAGGGGGGTCTCGGACAATCTGGGACAGGGGAGGGTGAGGGGGGTCTCGGACAGTCTGGGACAGAGTAGGGTGAGGGTAGTCTGGGTCAGTCTGGGACAGGATAGGGTCAGGGGGGTCTGGGTCAGTCTGGGACAGGGGAGGGTGAGGGGGGTCTCGGACAGTCTGGGACAGAGGAGGGTGAGGGTCGTCTGGGTCAGTCTGGGATAGAGGAGGGTGAGGGGGTGTCTGGGTCAGTCTGGGACAGGGGAGGGTAGGGGGGGTCTGGGTCAGACTGGGACAGGGGAGTGTGAGGGGGGTTCTGGGTCAGTGTGGGACAGGGGAGGATGAGGGGGTCTGGGTCAGTCTGGGACAGGGGAGGGTGAGGGGGGTCTGGGTCAGTCGGTACATGGGAGGGTGAGGGGGATCTGGGTCAATCTGGGAAAAGGGAGGGTGAGGGGATCTGGGTCAGTCTGGGACAGGGGAGGGTAAGGAGGTTCTGGGTCAGTCCGGGACAGGGGAATGTGATGGGGGTCTAGTACAGGAGAGGGTAAGGTGGGTGTGGGTCAGTCTGGGACAGGGGAGGGTGAGGGGGGTCTTCGTCAGTCTGGGACATGGGAGGGTGAGGAGGTTCTGGGTCAGTCTGGGACAGGGGAGGGTGAGGGGCGTTTGGGTCAGACTGGGACAGGGGAGGGTTGGGGGCAATCTGGGACAGGGGAGGGTGCGGGGGTCTGGGTCAGTCTGGGGCAGGGGAGGGTGAGGGGGATCTGGGTCAGTCTGGGGCAGTGAAGCGTGAGGGGGGTGGTCTGGGTCAGTCTGGGACAAGGGAGTGAGGAGTTCTCTGGGTAAGTCTGGAACAGGTGAGAGTGAGGGGGTTTGGGTCAGTCTGGGACAGGGGAGTGAGGGCGGGGTCTGGGTCAGTCTGGGACAGGGGAGTGTGAGGGGGGTCTGGGTCAGTCTGGGACAGGGGAGGGTGAGGGGTTGGGGGTCTGGGTCAGTCTGGGATAGGGGAGTGAGGGGGTGATCTGGGTCAATCTGGGACAGGGGAGGGTGAGGGAGTTTGGGTCAGACTGGGACAGGGGAGGGTGGAGGGGAGTCTGGGACAGGGGAGGGTGAGGGGGTCTGGGTCAGTCTGGACAGGCGAGTGATTGCGGGACTGGGTCAGTCTGGGACAGGGGAGGTTGGCGGGAATGTGGGTCAGTCTGGGACAGGTGAGAGTGAGGGGGTTTGGGTCAGTGTGGAACAGGGGAGGGTGAGGGGGGTCTGCGTCACTCTCTGACAGGGGAGTGTGAGTGGGGGTCTGGGTCAGTCTAGGACAAAGAAGTGAGGGGGGTCTTCGTCAGTCTGGAACAGGGGAGGGTGAGGGGGTCTGGGACAGGCGATGGTGAGGGGAGTCTGTGTCAGTCTGGGACAGGGGAGGGTGAGGGGGCTCTGGGTCAGTCTGGGACAGGGGAGGGTGAGGGGGTCTGGGTCAGTCTGGGACAGGGGAGGGTGAGTGGGCGTGGTCAGTCTGGGACAGAGGAAGGGAGAGGGTGGTCTGGGTCAGTCTGGGTCAGGGGAGGGTGAGAGGGGTCTGGGTCAGTCTGGGACAGGGGAGGGTGAGGGGGATCTGGATCAGTCTGTGACGGGGAGGGTGAGGGCGGTCTGAGTCAGACTGGGACAGGAGAGGGTGAGGGGTGTCTGGGTCAGTCTGGGATAGGGGAGTGTGAGGGGGCAGACTGCTTCAGTCTGGGACAGTGGAGGGTGAGGGGGGTCTGGGTCAGTCTGGGACAGGGGAGGGTGACGGGGGTCTGGGTCAGTCTGGGACAGGGGAGGGTGAGGGGGAGTGTCTGGGCCAGTCTGGGACAGGGGAGGGTGAGGGGGTTCTGGGTCAGTCTGGGACAGGGGAGGGTGAGGGGTGTCTGGGTCAGTCTGGGACACGGCAGGGTGAGGGGGGTCTGGGTCAGTCTGGGACAGGGGAAGGGAGAGGGTGGTCTGGGTCAGTCTGGGACAGGGGAGGGTGAGGGGGGTCTGGGTCAGTCTGGGACAGGGGAGGGTGAGGGGGATCTGGATCAGTCTGTGACGGGGAGGGTGAGGGGGGTCTGAGTCAGACTGGGACAGGAGAGGGTGAGGGTGGTCTGGGTCAGTCTGGGGCAGCGGAGTGTGAGGGGGCAGTCTGCGTCAGTCTGGGACAGGGGAGGGTGAGGGGGTTCTGGGTCAGTCTGGGACAGGTGAGGGTGGGGGGGGGTAGTCTGGGTCAGTCTGGGACAGGGCAGGGTGAGGGGGGTCTGGGTCAGTCTGGGACAGGGGAGGGTGAGGAGGGTCTTGGTCAGTCTGGGACAGGGTAGGGTGAGGGGGTCTGTGTCAGTCTGGGACAGGGGAGGGTGAGGGCGGTCTGGATAAGTCTGGGACAGGGGAGGGTGAGGGGTTATGGATCATTCTTGGACATGGGAGTGCGGGGGTGGGGGGTCTGGGACAGGTGAGGGTGGGGGGGGAGTCTGCGTCAATCTGGTACAGGGGAGGGTGAGGGTGGTCTGGGTCAGTCTGGGACAGGGGAGGGTGAGGTGGGTCTGGGTCAGTCTGGGACAGGGGTGGGTGGGGGGGAGTCTGGGACAGGTGAGGGTGAGGGGGTCTGGGTCAGTCTGGACAGGGGAGGGTGAGGGGGGTCTGGGTCAGTCTGGACAGGGGTCTGAGTGGGGGTCTGGGTCCGTCAGGGACAAGGGAGGCTGAGGGGGGTCTGGCTCAGTCTGGGACAGAGGAGGCTGAGGGGGTTCTGGGTCTGTCTGGGACAGGGAGGGTGAGGGGCGTCTGGGTCAGTCTGGGGCAGGTGAGGGTGAGGTCGGGGTCTGCGTCAGTCTCGGTCAGGGGAGGGTTAGGGGTTATGGGTCAGTCTGGGACAGGGGAGTGTGGGGGGGATTTTCGGACAGGTGAGGATGGGGTGGGGGTCAGGGTCAGTCTGGGACAGGGGAGTGAGGGGGTTCTGGATCAGTCTGGGACAGGGGAGGGTGAGGGGTTATGGATCATTCTTGGACATGGGAGTGCGGGGGTGGGGGGTCTGGGACAGGTGAGGGTGGGGGGGGAGTCTGCGTCAATCTGGTACAGGGGAGGGTGAGGGTGGTCTGGGTCAGTCTGGGACAGGGAAGGGTGAGGGGGGTCTGGGTCAGTCTGGGACAGGGGTGGGTGGGGGGGAGTCTGGGACAGGTGAGGGTGAGGGGGTCTGGGTCAGTCTGGACAGGGGAGGGTGAGGGGGGTCTGGGTCAGTCTGGACAGGGGTCTGAGTGGGGGTCTGGGTCAGTCAGGGACAAGGGAGGCCGAGGGGGGTCTGGCTCAGTCTGGGACAGAGGAGGCTGAGGGGGTTCTGGGTCTGTCTGGGACAGGGAGGGTGAGGGGCGTCTGGGTCAGTCTGGGGCAGGTGAGGGTGAGGTCGGGGTCTGCGTCAGTCTCGGTCAGGGGAGGGTTAGGGGTTATGGGTCAGTCTGGGACAGGGGAGTGTGGGGGGGATTTTCGGACAGGTGAGGATGGGGTGGGGGTCAGGGTCAGTCTGGGACAGGGGAGTGAGGGGGTTCTGGATCAGTCTGGAACAGGGGAGGGTGACGGGGTCTAGGTCAGTCTGGGACAGGTGAGTGAGGGGGTCTGTGTCAGTCTGGGACCATGGAGGGTGAGGGGATGGGTCTGCGTCTGTCTCAGAAAGGGGAGTGTGAGTGGGGGTCTGGGTCAGTCTGGGACAAGGGAGTGAGGGGGGGTCTTCGTCAGTCTGGAACAGGGGAGGGTGAGGGAGACTGGGTCAGTCTGGGACAGGGGAGGGTGAGGGGAGTCTGTGTAAGTCTGGGACAGGGGAGGGAGAGGGGGTTTGGGTCAGTCTGGGACAGGGGAGGGTGAGGGAGTGTCTGGGCCAGTCTGGGACAGGGGAGGGTGAGGCGGGTCTGGGCCAGTCTGGGACAGGGGAGGGTGAGGGGGGTCTGTGTCAATCTGGGACAGGGGAGGGTGAGGTGGGGGGGGCGCTCTGGGCCAGTCTGGGACAGGGGAGGGTGAGGGGGGTCTGTGTAAGTCTGGGACAGTGGAGGGAGAGGGGGTTTGGGTCAGTCTGGGACAGGGAAGGGTGAGGGCGATCTGGGTCAGTCTGGGACAGCGGTGGGTGAGGGGGATCTGGGTCAGTCTGGGACAGGGGAGGTTGAGAGGGGTTTGGGTCAGTCTGGGACAGGTGATGGTGAGGGGCTTCTGGGTCAGTCTGGGACAGGGGAGTATGAGGGGGGATCTGGGTTAGTCTGGTACAGGTGAGGGTGGTGGGGTTCTGTGTCAGTCTGGTACAGGTGAGGGTGGTGAGGTTCTGTGTCAGTCTGGTACAGGGGCGGGTGAGGCGGGTCTGGGTCAGTCTGGGACAGGGGAGTTTGAGGGGGGTCTGCGTCAGTCTGGGACAGGGGAGGGTGAGGGGAGTCTGGGTCAGTCTCGGACAGGGGATGGGGAGTGGGGGTCTGGGTCAGACTGGGACAAGGGAGGCTGAGGGAGGTCTGGCTCAGTCTGGGACAGGGGATGGTGAGGGGCGTCTGGGTCAGTCTGGGACAAGGGAGGCTGAGGCGGGTCTGGCTCAGTCTGGGACAGGTGAGGTTGAGGGGGATCTGGGTTAGTCTGGTACAGGTGAGGGTAGTGGGGGTCTGGGTCAGCCTGGGACAGGGGAGGGTGAGGTGGGTCTGGATCAGTCTGGGACAGGGGTGGGTGAGGGAGATCTGCATCAGTCTGGGACAGGGGAGGTTGAGGGGAGTTTGGGTCAGACTGGGACATTGGAGGGTGAGGGGGGCTCTGGGTCAGTCTGGGACAGGGAAAGGTGAGAGGGTCTTGGTTAGTCTGGGACAGGGTAGTGTGAGGGGGGAACTGGGTGAGTCTGGGACAGGGGAGGGTGAGGGGGTATGGGTCAGTATGGGGCAGGGGAGGGTGAGGGTGTTCTGGGTCAGTTTGGGACAGTGGCGGGTGAGGGGGGTCTGGTTCATAGTGGGACAGGGGAGGGTGATTGTGGTCTGGGTCAGTCTGGGACAGGGAAGGGTGAGGGGGATCTTGGTCACTCTGGGACAGGGTAGTGTGAGGGGGGGTGTGGGTCAGTCTGGGACAGGGTAGTGTGAGGGGGGTCTGGGTCAATTTGGGGCAGGGGAGGGTGAGGTGGTTCTGGGTCAGTTTGGGATGGGGCGGGTAAGGGAGTCTGGGTCAGTCTGGGACAGGGAAGGGTGATTGGGGTCTGGGTCAGTCTGGGACAGGGGAGGGTGAGGGGGGTCTGGGTCAGTCTGGGACTGGGGAGGGTGAGTGGGGTCTGGGTCAGTCTGGACAGGGGAAGGTGAGGGGGGTCTCGGTCAGTCTGGGACAGGAGAGGGTGAGGGGGGTCTGGGACAGGGGAGGGTGAGGATGGTCTGGGTCAGTCTGGGTCAGGCGAGGGTGTGGGGGTCTGGGTCAGTCTGGGACAGTGGAGGGTGAGAGGTGGATCTGGGTCAGTCTGGGACAGGGGAGGGTGAGGGGGGTCTCGGACAATCTGGGACAGGGGAGGGTGAGGGGGGTCTCGGGCAATCTGGGACAGGGGAGTGTGAGTTGGATCTCGGACAGTCTGGGACAGAGTAGGGTGAGTGTGGTCTGGGTCAGTCTGGGACAGGATAGGGTCAGGGGGGTCTGGGTCAGTCTGGGACAGGGGAGGGTGAGGGGGGTCTGGGTCAGTCTGGGACAGGGGAGGGTGAGGGGGTCTGGGTCAGGCTGGGACAGGTGAGAGTGAGGGGGTTTGGGTCAGTGTGGAACAGGGGAGGGTGAGGGGGGTCTGCGTCACTCTCTGACAGGGGAGTGTGAGTGGGGGTCTGGGTCAGTCTAGGACAAAGAAGTGAGGGGGGTCTTCGTCAGTCTGGAACAGGGGAGGGTGAGGGGGTCTGGGACAGGGGATGGTGAGGGGAGTCTGTGTCAGTCTGGGACAGGGGAGGGTGAGGGGGCTCTGGGTCAGTCTGGGACAGGGGAGGGTGAGGGGGGTCTGGGTCAGTCTGGGACAGGGGAGGGTGAGGGGGTCTGGGTCAGTCTGGGACAGGGGAGGGTGAGTGGGCGTGGTCAGTCTGGGACAGAGGAAGGGAGAGGGTGGTCTGGGTCAGTCTGGGACAGGGGAGGGTGAGGGGGGTCTGGGTCAGTCTGGGACAGGGGAGGGTGAGGGGGATCTGGATCAGTCTGTGACGGGGAGGGTGAGGGCGGTCTGAGTCAGACTGGGACAGGAGAGGGTGAGGGGTGTCTGGGTCAGTCTGGGGCAGGGGAGTGTGAGGGGGCAGACTGCGTCAGTCTGGGACAGTGGAGGGTGAGGGGGGTCTGGGTCAGTCTGGGACAGGGGAGGGTGACGGGGGTCTGGGTCAGTCTGGGACAGGGGAGGGTGAGGGGGAGTGTCTGGGCCAGTCTGGGACAGGGGAGGGTGAGGGGGTTCTGGGTCAGTCTGGGACAGGGGAGGGTGAGGGGGGTCTGGGTCAGTCTGGGACAGGGGAGGGTGAGGGGTGTCTGGGTCAGTCTGGGACACGGCAGGGTGAGGGGGGTCTTGGTCAGTCTGGGACAGGGGAAGGGAGAGGGTGGTCTGGGTCAGTCTGCGACAGGGGAGGGTGAGGGTGGTCTGGGTCAGTCTGGGACAGGGGAGGGTGAGGGGGATCTGGATCAGTCTGTGACGGGGAGGGTGAGGGGGGTCTGAGTCAGACTGGGACAAGAGAGGGTGAGGGTGGTCTGGGTCAGTCTGGGGCAGCGGAGTGTGAGGGGGCAGTCTGCGTCAGTCTGGGACAGGGGAGGGTGAGGGGGTTCTGGGTCAGTCTGGGACAGGTGAGGGTGGGGGGGGTAGTCTGGGTCAGTCTGGGACAGGGCAGGGTGTGGGGGGTCTGGGTCAGTCTGGGACAGGGGAGGGTGAGGGGGGTCTTGGTCAGTCTGGGACAGGGTAGGGTGAGGGGGTCTGTGTCAGTCTGGGACAGGGGAGGGTGAGGGCGGTCTGGATAAGTCTGGGACAGGGGAGGGCGAGGGGTTATGGATCATTCTTGGACATGGGAGTGCGGGGGTGGGGGGTCTGGGACAGGTGAGGGTGGGGGGGGAGTCTGCGTCAATCTGGTACAGGGGAAGGTGAGTGTGGTCTGGGTCAGTCTGGGACAGGGGAGGGTGAGGGGGTCTGGGTCAGTCTGGGACAGGGGTGGGTGGGGGGGAGTCTGGGACAGGTGAGGGTGAGGGGGTCTGGGTCAGTCTGGACAGGGGAGGGTGAGGGGGTCTGGGTCAGTCTGGACAGGGGTCTGAGTGATGGTCTGGGTCAGTCAGGGACAAGGGAGGCTGAGTGGGGTCTGGCTCAGTCTGGGACAGAGGAGGCTGAGGGGGTTCTGGGTCTGTCTGGGACAGGGAGGGTGAGGGGCGTCTGGGTCAGTCTGGAGCAGGTGAGGGTGAGGTCGGGGTCTGCGTCAGTCTCGGTCAGGGGAGGGTTAGGGGTTATGGGTCAATCTGGGACAGGGGAGTGTGGGGGGGATCTTCGGACAGGTGAGGATGGGGTGGGGGTCAGGGTCAGTCTGGGACAGGGGAGTGAGTGGGGGTCTGGATCAGTCTGGAACAGGGGAGGGTGAGGGGGTCTGGGTCAGTCTGGGACAGGTGAGTGAGGGGGTCTGTGTCAGTCTGGGACCATGAAGGGTGAGGGGATGGGTCTGCGTCTGTCTCAGAAAGGGGAGTGTGAGTGGGGGTCTGGGTCATTCTGGGACAAGGGAGTGAGGGGGGGTCTTCGTCAGTCTGGAACAGGGGAGGGTGAGGGAGACTGGGTCAGTCTGGGACAGGGGAGGGTGAGGGGAGTCTGTGTAAGTCTGGGACAGGGGAGGGAGAGGGGGTTTGGGTCAGTCTGGGACAGGGGAGGGTGAGGGAGTGTCTGGGCCAGTCTGGGACAGGGGAGGGTGAGGCGGGTCTGGGCCAGTCTGGGACAGGGGAGGGTGAGGGGGGTCTGTGTCAATCTGGGACAGGGGAGGGTGAGGTGGGGGGGGCGCTCTGGGCCAGTCTGGGACAGGGGAGGGTGAGGGGAGTCTGCGTAAGTCTGGGACAGGGGAGGGAGAGGGGGTTTGGGTCAGTCTGGGACAGGGAAGGGTGAGGGCGATCTGGGTCAGTCTGGGACAGCGGTGGGTGAGGGGGATCTGGGTCAGTCTGGGACAGGGGAGGTTGAGAGGGGTTTGGGTCAGTCTGGGACAGGTGATGGTGAGGGGCTTCTGGGTCAGTGTGGGACAGGGGAGTATGAGGGGGGGTCTGGGTCAGTCTGGGACAGTGAAGGGTGGGGGGGATCTGGGTTAGTCTGGTACAGGTGAGGGTGGTGGGGTTCTGTGTCAGTCTGGGACAGGGGCGGGTGAGGCGGGTCTGGGTCAGTCTGGGACAGGGGAGTTTGAGGGGGGTCTGGGTCAGTCTGGGACAGGGGAGGGTGAGGGGAGTCTGGGTCAGTCTCGGACAGGGGATGGGGAGTGGGGGTCTGGGTCAGTCTGGGACAAGGGAGGCTGAGGGAGGTCTGGCTCAGTCTGGGACAGGGGATGGTGAGGGGCGTCTGGGTCAGTCTGGGACAAGGGAGGCTGAGGGGGGTCTGGCTCAGTCTGGGACAGGTGAGGTTGAGGGGGATCTGGGTTAGTCTGGTACAGGTGAGGGTAGTGGGGGTCTGGGTCAGTCTGGGACAGGGGAGGGTGAGGTGGGTCTGGATCAGTCTGGGACAGGGGTGGGTGAGGGAGATCTGCACCAGTCTAGGACAGGGGAGGTTGAGGGGGGTTTGGGTCAGTCTGGGACAGTGGAGGGTGAGGGGGGCTCTGGGTCAGTCTGGGACAGGGAAAGGTGAGAGGGTCTTGGTTAGTCTGGGACAGGGTAGTGTGAGGGGGGAACTGGGTGAGTCTGGGACAGGGGAGGGTGAGGGGGTATGGGTCAGTATGGGGCAGGGGAGGGTGAGGGTGTTCTGGGTCAGTTTGGGACAGTGGCGGGTGAGGGGGGTCTGGTTCATAGTGGGACAGGGGAGGGTGATTGGGGTCTGGGTCAGTCTGGGACAGGGAAGGGTGAGGGGGATCTTGGTCAGTCTGGGACAGGGTAGTGTGAGGGGGGTGTGGGTCAGTCTGGGACAGGGTAGTGTGAGGGGGGTCTGGGTCAATTTGGGGCAGGGGAGGGTAAGGTGGTTCTGGGTCAGTTTGGGATGGGGCGGGTAAGGGGGTCTGGGTCAGTCTGGGACAGGGAAGGGTGATTGGGGTCTGGGTCAGTCTGGGACAGGGGAGGGTGAGGGGGGTCTGGGTCAGTCTGGGACTGGGGAGGGTGAGTGGGGTCTGGGTCAGTCTGGACAGGGGAAGGTGAGGGGGGTCTCGGTCAGTCTGGGACAGGAGAGGGTGAGGAGGGTCTGGGACAGGGGAGGGTGAGGATGGTCTGGGTCAGTCTGGGACAGGGGAGGGTGAGAGGTGGATCTGGGTCAGTCTGGGACAGGGGAGGGTGAGGGGGGTCTCGGACAATCTGGGACAGGGGAGGGTGAGGGGGGTCTCGGACAGTCTGGGACAGAGTAGGGTGAGGGTGGTCTGGGTCAGTCTGGGACAGGATAGGGTCAGGGGGGTCTGGGTCAGTCTGGGACTGGGGAGGGTGAGTGGGATCTGGGTCAGTCTGGGACAGGGGAGGGTGAGGGGGGTCTCGGACAGTCTGGGACAGAGTAGGGTGAGGGTGGTCTGGGTCAGTCTGGGACATAGAAACATAGAAACATAGAAACATAGAAAATAGGTGCAGGAGTAGGCCATTCGGCCCTTCTAGCCTGCACCGCCATTCAATGAGTTCATGGCTGAACATTCAACTTCAGTACCCCATTCCTGCTTTCTCGCCATACCCCTTGATCCCCCTAGCAGTAAGGACCTCATCTAACTCCTTTTTGAATATATTTAGTGAATTGGCCTCAACAACTTTCTGTGGTAGAGAATTCCACAGGTTCACCACTCTCTGGGTGAAGAAGTTCCTCCGCATCTCGGTCCTAAATGGCTTACCCCTTATCCTTAGACTGTGACCTCTGGTTCTGGACTTCCCCAACATTGGGAACATTCTTCCTGCATCTAACCTGTCTAACCCCGTCAGAATTTTATATGTTTCTATGAGGTCCCCTCTCATTCTTCTGAACTCCAGTGAATACAAGCCCAGTTGATCCAGTCTTTCTTGATAGGTCAGTCCCGCCATCCCGGGAATCAGTCTGGTGAACCTTCGCTGCACTCCCTCAATAGCAAGAATGTCCTTCCTCAGGTTAGGAGACCAAAACTGTACACAATACTCCAGGTGTGGCCTCACCAAGGCCCTGTACAACTGTAGCAACACCTCCCTGCCCCTGTACTCAAATCCCCTTGCTATGAAGGCCAACATGCCATTTGCTTTCTTAACCGCCTGCTGCACCTGCATGCCAACCTTCAATGACTGATGTACCATGACACCCAGGTCTCTTTGCACCTCCCCTTTTCCTAATCTGTCACCATTCAGATAATAGTCTGTCTCTCTGTTTTTACCACCAAAGTGGATAACCTCACATTTATCCACATTATACTTCATCTGCCATGCATTTGCCCACTCACCTAACCTATCCAAGTCGCTCTGCAGCCTCACAGCATCCTCCTCGCAGCTCACACTGCCACCCAACTTTGTGTCATCCGCAAATTTGGAGATACTACATTTAATCCCCTCATCTAAATCATTAATGTACAGTGTAAACAGCTGGGGCCCCAGCACAGAACCTTGCGGTACCCCACAGGATAGGGTCAGGGGGGTCTGGGTCAGTTGGGACAGGGGAGGGTGAGGGGGGTCTCGGACAGTCTGGGACAGAGAAGAGTGAGGGTGGTCTGGGTCAGTCTGGGACAGGGGAGGGTGAGGAGGTTCTGGGTCAGTCTGGGACAGGGGAATGTGATGGGGGTCTAGTACAGGAGAGGGTAAGGTGGGTGTGGGTCAGTCTGGGACAGGGGAGGGTGAGGGGGGTCTTCGTCAGTCTGGGACATGGGAGGGTGAGGAGGTTCTGGGTCAGTCTGGGACAGGGGAGGGTGAGGGGGGTTTGGTTCAGACTGGGACAGGGGAGGGTTGGGGGGAATCTGGGACAGGGGAGGGTGCAGGGGTCTGGGTCAGTCTGGGGCAGGGGAGGGTGAGGGGGATCTGGGTCAGTCTGGGGCAGTGAAGCGTGAGGGGGGTGGTCTGGGTCAGTCTGGGACAAGGGAGTGAGGAGTGGTCTGGGTAAGTCTGGAACAGGTGAGAGTGAGGGGGTTTGGGTCAGTCTGGGACAGGGGAGTGAGGGGGTGATCTGGGTCAATCTGGGACAGGGGAGGGTGAGGGAGTTTGGGTCAGACTGGGACAGGGGAGGGTGGAGGGGAGTCTGGGACAGGGGAGGGTGAGGCGGGTCTGTGTCAGTGTGGGACAGGGGAGGGTGAGGGGGGTCTGGGTCAGTCTGGGACAGGGGAGGGTGAGGGGTGTCTCGGTCAGTCTGGGACAGGAGAGGGTGAGGGGGGTCTGGGTCAGTCTGGGACAGGGTGGGTGAGTGGGGTCTGGGTCAGTCTGGGACAGTGGAGGGTGAGTGGGATCTGGGTCAGTCTGGGACAGAGGAGGGTGAGGAGGGTCTGGGTCAGTGTGGGACAGGGGAATGTGATGGGGGTCTAGTACAGGAGAGGGTAAGGGGGGTGTGGGTCAGTCTTGGACAGGGGATGTTGAGGGGGGTCTTTGTCAGTCTGGGACAGGGGACGGTGAGGGGGGTCTGGGTCAGTTTGGGACAGTGGAGGGTGAGCGTCGTCTGGGTCAGTCTGGGACAGGGGAGGGTGAGGGGGGGTCTGGGTCAGTCTGGGACAGGGGAGGATGAAGGGGGTGGGGGTCTGGGTCATTCTGGGACAGGGGAGGGTGAGGGGGGCCTGGGTGAGTCTGGGACAGGGGAGGGTGAGGGGGTCTGGGTCAGTCTGGAACAGGGAAGGGTGAGGGTGGTCTGGGTCAGTCTGGGATACGGGAGGGTGAGTGGGGTCTGGGTCAGTCTGGGATAGGGGCGGGTGAGGGGGGTCTGGGCCAGTCTAGGACAAGGAAGTGAGGGGGGGTCTTCGTCAGTCTGGAACAGGGAAGGGTGACGGGGTCTGGGTTAGTCTGGGACAGGGGAGTGAGGGGGTCTGTGTCAGTCTGGGACAGGGGAGGGTGAGAGGAGTCTGTGTCAATCTGGGACAGGGGAGGCTGAGGGGGGTCTGGGCCAGTCTGTGACAGGGGAGGGTGAGGGGGGTCTGGGTCAGTCTGGGACAGGGGACGGTGAAGGGAGTCTGTGTCAGTCTGTGACAGGGGAGGGTGAGGGTGGTTTGGGTCAGTCTGGGACAGTGGAGGGTGAGGGGGGCTCTGGGTCAGTCTGGGACAGGGGAAGGTGAGAGGGTCTTGGTTAGTCTGGGACAGGGTAGTGTGAGGGGGGGACTGGGTGAGTCTGGGACAGGGGAGGGTGAGGGGGTATGGGTCAGTATGGGGCAGGGGAGGGTGAGGGTGTTCTGGGTCAGTTTGGGACAGTGGCGGGTGAGGGGGGTCTGGTTCATATTGGGACAGGGGAGGGTGATTGGGGTCTGGGTCAGTCTGGGACAGGGGAGGGTGAGGGGGATCTTGGTCAGTCTGGGACAGGGTAGTGTGAGGGGGGGTGTGGGTCAGTCTGGGACAGGGTAGTGTGAGGGTCGTCTGGGTCAATTTGGGGCAGGGGAGGGTGAGGTGGTTCTGGGTCAGTTTGGGACGCGGCGGGTAAGGGGGTCTGGGTCAGTCTGGGACAGGGAAGGGTGATTGGGGTCTGGGACAGTGGAGGGTGAGGGGTGTCTGGGTCAGTCTGGGACTGGGGAGGGTGAGTGGGGTCTGGGTCAGTCTGGACAGGGGAGGGTGAGGCGGGTCTCGGTCAGTCTGGCACAGGAGAGGGTGAGGGGGCTCTGGGACAGGGGAGGGTGAGGAGGGTCTGGGTCAGTCTGGGTCAGGCGAGGGTGTGGGGGTCTAGGTCAGTGGGACAGGGGAGGGTGAGAGGTGGATCTGGGTCAGTCTGGGACAGGGGAGGGTGAGGGGGGTCTCGGACAATCTGGGACAGGGGAGGGTGAGGGGGGTCTCGGACAGTCTGGGACAGAGTAGGGTGAGGGTGGTCTGGGTCAGTCTGGGACAGGATAGGGTCAGGGGGGTCTGGGTCAGTCTGGGACAGGGGAGGGTGAGGGGGGTCTCGGACAGTCTGGGACAGAGGAGGGTGAGGGTCGTCTGTGTCAGTCTGGGATACAGGAGGGTGAGGGGGTGTCTTGGTCAGTCTGGGACAGGGGCGGGTAGGGGGGGTCTGGGTCAGACTGGGACAGGGGAGTGTGAGGGGTGTTCTGGGTCAGTGTGCGACAGGGGAGGATGAGGGGGTCTGGGTCAGTCTGGGACAGGGGAGGGTGAGGGGGGTCTGGGTCAGTCGGTACATGGGAGGGTGAGGGGGATCTGGGTCAATCTGGGAAAAGGGAGCGTGAGGGGATCTGGGTCAGTCTGGGACAGGGGAGGTTGAGGAGGTTCTGGGTCAGTCTGGGACAGGGGAATGTGATGGGGGTCTAGTACAGGAGAGGGTAAGGTGGGTGTGGGTCAGTCTGGGACAGGGGAGGGTGAGGGGGGTCTTCGTCAGTCTGGGACATGGGAGGGTGAGGAGGTTCTGGGTCAGTCTGGGACAGGGGAGGGTGAGGGGCGTTTGGGTCAGACTGGGACAGGGGAGGGTTGGGGGCAATCTGGGACAGGGGAGGGTGCGGGGGTCTGGGTCAGTCTGGGGCAGGGGAGGGTGAGGGGGATCTGGGTCAGTCTGGGGCAGTGAAGCGTGAGGGGGGTGGTCTGGGTCAGTCTGGGACAAGAGAGTGAGGAGTGGTCTGGGTAAGTCTGGAACAGGTGAGAGTGAGGGGGTTTGGGTCAGTCTGGGACAGGGGAGTGAGGGCGGGGTCTGGGTCAGGCCGGGACAGGGGAGTGTGAGGGGGGTCTGGGTCAGTCTGGGACAGGGGAGGGTGAGGGGTTGGGGGTCTGGGTCAGTCTGGGATAGGGGAGTGAGGGGGTGATCTGGGTCAATCTGGGACAGGGGAGGGTGAGGGAGTTTGGGTCAGACTGGGACAGGGGAGGGTGGAGGAGAGTCTGGGACAGGTGAGGGTGAGGGGGTCTGGGTCAGTCTGGACAGGCGAGTGATTGCGGGACTGGGTCAGTCTGGGACAGGGGAGGTTGGCGGGAGTGTGGGTCAGTCTGGGACAGGTGAGAGTGAGGGGGTTTGGGTCAGTGTGGAACAGGGGAGGGTGAGGGGGGTCTGCGTCACTCTCTGACAGGGGAGTGTGAGTGGGGGTCTGGGTCAGTCTAGGACAAAGAAGTGAGGGGGGTCTTCGTCAGTCTGGAACAGGGGAGGGTGAGGGGGTCTGGGACAGGGGATGGTGAGGGGAGTCTGTGTCAGTCTGGGACAGGGGAGGGTGAGGGGGCTCTGGGTCAGTCTGGGACAGGGGAGGGTGAGGGGGGTCTGGGTCAGTCTGGGACAGGGGAGGGTGAGGGGGTCTGGGTCAGTCTGGGACAGGGGAGGGTGAGTGGGCGTGGTCAGTCTGGGACAGAGGAAGGGAGAGGGTGGTCTGGGTCAGTCTGGGACAGGGGAGGGTGAGGGGGGTCTGGGTCAGTCTGGGACAGGGGAGGGTGAGGGGGATCTGGATCAGTCTGTGACGGGGAGGGTGAGCGCGGTCTGAGTCAGACTGGGACAGGAGAGGGTGAGGGGTGTCTGGGTCAGTCTGGGGCAGGGGAGTGTGAGGGGGCAGACTGCGTCAGTCTGGGACAGTGGAGGGTGAGGGGGGTCTGGGTCAGTCTGGGACAGGGGAGGGTGACGGGGGTCTGGGTCAGTCTGGGACAGGGGAGGGTGAGGGGGAGTGTCTGGGCCAGTCTGGGACAGGGGAGGGTGAGGGGGTTCTGGGTCAGTCTGGGACAGGGGAGGGTGAGGGGGGTCTGGGTCAGTCTGGGACAGGGGAGGGTGAGGGGTGTCTGGGTCAGTCTGGGACACGGCAGGGTGAGGGGGATCTGGATCAGTCTGTGACGGGGAGGGTGAGGGGGGTCTGAGTCAGACTGGGACAGGAGAGGGTGAGGGTGGTCTGGGTCAGTCTGGGGCAGCGGAGTGTGAGGGGGCAGTCTGCGTCAGTCTGGGACAGGGGAGGGTGAGGGGGTTCTGGGTCAGTCTGGGACAGGTGAGGGTGGGGGGGGTAGTCTGGGTCAGTCTGGGACAGGGCAGGGTGAGGGGGGTCTTGGTCAGTCTGGGACAGGGGAGGGTGAGGGTGGTCTTGGTCAGTCTGGGACAGGGTAGGGTGAAGGGGTCTGTGTCAGTCTGGGACAGGGGAGAGTGAGGGCGGTCTGGATAAGTCTGGGACAGGGGAGGGTGAGGGGTTATGGATCATTCTTGGACATGGGAGTGCGGGGGTGGGGGGTCTGGGACAGGTGAGGGTGGGGGGGGAGTCTGCGTCAATCTGGTACAGGGGAGGGTGATGGTGGTCTGGGTCAGTCTGGGACAGGGGAGGGTGAGGGGGGTCTGGGTCAGTCTGGGACAGGGGTGGGTGGGGGGGAGTCTGGGACAGGTGAGGGTGAGGGGGTCTGGGTCAGTCTGGACAGGGGAGGGTGAAGGGGGTCTGGGTCAGTCTGGACAGGGGTCTGAGTGATGGTCTGGGTCAGTCAGGGACAAGGGAGGCTGAGTGGGGTCTGGCTCAGTCTGGGACAGAGGAGGCTGAGGGGGTTCTGGGTCTGTCTGGAGCAGGTGAGGGTGAGGTCGGGGTCTGCGTCAGTCTCGGTCAGGGGAGGGTTAGGGGTTATGGGTCAATCTGGGACAGGGGAGTGTGGGGGGGATTTTCGGACAGGTGAGGATGGGGTGGGGGTCAGGGTCAGTCTGGGACAGGGGAGTGAGGGGGGGTCTGGATCAGTCTGGAACAGGGGAGGGTGAGGGGGTCTGGGTCAGTCTGGGACAGGTGAGTGAGGGGGTCTGTGTCAGTCTGGGACCATGGAGGGTGAGGGGATGGGTCTGCGTCTGTCTCAGAAAGGGGAGTGTGAGTGGGGGTCTGGGTCATTCTGGGACAAGGGAGTGAGGGGGGGTCTTTGTCAGTCTGGAACAGGGGAGGGTGAGGGAGACTGGGTCAGTCTGGGACAGGGGAGGGTGAGGGGAGTCTGTGTAAGTCTGGGACAGGGGAGGGAGAGGGGGTTTGGGTCAGTCTGGGACAGGGGAGGGTGAGGGAGTGTCTGGGCCAGTCTGGGACAGGGGAGGGTGAGGCGGGTCTGGGCCAGTCTGGGACAGGGGAGGGTGAGGGGGGTCTGTGTCAATCTGGGACAGGGGAGGGTGAGGTGGGGGGGGCGCTCTGGGCCAGTCTGGGACAGGGGAGGGTGAGGGGAGTCTGTGTAAGTCTGGGACAGGGGAGGGAGAGGGGGTTTGGGTCAGTCTGGGACAGGGAAGGGTGAGGGCGATCTGGGTCAGTCTGGGACAGCGGTGGGTGAGGGGGATCTGGGTCAGTCTGGGACAGGGGAGGTTGAGAGGGGTTTGGGTCAGTCTGGGACAGGTGATGGTGAGGGGCTTCTGGGTCAGTGTGGGACAGGGGAGTATGAGGGGGGGTCTGGGTCAGTCTGGGACAGTGAAGGGTGGGGGGGATCTGGGTTAGTCTGGTACAGGTGAGGGTGGTGGGGTTCTGTGTCAGTCTGGGACAGGGGCGGGTGAGGCGGGTCTGGGTCAGTCTGGGACATGGGAGTTTGAGGGGGGTCTGGGTCAGTCTGGGACAGGGGAGGGTGAGGGGAGTCTGGGTCAGTCTCGGACAGGGGATGGGGAGTGGGGGTCTGGGTCAGTCTGGGACAAGGGAGGCTGAGGGAGGTCTGGCTCAGTCTGGGACAGGGGATGGTGAGGGGCGTCTGGGTCAGTCTGGGACAAGGGAGGCTGAGGGGGGTCTGGCTCAGTCTGGGACAGGTGAGGTTGAGGGGGATCTGGGTTAGTCTGGTACAGGTGAGGGTAGTGGGGGTCTGGGTCAGTCTGGGACAGGGGAGGGTGAGGTGGGTCTGGATCAGTCTGGGACAGGGGTGGGTGAGGGAGATCTGCATCAGTCTGGGACAGGGGAGGTTGAGGGGGGTTTGGGTCAGTCTGGGACAGTGGAGGGTGAGGGGGGCTCTGGGTCAGTCTGGGACAGGGAAAGGTGAGAGGGTCTTGGTTAGTCTGGGACAGGGTAGTGTGAGGGGGGAACTGGGTGAGTCTGGGACAGGGGAGGGTGAGGGGGTATGGGTCAGTATGGGGCAGGGGAGGGTGAGGGTGTTCTGGGTCAGTTTGGGACAGTGGCGGGTGAGGGGGGTCTGGTTCATAGTGGGACAGGGGAGGGTGATTGGGGTCTGGGTCAGTCTGGGACAGGGAAGGGTGAGGGGGATCTTGGTCAGTCTGGGACAGGGTAGTGTGAGGGGGGGTGTGGGTCAGTCTGGGACAGGGTAGTGTGAGGGGGGTCTGGGTCAATTTGGGGCAGGGGAGGGTGAGGTGGTTCTGGGTCAGTTTGGGATGGGGCGGGTTAGGGGGTCTGGGTCAGTCTGGGACAGGGAAGGGTGATTGGGGTCTGGGTCAGTCTGGATCAGGGGAGGGTGAGGGGGGTCTGGGTCAGTCTGGGACTGGGGAGGGTGAGTGGGGTCTGGGTCAGTCTGGACAGGGGAAGGTGAGGGGGGTCTCGGTCAGTCTGGGACAGGAGAGGGTGAGGGGGGTCTGGGACAGGGGAGGGTGAGGATGGTCTGGGTCAGTCTGGGTCAGGCGAGGGTGTGGGGGTCTGGGTCAGTCTGGGACAGGGGAGGGTGAATGGTGGATCTGGGTCAGTCTGGGACAGGGGAGGGTGAGGGGGGTCTCGGACAATCTGGGACAGGGGAGGGTGAGGGGGGTCTCGGACAGTCTGGGACAGAGTAGGGTGAGGGTGGTCTGGGTCAGTCTGGGACAGGATAGGGTCAGGGGGGTCTGGGTCAGTCTGGGACAGGGGAGGGTGAGGGGGTCTCGGACAGTCTGGGACAGAGAAGGGTGAGGGTGGTCTGGGTCAGTCTGGGACAGAGGAGGGTGAGGGGGTGTCCGGGTCAGTCTGGGACAGGGGAGTGTGAGGGGGGTTCTGGGTCAGTGTGGGACAGGGGAGGATGAGGGGGGTCTGGGTCAGTCTGGGACAGGGGAGAGTGAGGGGGGTCTGGGTCAGTCGGTACATTGGAGGGTGAGGGGGGGTCTGGGTCAATCTGGGAAAAGGGAGGGTGAGGGGATCTGGGTCAGTCTGGACAGGGGTGGGTGAGGAGGGTCTGGGTCAGTATGGGACAGGGGAATGTGATGGGGGTCTAGTACAGGAGAGGGTAAGGTGGGTGTGGGTCAGTCTGGGACAGGGGAGGGTGAGGGGGGTCTTCGTCAGTCTGGGACATGGGAGGGTGAGGAGGTTCTGGGTCAGTCTGGGACAGGGGAGGGTGAGGGGGGTTTGGGTCAGACTGGGACAGGGGAGGGTTGGGGGGAATCTGGGACAGGGAAAGGTGCGGGGGTCTGGGTCAATCTGGGGCAGGGGAGGGTGAGGGGGATCTGGGTCAGTTTGGGGCAGTGAAGCGTGAGAGGGGTGGTCTGGGTCAGTCTGGACTGGCGAGTGATTGCGGGACTGGGTCAGTCTGGGACAGGGGAGGTTGGCGGGGGTGTGGGTCAGTCTGGGACAGGTGAGAGTGAGGGGGTTTGGGTCAGTGTGGAACAGGGGAGGGTGAGGGGGGGTCTGCGTCAGTCTAGGACAAAGAAGTGAGGGGGGGTCTTCGTCAGTCTGGGACAGGGGAGTGTGAGGTGGCTCTGGGTCAGTCTGGGACAGGGGAGGGTGATTGGGGTCTGGGTCAGTCTGGGACAGGGGATGGTGAGGGGAGTCTGTGTCAGTCTGGGACAGGGGAGGGTGAGGGGGGCTGGGTCAGTCTGGGACTGGGGAGGGTGAGTGGGGTCTGGGTCAGTCTGGACAGGGGAGGGTGAGGGGGGTCTCGGTCAGTCTGGGACAGGGGAGGGTGAGAGGTGGATCTGAGTCAGTCTGGGACAGGGGAGGGTGAGTGGGGTCTGGGTCAGTCTGGACAGGGGAGGGTGAGGGGGGTCTCGGTCAGTCTGGGACAGGAGAGGGTGAGGGGGGTCTGGGACAGGGGAGGGTGAGGATGGTCTGGGTCAGTCTGGGTCAGGCGAGGGTGTGGGGGTCTGGGTCAGTCTGGGACAGGGGAGGGTGAGAGGTGGATCTGAGTCAGTCTGGGACAGGGGAGGGTGAGGGGGGTCTCGGACAATCTGGGACAGGGGAGGGTGAGGGGGGTCTCGGACAGTCTGGGACAGAGTAGGGTGAGGGTGGTCTGGGTCAGTCTGGGACAGGATAGGGTCAGGGGGGTCTGGGTCAGTCTGGGACAGGGGAGGGTGAGGGGGGTCTCGGACAGTCTGGGACAGGGGAGGGTAAGGGGCGTCTGGGTCAGACTATGACAGGGGAGTGTGAGGGGGGTTCTGGGTCAGTGTGGGACAGGGGAGGATGAGGGGGGTCTGGGTCAGTCTGGGACAGGGGAGGGTGAGGGGGGTCTGGGTCAATCTGGGAAAAGGGAGGGTGAGGGGATCTGGGTCAGTCTGGGACAGGGGAGGGTGAGGAGGTTCTGGGTCAGTCTGGGACAGGGGAATGTGATGGGGGTCTAGTACAGGAGAGGGTAAGGTGGGTGTGGGTCAGTCTGGGATAGGGGAGGGTGAGGGGGGTCTTCGTCAGTCTGGGACATGGGAGGGTGAGGAGGTTCTGGGTCAGTCTGGGACAGGGGAAGGTGAGGGGGGTTTGGGTCAGACTGGGACAGGGGAGGGTTGGGGGGAATCTGGGATAGGGGAGGGTGCCGGGGTCTGGGTCAGTCTGGGGCAGGGGAGGGTGAGGGGGATCTGGGTCAGTCTGGGGCAGTGAAGCGTGAGGGGGGTGGTCTGGGTCAGTCTGGGACAAGGGAGTGAGGAGTGGTCTGGGTAAGTCTGGAACAGGTGAGAGTGAGGGGGTTTGGGTCAGTCTGGGACAGGGGAGTGAGGGCGGGGTCTGGGTCAGTCTGGGACAGGGGAGTGTGAGTGGGGTCTGGGTCAGTCTGGGACAGGGGAGGGTGAGGGGTTGGGGGTCTGGGTCAGTCTGGGACAGGAGAGTGAGGGGGTGATCTGGGTCAATCTGGGACAGGGGAGGGTGAGGGAGTTTGGGTCAGACTGGGACAGGGGAGGGTGGAGGGGAGTCTGGGACAGGGGAGGGTGAGGCGGGTCTGTGTCAGTGTGGGACAGGGGAGGGTGAGGGGGGTCTGGGTCAGTCTGGGACAGGGGAGGGTGAGGGGTGTCTCGGTCAGTCTGGGACAGGAGAGGTTGAGGGGGGTCTGGGTCAGTCTGGGACAGGGTGGGTGAGTGGGGTCTGGGTCAGTCTGGGACAGGGGAGGGTGAGTGGGATCTGGGTCAGTCTGGGACAGAGGAGGGTGAGGAGGGTCTGGGTCAGTGTGGGACAGGGGAATGTGATGGGGGTCTAGTACAGGAGAGGGTAAGGGGGGTGTGGGTCAGTCTTGGACAGGGGATGTTGAGGGGGGTCTTTGTCAGTCTGGGACAGGGGAGGGTGAGGGGGGTCTGGGTCAGTTTGGGACAGTGGAGGGTGAGCGTCGTCTGGGTCAGTCTGGGACAGGGGAGGGTGAGGGGGGGTCTGGGTCAGTCTGGGACAGGGGAGGATGAAGGGGGTGGGGGTCTGGGTCATTCTGGGACAGGGGAGGGTGAGGGGGGCCTGGGTGAGTCTGGGACAGGGGAGGGTGAGGGGGTCTGGGTCAGTCTGGAACAGGGAAGGGTGAGGGTGGTCTGGGTCAGTCTGGGATACGGGAGGGTGAGTGGGGTCTGGGTCATTCTGGGATAGGGGCGGGTGAGGGTGGTCTGGGCCAGTCTAGGACAAGGAAGTGAAGGGGGGTCTTCGTCAGTCTGGAACAGGGAAGGGTGACGGGATCTGGGTTAGTCTGGGACAGGGGAGTGAGGGGGTCTGTGTCAGTCTGGGACAGGGGAGGGTGAGAGGAGTCTGTGTCAGTCTGGGACAGGGGAGGGTGAGGGGGGTCTGGGCCAGTCTGTGACAGGGGAGGGTGAGGGGGGTCTGGGTCAGTCTGGGACAGGGGAGGGTGAAGGGAGTCTGTGTCAGTCTGGGACAGGGGAGGGTGAGGGAGGTTTGGGTCAGTCTGGGACAGGGGACGGTGAGTGTTTCTGGGTCAGTCTGGGACAGGGGAGGGTGAGGGGGATCTGTGTCAGTCTGGGACAGGGGAGGGTGAGGGGGGTTTGCGTCAGACTGGGACAGGGGAGGGTTGGGGGGAATCTGGGACAGGGGAGGGTGCGGGGTTCTGGGTCAGTCTGGGGCAGGGGAGGGTGAGGGGGATCTGGGTCAGTCTGGGGCAGTGAAGCGTGAGGGGGGTGGTCTGGGTCAGTCTGGGACAAGGGAGTGAGGAGTGGTCTGGGTAAGTCTGGAACAGGTGAGAGTGAGGGGGTTTGGGTCAGTCTGGGACAGGGGAGTGAGTGCGGGGTCTGGGTCAGTCTGGGACAGGGGAGTGTGAGGGGGGTCTGGGTCAGTCTGGGACAGGGGAGGGTGAGGGGTTGGGGGTCTGGGTCAGTCTGGGACAGGGGAGTGAGGGGGTGATCTGGGTCAATCTGGGACAGGGGAGGGTGAGGGAGTTTGGGTCAGACTGGGACAGGGGAGGGTGGAGGGGATTCTGGGACAGGGGAGGGTGAGAGGGTCTGGGTCAGTCTGGACAGGCGAGTGATTGCGGGACTGGGTCAGTCTGGGACAGGGGAGGTTGGCAGGAGTGTGGGTCAGTCTGGGACAGGTGAGAGTGAGGGGGTTTGGGTCAGTGTGGAACAGGGGAGGGTGAGGGGGGTCTGCGTCACTCTCTGACAGGGGAGTGTGAGTGGGGGTCTGGGTCAGTCTAGGACAAAGAAGTGAGGGGGGTCTTTGTCAGTCTGGAACAGGGGAGGGTGAGGGGGTCTGGGACAGGGGATGGTGAGGGGAGTCTGTGTCAGTCTGGGACAGGGGAGGGTGAAGGGGCTCTGGGTCAGTCTTGGACAGGGGAGGGTGAGGGGGGTCTGGGTCAGGCTGGGACAGGGGAGGGTGAGGGGGTCTGGGTCAGTTTGGGACAGGGGAGGGTGAGTGGGCGTGGTCAGTCTGGGACAGAGGAATGGAGAGGGTGGTCTGGGTCAGTCTGGGACAGGGGAGGGTGAGGGGGGTCTGGGTCAGTCTGGGACAGTGGAGGGTGAGGGGGATCTGGATCAGTCTGTGACGGGGAGGGTGAGGGCAGTCTGAGTCAGACTGGGACAGGAGAGGGTGAGGGGTGTCTGGGTCAGTCTGGGGCAGGGGAGTGTGAGGGGGCAGACTGCGTCAGTCTGGGACAGTGGAGGGTGAGGGGGGTCTGGGTCAGTCTGGGACAGTGGAGGGTGAGGGGGGTCTGGGTCAGTCTGGGACAGGGGAGGGTGTGGGGGAGTGTCTGGACCAGTCTGGGACAGGGGAGGGTGAGGGGGTTCTGGGTCAGTCTGGGACAGGGGAGGGTGAGGGGGGTCTGGGTCAGTCTGGGACAGGGGAGGGTGAGGGGTGTCTGGGTCAGTCTGGGACACGGCAGGGTGAGGGGGGTCTGGGTCAGTCTGGGACAGGGGAAGGGAGAGGGTGGTCTGGGTCAGTCTGGGACAGGGGAGGGTGAGGGGGGTCTGGGTCAGTCTGGGACAGGGGAGGGTGAGGGGGATATGGATCAGTCTGTGACGGGGAGGGTGAGGGGGGTCTGAGTCAGACTGGGACAGGAGAGGGTGAGGGTGGTCTGGGTCAGTCTGGGGCAGCGGAGTGTGTGAGGGCAGTCTGCGTCAGTCTGGGACAGGGGAGGGTGAGGGGGTTCTGGGTCAGTCTGGGACAGGTGAGGGTGGGGGGGGTAGTCTGGGTCAGTCTGGGACAGGGCAGGGTGAGGGGGGTCTGGGTCAGTCTGGGACAGGGAAGGGTGAGGGGGGTCTTGGTCAGTCTGGGACAGGGTAGGATGAGGGGGTCTGTGTCAGTCTGGGACAGGGGAGGGTGAGGGCGGTCTGGATAAGTCTGGGACAGGGGAGGGTGAGGGGTTATGGATCAGTCTTGGACATGGGAGTGCGGGGGTGGGGGGTCTGGGACAGGTGAGGGTGGGGGGGGAGTCTGCGTCAATCTGGTACAGGGGAGGGTGAGGGTGGTCTGGGTCAGTCTGGGACAGGGGAGGGTGAGGGGGGTCTGGGTCAGTCTGGGACAGGGGTGGGTGGGGGGGAGTCTGGGACAGGTGAGGGTGAGGGGGTCTGGGTCAGTCTGGACAGGGGAGGGTGAGGGGGGTCTGGGTCAGTCTGGACAGGGGTCTGAGTGGGGGTCTGGGTCAGTCAGGGACAAGGGAGGCTGAGGGGGGTCTGGCTCAGTCTGGAACAGAAGAGGCTGAGGGGGTTCTGGGTCTGTCTGGGACAGGGAGGGTGAGGGGCGTCTGGGTCAGTCTGGGGCAGGTGAGGGTGAGGTCGGGGTCTGCGTCAGTCTCGGTCAGGGGAGGGTTAGGGGTTATGGGTCAGTCTGGGACAGGGGAGTGTGGGGGGGATTTTCGGACAGGTGAGGATGGGGTGGGGGTCAGGGTCAGTCTGGGACAAGGGAGTGAGGGGGGGTCTTCGTCAGTCTGGAACAGGTGAGGGTGGGGGGGGTAGTCTGGGTCAGTCTGGGACAGGGGAGTATGAGGGGAGGTCTGCGTCAGTCTGGGACAGTGAAGGGTGGGGGGGATCTGGGTTAGTCTGGTACAGGTGAGGGTGGTGGGGTTCTGTGTCAGTCTGGGACAGGGGCGGGTGAGGCGGGTCTGGGTCAGTCTGGGACAGGGGAGTTTGAGGGGGGTCTGGGTCAGTCTGGGACAGGGGAGGGTGAGGGGAGTCTGGGTCAGTCTGGGATAGGGGATGGGGAGTGGGGGTCTGGGTCAGTCTGGGACAAGAGAGGCTGAGGGAGGTCTGGCTCAGTCTGGGACAGGGGATGGTGAGGGGCGTCTGGGTCAGTCTTGGACAATGGAGGCTGAGGGGGGTCTGGCTCAGTCTGGGACAGGTGAGGTTGAGGGGGATCTGGGTTAGTCTGGTACAGGTGAGGGTAGTGGGGGTCTGGGTCAGTCTGGGACAGGGGAGGGTGAGGTGGGTCTGGATCAGTCTGGGACAGGGGTGGGTGAGGGAGATCTGCGTCAGTCTGGGACAGGGGAGGTTGAGGGGGGTTTGGGTCAGTCTGGGACAGTGGAGGGTGAGGGGGGTCTGGGTCAGTCTGGGACAGGGGAGGATGAGGGGGAGTGTTTGGGCCAGTCTGGGACAGGGGAGGGTGAGGGGGTTCTGGGTCAGTCTGGGACAGGGGAGGGTGAGGGGGGTCTGGGTCAGTCTGGGACAGGGGAGGGTGAGGGGTGTCTGGGTCAGTCTGGGACACGGCAGGGTGAGGGGGGTCTGGGTCAGTCTGGGACAGGGGAAGGGAGAGGGTGGTCTGGGTCAGTCTGGGACAGGGGAGGGTGAGGGGGGTCTGGTTCAGTCTGGGACAGGGGAGTGTGAGGGGGATCTGGATCAGTCTGTGACGGGGAGGGTGAGGGGGGTCTGAGTCAGACTGGGACAGGAGAGTGTGAGGGGCGTCTGGGTTCGTCTGGGGCAGCGGAGTGTGAGGGGGCAGTCTGCGTCAGTCTGTGACAGGGGAGGGTGAGGGGGTTCTGGGTCAGTCTGGGACAGGTGAGGGTGGGGGGGGATAGTCTGGGTCAGTCTGGGACAGGGCAGGGTGAGGGGGGTCTGGGTCAGTCTGGGACAGGGGAGGGTGAGGGGGGTCTTGGTCAGTCTGGGACAGGGGAGGGTGAGGGGGTCTGTGTCAGTCTGGGACAGGGGAGTGTGAGGGCGGTCTGGTTAAATCTGGGACAGGGGAGGGTGAGGGGTTATGGATCAGTCTTGGACATGGGAGTGCGGGGGTGGGGGGTCTGGGACAGGTGAGGGTGGGGGGGGAGTCTGCGTCAATCTGGTACAGGGGAGGGTGAGTGTGGTCCGGGTCAGTCTGGGACAGGGGAGGGTGAGGGGGGTCTGGGTCAGTCTGGGACAGGGGTGGGTGGGGGGGAGTCTGGGACAGGTGAGGGTGAGGGGGTCTGGGTCAGTCTGGACAGGAGTCTGAGTGGGGGTCTGGGTCAGTCAGGGACAAGGGAGGCTGAGGTGGGTCTGGCTCAGTCTGGGACAGAGGAGGCTGAGGGGGTTCTGGGTCTGTCTGGGACAGGGAGGGTGAGGGGCGTCTGGGTCAGTCTGGGGCAGGCGAGGGTGAGGCGGGGTCTGCGTCACTCTCGGTCAGGGGAGGGTTAGGGGTTATGGGTCAGTCTGGGACTGGGGAGTGTGGGGGGGATTTTCGGACAGGTGAGGATGGGGTGGGGGTCAGGGTCAGTCTGGGACAGGGGAGTGAGGGGGGGTCTGGATCAGTCTGGAACAGGGGAGGGTGAGGGGATCTGGGTCAGTCTGGGACAGGTGAGTGAGGGGGTCTGTGTCAGTCTGGGACAGGGGAGGGTGAGGGGGACTGGGTCAGTCTGGGACAGGGGAGGGTGAGGGTTTTGGGTCAGTCTGGGACAGGGGAGGGTGAGGGAGTGTCTGGGCCAGTCTGGGACAGGGGAGGGTGAGGCGGGTCTTTGCCAGTCTGGGACAGGGGAGCGTGAGGGGGGTCTGTGTCAATCTGGGACAGGGGAGGGTGAGGTGGGGGGGGGCGCTCTGGGTCAGTCTGGGACAGGAGGAGGATGAGGATTGTCTGTGTCAGTCTGGGACAGGGGTGGGTGAGGGAGTGTCTGGGTCAGTCTGGGACAGGGGAGGATGAGGGGGAGTGTCTGGGCCAGTCTGGGACAGGGGACGGTGAGGGGATTCTGGGTCAGTCTGGGACAGGGGAGGGTGAGGGGGGTCTGGGTCAGTCTGGGACAGGGGAGGGTGAGGGGTGTCTGGGTCAGTCTGGGACACGGCAGGGTGAGGGGGGTCTGGGTCAGTCTGGGACAGGGGAAGGGAGAGGGTGGTCTGGGTCAGTCTGGGACAGGGGAGGGTGAGGGGGGTCTGGGTCAGTCTGGGACAGGGGAGGGTGAGGGGGATCTGGATCAGTCTGTGACGGGGAGGGTGAGGGGGGTCTGAGTCAGACTGGGACAGGTGAGGGTTGGGGGGGTAGTCTGGGTCAGTCTGGGACAGGGCAGGGTGAGGGGGCTCTGGGTCAGTCTGGGACAGGGGAGGGTGAGGGGGGTCTTGGTCAGTCTGGTACAGGGGAGGGTGAGGGGGTCTGTGTCAGTCTGGGACAGGGGAGTGTGAGGGTGGTCTGGATAAGTCTGGGACAGGGGAGGGTGAGGGGTTATGGATCAGTCTTGGACATGGGAGTGCGGGGGTGGGGGGTCTGGGACAAGTGAGGGTGGGGGGGGAGTCTGCGTCAATCTGGTACAGGGGAGGGTGAGGGTGGTCCGGGTCAGTCTGGGACAGGGGAGGGTGAGGGGGGTCTGGGTCAGTCTGGGACAGGGGTGGGTGGGGGGGAGTCTGGGACAGGTGAGGGTGAGGGGGTCTGGGTCAGTCTGGACAGGGGTCTGAGTGGGGGTCTGGGTCAGTCAGGGACAAGGGAGGCTGAGGTGGGTCTGGCTCAGTCTGGGACAGAGGAGGCTGAGGGGGTTCTGGGTCTGTCTGGGACAGGGAGGGTGAGGGGCGTCTGGGTCAGTCTGGGGCAGGCGAGGGTGAGGCGGGGTCTGCGTCAGTCTCGGTCAGGGGAGGGCTAGTGGTTATGGGTCAGTCTGGGACTGGGGAGTGTGGAGGGGATTTTCGGACAGGTGAGGATGGGGTGGGGGTCAGGGTCAGTCTGGGACAGGGGAGTGAGGGGGGGTCTGGATCAGTCTGGAACAGGGGAGGGTGAGGGGGTCTGGGTCAGTCTGGGACAGGTGAGTGAGGGGGTCTGTGTCAGTCTGGGACAGGGGAGGGTGAGGGGGACTGGGTCAGTCTGGGACAGGGGAGGGTGAGGGGAGTCTGTGTAAGTCTGGGACAGGGGAGGTAGAGGGGGTTTGGGTCAGTCTGGGACAGGGGAGAGTGAGGGTGTCTGGGCCAGTCTGGGACAGGGGAGGGTGAGGCGGGTCTGGGCCAGTCTGGGACAGGGGAGGGTGAGGGGGGTCTGTGTCAATCTGGGACAGGGGAGGGTGAGGTGGGGGGGGCGCTCTGGGTCAGTCTGGGACAGGAGGAGGATGAGGATTGTCTGTGTCAGTCTGGGACAGGGGTGGGTGAGGGCGATCTGGGTCAGTCTGGGACAGCGGTGGGTGAGGGGGGGTCTGGGTCAGTCTGGGACAGGGGAGGTTGAGAGGGGTTTGGGTCAGTCTGGGACAGGTGATGGTGAGGGTCGTCTGGGTCAGTCTGGGACAGGGGAGTGTGAGGGGTGGTCTGGGTCAGTCTGGGACAGTGAAGGGTGGGGGGAATCTGGGTTAGTCTGGTACAGGGGAGGGTGAGGGGTTATGGATCAGTCTTGGACATGGGAGTGCGGGGGTGGTGGGTCTGGGACAGGTGAGGGTGCGGGGGGAGTCTGCGTCAATCTGGTACAGGGGAGGGTGAGGGTGGTCTGGGTCAGTCTGGGACAGGGGAGGGTGAGGGGGGTCTGGGTCAGTCTGGGACAGGGGTGGGTGGGGGCGAGTCTGGGACAGGTGAGGGTGAGGGGGTCTGGGTCAGTCTGGACAGGGGTCTGAGTGGGGGTCTGGGTCAGTCAGGGACAAGGGAGGCTGAGGGGGCTCTGGCTCAGTCTGGGACAGAGGAGGCTGAGGGGGTTCTGGGTCTGTCTGGGACAGGGAGGGTGAGGGGCGTCTGGGTCAGTCTGGGACAGTGAAGGGTGGTGGGGATCTGGGTTAGTCTGGTACAGGTGAGGGTGGTGGGGTTCTGTGTCAGTCTGGGACAGGGGCGGGTGAGGCGGGTCTGGGTCAGTCTGGGACAGGGGAGTTTGTGGGGGGTCTGGGTCAGTCTGGGACAGGGGAGGGTGAGGGGAGTCTGGGTCAGTCTGGGGCAGGGTATGTGGAGTGGGGGTCTGGGTCAGTCTGGGACAAGGGAGGCTGAGGGAGGTCTGGCTCAGTCTGGGACAGGGGATGGTGAGGGGCGTCTGGGTCAGTCTGGGACAAGGGAGGCTGAGGGGGCTCTGGCTCAGTCTGGGACAGGTGAGGTTGAGGGGGATCTGGGTTAGTCTGGTACAGGTGAGGGTAGTGGGGGTCTGGGTCAGTCTGGGACAGGGGAGGGTGAGGTGGGTCTGGATCAGTCTGGGACAGGGGTGGGTGAGGGAGATCTGCGTCAGTCTGGGACAGGGGAGGTTGAGGGGGGTTTGGGTCAGTCTGGGACAGTGGAGGGTGAGGGGGGGGCTCTGGGTCAGTCTGGGACAGGGGAAGGTGAGAGGGTCTTGGTTAGTCTGGGACAGGGGAGGGTGAGGGGGTAGGGTCAGTATGGGGCAGGGGAGGGTGAGGGTGTTCTGGGTCAGTTTGGGTAAGTGGCGGGTGAGGGGGGTCTGGTTCATATTGGGACAGGGGAGGGTGATTGGGGTCTGGGTCAGTCTGGGACAGGGGAGGGTGAGGGGGATCTTGGTCAGTCTGGGACAGGGTAGTGTGAGGGGGGGTGTGGGTCAGTCTGGGACAGGGTAGTGTGAGGGGGGTCTGGGTCAGTCTGGGACAGGTGAGGGTGGGGGGGGTAGTCTGGGTCAGTCTGGGACAGGGCAGGGTGAGGGGGGTCTGGGTCAGTCTGGGACAGGGAAGGGTGAGGGGGGTCTTGGTCAGTCTGGGACAGGGTAGGGTGAGGGGGTCTGTGTCAGTCTGGGACAGGGGAGGGTGAGGGCGGTCTGGATAAGTCTGGGACAGGGGAGGGTGAGGGGTTATGGATCAGTCTTGGACATGGGAGTGCGGGGGTGGGGGGTCTGGGACAGGTGAGGGTGGGGGGGGAGTCTGCGTCAATCTGGTACAGGGGAGGGTGAGGGTGGTCTGGGTCAGTCTGGGACAGGGGAGGGTGAGGGGGGTCTGGGTCAGTCTGGGACAGGGGTGGGTGGGGGGGAGTCTGGGACAGGTGAGGGTGAGGGGGTCTGGGTCAGTCTGGACAGGGGAGGGTGAGGGGGGTCTGGGTCAGTCTGGACAGGGGTCTGAGTGGGGGTCTGGGTCAGTCAGGGACAAGGGAGGCTGAGGGGGGTCTGGCTCAGTCTGGGACAGAAGAGGCTGAGGGGGTTCTGGGTCTGTCTGGGACAGGGAGGGTGAGGGGCGTCTGGGTCAGTCTGGGGCAGGTGAGGGTGAGGTCGGGGTCTGCGTCAGTCTCGGTCAGGGGAGGGTTAGGGGTTATGGGTCAGTCTGGGACAGGGGAGTGTGGGGGGGATTTTCGGACAGGTGAGGATGGGGTGGGGGTCAGGGTCAGTCTGGGACAAGGGAGTGAGGGGGGGTCTTCGTCAGTCTGGAACAGGTGAGGGTGGGGGGGGTAGTCTGGGTCAGTCTGGGACAGGGGAGTATGAGGGGAGGTCTGCGTCAGTCTGGGACAGTGAAGGGTGGGGGGGATCTGGGTTAGTCTGGTACAGGTGAGGGTGGTGGGGTTCTGTGTCAGTCTGGGACAGGGGCGGGTGAGGCGGGTCTGGGTCAGTCTGGGACAGGGGAGTTTGAGGGGGGTCTGGGTCAGTCTGGGACAGGGGAGGGTGAGGGGAGTCTGGGTCAGTCTGGGATAGGGGATGGGGAGTGGGGGTCTGGGTCAGTCTGGGACAAGGGAGGCTGAGGGAGGTCTGGCTCAGTCTGGGACAGGGGATGGTGAGGGGCGTCTGGGTCAGTCTGGGACAAGGGAGGCTGAGGGGGGTCTGGCTCAGTCTGGGACAGGTGAGGTTGAGGGGGATCTGGGTTAGTCTGGTACAGGTGAGGGTAGTGGGGGTCTGGGTCAGTCTGGGACAGGGGAGGGTGAGGTGGGTCTGGATCAGTCTGGGACAGGGGTGGGTGAGGGAGATCTGCGTCAGTCTGGGACAGGGGAGGTTGAGGGGGGTTTGGGTCAGTCTGGGACAGTGGAGGGTGAGGGGGGTCTGGGTCAGTCTGGGACAGGGGAGGATGAGGGGGAGTGTTTGGGCCAGTCTGGGACAGGGGAGGGTGAGGGGGTTCTGGGTCAGTCTGGGACAGGGGAGGGTGAGGGGGGTCTGGGTCAGTCTGGGACAGGGGAGGGTGAGGGGTGTCTGGGTCAGTCTGGGACACGGCAGGGTGAGGGGGGTCTGGGTCAGTCTGGGACAGGGGAAGGGAGAGGGTGGTCTGGGTCAGTCTGGGACAGGGGAGGGTGAGGGGGGTCTGGTTCAGTCTGGGACAGGGGAGTGTGAGGGGGATCTGGATCAGTCTGTGACGGGGAGGGTGAGGGGGGTCTGAGTCAGACTGGGACAGGAGAGTGTGAGGGGGGTCTGGGTTCGTCTGGGGCAGCGGAGTGTGAGGGGGCAGTCTGCGTCAGTCTGTGACAGGGGAGGGTGAGGGGGTTCTGGGTCAGTCTGGGACAGGTGAGGGTGGGGGGGGATAGTCTGGGTCAGTCTGGGACAGGGCAGGGTGAGGGGGGTCTGGGTCAGTCTGGGACAGGGGAGGGTGAGGGGGGTCTTGGTCAGTCTGGGACAGGGGAGGGTGAGGGGGTCTGTGTCAGTCTGGGACAGGGGAGTGTGAGGGCGGTCTGGTTAAATCTGGGACAGGGGAGGGTGAGGGGTTATGGATCAGTCTTGGACATGGGAGTGCGGGGGTGGGGGGTCTGGGACAGGTGAGGGTGGGGGGGGAGTCTGCGTCAATCTGGTACAGGGGAGGGTGAGTGTGGTCCGGGTCAGTCTGGGACAGGGGAGGGTGAGGGGGGTCTGGGTCAGTCTGGGACAGGGGTGGGTGGGGGGGAGTCTGGGACAGGTGAGGGTGAGGGGGTCTGGGTCAGTCTGGACAGGAGTCTGAGTGGGGGTCTGGGTCAGTCAGGGACAAGGGAGGCTGAGGTGGGTCTGGCTCAGTCTGGGACAGAGGAGGCTGAGGGGGTTCTGGGTCTGTCTGGGACAGGGAGGGTGAGGGACGTCTGGGTCAGTCTGGGGCAGGCGAGGGTGAGGCGGGGTCTGCGTCACTCTCGGTCAGGGGAGGGTTAGGGGTTATGGGTCAGTCTGGGACTGGGGAGTGTGGGGGGGATTTTCGGACAGGTGAGGATGGGGTGGGGGTCAGGGTCAGTCTGGGACAGGGGAGTGAGGGGGGGTCTGGATCAGTCTGGAACAGGGGAGGGTGAGGGGATCTGGGTCAGTCTGGGACAGGTGGGTGAGGGGGTCTGTGTCAGTCTGGGACAGGGGAGGGTGAGGGGGACTGGGTCAGTCTGGGACAGGGGAGGGTGAGGGTTTTGGGTCAGTCTGGGACAGGGGAGGGTGAGGGAGTGTCTGGGCCAGTCTGGGACAGGGGAGGGTGAGGCGGGTCTGGGCCAGTCTGGGACAGGGGAGGGTGAGGGGGGTCTGTGTCAATCTGGGACAGGGGAGGGTGAGGTGGGGGGGGGCGCTCTGGGTCAGTCTGGGACAGGAGGAGGATGAGGATTGTCTGTGTCAGTCTGGGACAGGGGTGGGTGAGGGAGTGTCTGGGTCAGTCTGGGACAGGGGAGGATGAGGGGGAGTGTCTGGGCCAGTCTGGGACAGGGGACGGTGAGGGGGTTCTGGGTCAGTCTGGGACAGGGGAGGGTGAGGGGGGTCTGGGTCAGTCTGGGACAGGGGAGGGTGAGGGGTGTCTGGGTCAGTCTGGGACACGGCAGGGTGAGGGGGGTCTGGGTCAGTCTGGGACAGGGGAAGGGAGAGGGTGGTCTGGGTCAGTCTGGGACAGGGGAGGGTGAGGGGGGTCTGGGTCAGTCTGGGACAGGGGAGGGTGAGGGGGATCTGGATCAGTCTGTGACGGGGAGGGTGAGGGGGGTCTGAGTCAGACTGGGACAGGTGAGGGTTGGGGGGGTAGTCTGGGTCAGTCTGGGACAGGGCAGGGTGAGGGGGCTCTGGGTCAGTCTGGGACAGGGGAGGGTGAGGGGGGTCTTGGTCAGTCTGGTACAGGGGAGGGTGAGGGGGTCTGTGTCAGTCTGGGACAGGGGAGTGTGAGGGTGGTCTGGATAAGTCTGGGACAGGGGAGGGTGAGGGGTTATGGATCAGTCTTGGACATGGGAGTGCGGGGGTGGGGGGTCTGGGACAGGTGAGGGTGGGGGGGGAGTCTGCGTCAATCTGGTACAGGGGAGGGTGAGGGTGGTCCGGGTCAGTCTGGGACAGGGGAGGGTGAGGGGGGTCTGGGTCAGTCTGGGACAGGGGTGGGTGGGGGGGAGTCTGGGACAGGTGAGGGTGAGGGGGTCTGGGTCAGTCTGGACAGGGGTCTGAGTGGGGGTCTGGGTCAGTCAGGGACAAGGGAGGCTGAGGTGGGTCTGGCTCAGTCTGGGACAGAGGAGGCTGAGGGGGTTCTGGGTCTGTCTGGGACAGGGAGGGTGAGGGGCGTCTGGGTCAGTCTGGGGCAGGCGAGGGTGAGGCGGGGTCTGCGTCAGTCTCGGTCAGGGGAGGGCTAGTGGTTATGGGTCAGTCTGGGACTGGGGAGTGTGGGGGGGATTTTCGGACAGGTGAGGATGGGGTGGGGGTCAGGGTCAGTCTGGGACAGGGGAGTGAGGGGGGGTCTGGATCAGTCTGGAACAGGGGAGGGTGAGGGGGTCTGGGTCAGTCTGGGACAGGTGAGTGAGGGGGTCTGTGTCAGTCTGGGACAGGGGAGGGTGAGGGGGACTGGGTCAGTCTGGGACAGGGGAGGGTGAGGGGAGTCTGTGTAAGTCTGGGACAAGGGAGGTAGAGGGGGTTTGGGTCAGTCTGGGACAGGGGAGAGTGAGGGTGTCTGGGCCAGTCTGGGACAGGGGAGGGTGAGGCGGGTCTGGGCCAGTCTGGGACAGGGGAGGGTGAGGGGGGTCTGTGTCAATCTGGGACAGGGGAGGGTGAGGTGGGGGGGGCGCTCTGGGTCAGTCTGGGACAGGAGGAGGATGAGGATTGTCTGTGTCAGTCTGGGACAGGGGTGGGTGAGGGCGATCTGGGTCAGTCTGGGACAGCGGTGGGTGAGGGGGGGTCTGGGTCAGTCTGGGACAGGGGAGGTTGAGAGGGGTTTGGGTCAGTCTGGGACAGGTGATGGTGAGGGTCGTCTGGGTCAGTCTGGGACAGGGGAGTGTGAGGGGTGGTCTGGGTCAGTCTGGGACAGTGAAGGGTGGGGGGAATCTGGGTTAGTCTGGTACAGGGGAGGGTGAGGGGTTATGGATCAGTCTTGGACATGGGAGTGCGGGGGTGGTGGGTCTGGGACAGGTGAGGGTGCGGGGGGAGTCTGCGTCAATCTGGTACAGGGGAGGGTGAGGGTGGTCTGGGTCAGTCTGGGACAGGGGAGGGTGAGGGGGGTCTGGGTCAGTCTGGGACAGGGGTGGGTGGGGGCGAGTCTGGGACAGGTGAGGGTGAGGGGGTCTGGGTCAGTCTGGACAGGGGTCTGAGTGGGGGTCTGGGTCAGTCAGGGACAAGGGAGGCTGAGGGGGCTCTGGCTCAGTCTGGGACAGAGGAGGCTGAGGGGGTTCTGGGTCTGTCTGGGACAGGGAGGGTGAGGGGCGTCTGGGTCAGTCTGGGACAGTGAAGGGTGGTGGGGATCTGGGTTAGTCTGGTACAGGTGAGGGTGGTGGGGTTCTGTGTCAGTCTGGGACAGGGGCGGGTGAGGCGGGTCTGCGTCAGTCTGGGACAGGGGAGTTTGTGGGGGGTCTGGGTCAGTCTGGGACAGGGGAGGGTGAGGGGAGTCTGGGTCAGTCTGGGGCAGGGTATGTGGAGTGGGGGTCTGGGTCAGTCTGGGACAAGGGAGGCTGAGGGAGGTCTGGCTCAGTCTGGGACAGGGGATGGTGAGGGGCGTCTGGGTCAGTCTGGGACAAGGGAGGCTGAGGGGGCTCTGGCTCAGTCTGGGACAGGTGAGGTTGAGGGGGATCTGGGTTAGTCTGGTACAGGTGAGGGTAGTGGGGGTCTGGGTCAGTCTGGGACAGGGGAGGGTGAGGTGGGTCTGGATCAGTCTGGGACAGGGGTGGGTGAGGGAGATCTGCGTCAGTCTGGGACAGGGGAGGTTGAGGGGGGTTTGGGTCAGTCTGGGACAGTGGAGGGTGAGGGGGGGCTCTGGGTCAGTCTGGGACAGGGGAAGGTGAGAGGGTCTTGGTTAGTCTGGGACAGGGGAGGGTGAGGGGGTAGGGTCAGTATGGGGCAGGGGAGGGTGAGGGTGTTCTGGGTCAGTTTGGGTAAGTGGCGGGTGAGGGGGGTCTGGTTCATATTGGGACAGGGGAGGGTGATTGGGGTCTGGGTCAGTCTGGGACAGGGGAGGGTGAGGGGGATCTTGGTCAGTCTGGGACAGGGTAGTGTGAGGGGGGGTGTGGGTCAGTCTGGGACAGGGTAGTGTGAGGGGGGTCTGGGTCAATTTGGGGCAGGGGAGGGTGAGGTGGTTCTGGGTCAGTTTGGGACTGGGGAGGGTGAGTGGGGTCTGGGTCAGTCTGGACAGGGGAGGGTGAGGGGGGTCTCGGTCAGTCTGGGACAGGAGAGGATGAGGGGGGTCTGGGACAGGGGAGGGTGAAGAGGGTCTGGGTCAGTCTGGGTCAGGCGAGGGTGTGGGGGTCTGGGTCAGTCTGGGACAGGGGAGGGTGAGAGGTGGATCTGGGTCAGTCTGGGACAGGGGAGGGTGAGGGGGGTCTCGGACAATCTGGGACAGGGGAGAGTGAGGGGGGTCTCGGACAGTCTGGGACAGAGTAGGGTGAGGGTGGTCTGGGTCAGTCTGGGACAGGATAGGGTCAGGGGGGTCTGGGTCAGTCTGGGACAGGGGAGGGTGAGGGGGGTCTCGGACAGTCTGGGACAGAGGAGGGTGAGGGTGGTCTGGGTCAGTCTGGGACAGAGGAGGGTGAGGGGGTGTCTGGGTCAGTCTGGGACAGGGGAGAGTAAGGGGGGTCTGGGTCAGACTGGGACAGGGGAGTGTGAGGGGGGTTCTGGGTCAGTGTGGGACAGGGGAGGATGAGGGGGGTCTGGGTCAGTCTGGGACAGGGGAGAGTAAGGGGGGTCTGGGTCAGACTGGGACAGGGGAGTGTGAGGGGGGTTCTGGGTCAGTGTGGGACAGGGGAGGATGAGGGGGGTCTGGGTCAGTCTGGGACAGGATAGGGTCAGGGGGGTCTGGGTCAGTCTGGGACAGGGGAGGGTGAGGGGGGTCTCGGACAGTCTGGGACAGAGGAGGGTGAGGGTGGTCTGGGTCAGTCTGGGACAGAGGAGGGTGAGGGGGTGTCTGGGTCAGTCTGGGACAGGGGAGAGTAAGGGGGGTCTGGGTCAGACTGGGACAGGGGAGTGTGAGGGGGGTTCTGGGTCAGTGTGGGACAGGGGAGGATGAGGGGGGTCTGGGTCAGTCTGGGACAGGGGAGAGTAAGGGGGGTCTGGGTCAGACTGGGACAGGGGAGTGTGAGGGGGGTTCTGGGTCAGTGTGGGACAGGGGAGGATGAGGGGGGTCTGGGTCAGTCGGTACATGGGAGGGTGAGGGGGGTCTGGGTCAATCTGGGAAAAGGGAGGGTGAGGGGATCTGGGTCAGTCTGGGACAGGGGAGTGTGAGGAGGGTCTGGATCGGTCTGGGACAGGGGAATGTGATGGGGGTCTAGTACAGGAGAGGGTGAGGTGGATGTGGGTCAGTCTGGGACAGGGGAGGGTTAGGGGGTTCTTCGTCAGTCTGGGACATGGGAGGGTGAGGAGGTTCTGGGTCAGTCTGGGACAGGGGAAGGTGAGGGGGGTTTGGGTCAGACTGGGACAGGGGAGGGTTGGGGGGAATCTGGGACAGGGGAGGGTGCGGGGTCTGGGTCAGTCTGGGGCAGGGGAGGGTGAGGGGGTCTGGGTCAGTCTGGGGCAGTGAAGCGTGAGGGGGGTGGTCTGGGTCAGTCTGGGACAAGGGAGTGAGGAGTGGTCTGGGTAAGTCTGAAACAGGTGAGAGTGAGGGGGTTTGGGTCAGTCTGGGACAGGGGAGTGAGGGCGGGGTCTGGGTCAGTCTGGGACAGGGGAGTGTGAGGGGGGTCTGGGTCAGTCTGGGACAGGGGAGGGTGAGGGGTTGGGGGTCTGGGTCAGTCTGGGACAGGGGAGTGTGAGGGGGGTCTGGGTCAGTCTGGGACAGGGGAGGGTGAGGGGTTGGGGGTCTGGGTCAGTCTGGGACAGGGGAGTGAGGAGGACATCTGGGTCAATCTGGGACAGGGGAGTGTGAGGGGGTTTGGGTCAGACTGGGACAGGGGAGGGTGGAGGGGAGTCTGGGACAGGGGAGGGTGAGGGGGTCTGGGTCAGTCTGGACAGGCGAGTAATTGCGGGACTGGGTCAGTCTGGGACAGGGGAGGTTGGCGGGGGTGTGTGTCAGTCTGGGACAGGTGAGAGTGAGGGGGTTTGGGTCAGTGTGGAACAGGGGAGGGTGAGGGGGTGTCTGCGTCACTCTCTGACAGGGGAGTGTGAGTGGGGGTCTGGGTCAGTCTAGGACAAAGAAGTGATGGGGGTCTTCGTCAGTCTGGAACAGGGGAGGGTGAGGGGGTCTGGGACAGGGGATGGTGAGGGGAGTCTGTGTCAGTCTGGGACAGGGGAGGGTGAGGGGGCTCTGGGTCAGTCTGGGACAGGGGAAGGTGAGGGGGGTCTGGGTCAGTCTGGGACAGGGGATGGTGATGTGGTCTGGGTCAGTCTAGGACAGGGGAGGGTGAGTGGGCGTGGTCAGTCTGGGACAGAGGAAGGGAGAGGGTGGTCTGGGTCAGTCTGGGACAGGGGAGGGTGAGGGGGGTCTGGGTCAGTCTGGGACAGGGGAGGGTGAGGGGGATCTGGATCAGTCTGTGACGGGGAGGGTGAGGGCGGTCTGAGTCAGACTGGGACAGGAGAGGGTGAGGGGTGTCTGGGTCAGTCTGGGGCAGGGGAGTGTGAGGGGGCAGACTGCGTCAGTCTGGGACAGTGGAGGGTGAGGCGGGTCTGGGCCAGTCTGGGACAGGGGAGGGTGAGGGGGGTCTGTGTCAATCTGGGACAGGGGAGGGTGAGGTGGGGGGGGCGCTCTGGGTCAGTCTGGGACAGGAGGAGGATGAGGATTGTCTGTGTCAGTCTGGGACAGGGGTGGGTGAGGGCGATCTGGGTCAGTCTGGGACAGCGGTGGGTGAGGGGGGGTCTGGGTCAGTCTGGGCAGGGGAGGTTGAGAGGGGTTTGGGTCAGTCTGGGACAGGTGATGGTGAGGGTCGTCTGGGTCAGTCTGGGACAGGGGAGTGTGAGGGGTGGTCTGGGTCAGTCTGGGACAGTGAAGGGTGGGGGGAATCTGGGTTAGTCTGGTACAGGGGAGGGTGAGGGGTTATGGATCAGTCTTGGACATGGGAGTGCGGGGGTGGTGGGTCTGGGACAGGTGAGGGTGCGGGGGGAGTCTGCGTCAATCTGGTACAGGGGAGGGTGAGGGTGGTCTGGGTCAGTCTGGGACAGGGGAGGGTGAGGGGGGTCTGGGTCAGTCTGGGACAGGGGTGGGTGGGGGCGAGTCTGGGACAGGTGAGGGTGAGGGGGTCGTCAGTCTGGACAGGGGTCTGAGTGGGGGTCTGGGTCAGTCAGGGACAAGGGAGGCTGAGGGGGCTCTGGCTCAGTCTGGGACAGAGGAGGCTGAGGGGGTTCTGGGTCTGTCTGGGACAGGGAGGGTGAGGGGCGTCTGGGTCAGTCTGGGACAGTGAAGGGTGGTGGGGATCTGGGTTAGTCTGGTACAGGTGAGGGTGGTGGGGTTCTGTGTCAGTCTGGGACAGGGGCGGGTGAGGCGGGTCTGGGTCAGTCTGGGACAGGGGAGTTTGTGGGGGGTCTGGGTCAGTCTGGGACAGGGGAGGGTGAGGGGAGTCTGGGTCAGTCTGGGGCAGGGTATGTGGAGTGGGGGTCTGGGTCAGTCTGGGACAAGGGAGGCTGAGGGAGGTCTGGCTCAGTCTGGGACAGGGGATGGTGAGGGGTGTCTGGGTCAGTCTGGGACAAGGGAGGCTGAGGGGGCTCTGGCTCAGTCTGGGACAGGTGAGGTTGAGGGGGATCTGGGTTAGTCTGGTACAGGTGAGGGTAGTGGGGGTCTGGGTCAGTCTGGGACAGGGGAGGGTGAGGTGGGTCTGGATCAGTCTGGGACAGGGGTGGGTGAGGGAGATCTGCGTCAGTCTGGGACAGGGGAGGTTGAGGGGGGTTTGGGTCAGTCTGGGACAGTGGAGGGTGAGGGGGGGCTCTGGGTCAGTCTGGGACAGGGGAGGTTGAGGGGGGTTTGGGTCAGTCTGGGACAGTGGAGGGTGAGGGGGGTCTGTGTCAATCTGGGACAGGGGAGGGTGAGGTGGGGGGGGCGCTCTGGGTCAGTCTGGGACAGGAGGAGGATGAGGATTGTCTGTGTCAGTCTGGGACAGGGGTGGGTGAGGGCGATCTGGGTCAGTCTGGGACAGCGGTGGGTGAGGGGGGGTCTGGGTCAGTCTGGGACAGAGGAGGTTGAGAGGGGTTTGGGTCAGTCTGGGACAGGTGATGGTGAGGGTCGTCTGGGTCAGTCTGGGACAGGGGAGTGTGAGGGGTGGTCTGGGTCAGTCTGGGACAGTGAAGGATGGGGGGAATCTCGGTTAGTCTGGGACAGGGGAGGGTGAGGTGGGGGGGGGCGCTCTGGGTCAGTCTGGGACAGGAGGAGGATGAGGATTGTCTGTGTCAGTCTGGGACAGGGGTGGGTGAGGGCGATCTGGGTCAGTCTGGGACAGCGGTGGGTGAGGGGGGGTCTGGGTCAGTCTGGGACAGGGGAGGTTGAGAGGGGTTTGGGTCAGTCTGGACAGGTGATGGTGAGGGTCGTCTGGGTCAGTCTGGGACAGGGGAGTGTGAGGGGTGGTCTGGGTCAGTCTGGGACAGTGAAGGGTGGGGGGAATCTGGGTTAGTCTGGTACAGGGGAGGGTGAGGGGTTATGGATCAGTCTTGGACATGGGAGTGCGGGGGTGGTGGGTCTGGGACAGGTGAGGGTGCGGGGGGAGTCTGCGTCAATCTGGTACAGGGGAGGGTGAGGGTGGTCTGGGTCAGTCTGGGACAGGGGAGGGTGAGGGGGGTCTGGGTCAGTCTGGGACAGGGGTGGGTGGGGGCGAGTCTGGGACAGGTGAGGGTGAGGGGGTCTGGGTCAGTCTGGACAGGGGTCTGAGTGGGGGTCTGGGTCAGTCAGGGACAAGAGAGGCTGAGGGGGCTCTGGCTCAGTCTGGGACAGAGGAGGCTGAGGGGGTTCTGGGTCTGTCTGGGACAGGGAGGGTGAGGGGCGTCTGGGTCAGTCTGGGACAGTGAAGGGTGGTGGGGATCTGGGTTAGTCTGGTACAGGTGAGGGTGGTGGGGTTCTGTGTCAGTCTGGGACAGGGGCGGGTGAGGCGGGTCTGGGTCAGTCTGGGACAGGGGAGTTTGTGGGGGGTCTGGGTCAGTCTGGGGCAGGGTATGTGGAGTGGGGGTCTGGGTCAGTCTGGGACAAGGGAGGCTGAGGGAGGTCTGGCTCAGTCTGGGACAGGGGATGGTGAGGGGCGTCTGGGTCAGTCTGGGACAAGGGAGGCTGAGGGGGCTCTGGCTCAGTCTGGGACAGGTGAGGTTGAGGGGGATCTGGGTTAGTCTGGTACAGGTGAGGGTAGTGGGGGTCTGGGTCAGTCTGGGACAGGGGAGGGTGAGGTGGGTCTGGATCAGTCTGGGACAGGGGTGGGTGAGGGAGATCTGCGTCAGTCTGGGACAGGGGAGGTTGAGGGGGGTTTGGGTCAGTCTGGGACAGTGGAGGGTGAGGGGGGGCTCTGGGTCAGTCTGGGACAGGGGAAGGTGAGAGGGTCTTGGTTAGTCTGGGACAGGGGAGGGTGAGGGGGTAGGGCCAGTATGGGGCAGGGGAGGATGAGGGTGTTCTGGGTCAGTTTGGGTAAGTGGCGGGTGAGGGGGGTCTGGTTCATATTGGGACAGGGGAGGGTGATTGGGGTCTGGGTCAGTCTGGGACAGGGGAGGGTGAGGGGGATCTTGGTCAGTCTGGGACAGGGTAGTGTGAGGGGGGGTGTGGGTCAGTCTGGGACAGGGTAGTGTGAGGGGGGTCTGGGTCAGTCTGGGACAGGTGAGGGTGGGGTGGGTAGTCTGGGTCAGTCTGGGACAGGGCAGGGTGAGGGGGGTCTGGGTCAGTCTGGGACAGGGAAGGGTGAGGGGGGTCTTGGTCAGTCTGGGACAGGGTAGGGTGAGGGGGTCTGTGTCAGTCTGGGACAGGGGAGGGTGAGGGCGGTCTGGATAAGTCTGGGACAGGGGAGGGTGAGGGGTTATGGATCAGTCTTGGACATGGGAGTGCGGGGGTGGGGGGTCTGGGACAGGTGAGGGTGGGTGGGGAGTCTGCGTCAATCTGGTACAGGGGAGGGTGAGGGTGGTCTGGGTCAGTCTGGGACAGGGGAGGGTGAGGGGGGTCTGGGTCAGTCTGGGACAGGGGTGGGTGGGGGGGAGTCTGGAACAGGTGAGGGTGAGGGGGTCTGGGTCAGTCTGGACAGGGGAGGGTGAGGGGGGTCTGGGTCAGTCTGGACAGGGGTCTGAGTGGGGGTCTGGGTCAGTCAGGGACAAGGGAGGCTGAGGGGGGTCTGGCTCAGTCTGGGACAGAAGAGGCTGAGGGGGTTCTGGGTCTGTCTGGGACAGGGAGGGTGAGGGGCGTCTGGGTCAGTCTGGGGCAGGCGAGGGTGAGGTCGGGGTCTGCGTCAGTCTCGGTCAGGGGAGGGTTAGGGGTTATGGGTCAGTCTGGGACAGGGGAGTGTGGGGGGGATTTTCGGACAGGTGAGGATGGGGTGGGGGTCAGGGTCAGTCTGGGACAAGGGAGTGAGGGGGGGTCTTCGTCAGTCTGGAACAGGTGAGGGTGGGGGGGGTAGTCTGGGTCAGTCTGGGACAGGGGAGTATGAGGGGAGGTCTGCGTCAGTCTGGGACAGTGAAGGGTGGGGGGGATCTGGGTTAGTCTGGTACAGGTGAGGGTGGTGGGGTTCTGTGTCAGTCTGGGACAGGGGCGGGTGAGGCGGGTCTGGGTCAGTCTGGGACAGGGGAGTTTGAGGGGGGTCTGGGTCAGTCTGGGACAGGGGAGGGTGAGGGGAGTCTGGGTCAGTCTGGGATAGGGGATGGGGAGTGGGGGTCTGGGTCAGTCTGGGACAAGGGAGGCTGAGGGAGGTCTGGCTCAGTCTGGGACAGGGGATGGTGAGGGGCGTCTGGGTCAGTCTGGGACAAGGGAGGCTGAGGGGGGTCTGGCTCAGTCTGGGACAGGTGAGGTTGAGGGGGATCTGGGTTAGTCTGGTACAGGTGAGGGTAGTGGGGGTCTGGGTCAGTCTGGGACAGGGGAGGGTGAGGTGGGTCTGGATCAGTCTGGGACAGGGGTGGGTGAGGGAGATCTGCGTCAGTCTGGGACAGGGGAGGTTGAGGGGGGTTTGGGTCAGTCTGGGACAGTGGAGGGTGAGGGGGGTCTGGGTCAGTCTGGGACAGGGGAGGATGAGGGGGAGTGTTTGGGCCAGTCTGGGACAGGGGAGGGTGAGGGGGTTCTGGGTCAGTCTGGGACAGGGGAGGGTGAGGGGGGTCTGGGTCAGTCTGGGACAGGGGAGGGTGAGGGGTGTCTGGGTCAGTCTGGGACACGGCAGGGTGAGGGGGGTCTGGTTCAGTCTGGGACAGGGGAAGGGAGAGGGTGGTCTGGGTCAGTCTGGGACAGGGGAGGGTGAGGGGGGTCTGGTTCAGTCTGGGACAGGGGAGTGTGAGGGGGATCTGGATCAGTCTGTGACGGGGAGGGTGAGGGGGGTCTGAGTCAGACTGGGACAGGAGAGTGTGAGGGGGGTCTGGGTTCGTCTGGGGCAGCGGAGTGTGAGGGGGCAGTCTGCGTCAGTCTGTGACAGGTGAGGGTGAGGGGGTTCTGGGTCAGTCTGGGACAGGTGAGGGTGGGGGGGGATAGTCTGGGTCAGTCTGGGACAGGGCAGGGTGAGGGGGGTCTGGGTCAGTCTGGGACAGGGGAGGGTGAGGGGGGTCTTGGTCAGTCTGGGACAGGGGAGGGTGAGGGGGTCTGTGTCAGTCTGGGACAGGGGAGTGTGAGGGCGGTCTGGTTAAATCTGGGACAGGGGAGGGTGAGGGGTTATGGATCAGTCTTGGACATGGGAGTGCGGGGGTGGGGGGTCTGGGACAGGTGAGGGTGGGGGGGGAGTCTGCGTCAATCTGGTACAGGGGAGGGTGAGTGTGGTCCGGGTCAGTCTGGGACAGGGGAGGGTGAGGGGGGTCTGGGTCAGTCTGGGACAGGGGTGGGTGGGGGGGAGTCTGGGACAGGTGAGGGTGAGGGGGTCTGGGTCAGTCTGGACAGGAGTCTGAGTGGGGGTCTGGGTCAGTCAGGGACAAGGGAGGCTGAGGTGGGTCTGGCTCAGTCTGGGACAGAGGAGGCTGAGGGGGTTCTGGGTCTGTCTGGGACAGGGAGGGTGAGGGGCGTCTGGGTCAGTCTGGGGCAGGCGAGGGTGAGGCGGGGTCTGCGTCACTCTCGGTCAGGGGAGGGTTAGGGGTTATGGGTCAGTCTGGGACTGGGGAGTGTGGGGGGGATTTTCGGACAGGTGAGGATGGGGTGGGGGTCAGGGTCAGTCTGGGACAGGGGAGTGAGGGGGGGTCTGGATCAGTCTGGAACAGGGGAGGGTGAGGGGATCTGGGTCAGTCTGGGACAGGTGAGTGAGGGGGTCTGTGTCAGTCTGGGACAGGGGAGGGTGAGGGGGACTGGGTCAGTCTGGGACAGGGGAGGGTGAGGGTTTTGGGTCAGTCTGGGACAGGGGAGGGTGAGGGAGTGTCTGGGCCAGTCTGGGACAGGGGAGGGTGAGGCGGGTCTGGGCCAGTCTGGGACAGGGGAGGGTGAGGGAGTGTCTGGGCCAGTCTGGGACAGGGGTGGGTGAGGGAGTGTCTGGGTCAGTCTGGGACAGGGGAGGATGAGGGGGAGTGTCTGGGCCAGTCTGGGACAGGGGACGGTGAGGGGGTTCTGGGTCAGTCTGGGACAGGGGAGGGTGAGGGGGGTCTGGGTCAGTCTGGGACAGGGGAGGGTGAGGGGTGTCTGGGTCAGTCTGGGACACGGCAGGGTGAGGGGGGTCTGGGTCAGTCTGGGACAGGGGAAGGGAGAGGGTGGTCTGGGTCAGTCTGGGACAGGGGAGGGTGAGGGGGGTCTGGGTCAGTCTGGGACAGGGGAGGGTGAGGGGGATCTGGATCAGTCTGTGACGGGGAGGGTGAGGGGGGTCTGAGTCAGACTGGGACAGGTGAGGGTTGGGGGGGTAGTCTGGGTCAGTCTGGGACAGGGCAGGGTGAGGGGGCTCTGGGTCAGTCTGGGACAGGGGAGGGTGAGGGGGGTCTTGGTCAGTCTGGTACAGGGGAGGGTGAGGGGGTCTGTGTCAGTCTGGGACAGGGGAGTGTGAGGGTGGTCTGGATAAGTCTGGGACAGGGGAGGGTGAGGGGTTATGGATCAGTCTTGGACATGGGAGTGCGGGGGTGGGGGGTCTGGGACAAGTGAGGGTGGGGGGGGAGTCTGCGTCAATCTGGTACAGGGGAGGGTGAGGGTGGTCCGGGTCAGTCTGGGACAGGGGAGGGTGAGGGGGGTCTGGGTCAGTCTGGGACAGGGGTGGGTGGGGGGGAGTCTGGGACAGGTGAGGGTGAGGGGGTCTGGGTCAGTCTGGGACAGGTGAGTGAGGGGGTCTGTGTCAGTCTGGGACAGGGGAGGGTGAGGGGGACTGGGTCAGTCTGGGACAGGGGAGGGTGAGGGGAGTCTGTGTAAGTCTGGGACAGGGGAGGTAGAGGGGGTCTGGATCAGTCTGGAACAGGGGAGGGTGAGGGGGTCTGGGTCAGTCTGGGACAGGTGAGTGAGGGGGTCTGTGTCAGTCTGGGACAGGGGAGGGTGAGGGGGACTGGGTCAGTCTGGGACAGGGGAGGGTGAGGGGAGTCTGTGTAAGTCTGGGACAGGGGAGGTAGAGGGGGTTTGGGTCAGTCTGGGACAGGGGAGAGTGAGGGTGTCTGGGCCAGTCTGGGACAGGGGAGGGTGAGGCGGGTCTGGGCCAGTCTGGGACAGGGGAGGGTGAGGGGGGTCTGTGTCAATCTGGGACAGGGGAGGGTGAGGTGGGGGGGGCGCTCTGGGTCAGTCTGGGACAGGAGGAGGATGAGGATTGTCTGTGTCAGTCTGGGACAGGGGTGGGTGAGGGCGATCTGGGTCAGTCTGGGACAGCGGTGGGTGAGGGGGGGTCTGGGTCAGTCTGGGACAGGGGAGGTTGAGAGGGGTTTGGGTCAGTCTGGGACAGGTGATGGTGAGGGTCGTCTGGGTCAGTCTGGGACAGGGGAGTGTGAGGGGTGGTCTGGGTCAGTCTGGGACAGTGAAGGGTGGGGGGAATCTGGGTTAGTCTGGTACAGGGGAGGGTGAGGGGTTATGGATCAGTCTTGGACATGGGAGTGCGGGGGTGTTGGGTCTGGGACAGGTGAGGGTGCGGGGGGAGTCTGCGTCAATCTGGTACAGGGGAGGGTGAGGGTGGTCTGGGTCAGTCTGGGACAGGGGAGGGTGAGGGGGGTCTGGGTCAGTCTGGGACAGGGGTGGGTGGGGGCGAGTCTGGGACAGGTGAGGGTGAGGGGGTCTGGGTCAGTCTGGACAGGGGTCTGAGTGGGGGTCTGGGTCAGTCAGGGACAAGGGAGGCTGAGGGGGCTCTGGCTCAGTCTGGGACAGAGGAGGCTGAGGGGGTTCTGGGTCTGTCTGGGACAGGGAGGGTGAGGGGCGTCTGGGTCAGTCTGGGACAGTGAAGGGTGGTGGGGATCTGGGTTAGTCTGGTACAGGTGAGGGTGGTGGGGTTCTGTGTCAGTCTGGGACAGGGGCGGGTGAGGCGGGTCTGGGTCAGTCTGGGACAGGGGAGTTTGTGGGGGGTCTGGGTCAGTCTGGGACAGGGGAGGGTGAGGGGAGTCTGGGTCAGTCTGGGGCAGGGTATGTGGAGTGGGGGTCTGGGTCAGTCTGGGACAAGGGAGGCTGAGGGAGGTCTGGCTCAGTCTGGGACAGGGGATGGTGAGGGGCGTCTGGGTCAGTCTGGGACAAGGGAGGCTGAGGGGGCTCTGGCTCAGTCTGGGACAGGTGAGGTTGAGGGGGATCTGGGTTAGTCTGGTACAGGTGAGGGTAGTGGGGGTCTGGGTCAGTCTGGGACAGGGGAGGGTGAGGTGGGTCTGGATCAGTCTGGGACAGGGGTGGGTGAGGGAGATCTGCGTCAGTCTGGGACAGGGGAGGTTGAGGGGGGTTTGGGTCAGTCTGGGACAGTGGAGGGTGAGGGGGGGCTCTGGGTCAGTCTGGGACAGGGGAAGGTGAGAGGGTCTTGGTTAGTCTGGGACAGGGGAGGGTGAGGGGGTAGGGTCAGTATGGGGCAGGGGAGGGTGAGGGTGTTCTGGGTCAGTTTGGGTAAGTGGCGGGTGAGGGGGGTCTGGTTCATATTGGGACAGGGGAGGGTGATTGGGGTCTGGGTCAGTCTGGGACAGGGGAGGGTGAGGGGGATCTTGGTCAGTCTGGGACAGGGTAGTGTGAGGGGGGGTGTGGGTCAGTCTGGGACAGGGTAGTGTGAGGGGGGTCTGGGTCAATTTGGGGCAGGGGAGGGTGAGGTGGTTCTGGGTCAGTTTGGGACTGGGGAGGGTGAGTGGGGTCTGGGTCAGTCTGGACAGGGGAGGGTGAGGGGGGTCTCGGTCAGTCTGGGACAGGAGAGGATGAGGGGGGTCTGGGACAGGGGAGGGTGAAGAGGGTCTGGGTCAGTCTGGGTCAGGCGAGGGTGTGGGGGTCTGGGTCAGTCTGGGACAGGGAAGGGTGAGAGGTGGATCTGGGTCAGTCTGGGACAGGGGAGGGTGAGGGGGGTCTCGGACAATCTGGGACAGGGGAGAGTGAGGGGGGTCTCGGACAGTCTGGGACAGAGTAGGGTGAGGGTGGTCTGGGTCAGTCTGGGACAGGATAGGGTCAGGGGGGTCTGGGTCAGTCTGGGACAGGGGAGGGTGAGGGGGGTCTCGGACAGTCTGGGACAGAGGAGGGTGAGGGTGGTCTGGGTCAGTCTGGGACAGAGGAGGGTGAGGGGGTGTCTGGGTCAGTCTGGGACAGGGGAGAGTAAGGGGGGTCTGGGTCAGACTGGGACAGGGGAGTGTGAGGGGGGTTCTGGGTCAGTGTGGGACAGGGGAGGATGAGGGGGGTCTGGGTCAGTCTGGGACAGGGGAGAGTAAGGGGGGTCTGGGTCAGACTGGGACAGGGGAGTGTGAGGGGGGTTCTGGGTCAGTGTGGGACAGGGGAGGATGAGGGGGGTCTGGGTCAGTCTGGGACAGGATAGGGTCAGGGGGGTCTAGGTCAGTCTGGGACAGGGGAGGGTGAGGGGGGTCTCGGACAGTCTGGGACAGAGGAGGGTGAGGGTGGTCTGGGTCAGTCTGGGACAGAGGAGGGTGAGGGGGTGTCTGGGTCAGTCTGGGACAGGGGAGAGTAAGGGGGGTCTGGGTCAGACTGGGACAGGGGAGTGTGAGGGGGGTTCTGGGTCAGTGTGGGACAGGGGAGGATGAGGGGGGTCTGGGTCAGTCTGGGACAGGGGAGAGTAAGGGGGGTCTGGGTCAGACTGGGACAGGGGAGTGTGAGGGGGGTTCTGGGTCAGTGTGGGACAGGGGAGGATGAGGGGGGTCTGGGTCAGTCGGTACATGGGAGGGTGAGGGGGGTCTGGGTCAATCTGGGAAAAGGGAGGGTGAGGGGATCTGGGTCAGTCTGGGACAGGGGAGTGTGAGGAGGGTCTGGATCGGTCTGGGACAGGGGAATGTGATGGGGGTCTAGTACAGGAGAGGGTGAGGTGGATGTGGGTCAGTCTGGGACAGGGGAGGGTTAGGGGGTTCTTCGTCAGTCTGGGACATGGGAGGGTGAGGAGGTTCTGGGTCAGTCTGGGACAGGGGAAGGTGAGGGGGGTTTGGGTCAGACTGGGACAGGGGAGGGTTGGGGGGAATCTGGGACAGGGGAGGGTGCGGGGTCTGGGTCAGTCTGGGGCAGGGGAGGGTGAGGGGGTCTGGGTCAGTCTGGGGCAGTGAAGCGTGAGGGGGGTGGTCTGGGTCAGTCTGGGACAAGGGAGTGAGGAGTGGTCTGGGTAAGTCTGAAACAGGTGAGAGTGAGGGGGTTTGGGTCAGTCTGGGACAGGGGAGTGAGGGCGGGGTCTGGGTCAGTCTGGGACAGGGGAGTGTGAGGGGGGTCTGGGTCAGTCTGGGACAGGGGAGGGTGAGGGGTTGGGGGTCTGGGTCAGTCTGGGACAGGGGAGTGAGGGGGACATCTGGGTCAATCTGGGACAGGGGAGTGTGAGGGGGTTTGGGTCAGACTGGGACAGGGGAGGATGGAGGGGAGTCTGGGACAGGGGAGGGTGAGGGGGTCTGGGTCAGTCTGGACAGGCGAGTAATTGCGGGACTGGGTCAGTCTGGGACAGGGGAGGTTGGCGGGGGTGTGTGTCAGTCTGGGACAGGTGAGAGTGAGGGGGTTTGGGTCAGTGTGGAACAGGGGAGGGTGAGGGGGTGTCTGCGTCACTCTCTGACAGGGGAGTATGAGTGGGGGTCTGGGTCAGTCTAGGACAAAGAAGTGATGGGGGTCTTCGTCAGTCTGGAACAGGGGAGGGTGAGGGGGTCTGGGACAGGGGATGGTGAGGGGAGTCTGTGTCAGTCTGGGACAGGGGAGGGTGAGGGGGCTCTGGGTCAGTCTGGGACAGGGGAAGGTGAGGGGGGTCTGGGTCAGTCTGGGACAGGGGATGGTGATGTGGTCTGGGTCAGTCTGGGACAGGGGAGGGTGAGTGGGCGTGGTCAGTCTGGGACAGGGGAGGGTGAGGGGGGTCTGGGTCAGTCTGGGACAGGGGAGGGTGAGGGGGATCTGGATCAGTCTGTGACGGGGAGGGTGAGGGCGGTCTGAGTCAGACTGGGACAGGAGAGGGTGAGGGGTGTCTGGGTCAGTCTGGGGCAGGGGAGTGTGAGGGGGCAGACTGCGTCAGTCTGGGACAGTGGAGGGTGAGGCGGGTCTGGGCCAGTCTGGGACAGGGGAGGGTGAGGGGGGTCTGTGTTAATCTGGGACAGGGGAGGGTGAGGTGGGGGGGGCGCTCTGGGTCAGTCTGGGACAGGAGGAGGATGAGGATTGTCTGTGTCAGTCTGGGACAGGGGTGGGTGAGGGCGATCTGGGTCAGTCTGTGACAGCGGTGGGTGAGGGGGGGTCTGGGTCAGTTTGGGCAGGGGAGGTTGAGAGGGGTTTGGGTCAGTCTGGGACAGGTGATGGTGAGGGTCGTCTGGGTCAGTCTGGGACAGGGGAGTGTGAGGGGTGGTCTGGGTCAGTCTGGGACAGTGAAGGGTGGGGGGAATCTGGGTTAGTCTGGTACAGGGGAGGGTGAGGGGTTATGGATCAGTCTTGGACATGGGAGTGCGGGGGTGGTGGGTCTGGGACAGGTGAGGGTGCGGGGGGAGTCTGCGTCAATCTGGTACAGGGGAGGGTGAGGGTGGTCTGGGTCAGTCTGGGACAGGGGAGGGTGAGGGGGGTCTGGGTCAGTCTGGGACAGGGGTGGGTGGGGGCGAGTCTGGGACAGGTGAGGGTGAGGGGGTCTGGGTCAGTCTGGACAGGGGTCTGAGTGGGGGTCTGGGTCAGTCAGGGACAAGGGAGGCTGAGGGGGCTCTGGCTCAGTCTGGGACAGAGGAGGCTGAGGGGGTTCTGGGTCTGTCTGGGACAGGGAGGGTGAGGGGCGTCTGGGTCAGTCTGGGACAGTGAAGGGTGGTGGGGATCTGGGTTAGTCTGGTACAGGTGAGGGTGGTGGGGTTCTGTGTCAGTCTGGGACAGGGGCGGGTGAGGCGGGTCTGGGTCAGTCTGGGACAGGGGAGTTTGTGGGGGGTCTGGGTCAGTCTGGGACAGGGGAGGGTGAGGGGAGTCTGGGTCAGTCTGGGGCAGGGTATGTGGAGTGGGGGTCTGGGTCAGTCTGGGACAAGGGAGGCTGAGGGAGGTCTGGCTCAGTCTGGGACAGGGGATGGTGAGGGGTGTCTGGGTCAGTCTGGGACAAGGGAGGCTGAGGGGGCTCTGGCTCAGTCTGGGACAGGTGAGGTTGAGGGGGATCTGGGTTAGTCTGGTACAGGTGAGGGTAGTGGGGGTCTGGGTCAGTCTGGGACAGGGGAGGGTGAGGTGGGTCTGGATCAGTCTGGGACAGGGGTGGGTGAGGGAGATCTGCGTCAGTCTGGGACAGGGGAGGTTGAGGGGGGTTTGGGTCAGTCTGGGACAGTGGAGGGTGAGGGGGGGCTCTGGGTCAGTCTGGGACAGGGGAGGTTGAGGGGGGTTTGGGTCAGTCTGGGACAGTGGAGGGTGAGGGGGGTCTGTGTCAATCTGGGACAGGGGAGGGTGAGGTGGGGGGGGCGCTCTGGGTCAGTCTGGGACAGGAGGAGGATGAGGATTGTCTGTGTCAGTCTGGGACAGGGGTGGGTGAGGGCGATCTGGGTCAGTCTGGGACAGCGGTGGGTGAGGGGGGGTCTGGGTCAGTCTGGGACAGAGGAGGTTGAGAGGGGTTTGGGTCAGTCTGGGACAGGTGATGGTGAGGGTCGTCTGGGTCAGTCTGGGACAGGGGAGTGTGAGGGGTGGTCTGGGTCAGTCTGGGACAGTGAAGGGTGGGGGGAATCTGGGTTAGTCTGGTACAGGGGAGGGTGAGGTGGGGGGGGCGCTCTGGGTCAGTCTGGGACAGGAGGAGGATGAGGATTGTCTGTGTCAGTCTGGGACAGGGGTGGGTGAGGGCGATCTGGGTCAGTCTGGGACAGCGGTGGGTGAGGGGGGGTCTGGGTCAGTCTGGGACAGGGGAGGTTGAGAGGTGTTTGGGTCAGTCTGGACAGGTGATGGTGAGGGTCGTCTGGGTCAGTCTGGGACAGGGGAGTGTGAGGGGTGGTCTGGGTCAGTCTGGGACAGTGAAGGGTGGGGGGAATCTGGGTTAGTCTGGTACAGGGGAGGGTGAGGGGTTATGGATCAGTCTTGGACATGGGAGTGCGGGGGTGGTGGGTCTGGGACAGGTGAGGGTGCGGGGGGAGTCTGCGTCAATCTGGTACAGGGGAGGGTGAGGGTGGTCTGGGTCAGTCTGGGACAGGGGAGGGTGAGGGGGGTCTGGGTCAGTCTGGGACAGGGGTGGGTGGGGGCGAGTCTGGGACAGGTGAGGGTGAGGGGGTCTGGGTCAGTCTGGACAGGGGTCTGAGTGGGGGTCTGGGTCAGTCAGGGACAAGGGAGGCTGAGGGGGGTCTGGCTCAGTCTGGGACAGAAGAGGCTGAGGGGGTTCTGGGTCTGTCTGGGACAGGGAGGGTGAGGGGCGTCTGGGTCAGTCTGGGGCAGGCGAGGGTGAGGTCGGGGTCTGCGTCAGTCTCGGTCAGGGGAGGGTTAGGGGTTATGGGTCAGTCTGGGACAGGGGAGTGTGGGGGGGATTTTCGGACAGGTGAGGATGGGGTGGGGGTCAGGGTCAGTCTGGGACAAGGGAGTGAGGGGGGGTCTTCGTCAGTCTGGAACAGGTGAGGGTGGGGGGGGTAGTCTGGGTCAGTCTGGGACAGGGGAGTATGAGGGGAGGTCTGCGTCAGTCTGGGACAGTGAAGGGTGGGGGGGATCTGGGTTAGTCTGGTACAGGTGAGGGTGGTGGGGTTCTGTGTCAGTCTGGGACAGGGGCGGGTGAGGCGGGTCTGGGTCAGTCTGGGACAGGGGAGTTTGAGGGGGGTCTGGGTCAGTCTGGGACAGGGGAGGGTGAGGGGAGTCTGGGTCAGTCTGGGATAGGGGATGGGGAGTGGGGGTCTGGGTCAGTCTGGGACAAGGGAGGCTGAGGGAGGTCTGGCTCAGTCTGGGACAGGGGATGGTGAGGGGCGTCTGGGTCAGTCTGGGACAAGGGAGGCTGAGGGGGGTCTGGCTCAGTCTGGGACAGGTGAGGTTGAGGGGGATCTGGGTTAGTCTGGTACAGGTGAGGGTAGTGGGGGTCTGGGTCAGTCTGGGACAGGGGAGGGTGAGGTGGGTCTGGATCAGTCTGGGACAGGGGTGGGTGAGGGAGATCTGCGTCAGTCTGGGACAGGGGAGGTTGAGGGGGGTTTGGGTCAGTCTGGGACAGTGGAGGGTGAGGGGGGTCTGGGTCAGTCTGGGACAGGGGAGGATGAGGGGGAGTGTTTGGGCCAGTCTGGGACAGGGGAGGGTGAGGGGGTTCTGGGTCAGTCTGGGACAGGGGAGGGTGAGGGGGGTCTGGGTCAGTCTGGGACAGGGGAGGGTGAGGGGTGTCTGGGTCAGTCTGGGACACGGCAGGGTGAGGGGGGTCTGGTTCAGTCTGGGACAGGGGAAGGGAGAGGGTGGTCTGGGTCAGTCTGGGACAGGGGAGGGTGAGGGGGGTCTGGTTCAGTCTGGGACAGGGGAGTGTGAGGGGGATCTGGATCAGTCTGTGACGGGGAGGGTGAGGGGGGTCTGAGTCAGACTGGGACAGGAGAGTGTGAGGGGGGTCTGGGTTCGTCTGGGGCAGCGGAGTGTGAGGGGGCAGTCTGCGTCAGTCTGTGACAGGTGAGGGTGAGGGGGTTCTGGGTCAGTCTGGGACAGGTGAGGGTGGGGGGGGATAGTCTGGGTCAGTCTGGGACAGGGCAGGGTGAGGGGGGTCTGGGTCAGTCTGGGACAGGGGAGGGTGAGGGGGGTCTTGGTCAGTCTGGGACAGGGGAGGGTGAGGGGGTCTGTGTCAGTCTGGGACAGGGGAGTGTGAGGGCGGTCTGGTTAAATCTGGGACAGGGGAGGGTGAGGGGTTATGGATCAGTCTTGGACATGGGAGTGCGGGGGTGGGGGGTCTGGGACAGGTGAGGGTGGGGGGGGAGTCTGCGTCAATCTGGTACAGGGGAGGGTGAGTGTGGTCCGGGTCAGTCTGGGACAGGGGAGGGTGAGGGGGGTCTGGGTCAGTCTGGGACAGGGGTGGGTGGGGGGGAGTCTGGGACAGGTGAGGGTGAGGGGGTCTGGGTCAGTCTGGACAGGAGTCTGAGTGGGGGTCTGGGTCAGTCAGGGACAAGGGAGGCTGAGGTGGGTCTGGCTCAGTCTGGGACAGAGGAGGCTGAGGGGGTTCTGGGTCTGTCTGGGACAGGGAGGGTGAGGGGCGTCTGGGTCAGTCTGGGGCAGGCGAGGGTGAGGCGGGGTCTGCGTCACTCTCGGTCAGGGGAGGGTTAGGGGTTATGGGTCAGTCTGGGACTGGGGAGTGTGGGGGGGATTTTCGGACAGGTGAGGATGGGGTGGGGGTCAGGGTCAGTCTGGGACAGGGGAGTGAGGGGGGGTCTGGATCAGTCTGGAACAGGGGAGGGTGAGGGGATCTGGGTCAGTCTGGGACAGGTGAGTGAGGGGGTCTGTGTCAGTCTGGGACAGGGGAGGGTGAGGGGGACTGGGTCAGTCTGGGACAGGGGAGGGTGAGGGTTTTGGGTCAGTCTGGGACAGGGGAGGGTGAGGGAGTGTCTGGGCCAGTCTGGGACAGGGGAGGGTGAGGCGGGTCTGGGCCAGTCTGGGACAGGGGAGGGTGAGGGAGTGTCTGGGCCAGTCTGGGACAGGGGTGGGTGAGGGAGTGTCTGGGTCAGTCTGGGACAGGGGAGGATGAGGGGGAGTGTCTGGGCCAGTCTGGGACAGGGGACGGTGAGGGGGTTCTGGGTCAGTCTGGGACAGGGGAGGGTGAGGGGGGTCTGGGTCAGTCTGGGACAGGGGAGGGTGAGGGGTGTCTGGGTCAGTCTGGGACACGGCAGGGTGAGGGGGGTCTGGGTCAGTCTGGGACAGGGGAAGGGAGAGGGTGGTCTGGGTCAGTCTGGGACAGGGGAGGGTGAGGGGGGTCTGGGTCAGTCTGGGACAGGGGAGGGTGAGGGGGATCTGGATCAGTCTGTGACGGGGAGGGTGAGGGGGGTCTGAGTCAGACTGGGACAGGTGAGGGTTGGGGGGGTAGTCTGGGTCAGTCTGGGACAGGGCAGGGTGAGGGGGCTCTGGGTCAGTCTGGGACAGGGGAGGGTGAGGGGGGTCTTGGTCAGTCTGGTACAGGGGAGGGTGAGGGGGTCTGTGTCAGTCTGGGACAGGGGAGTGTGAGGGTGGTCTGGATAAGTCTGGGACAGGGGAGGGTGAGGGGTTATGGATCAGTCTTGGACATGGGAGTGCGGGGGTGGGGGGTCTGGGACAAGTGAGGGTGGGGGGGGAGTCTGCGTCAATCTGGTACAGGGGAGGGTGAGGGTGGTCCGGGTCAGTCTGGGACAGGGGAGGGTGAGGGGGGTCTGGGTCAGTCTGGGACAGGGGTGGGTGGGGGGGAGTCTGGGACAGGTGAGGGTGAGGGGGTCTGGGTCAGTCTGGGACAGGTGAGTGAGGGGGTCTGTGTCAGTCTGGGACAGGGGAGGGTGAGGGGGACTGGGTCAGTCTGGGACAGGGGAGGGTGAGGGGAGTCTGTGTAAGTCTGGGACAGGGGAGGTAGAGGGGGTCTGGATCAGTCTGGAACAGGGGAGGGTGAGGGGGTCTGGGTCAGTCTGGGACAGGTGAGTGAGGGGGTCTGTGTCAGTCTGGGACAGGGGAGGGTGAGGGGGACTGGGTCAGTCTGGGACAGGGGAGGGTGAGGGGAGTCTGTGTAAGTCTGGGACAGGGGAGGTAGAGGGGGTTTGGGTCAGTCTGGGACAGGGGAGAGTGAGGGTGTCTGGGCCAGTCTGGGACAGGGGAGGGTGAGGCGGGTCTGGGCCAGTCTGGGACAGGGGAGGGTGAGGGGGGTCTGTGTCAATCTGGGACAGGGGAGGGTGAGGTGGGGGGGGCGCTCTGGGTCAGTCTGGGACAGGAGGAGGATGAGGATTGTCTGTGTCAGTCTGGGACAGGGGTGGGTGAGGGCGATCTGGGTCAGTCTGGGACAGCGGTGGGTGAGGGGGGGTCTGGGTCAGTCTGGGACAGGGGAGGTTGAGAGGGGTTTGGGTCAGTCTGGGACAGGTGATGGTGAGGGTCGTCTGGGTCAGTCTGGGACAGGGGAGTGTGAGGGGTGGTCTGGGTCAGTCTGGGACAGTGAAGGGTGGGGGGAATCTGGGTTAGTCTGGTACAGGGGAGGGTGAGGGGTTATGGATCAGTCTTGGACATGGGAGTGCGGGGGTGTTGGGTCTGGGACAGGTGAGGGTGCGGGGGGAGTCTGCGTCAATCTGGTACAGGGGAGGGTGAGGGTGGTCTGGGTCAGTCTGGGACAGGGGAGGGTGAGGGGGGTCTGGGTCAGTCTGGGACAGGGGTGGGTGGGGGCGAGTCTGGGACAGGTGAGGGTGAGGGGGTCTGGGTCAGTCTGGACAGGGGTCTGAGTGGGGGTCTGGGTCAGTCAGGGACAAGGGAGGCTGAGGGGGCTCTGGCTCAGTCTGGGACAGAGGAGGCTGAGGGGGTTCTGGGTCTGTCTGGGACAGGGAGGGTGAGGGGCGTCTGGGTCAGTCTGGGACAGTGAAGGGTGGTGGGGATCTGGGTTAGTCTGGTACAGGTGAGGGTGGTGGGGTTCTGTGTCAGTCTGGGACAGGGGCGGGTGAGGCGGGTCTGGGTCAGTCTGGGACAGGGGAGTTTGTGGGGGGTCTGGGTCAGTCTGGGACAGGGGAGGGTGAGGGGAGTCTGGGTCAGTCTGGGGCAGGGTATGTGGAGTGGGGGTCTGGGTCAGTCTGGGACAAGGGAGGCTGAGGGAGGTCTGGCTCAGTCTGGGACAGGGGATGGTGAGGGGCGTCTGGGTCAGTCTGGGACAAGGGAGGCTGAGGGGGCTCTGGCTCAGTCTGGGACAGGTGAGGTTGAGGGGGATCTGGGTTAGTCTGGTACAGGTGAGGGTAGTGGGGGTCTGGGTCAGTCTGGGACAGGGGAGGGTGAGGTGGGTCTGGATCAGTCTGGGACAGGGGTGGGTGAGGGAGATCTGCGTCAGTCTGGGACAGGGGAGGTTGAGGGGGGTTTGGGTCAGTCTGGGACAGTGGAGGGTGAGGGGGGGCTCTGGGTCAGTCTGGGACAGGGGAAGGTGAGAGGGTCTTGGTTAGTCTGGGACAGGGGAGGGTGAGGGGGTAGGGTCAGTATGGGGCAGGGGAGGGTGAGGGTGTTCTGGGTCAGTTTGGGTAAGTGGCGGGTGAGGGGGGTCTGGTTCATATTGGGACAGGGGAGGGTGATTGGGGTCTGGGTCAGTCTGGGACAGGGGAGGGTGAGGGGGATCTTGGTCAGTCTGGGACAGGGTAGTGTGAGGGGGGGTGTGGGTCAGTCTGGGACAGGGTAGTGTGAGGGGGGTCTGGGTCAATTTGGGGCAGGGGAGGGTGAGGTGGTTCTGGGTCAGTTTGGGACTGGGGAGGGTGAGTGGGGTCTGGGTCAGTCTGGACAGGGGAGGGTGAGGGGGGTCTCGGTCAGTCTGGGACAGGAGAGGATGAGGGGGGTCTGGGACAGGGGAGGGTGAAGAGGGTCTGGGTCAGTCTGGGTCAGGCGAGGGTGTGGGGGTCTGGGTCAGTCTGGGACAGGGAAGGGTGAGAGGTGGATCTGGGTCAGTCTGGGACAGGGGAGGGTGAGGGGGGTCTCGGACAATCTGGGACAGGGGAGAGTGAGGGGGGTCTCGGACAGTCTGGGACAGAGTAGGGTGAGGGTGGTCTGGGTCAGTCTGGGACAGGATAGGGTCAGGGGGGTCTGGGTCAGTCTGGGACAGGGGAGGGTGAGGGGGGTCTCGGACAGTCTGGGACAGAGGAGGGTGAGGGTGGTCTGGGTCAGTCTGGGACAGAGGAGGGTGAGGGGGTGTCTGGGTCAGTCTGGGACAGGGGAGAGTAAGGGGGGTCTGGGTCAGACTGGGACAGGGGAGTGTGAGGGGGGTTCTGGGTCAGTGTGGGACAGGGGAGGATGAGGGGGGTCTGGGTCAGTCTGGGACAGGGGAGAGTAAGGGGGGTCTGGGTCAGACTGGGACAGGGGAGTGTGAGGGGGGTTCTGGGTCAGTGTGGGACAGGGGAGGATGAGGGGGGTCTGGGTCAGTCTGGGACAGGATAGGGTCAGGGGGGTCTAGGTCAGTCTGGGACAGGGGAGGGTGAGGGGGGTCTCGGACAGTCTGGGACAGAGGAGGGTGAGGGTGGTCTGGGTCAGTCTGGGACAGAGGAGGGTGAGGGGGTGTCTGGGTCAGTCTGGGACAGGGGAGAGTAAGGGGGGTCTGGGTCAGACTGGGACAGGGGAGTGTGAGGGGGGTTCTGGGTCAGTGTGGGACAGGGGAGGATGAGGGGGGTCTGGGTCAGTCTGGGACAGGGGAGAGTAAGGGGGGTCTGGGTCAGACTGGGACAGGGGAGTGTGAGGGGGGTTCTGGGTCAGTGTGGGACAGGGGAGGATGAGGGGGGTCTGGGTCAGTCGGTACATGGGAGGGTGAGGGGGGTCTGGGTCAATCTGGGAAAAGGGAGGGTGAGGGGATCTGGATCAGTCTGGGACAGGGGAGTGTGAGGAGGGTCTGGATCGGTCTGGGACAGGGGAATGTGATGGGGGTCTAGTACAGGAGAGGGTGAGGTGGATGTGGGTCAGTCTGGGACAGGGGAGGGTTAGGGGGTTCTTCGTCAGTCTGGGACATGGGAGGGTGAGGAGGTTCTGGGTCAGTCTGGGACAGGGGAAGGTGAGGGGGGTTTGGGTCAGACTGGGACAGGGGAGGGTTGGGGGGAATCTGGGACAGGGGAGGGTGCGGGGTCTGGGTCAGTCTGGGGCAGGGGAGGGTGAGGGGGTCTGGGTCAGTCTGGGGCAGTGAAGCGTGAGGGGGGTGGTCTGGGTCAGTCTGGGACAAGGGAGTGAGGAGTGGTCTGGGTAAGTCTGAAACAGGTGAGAGTGAGGGGGTTTGGGTCAGTCTGGGACAGGGGAGTGAGGGCGGGGTCTGGGTCAGTCTGGGACAGGGGAGTGTGAGGGGGGTCTGGGTCAGTCTGGGACAGGGGAGGGTGAGGGGTTGGGGGTCTGGGTCAGTCTGGGACAGGGGAGTGAGGGGGACATCTGGGTCAATCTGGGACAGGGGAGTGTGAGGGGGTTTGGGTCAGACTGGGACAGGGGAGGATGGAGGGGAGTCTGGGACAGGGGAGGGTGAGGGGGTCTGGGTCAGTCTGGACAGGCGAGTAATTGCGGGACTGGGTCAGTCTGGGACAGGGGAGGTTGGCGGGGGTGTGTGTCAGTCTGGGACAGGTGAGAGTGAGGGGGTTTGGGTCAGTGTGGAACAGGGGAGGGTGAGGGGGTGTCTGCGTCACTCTCTGACAGGGGAGTATGAGTGGGGGTCTGGGTCAGTCTAGGACAAAGAAGTGATGGGGGTCTTCGTCAGTCTGGAACAGGGGAGGGTGAGGGGGTCTGGGACAGGGGATGGTGAGGGGAGTCTGTGTCAGTCTGGGACAGGGGAGGGTGAGGGGGCTCTGGGTCAGTCTGGGACAGGGGAAGGTGAGGGGGGTCTGGGTCAGTCTGGGACAGGGGATGGTGATGTGGTCTGGGTCAGTCTGGGACAGGGGAGGGTGAGTGGGCGTGGTCAGTCTGGGACAGGGGAGGGTGAGGGGGGTCTGGGTCAGTCTGGGACAGGGGAGGGTGAGGGGGATCTGGATCAGTCTGTGACGGGGAGGGTGAGGGCGGTCTGAGTCAGACTGGGACAGGAGAGGGTGAGGGGTGTCTGGGTCAGTCTGGGGCAGGGGAGTGTGAGGGGGCAGACTGCGTCAGTCTGGGACAGTGGAGGGTGAGGCGGGTCTGGGCCAGTCTGGGACAGGGGAGGGTGAGGGGGGTCTGTGTTAATCTGGGACAGGGGAGGGTGAGGTGGGGGGGGCGCTCTGGGTCAGTCTGGGACAGGAGGAGGATGAGGATTGTCTGTGTCAGTCTGGGACAGGGGTGGGTGAGGGCGATCTGGGTCAGTCTGTGACAGCGGTGGGTGAGGGGGGGTCTGGGTCAGTTTGGGCAGGGGAGGTTGAGAGGGGTTTGGGTCAGTCTGGGACAGGTGATGGTGAGGGTCGTCTGGGTCAGTCTGGGACAGGGGAGTGTGAGGGGTGGTCTGGGTCAGTCTGGGACAGTGAAGGGTGGGGGGAATCTGGGTTAGTCTGGTACAGGGGAGGGTGAGGGGTTATGGATCAGTCTTGGACATGGGAGTGCGGGGGTGGTGGGTCTGGGACAGGTGAGGGTGCGGGGGGAGTCTGCGTCAATCTGGTACAGGGGAGGGTGAGGGTGGTCTGGGTCAGTCTGGGACAGGGGAGGGTGAGGGGGGTCTGGGTCAGTCTGGGACAGGGGTGGGTGGGGGCGAGTCTGGGACAGGTGAGGGTGAGGGGGTCTGGGTCAGTCTGGACAGGGGTCTGAGTGGGGGTCTGGGTCAGTCAGGGACAAGGGAGGCTGAGGGGGCTCTGGCTCAGTCTGGGACAGAGGAGGCTGAGGGGGTTCTGGGTCTGTCTGGGACAGGGAGGGTGAGGGGCGTCTGGGTCAGTCTGGGACAGTGAAGGGTGGTGGGGATCTGGGTTAGTCTGGTACAGGTGAGGGTGGTGGGGTTCTGTGTCAGTCTGGGACAGGGGCGGGTGAGGCGGGTCTGGGTCAGTCTGGGACAGGGGAGTTTGTGGGGGGTCTGGGTCAGTCTGGGACAGGGGAGGGTGAGGGGAGTCTGGGTCAGTCTGGGGCAGGGTATGTGGAGTGGGGGTCTGGGTCAGTCTGGGACAAGGGAGGCTGAGGGAGGTCTGGCTCAGTCTGGGACAGGGGATGGTGAGGGGTGTCTGGGTCAGTCTGGGACAAGGGAGGCTGAGGGGGCTCTGGCTCAGTCTGGGACAGGTGAGGTTGAGGGGGATCTGGGTTAGTCTGGTACAGGTGAGGGTAGTGGGGGTCTGGGTCAGTCTGGGACAGGGGAGGGTGAGGTGGGTCTGGATCAGTCTGGGACAGGGGTGGGTGAGGGAGATCTGCGTCAGTCTGGGACAGGGGAGGTTGAGGGGGGTTTGGGTCAGTCTGGGACAGTGGAGGGTGAGGGGGGGCTCTGGGTCAGTCTGGGACAGGGGAGGTTGAGGGGGGTTTGGGTCAGTCTGGGACAGTGGAGGGTGAGGGGGGTCTGTGTCAATCTGGGACAGGGGAGGGTGAGGTGGGGGGGGCGCTCTGGGTCAGTCTGGGACAGGAGGAGGATGAGGATTGTCTGTGTCAGTCTGGGACAGGGGTGGGTGAGGGCGATCTGGGTCAGTCTGGGACAGCGGTGGGTGAGGGGGGGTCTGGGTCAGTCTGGGACAGAGGAGGTTGAGAGGGGTTTGGGTCAGTCTGGGACAGGTGATGGTGAGGGTCGTCTGGGTCAGTCTGGGACAGGGGAGTGTGAGGGGTGGTCTGGGTCAGTCTGGGACAGTGAAGGGTGGGGGGAATCTGGGTTAGTCTGGTACAGGGGAGGGTGAGGTGGGGGGGGCGCTCTGGGTCAGTCTGGGACAGGAGGAGGATGAGGATTGTCTGTGTCAGTCTGGGACAGGGGTGGGTGAGGGCGATCTGGGTCAGTCTGGGACAGCGGTGGGTGAGGGGGGGTCTGGGTCAGTCTGGGACAGGGGAGGTTGAGAGGTGTTTGGGTCAGTCTGGACAGGTGATGGTGAGGGTCGTCTGGGTCAGTCTGGGACAGGGGAGTGTGAGGGGTGGTCTGGGTCAGTCTGGGACAGTGAAGGGTGGGGGGAATCTGGGTTAGTCTGGTACAGGGGAGGGTGAGGGGTTATGGATCAGTCTTGGACATGGGAGTGCGGGGGTGGTGGGTCTGGGACAGGTGAGGGTGCGGGGGGAGTCTGCGTCAATCTGGTACAGGGGAGGGTGAGGGTGGTCTGGGTCAGTCTGGGACAGGGGAGGGTGAGGGGGGTCTGGGTCAGTCTGGGACAGGGGTGGGTGGGGGCGAGTCTGGGACAGGTGAGGGTGAGGGGGTCTGGGTCAGTCTGGACAGGGGTCTGAGTGGGGGTCTGGGTCAGTCAGGGACAAGGGAGGCTGAGGGGGCTCTGGCTCAGTCTGGGACAGAGGAGGCTGAGGGGGTTCTGGGTCTGTCTGGGACAGGGAGGGTGAGGGGCGTCTGGGTCAGTCTGGGACAGTGAAGGGTGGTGGGGATCTGGGTTAGTCTGGTACAGGTGAGGGTGGTGGGGTTCTGTGTCAGTCTGGGACAGGGGCGGGTGAGGCGGGTCTGGGTCAGTCTGGGACAGGGGAGTTTGTGGGGGGTCTGGGTCAGTCTCGGACAGGGGAGGGTGAGGGGAGTCTGGGTCAGTCTGGGGCAGGGTATGTGGAGTGGGGGTCTGGGTCAGTCTGGGACAAGGGAGGCTGAGGGAGGTCTGGCTCAGTCTGGGACAGGGGATGGTGAGGGGCGTCTGGGTCAGTCTGGGACAAGGGAGGCTGAGGGGGCTCTGGCTCAGTCTGGGACAGGTGAGGTTGAGGGGGATCTGGGTTAGTCTGGTACAGGTGAGGGTAGTGGGGGTCTGGGTCAGTCTGGGACAGGGGAGGGTGAGGTGGGTCTGGATCAGTCTGGGACAGGGGTGGGTGAGGGAGATCTGCGTCAGTCTGGGACAGGGGAGGTTGAGGGGGGTTTGGGTCAGTCTGGGACAGTGGAGGGTGAGGGGGGGCTCTGGGTCAGTCTGGGACAGGGGAAGGTGAGAGGGTCTTGGTTAGTCTGGGACAGGGGAGGGTGAGGGGGTAGGGTCAGTATGGGGCAGGGGAGGGTGAGGGTGTTCTGGGTCAGTTTGGGTAAGTGGCGGGCGAGGGGGGTCTGGTTCATATTGGGACAGGGGAGGGTGATTGGGGTCTGGGTCAGTCTGGGACAGGGGAGGGTGAGGGGGATCTTGGTCAGTCTGGGACAGGGTAGTGTGAGGGGGGGTGTGGGTCAGTCTGGGACAGGGTAGTGTGAGGGGGGTCTGGGTCAATTTGGGGCAGGGGAGGGTGAGGTGGTTCTGGGTCAGTTTGGGACTGGGGAGGGTGAGTGGGGTCTGGGTCAGTCTGGACAGGGGAGGGTGAGGGGGGTCTCGGTCAGTCTGGGACAGGAGAGGATGAGGGGGGTCTGGGACAGGGGAGGGTGAAGAGGGTCTGGGTCAGTCTGGGTCAGGCGAGGGTGTGGGGGTCTGGGTCAGTCTGGGACAGGGGAGGGTGAGAGGTGGATCTGGGTCAGTCTGGGACAGGGGAGGGTGAGGGGGGTCTCGGACAATCTGGGACAGGGGAGAGTGAGGGGGGTCTCGGACAGTCTGGGACAGAGTAGGGTGAGGGTGGTCTGGGTCAGTCTGGGACAGGATAGGGTCAGGGGGGTCTGGGTCAGTCTGGGACAGGGGAAGGTGAGGGGGGTCTCGGACAGTCTGGGACAGAGGAGGGTGAGGGTGGTCTGGGTCAGTCTGGGACAGAGGAGGGTGAGGGGGTGTCTGGGTCAGTCTGGGACAGGGGAGAGTAAGGGGGGTCTGGGTCAGACTGGGACAGGGGAGTGTGAGGGGGGTTCTGGGTCAGTGTGGGACAGGGGAGGATGAGGGGGGTCTGGGTCAGTCTGGGACAGGGGAGAGTAAGGGGGGTCTGGGTCAGACTGGGACAGGGGAGTGTGAGGGGGGTTCTGGGTCAGTGTGGGACAGGGGAGGATGAGGGGGGTCTGGGTCAGTCGGTACATGGGAGGGTGAGGGGGGTCTGGGTCAATCTGGGAAAAGGGAGGGTGAGGGGATCTGGGTCAGTCTGGGACAGGGGAGGGTGAGGAGGGTCTGGATCGGTCTGGGACAGGGGAATGTGATGGGGGTCTAGTACAGGAGAGGGTGAGGTGGATGTGGGTCAGTCTGGGACAGGGGCCGGTGAGGGGGTTCTTCGTCAGTCTGGGACATGGGAGGGTGAGGAGGTTCTGGGTCAGTCTGGGACAGGGGAAGGTGAGGGGGGTTTGGGTCAGACTGGGACAGGGGAGGGTTGGGGGGAATCTGGGACAGGGGAGGGTGCGGGGTCTGGGTCAGTCTGGGGCAGGGGAGGGTGAGGGGGTCTGGGTCAGTCTGGGGCAGTGAAGCGTGAGGGGGGTGGTCTGGGTCAGTCTGGGACAAGGGAGTGAGGAGTGGTCTGGGTAAGTCTGAAACAGGTGAGAGTGAGGGGGTTTGGGTCAGTCTGGGACAGGGGAGGGTGGAGGGGAGTCTGGGACAGGGGAGGGTGAGGGGGTCTGGGTCAGTCTGGACAGGCGAGTAATTGCGGGACTGGGTCAGTCTGGGACAGGGGAGGTTGGCGGGGGTGTGTGTCAGTCTGGGACAGGTGAGAGTGAGGGGGTTTGGGTCAGTGTGGAACAGGGGAGGGTGAGGGGGTGTCTGCGTCACTCTCTGACAGGGGAGTGTGAGTGGGGGTCTGGGTCAGTCTAGGACAAAGAAGTGATGGGGGTCTTCGTCAGTCTGGAACAGGGGAGGGTGAGGGGGTCTGGGACAGGGGATGGTGAGGGGAGTCTGTGTCAGTCTGGGACAGGGGAGGGTGAGGGGGCTCTGGGTCAGTCTGGGACAGGGGAAGGTGAGGGGGGTCTGGGTCAGTCTGGGACAGGGGATGGTGATGTGGTCTGGGTCAGTCTGGGACAGGGGAGGGTGAGTGGGCGTGGTCAGTCTGGGACAGAGGAAGGGAGAGGGTGGTCTGGGTCAGTCTGGGACAGGGGAGGGTGAGGGGGGTCTGGGTCAGTCTGGGACAGGGGAGGGTGAGGGGGATCTGGATCAGTCTGTGACGGGGAGGGTGAGGGCGGTCTGAGTCAGACTGGGACAGGAGAGGGTGAGGGGTGTCTGGGTCAGTCTGGGGCAGGGGAGTGTGAGGGGGCAGACTGCGTCAGTCTGGGACAGTGGAGGGTGAGGGGGGTCTGGGTCAGTCTGGGACAGGGGAGGTTGACGGGGGTCTGGGTCAGTCTGGGACAGGGGAGGGTGAGGGGGGTCTGGGTCAGTCTGGGACAGGGGAGGGTGAGGGGGACTGGGTCAGTCTGGGACAGGGGAGGGTGAGGGGAGTCTGTGTAAGTCTGGGACAGGGGAGGGAGAGGGGGTTTGGGTCAGTCTGGGACAGGGGAGAGTGAGGGTGTCTGGGCCAGTCTGGGACAGGGGAGGGTGAGGCGGGTCTGGGCCAGTCTGGGACAGGGGAGGGTGAGGGGGGTCTGTGTCAATCTGGGACAGGGGAGGGTGAGGTGGGGGGGGCGCTCTGGGTCAGTCTGGGACAGGAGGAGGATGAGGATTGTCTGTGTCAGTCTGGGACAGCGGCGGGTGAGGGGGGGTCTGGGTCAGTCTGGGCAGGGGAGGTTGAGAGGGGTTTGGGTCAGTCTGGGACAGGTGATGGTGAGGGTCGTCTGGGTCAGTCTGGGACAGGGGAGTGTGAGGGGTGGTCTGGGTCAGTCTGGGACAGTGAAGGGTGGGGGGAATCTGGGTTAGTCTGGTACAGGGGAGGGTGAGGGGTTATGGATCAGTCTTGGACATGGGAGTGCGGGGGTGGTGGGTCTGGGACAGGTGAGGGTGCGGGGGGAGTCTGCGTCAATCTGGTACAGGGGAGGGTGAGGGTGGTCTGGGTCAGTCTGGGACAGGGGAGGGTGAGGGGGGTCTGGGTCAGTCTGGGACAGGGGTGGGTGGGGGCGAGTCTGGGACAGGTGAGGGTGAGGGGGTCTGGGTCAGTCTGGACAGGGGTCTGAGTGGGGGTCTGGGTCAGTCAGGGACAAGGGAGGCTGAGGGGGCTCTGGCTCAGTCTGGGACAGAGGAGGCTGAGGGGGTTCTGGGTCTGTCTGGGACAGGGAGGGTGAGGGGCGTCTGGGTCAGTCTGGGACAGTGAAGGGTGGTGGGGATCTGGGTTAGTCTGGTACAGGTGAGGGTGGTGGGGTTCTGTGTCAGTCTGGGACAGGGGCGGGTGAGGCGGGTCTGGGTCAGTCTGGGACAGGGGAGTTTGTGGGGGGTCTGGGTCAGTCTGGGACAGGGGAGGGTGAGGGGAGTCTGGGTCAGTCTGGGGCAGGGTATGTGGAGTGGGGGTCTGGGTCAGTCTGGGACAAGGGAGGCTGAGGGAGGTCTGGCTCAGTCTGGGACAGGGGATGGTGAGGGGCGTCTGGGTCAGTCTGGGACAAGGGAGGCTGAGGGGGCTCTGGCTCAGTCTGGGACAGGTGAGGTTGAGGGGGATCTGGGTTAGTCTGGTACAGGTGAGGGTAGTGGGGGTCTGGGTCAGTCTGGGACAGGGGAGGGTGAGGTGGGTCTGGATCAGTCTGGGACAGGGGTGGGTGAGGGAGATCTGCGTCAGTCTGGGACAGGGGAGGTTGAGGGGGGTTTGGGTCAGTCTGGGACAGTGGAGGGTGAGGGGGGGCTCTGGGTCAGTCTGGGACAGGGGAGGTTGAGGGGGGTTTGGGTCAGTCTGGGACAGTGGAGGGTGAGGGGGGTCTGTGTCAATCTGGGACAGGGGAGGGTGAGGTGGGGGGGGCGCTCTGGGTCAGTCTGGGACAGGAGGAGGATGAGGATTGTCTGTGTCAGTCTGGGACAGGGGTGGGTGAGGGCGATCTGGGTCAGTCTGGGACAGCGGTGGGTGAGGGGGGGTCTGGGTCAGTCTGGGACAGGGGAGGTTGAGAGGGGTTTGGGTCAGTCTGGGACAGGTGATGGTGAGGGTCGTCTGGGTCAGTCTGGGACAGGGGAGTGTGAGGGGTGGTCTGGGTCAGTCTGGGACAGTGAAGGGTGGGGGGAATCTGGGTTAGTCTGGTACAGGGGAGGGTGAGGGGTTATGGATCAGTCTTGGACATGGGAGTGCGGGGGTGGTGGGTCTGGGACAGGTGAGGGTGCGGGGGGAGTCTGCGTCAATCTGGTACAGGGGAGGGTGAGGATGGTCTGGGTCAGTCTGGGACAGGGGAGGGTGAGGGGGGTCTGGGTCAGTCTGGGACAGGGGTGGGTGGGGGCGAGTCTGGGACAGGTGAGGGTGAGGGGGTCGTCAGTCTGGACAGGGGTCTGAGTGGGGGTCTGTATCAGTCAGGGACAAGGGAGGCTGAGGGGGCTCTGGCTCAGTCTGGGACAGAGGAGGCTGAGGGGGTTCTGGGTCTGTCTGGGACAGGGAGGGTGAGGGGCGTCTGGGTCAGTCTGGGACAGTGAAGGGTGGTGGGGATCTGGGTTAGTCTGGTACAGGTGAGGGTGGTGGGGTTCTGTGTCAGTCTGGGACAGGGGAGGGTGAGGGGGATCTTGGTCAGTCTGGGACAGGGTAGTGTGAGGGGGGGTGTGGGTCAGTCTGGGACAGGGTAGTGTGAGAGGGGTCTGGGTCAATTTGGGGCAGGGGAGGGTGAGGTGGTTCTGGGTCAGTTTGGGACTGGGGAGGGTGAGTGGGGTCTGGGTCAGTCTGGGACAGGGGAGTGTAGGGGGGAGTCTGGGACAGGTGAGGGTCGGGGGGGCGGGTCTGGGTCAGTCAGGGACAGGAGAGGTTGAGGGAGGTCTGGGTCAGTCTGGGACAGGGGAGGGTGAGTGAGGATCTGGGTCAGTCTGGGACAGGGGAGTGAATGTGGGTCTGGGTCAGTCTGGAACAGGGGAGGGTGACGGGTGGATCTGGGTCAGTCTGGGACAGGGGAGGGTGAAGGGGAAGGGTCAGGGTCAGTCTGGGACAGGGGAGGGTGAGGGAGCGTGGTCAGTCTGCGACAGGGGAGGATGAGGGTTTTCTGGGTCAGTCTGGCACAGTGGAGGGTGACGTGGGTCTGTGTCAGTCTGGGACAGGGGAGGGTGAGGGGGGTCTGGGTCAGTCTGGGACAGGGGAGGGTGAGGGGAGGTCTGGGTCAGCCTGGGACAGGGGAGGATGATGGTTTTCTGGGTCAGTCTGGCACAGGGGAGGGTGACGTAGGTCTGGGTCAGTCTGGGACAGGGGAGGGTAAGGATGGTCTGGGTCAGTCTGGGACAGGGGAGGGTGGGGGGGGGAGTCTGGGACAGGGGAGGGTGAGGGAGTCTGGGTCAGTCTGGACAGGGGAGTGAGTGGGGGTCTGGGTCAGTCTGGGACAGGGGAGGCTGAGGGGGCTCTGGCTCAGTCTGGGACAGGTGAGGGCGAGGGGGATCTGGGTTAGTCTGGTACAGGTGAGGGTGGTGGCGTTCTGTGTCAGTCTGGGACAGGGGAGGGTGAGGGGGGGTCTGGGTCAGCCTGGGACAGGGGAGGATGAGGGTTTTCTGGGTCAGTCTGGCACAGGGGAGGGTGACGTGGTTCTGGGTCAGTCTGGGACAGGGGAGGCTGAGGGGGGTCTGGGTCAGTCTGGGACAGGGGAGGCTGAGGGAGTTCTGGATCTGTCTGGGGCAGGCGAGGGTGAGGGGGGGTGGTCTGCGTCAGTCTCGGACAGGGGAGGGTGAGGGGGTATGGGTCAGTCTGGGACAGGGGAGTGTGGGGGGGGAGTCTGGGACAGGTGAGGGTCGGGAGGACGGGTCTGGGTCAGTCAGGGACAGGAGAGGTTGAGGGCGGTCTGGGTCAGTCTGGGACAGGGGAGTGAGGGAGGGTTGGGGTCAGTCTGGAACAGGGGAGGGTGAGGGGGTCTGGGTCAGTCTGGGACAGGGGAGGGTGAGGGGGGTCTGGGTCAGTCTGGGACAGGGGAGGGTGAGGGGGGTCTGGGTCAGTCTGGGACAGGGGAGGGTGAGGGGGGTCTGGGTCAGTCTGGGACAGGGAAGGGTGAGGGGCGTCTGGGTCAGTCTGGGACAGTGAAGGGTGGTGGGGATCTGGGTTAGTCTGGTACAGGTGAGGGTGGTGGGGTTCTGTGTCAGTCTGGGACAGGGGAGGGTGAGGGGGATCTTGGTCAGTCTGGGACAGGGTAGTGTGAGGGGGGTTGTGGGTCAGTCTGGGACAGGGTAGTGTGAGAGGGGTCTGGGTCAATTTGGGGCAGGGGAGGGTGAGGTGGTTCTGGGTCAGTTTGGGACTGGGGAGGGTGAGTGGGGTCTGGGTCAGTCTGGGACAGGGGAGTGTGGGGGGGAGTCTGGGACAGGTGAGGGTCGGGGGGACGGGTCTGGGTCAGTCAGGGACAGGAGAGGTTGAGGGAGGTCTGGGTCAGTCTGGGACAGGGGAGGGTGAGTGAGGATCTGGGTCAGTCTGGGACAGGGGAGTGAATGTGGGTCTGGGTCAGTCTGGAACAGGGGAGGGTGACGGGTGGATCTGGGTCAGTCTGGGACAGGGGAGGGTGAAGGGGAGGGGTCAGGGTCAGTCTGGGACAGGGGAGGGTGAGGGAGCGTGGTCAGTCTGCGACAGGGGAGGATGAGGGTTTTCTGGGTCAGTCTGGCACAGTGGAGGGTGACGTGGGTCTGTGTCAGTCTGGGACAGGGGAGGGTGAGGGGGGTCTGGGTCAGTCTGGGACAGGGGAGGGTGAGGGGAGGTCTGGGTCAGCCTGGGACAGGGGAGGATGAGGGTTTTCTGGGTCAGTCTGGCACAGGGGAGGGTGACGTAGGTCTGGGTCAGTCTGGGACAGGGGAGGGTAAGGATGGTCTGGGTCAGTCTGGGACAGGGGAGGGTGGGGGGGGAGTCTGGGACAGGGGAGGGTGAGGGAGTCTGCATCAGTCTGGACAGGGGAGTGAGTGGGGATCTGGGTCAGTCTGGGACAGGGGAGGCTGAGGGGGCTCTGGCTCAGTCTGGGACAGGTGAGGGCGAGGGGGATCTGTGTTAGTCTGGTACAGGTGAGGGTGGTGGCGTTCTGTGTCAGTCTGGGACAGGGGAGGGTGAGGGGGGGTCTGGGTCAGCCTGGGACAGGGGAGGATGAGGGTTTTCTGGGTCAGTCTGGCACAGGGGAGGGTGACGTGGTTCTGGGTCAGTCTGGGACAGGGGAGGGTGAGGATGGTCTGGGTCAGTCTGGGATAGGGGAGGGTGAGGGGGACTGGGTCAGTCTGAGACATGGGAGGGTGAGGGATGTCTGGGTGATGCTGGGTCAGGGGAGTGTGACGGGGGGTCTGGGTCAGTCTGGAACAGGGAAGGGTGAGGGCGGTCTGGGTCAATCTGGACAGGGGAGTGAGTGGGGGTCTGCGTCAGTCTGGGACAAGGGAGGCTGAGGCGGTCTGGCTCAGTCTGGGACAGGGGAGGCTGAGGGAGGTCTGGGTCTGTCTGGGGCAGGCGACAGTAAGGGGGGTGGTCTGCGTCAGTCTTGGACAGGGGAGGGTGAGTGGGTCTGGGTCAGCCTGGGACAGGGGAGGATGAGGGTTTTCTGGGTCAGTCTGGCACAGGGGAGGGTGACGTGGGTCTGGGTCAGTCTGGGACAGGGGAGGATGAGGGGGTCTGGATCAGTCTGGGACAGGGGAGGGTGATGGGGGTCTGGGTCAGCCTGGAACAGGGGAGGGTGAGGTGGGGGTCTGCGTCAGTCTCGGACAGGGGAGTGTGAGTGAGGATCTGGGTCAGTCTGGGACAGGGGAGTGAATGTGGGTCTGGGTCAGTCTGGAACAGGGGAGGGTGACGGGTGGATCTGGGTCAGTCTGGGACAGGGGAGGGTGAAAGGGAGGGGTCTGGGTCAGTCTGGGACAGGGGAGGGTGAGGGAGCGTGGTCAGTCTGCGACAGGGGAGGATGAGGGTTTTCTGGGTCAGTCTGGGACAGGGGAGGGTGAGGGGGGTCTGTGTCAGTCTGGCACAGGGGAGGGTGAGGGGGGTCTGGGTCAGTCTGGGACAGGGGAGGGTGAGGGCGTTCTGGGTCAATCTGGACAGGGGAGTGAGTGGGGGTCTGCGTCAGTCTGGGACAGGGGAGGCTGAGGGAGGTCTGGGTCTGTTTGGGGCAGGCGAGGGTGAGGGGTGGTGGTCTGCATCAATTTCGGACAGGGGAGGGTGAGGGGGTATGGGTCAGTCTGGGACAGGGGAGGGTGGGGGGTGTCTGGGACAGGTGAGGGTGGGGGGGGGGCGGGTCTGGGTCAGTCAGGGACAGGAGAGGTTGAGGGCGGTCTGGGTCAGTCTGGGACAGGGGAGTGAGGGAGGGTCTGGGTCAGTCTGGAACAGGGGAGAGTGAGGGGGTCTGGGTCAGTCTGGGACAGGGGAGGATGAGGGGCGTTGGGTCAGCCTGGAACAGGGGAGAGTGAGGTGGGGGTCTGCGTCAGTCTCGGACAGGGAAGTGTGAGTGAGGATCTGGGTCAGTCTGGGACAGGGGAGTGAATGTGGGTCTGGGTCAGTCTGAAACAGGGGAGGGTGACAGGGGGATCTGGGTCAGTCTGGGACAGGGGAGAGTGAAGGGGAGGGGTCTGGGTCAGGCTGGGACAGGGGAGGGTGAGGGGGCGTGGTCAGTCTGGGACAGGGGAGGGTGAGGGGTGTCTAGGTCAGTCTGGGACAGGGAAGGGTGAGGGGCGTCTGGGTCAGTCTGGGATAGGGAAGGGTGAGGGGGATCTGGGTCAGTCTGGGACAGGGGAGGGTGAGGTAAGTCTGTGTTAGTCTGGGAAAGGAGAGGGCGAGGGGGTTTCGGTCAGCCTGGAACAGGGGAGGGTGAGGGGGTGGTCTGCGTCAGTCTCGGACAGGGGGGTGTGAGTGGGGGTCTGGGTCAATCTGCGACAGGGGAAGGTGAGGGGGTTTGGGTCAGTCTGGGACAGGGGAGGATGACGGGGAGATCTGTGTCAGTCTGGGACAGGAGACGGTGAGGGGGGTCTGGGTCAGTCTGGGACAGGGGAGGGTGAGGGGTGGTCTGGGCCAGTCTGGGACAGGGGTGGGTGAGTGGGGTCTGGGTCAGTCTGGGACAGTGGAGGGTGAGGTGGTGGGGGTCTGGGTCAGTCTGGGACAGGGGATGGTGAGGGGTTCTGGGTCAGTCTGGGACAGGGGAGGGTGAGAGGGCGTGGTCAGTCAGGGACCGGGTCAGGAAGAGAGCGCTCTGGGTCAGTCTGGGACAGGGGAGGGTGAGAGGGCGTGGTCAGTCAGGGACCGGGTCAGGAAGAGAGCGCTCTGGGTAAGTCTGGGACAGTGGAGGGTGATAATGGTCTGGGTCAGTCTGGGACACGGGAGGGTGAGGGGGGTCTGGGTCAATCTGGGACAGCGGTGGATGAGTGGGCTCTGGTCTGTCTGGGACAGGGGTGGTTGAGGGGTGTCTGGGTCAGTCTGGGACAGGGAAGGGTGAGGGGGGTCTGGGTCAGTCTGGGACAGGGAAGGGTGAGGGCGGTCTGGGTCAATCTGGACAGGGGAGTGAGTGGGGGACTGCGTCAGTCTGGGACAGGGGAGGCTGAGGGGGGCCTGGCTCAGTCTGGGACAGGGGAGGCGGAGGGAGGTCTGGGTCTGTCTGGGGCAGGCGAGGGTGAGCGGGGGTGGTCTGCGTCAATCTCGGACAGGGGAGGGTGAGGGGTTATTGGTCAGTCTGGGACAGGGGAGTGTGGGGGGAGTCTGGGACAGGTGAGGGTGGGGGGGGCGGGTCTGGGTCAGTCAGGGACAGGAGAGGTTTAGGGCGGTCTGGGTCAGTCTGGGACAGGGGAGTGAGGGAGGGTCTGGGTCAGTCTGGAACAGGGGAGGGTGAGGGGGTCTGGGTCAGTCAGGGACAGGGGAGGATGAGGGGGGTTGGGTCAGCCTGGAACAGGGGAGGGTGAGGTGGGGGTCTGGGTCAGTCTGGGACACGGGAGGGTGAGGGGGGTCTGTGTCAATCTGGGACAGCGGTGGATGAGTGGGCTCTGGTCTGTCTGGGACAGGGGTGGTTGAGGGGGGTCTGGGTCAGTCTGGGACAGGGGAGGGTGAGGGAGTCTGGGTCAGTCTGGACAGGGGAGTGAGTGGGGGTCTGGGTCAGTCTGAGACAGGGGAGGCTGAGGGGGCTCTGGCTCAGTCTGGGACAGGTGAGGGCGAGGGGGATCTGGGTTAGTCTGGTACAGGTGAGGGTAGTGGCGTTCTGTGTCAGTCTGGGACAGGGGAGGGTGAGGGGGGTCTGGGTCAGTCTGGGACAGGGGAGGGTGAGGGGGGGTCTGGGTCAGCCTGGGACAGGGGAGGATGAGGGTTTTCTGGATCAGTCTGGCACAGGGGAGGGTGACGTGGGTCTGGGTCAGTCTGGGACAGGGGAGGATGAGGGGGTCTGGATCAGTCTGGGACAGGGGAGGGTGAGGGGGGTCTGGGTCAGTCTGGGACAGGGGAGGGTGAGGGGGGTCTGGGTCAGTCTGGGACAGGGGAGGGTGAGTGGTTTCTGGGCCAGTCTGGGACAGGGAAGGGTGAGGGCGGTCCGGGTCAATCTGGTCAGGGGAGTGAGTGAGGGGCTGCGTCAGTCTGGGACAGGGGAGGCTGAGGGGAGTCTGGCTCAGTCTGGGACAGGGGATGGTGAGGGGCATCTGGGTCAGTTTGGGACAGGGGAGGGTGACGGGGGGATCTGGGTCAGTCTGGGACTGGGGAGTGTGAGGGCAATCTGGGTCAGTCTGGGACAGCGGAGGTTGAGGGGGGGGGGTGTCTGGGCCAGTCTGGGACAGGGGAGGTTGAGGGGGGTCTAGGTCAGTCTGGGACAGGGGTGGGTGAGGGGGCGTGGTCAGTCTGGGACAGGGGAGGGTGAGGGGTGCCTGGGTCAGTCTGGGACAGGGTTGGGTGAGGGGTTCTGGGTCAATCTGGGACAGGGGAGGGTGAGGGGGGTCTGGGTCCGTCTGGCACAGGGGAGGGTTGGGGGAGGAGTCTGGGACATGGGAGGATGACGGAGGTCTGGGTCAGTCTGGGAGAGGGGAGGGTGAGGGTGCTCTGGGTCAGTCTGCGACAGGGGAGGTTGAGGGGGTGGGTCTGGGTCAGTTTGGGAAAGGGGAGGGTGAGGGGTTCTGGGTCAGTCTGGGATAGGGGAGGGTGAGGGTTGTCTGGGTAAGCCTGATGGTTTTCTTTGTTCGGCGGAGAGAGGTGCCTGGACTTAGATCAGAGGCTTCCTCCCCGCCAGCGTAATAAAGGCCATTTTGGCATTGGAACCGACCCCAAGTGTTGAGTGATTCTTGCGAGAAAACATTCACGCTAACAACTGGATGCCATGGGAACCAGACATTCGAGAGCCCAGGCCAATGATGGGACGTTGCTCTTTCTGCTCGAAATGGGGGTCAGTAACTCACAGACTGGCAACAACGAACCACAGGCCTGTAATGGACCCTTGACCCATGCTGCTCTGTGTGGGTCTCAGTACCACACTGGGTGATAAAGTAACATACCACAGGTGGGGATGGAGTCTGGACTTTAGAACATAAGAATTAGGAACAGGAGAAGGCCATCTAGCCCCTCGAGCCTGCTCCGCCACTTAACAAGATCATGGCTGATCTGGCCGTGGACTCAGCTCCACTTACCTTCCCACTCCCCATAACCCTTAATTTCCTTATTGGTTAAAAATCTATCTATCTGTGATTTGAATACATTCAATGAGCTAGCCTCAACTGCTTCCCTGGGCAGAGAATTCCACAGATTCAAAACCCTCTGGGAGAAGAAATTCCTTCTCAACTCGGTTTCAAATTGGCTTCCCCGTATTTTGAGGCTGTGCTCCCGAGTTCTAGTCTCCCCGACCAGTGGAAACAACCTCTCTGCCTCCATCTTGTCAATCCTTTCATTATTTTAAATACTTCTATAAGATCACCCCTCATCCTAATGAACTCCAACGAGTAAAGACCCTGTCTACTCAATCTATCATCATAAGGTAACCCCCTCATCTCCGGAATCAGCCTAGTGAATCGTCTCTGTACCCCCTCCAAAGCTAGTATATCCTTCCTTAAGTAAGGTGACCAAAACTGCATGCAGTACTCCAGGTGTGGCCTCACCAATACCCTGTACAGTTGCAACAGGACCTCCCTGCTTTTGTACTCCATCCCTCTCGCACTGAAGGCCAACATTCCATTCGCCTTCCTGATTACCTGCTGCACCTGCAAACTAACTTTTTGGGATTCATGCACAAGGACCCCCAGGTCCCTCTGCACCGCAGCATGTTGTAATTTCTCCCCATTCAAATAATATTCCCTTTTGCTGCTTTTTTTTCCAAGGTGGATGACCTCACACTTTCTGACATTGTATTCCATCTGCCAAACCTTAGCCCATTCGCTTAACCTATCTAAATCTCTTTGGAGCCTCTCTGTCTCCTCTACACAACCCGCTTTCCCACTAATCTTTGTGTCATCTGCAAATTTTGTTACACTACACTCTGTCCCCTCTTCCAGGTCATCTATGTATATTGTAAACAGTTATGGTCCCAGCACCCATCCCTGTGGCACACCACTAACCACCGATTTCCAACCCAAAAAGGACCCATTTATCGCGACTCTCTGCTTTCTGTTTGCCAGCCAATTCTCTATGCATGCTAATATATTTCCTCTGACTCCACATATCTTTATCTTCTGTAGTTACCTTTTGTGTGGCACCTTATCGAATGCCTTTTGGAAATCTAAATACACCACATCCATCGATACACCTCTATCTACCATGCTCGCTATATCCTCAAAGATTTCCAGTAAATTAGTTAAACATGATTTCCCCTTCATGAATCCATGTTGCGTCTGTTTGATTGCACTATTCCTATATAAACGTCCCGCTAATTCTTCCTTAATGATAGCTTCAAGCATTTTCCCCACTACAGATGTTAAACTAACCGGCCTATATTTACTTGCCTTTTGTCTGCCCACTTTTTTAAACAGGCGTTACATTAGCTGCTTTCCAATCCGATGGTACCTCCCCAGAGTCCAGAGAATTTTGGTAGATTATAACGAATGCATCTGCTACACCTTCCGCCATCTCTTGTACTAACCTGGGATGCAGTTCATCAGGACCAGCGGACTTGTCTACCTTGAGATCCATTAGCCTGTCCATAGTGATTGTCTCAAGGTCCTCCCTTCCCACATTCCCGTGACCAGCAATTTTTGGCATGGTTTTTGTGTCTTCCACTGTGAAGACCGAAGCAAAATAATTGTTTAAGGTCTCAGCCATTTCCACATTTCCCATTATTAAATCCCCCTTTTCATCTTCTAAGAGACCTACATGTACTTTAGTCACTCTTTTCTGTTTTATATATCAGTAAAAGCTTTTACTATCTATACCACAGGTGGGATGGAGCCTGGGATTTCCCTGCTCTGTGTGGGTCTCAATGCCACACTGGGTGAGATAGAGTAACACACCAGAGGTGGGGATGGAGTCTGGGATTTCCCTGCTCTGTGTGGGGCTCATTGCCACACTGGGTGAGATAGAGTAACACACCACAGGTGGGGATGGAGTCTGGGCTTTCCCTGCTCTGTGTGGGGCTCAATGCCACACTGGGTGAGATAGAGTAACACACCACAGGTGGGGATGGAGTCTGGGCTTCCCCTGCTCTGGGTGGCACTCATAGCACACCGCATGCAATAAATTAACATACGTAAGGCCGAGGAATGAACCTGAACACATTGCATTGTGTGGGTCTCAGTACCACACCAGGTGAGATGTGCAAACTCTCCACACAAGCTGAGCCCCTGGGGTGCAGCCAACAGCTGTCTCCCTGCAATAATGAACAGGGAGGAGAGACTGAGGTTGTAGTTTCACATTTTGAAGCTTATTAACAGGTGATTCCTCAGCTGTGAATTCCCCAGCAGAGAATTCATGGAGTGTTTAATATTAATGAGATTCACGATCAGTATGGGAAAATCCCTTCTTGATTCGCGACACTTCTCTCTCTTCAGCATCTTGCTGCTGAAGAATGAACTTGATATAATTTCACTTTGGGTCAGGGTCAGTGCGGCTCAGTGTGACTTCGGCACATCTTCCCCTCACAACCCCTCAGTGCTGATAAAACGACGGAATTTTGCTGACATTTTCTGTTCTGTAACTTTTCTGTCCAGCAACATGAGGTCTTCCCTGCTGAGTCAGCTTTGTAACTGTATGAACACGTCAGCAGAACTTTAACACAACCTGAACTCCGAAATCTGGTCGGGACCAATTGCCCCGAAGTGAGTTCTGAGTGGGCAGGACAATGCCTCCCAGCGTTAGATAAAAGAATGTTTTGGTTCGTTTGTCGACATAGTTCAATTGGCAAAGTGTTGGATTGTCCCTGGTTCAATCCCGGGTTTCGGCAGTTTCTGGTTATTTTGTGTTCCCTTCATTTTGATGCTCGTTTTGCATCTGGAAAGTGTTTGAGGGAGGGTCAATTCAGATGTGATCATTTTTAGAATGAATTGTGTTAGAAACATGAGCTCTTTTTCTATTATTTTCTATTTGCACTCTGCCCAGTTTTATATATGAATAGTAAACAATGTTTAAGGGATATGATGTGTTAAATATTTGTGCAGTAACTCTGTACACCCAGTGTGAGCCGGAAACACAATCCTCCCAGGCTGGGTTGGTATGCATCTATAATACACTTTGAGGCCTTCAGCTCAGTTGGTTAGATTGTGGTGCTACTAATGCCAAGGTCGTGCTTTCGATCCCGGCAGAGCCATTGGAATGTGTTATGTATGCAACCCGTGTAACCAGCATTCTACCGCCACCAGAGGGTGCACCTGTTGGAGTCCCAACAGACCCCAGCATCCCTTGGGAGCCCAGAATATAAGCAGGTCTCCCATGCTGTGCCAGCACTCTGGAGTCAGAATAAAGAGACTAAGAACACAGTTACTCAAGTCGACAATACTCAGTCACTTTGCTTTATTTGAGACATAAAAACTGGCGACAAGTAATAGATAATGAACCATCACGTGAAAATGCAGAGAACTGTTGGTATCCTGGAGAAATTCTCAGAAGGTGATGATTGGGAAGCCTTCGTGGAGCGACTCGACCAATACTTCATTGCCAACGAGTTGGAAGGGAATGAGAACACTGTGAAACGAAGTGTGATCCTCCTCACCGTCTGTGGGGCAACACCTCATGGCCTCATGAAGAATCTTCTTGCTCCGGTGAAACCAGCAACCAAATCGCATGAAAAACTGTGTACGCTGGTCCGGGAGCACCTAAATCTGAAGGAGAGCGTTCTGAAGACAAGGTATCGATTTTAGACATGTCAACGGTCTGAAAGCCAAGAAGTGGCGAGTGACGTCGCCGAACTAAGGCGCCTTGCAGGATATTGCTAATTCAGTGGATTCCTGAAGCAAATGCTGAGAGACATTTTTGTGTTTGGCATTGGCCATGAGGTTATCCTTCACAAACCATTGCCTGTTGAAACAACGAACCTGAGCAAAGCCATAACGATAGCCCAGGCATTTATGTCCACCAGCGTTAACACCAAACAAATTTTGCAACATAAAGGTGCATCGGCCAGTACTGTACACAAAGTAACATCATCTTCAGGCAGGAATGCATATGTCAGAACGTACACGCCTGTAGCTGCACAACGGCAGATGACTGAGTCTGCCATCAAGTGTGAATGCAAGGCAATTAACACCTTGTTGGCACTGCGGAGGTGATCATCGAGCCCATCAATGCTGCTTCAAACACTATGCGTGCAAAGGCTGTGGAACAATGGGCACCTCCAACGAATGTGCAAACGAGCTGCAAACCCTGCAAACCATCACGTTGCAGAGGAAGACTGATCCATGGCAGATCAAACTGAACTAGAGACTCAAACCGAGGAGGCAGAAGTGTACAGGGTACGTACCTTCACTACAAAATGTCCACCAATCATGGAAAAGTTGAACTTAATGGAATTCCAGTATCCATGGAATTGGACACAGGTGCGAGTCAGACTAGCATGAGCAAAAAGGCCTTCGAGAGGCTGTGGTGCAACAAGGCACAAAGGCCCAAGCTGAGCCATATTCATACCAAGCTGAGAACTTACACTAAAGAGCTGATCCCTGTAATTGGCAGTGCAGCAGTAAAAGTCTCCTATGATGGAGCGGTGCATGAACTACTCCTATGGATTGTACCAGGAGGTGGTCCCGCACTGTTTGGCAAAAGCTGGCTGCGAAAAATCCACTGGATCAGGGACAACATCCGAGCGCTTTCATCCATCGACGATGCCTCATGTGCCCATGTTTTGAACAAGTTCCCATCATTGTTTGAGCCAGGCATCGTAAATTTCTCTGGGGCCCAGGTACAAATCCACTTGGTCCCGGTACACGACCCATCCACCACAAGGCACCTGTGGCACATTACATGATGCGAGAGAAAGTGGAGATCGAGCTGGATAGGCTGCAATGAGAAGGCGTTATCATGCCAACTGAGATCAACGAGTGGGCCAGTCCGATTATTTCGGTTCTTAAGGGCGATGGCATGGTCAGAATTTGTGGGGACTATAAAGTAACGATTAACCATTTTTCGCTGCAGGACCAGTACCCACTGCATAAGGCAGATGACCTATTTGCAACGCTGGCAGGAGGGAACATGTTCACCAAGTTGGACCTGACCTCGGCCTACATGACGCAGGAGCAGGCAGAATCTTCGAAAGGCCTCACCTGCATCAACATGCACAAAGGTCTGTTCATCTACAATAGATGCCCATTTGGGATTCGATCAGCCGTGGCGATTTTTCAAAGGAACATGAAGAGTCTGCTAATATCGGTTATACGCACCGTGGTTTTCCAGAACGACATATTGATCACAGGTCGGGACACCATCGAACACTTGAATAACCTGGAGAAGGTTCTATGTCAGCTAGATCGCGTGAAACTCAGATTGAAATGCTCGAAGTATGTTTTCCTGGCACCAGAGTTCGAGTTCTTGGGGAGAAGAATCACGGCAGACGATATCAGACCCACTGATGCCAAGGCGGAGGCAAACAAGAATGCCCCGAGACCACAGAATGTGATGGAGCAGTGGTCATACCTGGGACTCAATTATTTTGGTCATTTCCTACCCAGTTTAAGCACTTTGCTAGAACCTCTACTTGTGTTGCTACACAAGGGAGATGACTGGGTTTGGGGGAAATCACAAGAGACGTCTTTTGAGTGTCCCGGGGTGAGGGGGAGCTGAGGTTGAATGTCCTCGGGAGGGCGGAGAGGGAGCTGAGGTTGAGTGTCCCGGGTGGAGAGGGAGCTGAAGGGGATTGTCGCGGAGGGAGGTGGAGCTGAGGGTGAGTGTCCAGGGGGAGAGGGGGATGAGGGTGAGTGTCTCGGGGGAGAGGGAGCTGAGGGTGAGTGTCCTGGGGGAGAGGGAGCTGAGGGTGAGTGTCCCGGGGGGAGAGGGAGCTGAGGGTGAGTGTCCTGGGGGGAGAGGGAGCTGAAGGTGAGTGTCCCGGGGGGAGAGGGAGCTGCGGGCGAGTGTCCCGGGGGGAGAGGGAGCTGAGAGTGAGTGTCCCGGGGGGAGAGGGAGCTGAGGCTGAGTGTCCCAGGGGGAGAGGGAGCTGAGGCTGAGTGTCCCGGGGGGAGAGGGAGCTGAGGGTGTGTTTCCCGGGGGGAGAGGGAGCTGAGGGTGAGTGTCCCGGGGGGAGAGGGAGCTGAGGGTGAGTGTCACAGGGGGGAGAGGGAGCTGAGGGTGAGTGTCACAGGGGAGGAGGAGATGGAGCTGAGCATGAGTGTCCCGCCGCATGTGGGGGGTGCAGGTTTCGTGAGCTGAGGGAGAGTGTCCCAGGGGATGGGGAGAGGGAGTTGAGGGTGAGAGTCCCGGGGGCAGAGGCAGGTGAGGGTGAGTGTCCCAGGGGAGAGGGAGCTGAGGGTGAGTTCCCGGGAGAAAAGGTAGCTGAGGGTGAGTGTCCCGGCGTGAGAGGGAACTGAGGGTGAGTGTCCCATATTGCGCTTAATAATAAACTCACACATTCATGTACAGCACCAGCGGAAAAGACAGATTACAGACACAGTGTCAGGTTTACACTTTGTATCAGTGTCTCCATATTACGCTCAGTGACAGTGCCACACCTTCACATATTGCACCAGAGAGAGAAACAGAGACATTATCAGTTAACACCTCCAACAGTGTTTCCACATCACGCTAAAGAACAGTATCCCGCCTTTCAACCAGTACAAGAGAGAGCGGATAGCAACAGAGAGAGGGGAGAGGGCTGAGCGAGAGACAGGAGAGTGCGAGGCTGGGCGGTGAGACACAGAAAGACTTGCACAGTATCAGTTCCAGACTGACCTGTGAAGTCCCGATTTATCCTGAAAGTTCCCATTGGAGAGACAGAAGATGCAGTCTACTCTCTCACTGATATTGTACCAGAAACAGACACATTATTAATCCCACACTGCGGGACAGTGTCAGAGAGTGAGAGATACAACGGCCCACATTTAACCCTGGCTTGCCCGTTGTAATCTCTGCAATCCTGCAGCCCAGGGCCGTTCGGTATTACTCTCAATGACCGAGTGTTTTACTCTAATTAAACTGATCTCGGACTGTTTCTGTCAGATATTAACTCCTGCACGGTCCCAGCAAACACTCCCACTCCCTCGTCCCTCCGATATTTCTCCAGGATTGCTTTGTGAAGACGGGCTCATGGAGAGAAACACCCTGCACGGAATGATCCCATATTGAGCATCTCCAAGGGACAAGGCTCCCAGCTTTAATCATTCTCTGTCCTTTCCCCCAGGTCCAGTTCCTTTGCTCAGATTCTGGGGAAAGTGCACTTTGAGTTTTACATTCTGAATTAGTGCAGAGAGCTGCGCATGTGCGGGTAAGCCCCGCCCCCTATTTCGATTTCCAGGAAGCAGAAGAGAACATGCGCCCTCCCCTCCCCTCCCCCAGCCCTGCCTGTGATCGCCATTCACTCAGTGAGCGGAAGAAGATGGTTTAAAACAGCCGGGAAAGGAGACACCGCGGCCCCGGGGTAAGGTAGCGAGCAGCAGCCTCCTTACAGCAGCGCAGCGCTTTGGGAGTGTGTCCACAGATGGGCTCAGAGATCGGCATTGAGTCCGCGGGGAGTTCAGGGGGAGTCGGGGCTGTGTGTAAGGGGCAGAGTAGATCAAGAACCAGTGTCAGTGCGTGGTGTGAGTGGGGGAAGGAAGAGTTCATTCTCGGGCTGTGTGTGGACAGTGTGTGTCCTGGGTAAGGGAGAATCTGCTCTTTACAATCATTGCTGCTTTCTCTCTCCAAACCAGCAGTGAACCTTCCTGGTTTAGTTCTGTCCGGAGCTGTGTGTAAGAGGCAGTGAAACAGGAACTAGTTCCTGAACATGATGTGAGTGGGGGAAGGGAGAGGCCATTCTCGGGCTGTGTGTGGACAGTGTAAGGTAACAGAGAAAGTAAATCACCTCGCTCTTTCAAATCATTGCTGCTTTTTTTCCCCAACCAGTAGTGAATGATCCTGATTCAGTTCCAATCTCACCGTGTCTGTTGTTCTTGGACAGTGAGCAGTGGGAACACAGCCTGACAGTGAGGATGTGGGGAGTTTCACAAAGTGCATCTATTGCAGGAACCAGGAGAGGAGTGTGGGAGGGGAAGGGGGCTGCTGTTCGTTGCCTTACCCCGGGGCCACGGCATCTCCATTTCTGGCTCTTTTAAACCATCTTCTTCCGCTCACTGAGTGAATAGAAACATAGAAAATAGCCTGCTGTAAGGAGGCTGCAGGAGTAGGCCATTCCGCCCTTCGAGCCTGCACCACCATTCAATAAGATCATGGCTGATCATTCACTTCAGTTCCCTTTTCCTGCTTTCTCTCCATACCCCTTGATCCCTTTAGCCGTAACGGCCATATCTAACTCCCTCTTGACTATATCCAATAAACTGGCATCAACAACTCTCTGCGGTAGGGAATTCCACAGCTTAACAACTCTGAGTGAAGAAGTTTCTCCTCATCTCAGTCCGAAATGGCTTACCCCTTATCCTTAGACTGTGTCCTCTGGTTCTGGACTTCCCCAACATTGGGAACATTCTTCCTGCATCTAACCTGTCCAGTGCCGTCAGAATTTTATATGTTTCCATGAGATCCCCTCTGATCCTTCTAAACTCCAGTGAATACAGGCCCAGTCGACCCAGTCTCTCCTCATATGTCAGTGCTGGCGATCACAGGCAGTGCTGGGAGAGGGGAGGGTGCATGCGCTCCTCTGCTCACTGCGAATTGACTCAAGGGGCAGTGCTGAACCGCGCATGCGCAGCTCTCTGCAATAATTCAGCCTGCAAAAATCAAAGTGCACTTTTCCCAGAATTTGAGCAAAGGAACTGGGCCTGGCCAGGGGGCGGCGTGGGGAAGGACAAAGAATGATTACATCCTAGGGTCTTAAAGAAGTGGCTGCAGGGATAGTGGATACATTGGTTGTAATTTATCAATATTGCCTGGATTCTGGGGCAGTCCGAATAGATTGAAAAACCGCAAATGTAACGGCCCTATTTTGAAATGGAGGCAGACAAAAAGCAAGAAACTACAGACCAGTTTGCGTAATTTCTGTCATTGAGAAAATGCTGGAGTCCATTATTAAGGAAGCAGTAGCGGGACATTTGGAAAAGCATTATTCAATCCAGCAAAGTCAGCATGATGTAATGAAAGGGAAACATGTTTGCCAAATTTGTTTTTTGAGGATGTAACGAGCAGGGTGGATAAGTGAGATCCAGTGGATGTGGTGTATTTGGATTTTTCCAGAAGGCATTCGATAAGGTGCCACATAAAAGGTTACTGCACAAGATAAAAGCTCATGTGTTTGGGGGTAATCTATTAGCATGGATAGAGGATTGGCTAAATAACAGAAAACAGAGAGTCGGGATAAATGGATCATTTTCTGGTTGGCAAACAGTGACAGTGGGGTGCCGCAGGGATCAGTGCTGGGTCCTCAACTATTTATAATCTATATTAATGAATTCAATGACGGGACCAAGTGTAATGTAGCCAAGTTTACTGATACAAAGATGGATGGGAGAGCAAACTATGAAAAGGACACAATTAATCTGCAAAAGGATAAAGACAGGCTAAGTGAGTGGGCAAAAATTTGGCAGGTGGAGTAAATTGTGGGAAAATGTGAGGTTATTCACTTTGGCAGAAATAATAGAAAAATTTATTATAATTTACATGGAGAAAAATTGCAAAGTTTTGCAGTAAAGAGAGACCTGGGGGTCCTTGTGCATGAAACAAAAAGTTATTATGCAGGTAAAGCAAGTATTCTGGAAGGCAAATGGAATGTTGGCCTTTATTGCAAGGGGGATAGAGTATAAAAACAGAGAAATCCTGCTACAACTGTACAGGGTATTGGTGAGGTCACACCTGGAGTACTGCCTACAGTTTTGGTCTCCGTATTTAAGGAAAAATATACTTGAATTGGAGAATGTTCAGAGCATGTTCACTAGATTGATTCCGGATATGAGGGGGATGACTTATGAGGAAAGGTTGAAGAGGTTGGGCCTATACACATTGGAGTTCAGAAAAATAAGAGGTGATCTTATTGAAATAAGATAATGAGGGGGCTCGACAGGTGGATGCAGCGAGGATATTTCCACTCCTAGGGGAAACTAAAACTAGGGGACATAGTCTTAGAATAAGGGGTCTCCCATTAAAAACTGATATGAGGAGAAATTTCTTCTGATTGCTGTAAATCTATGGAATTCTCTGCCACAGAGTGCTATGGAGGCTGGGTCATTGAATATAATTTAAGGCAGAGATCGACAGATTTTTGAATGATGTGATTGGGATTACGGAGACGTGGCTCCAGGATGATCAGGGCTGGGAACTCAACATTCAGGGGTATTCAACATTCAGGAAGGATAGAATAAAAGGAAAAGGAGGTGGGGTAGCATTGCTGGTTAAAGAGGAGATTAATGCAATAGTTAGGAAAGACATTAGCTTGGATGATGTGGAATCTATATGGGTAGAGCTGCAGAACACCAAAGGGCAAAAAACGTTAGTAGGAGTTGTGTACAGACCTCCAAACAGTAATAGGGATGTTGGGGAGGGCATCAAACAGGAAATTAGGGGTGCATGCAATAAAGGTGTAGCAGTTATAATGGGTGACTTTAATATGCACATAGATTGGGCTAGCCAAACTGGAAGCAATACGGTGGAGGAGGATTTCCTGGAGTGCATAAGGGATGGTTTTCTAGACCAATATGTTGAGGAACCAACTAGGGGGGAGGCCATCTTAGACTGGGTGTTGTGTAATGAGAGAGGATTAATTAGCAATCTCATTGTGCGAGGCCCCTTGGGGAAGAGTGACCATAATATGGTGGAATTCTGCATTAGGATGGAGAATGAAACAGTAATTTCAGAGACCATGGTCCAGAACTTAAAGAAGGGTAACTTTGAAGGTATGAGGCGTGAATTGGCTAGGATAGATTGGCGAATGATACTTAGGGGGTTGACTGTGGATGGGCAATGGCAGACATTTAGAGACCGCATGGATGAAGTACAACAATTGTACATTCCTGTCTGGCGTAAAAAAATAAATAAATAAATAAAAAGGGGAAGGTGGCTCAACCGTGGCTATCTAGGGAAATCAGGGATAGTATTAAAGCCAAGGAAGTGGCATACAAATTGGCCAGAAATAGCAGCGAACCTGGGGACTGGGAGAAATTTAGAACTCAGCAGAGGAGGACAAAGGGTTTGATTAGGACAGGGAAAATGGAGTACGAGAAGAAGCTTGCAGGGAACATTAAGGCGGATTGCAAAAGTTTCTATAGGTATGTAAAGAGAAAAAGGTTGGTGAAGACAAACGTAGGTCCCCTGCAGTCAGAATCAGGGGAAGTCATAACGGGGAACAAAGAAATGGCGGATCAATTGAACAAATACTTTGGTTCGGTATTCACTAAGGAGGATACAAACAACCTTCCGGATATAAAAGGGGTCAGAGGGTCTAGTAAGGAAGAGGAACTGAGGGAAATCTTTATTAGTCGGGAAATTGTGTTGGGGAAATTGATGGGATTGAAGGCAGATAAATCCCCAGGGCCTGATGGCCTGCATCCTAGAGTACTTAAGGAGGTGGCCTTGGAAATAGCGGATGCATTGACAGTCATTTTCCAACATTCCATTGACTCTGGATCAGTTCCTATGGAGTGGAGGGTAGCCAATGTAACCCCACTTTTTAAAAAAGGAGGGAGAGAGAAAACAGGGAATTATAGACCGGTCAGCCTGACCTCAGTAGTGGGTAAAATGATGGAATCAATTATTAAGGATGTCATAGCAGTGCATCTGGAAAATGGTGACATGATAGGTCCAAGTCAGCATGGATTTGTGAAAGGGAAATCATGCTTGACAAATCTTCTGGAATTTTTTGAGGATGTTTCCAGTAAAGTGGACAAAGGAGAACCAGTTGATGTGGTATATTTGGACTTTCAGAAGGCTTTCGACAAGGTCCCACACAAGAGATTAATGTGCAAAGTTAAAGCACATGGGATTGGGGGTAGTGTGCTGACGTGGATTGAGAACTGGTTGTCAGACAGGAAGCAAAGAGTAGGAGTAAACGGGTACTTTTCAGAATGGCAGGCAGTGACTAGTGGAGTGCCGCAAGGTTCTGTGCTGGGGCCCCAGCTGTTTACATTGTACATTAATGATTTAGACGAGGGGATTAAATGCAGTATCTCCAAATTTGCGGATGATACTAAGTTGGGTGGCAGTGTGAGCTGCGAGGAGGATGCTATTAGGCTGCAGAGTGACTTGGATAGGTTAGGTGAGTGGGCAAATGCATGGCAGATGAAGTATAATGTGGATAAATGTGAGGTTATCCACTTTGGTGGTAAAAACAGAGAGACAGACTATTATCTGAATGGTGACAGATTAGGAAAAGGGAAGGTGCAACGAGACCTGGGTGTCATGGTACATCAGTCATTGAAGGTTGGCATGCAGGTACAGCAGGCGGTTAAGAAAGCAAATGGCATGTTGGCCTTCATAGCGAGGGGATTTGAATACAGGGGCAGGGAGGTGTTGCTACAGTTGTACAGGGCCTTGGTGAGGCCACACCTGGAGTATTGTGTACAGTTTTGGTCTCCTAACTTGAGGAAGGACATTCTTGCTATTGAGGGAGTGCAGCGAAGGTTCACCAGACTGATTCCCGGGATGGCGGGACTGACCTATCAAGAAAGATTGGATCAATTGGGCTTGTATTCACTGGAGTTCAGAAGAATGAGAGGGGACCTCATAGAAACGTTTAAAATTCTGACGGGTTTAGACAGGTTAGATGCAGAAAGAATGTTCCCAATGTTGGGGAAGTCCAGAACCAGGGGTCACAGTCTGAGGATAAGGGGTAAGCCATTTAGGACCGAGATGAGGAGAAACTTCTTCACCCAGAGAGTGGTGAACCTGTGGAATTCTCTACCACAGAAAGTAGTTGAGGCCAATTCACTAAATATATTCAAAAGGGAGTTAGATGAAGTCCTTACTACTCGGGGGATCAAGGGTTATGGCGAGAAAGCAGGAAGGGGTACTGAAGTTTCAAAAAAAATGTTCAGCCATGAACTCATTGAATGGCGGTGCAGGCTAGAAGGGCTGAATGGCCTGCTCCTGCACCTATTTTCTATGTTTCTATGTTTCTATAAGGGAGTAAAGGGTTATGGGGAGATGGCAGGGAAGTGGAGCTGAGTCCATGAGATTAGCCATGATCTTATTGAATGGTGGAGCAGACTCGAGGGGCCACATGGCCTACTCCTGCTCCTATTTCTTATGTTAACTGAAACCAGGCAGAGTCGGCACCTTCAGTGGATAATGTAGAGGAAAACCAGAGAGTGCGGAATTGAACCCAGCCAGTGTCAGCACCTGCAGGGGAGGGGAGAAAGGGGAACCGGTGAGTGTAAAACTGAACACAGCCAGAGTCAAACCTTCATGGGAGGGGGAACCACTGAGTATAGAACTGAACCCACCCAGAGTCAGCATCTTCAGGGGAGGGGAACCAGTGAGTGTAGAACTGAACCAAGCCAGAGTCAGCATCTTCAGTGGAGGGGAACCAGTGAGTGTAGAACTGAACCAAGCCAGAGTCAGCACCTTCAGGGGAGGAGAGGCAGGGGAACCAGTGAGTCTAGAACTGAACCCAGCCAGAGTCAGCACCTTCAGGGGAGGGGAACCAGTGAGTGTAAAACTGAACCCAGCCTCTGTCAGTGATGAAAATTGGGAGTTGAGGACAAGCTGTGTTCAGACGAGCGATGTGTTTGAATTTCAGGACAGGGAGGGGGAAGAATATATGGGGTGGGATTTACAGCATTGCAGGAACAAGAGAGGAAATAATGTTCCATAGAATCTAGAATTGTTTGTTCTGAATGTCTGTCCTTTACTTGCAGTGATGATTTTTGTAAACTCCTTTTCCAGGGCATTCGAACGGTAGGGTTTGCAGACGGGGAGCTCAAACCAAACATTACATCTCGATCTGACAGAATCACTCGATTCCTCAGGACCTGAATATCATCAGCCTTTGGATGTAGAAGGAGAAAAGTTTGTCTGTGGGAACAGATTTCAAATATCCGTGTGATTGGAAAAGCACCGAGACACCCAAGTGAGAGTGTGCCAGTGCACAGACTGTGGAAAGAGCTTTAAGCAGTTTCACAGCCTGAAGAAAACATCGTAGCATTGACAGCGGGGAGAAACCGTACACGTGTTCTGTGTGTGGACGTTGCTTCAACTGATCATCCAACATGGAGAGACACAAGGACACCCGCATCACGGAGAAACAGTGGGAATGTGGGGACTGTGGGAATGGATTCAATTTCCCGTCTGAGCTGGAAGTTCATCGGCGCAGTCACACTGGGGAGAGGCCATTCACCTGCTCTGAGTGTGGGAGGGGATTCACTCTCTTATCCCGTCTGTTGGAACACCAGCGAGTTCATACTGGGGAGAGGCTGTTCACCTGCTCTGAGTGTGGGAAGGGATTGACTCGGTCATCCCATCTGTTGGAACACCAGCGACTTCACACTGGGGAGAGGCCGTTCACCTGCTCTGAGTGTGGGAAGGGATTCAGTCGGTCATCCCATCTGTTGGAACACCAGCGAGTTCACACTGGGGAGAGGCCGTTCATCTGCTCTGAGTGTGGGAAGGGATTCACTCTCTCATCCCGTCTGTTGGAACACCAGCAAGTTCACACTGGGGAGAGGCCGTTCACCTGCTCTGAGTGTGGGAAGGGATTCACTCGGTCATCCCATCTGTTGGAACACCAGCGACTTCACACTGGGGAGAGGCCGTTCACCTGCTCTGAGTGTGGGAAGGGATTCAGTCGGTCATCCCAACTGTTGGAACACCAGCGAGTTCACACTGGGGAGAGGCCGTTCACCTGCTCTGAGTGTGGGAAGGGATTCACTCAGTCATCCCGTCTGTTGGAACACCAGCGAGTTCACACTGGGGAGAGGCCATTCACCTGCTCTGAGTGTGGGAAGGGATTCACTCGGTCATCTGATCGGTTGGAACACCAGCGAGTTCACAATGGGGAGTGGCCGTTCACCTGCTCTGAGTGTGGGAAGGGATTCACTCGGTCATCCCATCTGTTGGGACACCAGCGAGTTCACACTGGGGAGAGGCCGTTCACCTGCTCTGAGTGTGGGAAGGGATTCACTCAGTCATCCCATCTGTTGGAACACCAGCGAGTTCACACTGGGGAGTGGCCGTTCACCTGCTCTGAGTGTGGGAAGGGATTCACTCGGTCATCCCATCTGTTGGGACACCAGCGAGTTCACACTGGGGAGAGGCCGTTCACCTGCTCTGAGTGTGGGAAGGGATTCACTCTGTCATCCCGTCTGTTGCAACACCAGCGAATTCACACTGGGGAGAGGCCGTTCACCTGCTCTGAGTGTGGGAAGGGATTCAATCGGTCATCTAACATGCTGCATCACCAGCGAGCTCACACTGGGGAGAGGCCATTCACCTGCTCTGAGTGTGGGAAGGGATTCACTCGATCAACCCACCTTCGAATTCACCAGCAAGTTCACACTGGGGAGAGGCCGTTCACCTGCTCTTAGTGTTGGAAGGGATTCACTCATTCATCCAACCTGCTGACACACCAGCGAGTTCACAAGTGACTGCAGGTTTTGGATTCTGCTGTTATCCCAGACTGAGTCGTGTCTATTCTGAGAGTTGGGCTTTCTTTCTGCTGATATTGATTCCCCATATAACTGGGCTGGAGTTTAATATTCTGCATATTTGACCAATTATTCAATGGGCAAAGGGTGAGAAAAAAAATAATGCTGATTGTGTTTGCATCCATAATTCACCCTTTAAAAAACATAAGGAATAGGAGCAGAAATAGGCCATTGGCCACTCAAACCTGTTCTGCCATTTAATAAGATCATGGCTGATCTGATCATGAGCAGAGCACCTGTTCCCTGTCCGCTCCCCATAACCCTTCACTCCCTTATCGCTCAAAAATCTGGCTACCTCCACCTTAAATATATTCAATAACCCAGCCTTCACAGCTCTCTGGGGTAGAGAATTCCAAGGATTTACTCAAGAGAAGAAATTTCTCCTCATCTCAGTTCTAAATCGGCAACCGCTTATTCCTAAACTGTGCCCCCTAGGTCTAGAGTCCCTACGAGTGGAAACATCCTCTCTGCATCTAACATACCGAGCCCCCTCAGTATTGTATGTTTCAATAAGATCACCTCTTATTATTCTAAACTCCAATGAGTATAGACTCAACCTTTCTTCATGTCAACTCCTCCATCTCGGGAACCAAACTAGTGAAGCTTCTCTGAACTGTCTCCAATGCAAGAATATCCCTCCTTAAAAAAGATCAAAATTGGATGCAGTACTCGAGGTGTGGTCTTAGAAATACCCTGTACAGTTGTAGCAGGACTTCTCTGCTTTTGTACTCCATCCTCTTTTCAATAAAGGCCAACATTTATTTTGCCTTTATAATTATTGCTGTACCTGCATATTAACTTTTTGTGTTTCATGCACAAGGACATCCAGTTCGCTCTGTACTTCAGCATTTTGTAATACCTCTCCTTTTAAATAATAGATTTATCCAAAGTGGATAACCTCACACTTTCCCACATTATACTCAATCTTCCAAATGTTTTCACACTCACTTAGCCTGTCTACATCCCTTTCCAGTTTCATTGTGCCTCCTCACAATTTGCTTTCCCACCCAGCTTTGTATCATCAGAAAACTTGGCTACATTACACTCTGTCCCCTCATCCAAGGCATCAATATAAATTGTAAATAGTTGAGATCCCAGCATCGTTCCCTGCAGCAACCCCCTAGTTACCGTTTGACAACTGGAAAATGACCCATTTATCCGACTCTGTTTTCTGTTAGTTAGCCTACCCTCTATCCATGCTATTATAAATACCCATGACCACTTAAGCTCTTAACTTGTGCAGTAATCTGTTATATGGCACCTTATCGAATGCCTTCTGGAAATCCAAATACACCACATCCACTTGTTCCCCCTTATACACCCTGCTCATTATATCCTCAAAGAACTCCAGCAAATTTGTCAAACATGATTGACCTTTCATACAGCCAAGCTGGTTCTTCTTGTCTGTATTATGCTTTTCCTTGGCGAAGCCCCCAGACCCCAGAGCTTTGGCCCACAGACCCCGGGACACTGGTTCATCACATCGTGGGGTCGATCCCTCTGCCCCCCGCCCCCAGACCCTCCAGCTTTGCCCGACAGACCCGGACATTGAGTCTCCACATGGGGGCGTGATCCCTCTGCACCTCCCCTGCACACCCCAGAGTTTTGGCCGACAGACCTGGGACGTTGGGTTTCCACACGGGGAAACCGATCCCTCTGCTCCCCAGACATGCCAGAGTCCCCTCAAACTCCCCTGTCCCAGACTTCCCCAGACACCCCTCACCCTCCTCTGTCCCAGACTGACCCAGACACCCCTCACTCTCCCCTGTCCCAGACTTCCCCAGACCCCCCTCAACCTTCCCTGTCCCAGACTGACCCAGACACCCCTCACGCTCCCCTGTCCCAGACTGACCCAGATCCCCCTTCATCCTTTGCTGTCTCAGACTGACCTAGAACCCCCTCACTCTCCCCTGTCCCAGACTGACCTGGAACCCCACCTCACTCTCCCCTGTCCCAGATGGTCCCAGAACCCCCCCACACCCTCCCTCGTCCCAGACTGATCCAGAATCTCTCCTCACCCTCCCCTGTCCCAGACTGACCCAGAACCAGACCCTCCCCTGTCCTAGACTGACCCAGAACCCCTCCTCACCCTCCCCTGTCCCAGACTGACCCAGATTTCCCTTCATCCTCCTCTATCCCAGACTGACCCAGAACCCCTCGTCAGCCTCCCTGGTCCCAGACTGACCCAGACACCCACTCCACCTTCCCTTGTCCCAGAAACCCCCTCAACTTCCCCTGACCCAGGCCCCCCCCTCAACCTCCCCTGTGCCAGACTATCCCAGACCCCCCTCTCCCTCCCCTGAATCAGACACCCCTCACCTTCCCCTGTCCAAAACTGACCCAGACCCCCCCTCACCCTACCCTGTCCCAGATCCCCTCACCCTCCCCATCCCTGACTGACCCACACCCTCCTCACCCTCCCCTGTCCCAGACTGACCCAGACCCCCCCTCACCCTCCCCTGACCCAGAGCCCCCTCACCCTCCCCTGTCCAAGACTGACCCAGACCCTCACCCTCCCCTCTGCCAGACTGGACCAGAACTCCTCCGAGATCTACCAAACTTTCATTTAATAGCCGAATGTGCTAACCAATGCACCACAGAGACATATTGAATTATCGACAAAAACATATGCTAAAAGAGGATGTGACCAAGCTATAACTTTAGATCACAGTGAGCAAAATAGCAGCCGTCCCTATCTGTTTACTTATTCCAATTAACATAGCACTCATTGTGGGAACATGCATCATCCTCGAAACGAGGATGACTTGCTTCCACGTCGAAAAGGGAACATGCAAATGGTTGGTGTCAGAAAATACCTTAAACAAATTGACCAGAAATCCTGCGTTCAGCTATTAGAATGGTTCATCAACCAATTAACATGGTATCAGGTTTACTCACAAATGTTGAAATCTTCCCACGAGTTATTTTGTTACTGTATTTATTCTGCACTGTAGAGATCAGATATACACATGCTTGCTTCACTGTGTTGTAGGGAATTAGGCACCTGCTGATATATATATACACATGTATGTGTTCAAAATGATAGCCAAATATAAAATGGCTGTCAGGGGGCTCCTCCAAGCATGATGGGAACTCAGTTAGTCAAGCAATGAACTGCTGACTGAGGCTGACTGAGCAATGACCCTGTGAGGCCTGGTACCAGGAATGTCTTGGATCAACAGCTTGAGACAAGATAACCATCACAAACCGTTATAGTGCCTGGTACGGAATGTCCTTAATCGATGACTCCAGATGGAGTGCTTAGCAACCATGTTGAGATAGCTCAGCAAGGTCACAGCAGAGCCCCCGAGTAACAGAGATAAGGGGGCCTGCATCACATCACAGGGTCATGAATCAGCCCGAGCTGACAGGAACCGAACATACAGCCCCCCGATGTACCAGGGGAATTCTATTGGGTAATCTATAATCGTTATGATTGAATTGTGTCCGGCCGATGTGGGCTGAGTAACTGGAATTAACTGCTGTAAAACATATAAATATTGATGGTTTTCTTTGTTCGGCGGAGAGAGGTGCCTGGACTTAGACCAGAGGCTCCCTCCCTGCCGGCATAATAAAGGCCATTTTGGCATTGGAACCGATCCCGAGTGTTGAGTGATTCTTGCGAGAAAACATTCACGCTAACAGTGGCGTAGTCAGCAGGATTCCGAAGTCGCTGAGCGCCTTTGGAGAAACCGGGTGAGTATACCTAAAACAAAATTTATAACGGGTGCCGAAGGTGGATGCCGGTTGATCGACACGAGGAGACGGTCTAATATCTCAAACACCTAGCCTGAGCCTGCATTAAGAGGACTTTGTCCCACGTGACGGCCAGGAACTAAGTAGGTGCCGGGAACACACTTAGACCGTGGGATCGTGATACCGAACGACATCTTCCGGACCCAGTAATGTGATTTGAAATATACCTCGGGGGGGCAGGTGGTGCACAGCGACCAACGGAATCCAAACCTGTGAACAGGGTTGGACCAATGGGCAAAACGGTGGTAGGTAGTTGTTAAGGATACGTAGAGCGCTGTCAGGAATTGCTTAAACGCGAAGTTTGTGTAAAAACAGACCTGTGACCTGACAGCAGCCCGGAGACGGTCTACTACAAGTTGTGCGAGGTAAAAGGCAAACCTCAGAGCAGATTCCGAACGGTTCTAGTCCTACCCAGGAATGGCCAATAAAGCAGATAAACTCGAGCGGGGGCCGGAAGGCTCCCTTACCCGCCACCTGGCGGAAAAACAAAAGAAACTAATCGAGAGAATGATTAAAGCATGATGGGATCCTCAGGACCCACCAGCAGACCAGCGGGAATGGTGAGAGAAGGAAAGGAAAGACAAAGATGAAAAGGCAGTGGTCCTGATACTGCGAGCCCATGTAAAGTTAACAGAGAAAGTAAACCAGTATGTGCAAATGCAGACCGGCAGAACCCAGCCTTCATACAGTTGTATAAGGATGGACTAAGCTCCGCCCACCAAGCCATCCTAAAAACAGGCTTAGTGGCATATAATAACTTTGATGACCTGGAAAGTTGGGCTACCTCGGTAGACAATCAACAAAGGTCCAAAATAGCCGCCAGCACAGCTGAGGTCTGCGCGGCCACTGACAAAAAGGCGGCTGAGACATGCTATAATTGCAACAAGACGAGTGCAGAGCCCCAAAACGTGACGGACGCAAAAGGTGCAGGAACTGTGACCAATCAGGTCACGAGTCAAAGGACTATTGGGCAAAAGGGGGTGGCCAGGAAGGGAAGGGACTGCAACGGGGATCTAAAAGAGGACAAAATCCCAATGAAAGAACCCCAGACGTCAGTACGCTCGGAAATCAGCAGCTGCTGGACATTATACAGCAGCTGACCCAGAAGCAGACGAAACCCCAATGAATCGCATCGGCCCCCAGCCAAGAACCCGATCCCCGCATGTGGATCAATGCATCATTAGGGGGCCAGCGATGCGACATGTTGATAGACAGTGGGGCATCGGTGTCCCTAACCAATCTCGATCTACCCACTACCCGGCGATCCATTATAATCCAAGGAGTCGGGGGAAACAGGACCACGGCGTATCAAAGCGAAACACAAGTGCTTGAGGTAATGGTACCGGTCCAGTTCTGGGCATGTCAAAATTCAGAGGGCACTAGACTAGGGATGGACCTACTCCGCGAGCTGGGCACCATAGTGGACGCACGGCGAAGGCGGGTAACCTGGAAAGCCAAGAAAGGGTATAAGGATAAAGTTGCCGGGAAATGGGCCCCAGTAAAAAATATAGCCACGTTAGGTAAAACAGGCACCTTGACGAGAGACTGGTCTATGGACAGGCTGTTGGGATTACTGTGTCAGGCTATCCCGGGAGTTTGGGCAATAAGCAAACAGGACTGCGGGCTCATTGATATCACACCGGAGAAGGTCACGGGACCGGTACATCCTCCCCACAAACAATACCCTATTAAACCAGAGGCCATGCGGGCCACTGAGGAGATAATAGAAGCCCTGGTAGACCAAGGCATATTACGACAGACAGTATCAGTCACAAACTCCCCGATGTGTCCAGTGAAGAAACTGGATGAGAGTTACCGACTAACGATAGATTATACAGCCCTAAATAAAGTAACACCCAGGGAACACCCGATTGTGGCCAGCTCAGCAACTATCTTCAACGGTCTGAATCCGGAACACAGGATTTTCACTGTTTTAGATATTGCTAACGGATTTTGGTCGATCCCACTGTACCCTGCACCTGAGGAAAGATTCGTATTTAGCTCCAGTGGCAGACAATACACATGGACCCGACTCCCTCAGGGGTTCCATAATAGCCCGAACATTTTCCACCGAGTCATGAGCAATGCCTGGGAACAGTGTGACTTAACCCCTTACAACAGCACAATCCTTCAGTACGTGGATGACATCTTGATAGCCTCGGCAAGCGACCGAGAGCACTTAGGGGCTGTAGCCACGGTTTTAAGGACTCTAGACAAGGCAGGTTTTAAAATAAATCCAAAAAAGGCACAGATCGGGCAAGCCATGGTTCGATATTTGGGACACAATATCAGTCACGGAAAAAAGACCCTTTCGACAGACCGAAAGACAGCCATCGCTGATATGCCCCGACCAACAACGGTGCGGGGAGTGCGGCGGGTGATGGGCTTGTTCAACTATTGCAGGAATTTCATTCCTCAATTTGCGAATATGACCGAACCCATTCAGCGACTAGTGAGGGGAGGAAAACCAGGAACGGAACAGGTAGAGTGGGGATTGGAGCAAGAAGAAGCCTATGGGAAATTAAAAGCTGAATTGTTGGCAGCCCCGGTGCTGAAGCTACCTGACATGACTAAGCCGTTCCATGTATATTACAATCTCGAGGGGGGTTTCTACAGCGGCGTAATAACCCAGGAAAAGGAAGGGGTAATGAGACCAGTAGTGTATTACTCAACACAAGAGTCCCCGGTAGCGAAGGGGCTTCATTGGTGTGTGGCTGCCCTCGATTGTGCCGCTTGGGCTGCAAGAATATGCGAACCAGTGATGATGTCGGGACAGCTAATCTTACACACGAAGCACACCGTAGTGGAATTACTAAATACTGGGAGGTTACAAACGGTGTCGGATGCCCGACGAGCTACCTGAGAAGCGGTACTATTGCCCAAAGACCAGTCCATACAAATAATCAGGGATATAGGTTTTAATCCCGCGGAGGGAATAGTGACTGAAGGCGAACCCCATCGTTGCAAAACTGAGATAGACCAAGGAACAGAAGGGGGGATAGCCGATAAACCTCTGGGCGACCCCGATTTAACCCTTTACGTTGACGGGTCCCGACGGTATATTGACGGACAATTCCGCACCAGATGGGGCGTGGTAGACCAGGACGGTGCCACCCTCCTGCGAAGGGCACTGGAAGGAACAGTGTCCGCCCAAGTAGCGGAGTTCGTGGCTTTGACCGAAGCCCTTAAATTGGCAGAGAGGAAGCGTGTAAATGTCGATACCGACAGCCGGTACGCGTTCGGGGTAGTATACGACTACATGATAGCATGGAGCAGACGTGGGTACATAACCTCAGGAGGGGGGGCACATTAAACACGAGAATATAGTTCGGGAGTTGGTAAAAGCCGTTAAAAGACCCGCTACAGCAGCTGTAATAAAGATCAAGGCGCATCAAAAGGTAGAAACCAGGGAACAGCGGGGAAACATGCTGGCAGATCAAGCAGCCAGAAGCGTAGCGGAAGAAGATGAGCCCCAGATAATCAAAGTAGCCGTGATAGGACCAGGAGAGCTGAATATCCGTAAGGTACAGGAAGAAAGTAGCTCGGAGGAACGGTCGCTATGGGAGAGCCAGGGGGCCAGCATTGGGGAAGACGGGGTGTGGAGAAAGGGACTACAAGTAGTTGCCCCGTCCTCTATCCAGACCGAACTACTCCAGCTACACCACGAGCCGGATCACACTGGGCAAGACGGAATGCTGAGCCGTTTACTCAAAGACTGGTGGTGGACCGGGGTAGGGCGAGACGTAGACAAGCATTGCCAGCGCTGTATAGTATGTGCACAGCATAATCCAGGCAGACCCATAAAGGTCAAAATGGCACATCAGACACGTCCCAGGGGCCCGTGGGAGAATCTACAGATTGATTTCACAGGGCCCCTACCCAACAGTCGGGGAAAGAAATACTGCCTGGTCATTATTGATCAATTTACCAGGTGGGTTGAGGTTTTTCCCACCCGGGATTGTGGAGCATCCACGATAGCGCAGATTCTCGCATTCGACATAATCCCACGGTGGGGAGCGCCCCTCCAAATTGACTCAGACCAGGGGATACACTTCACGGGACAGATCATGAAGCGCGCATGCGGTCTGCTCGGAATCCGACAGCGGTTCCACATCCCGTACCATCCACAGAGCTCGGGAATGGTGGAGCGAATGAACCGTACCCTTAAGACAGCAATTGCCAAAGCCATAACTGAAACCGGGAAGGGATGGGTGGACATTCTACCCTGTATACTAATGAGACTTAGGGCCACCCCTAACCGGACCACAGGTCTGACCCCTTTTGAATTAATGATGGGGAGGGCCATGAGACTCCCCGAAGTTATCATAGCGGGGGGAGAGGACATGAGACCTTTACGAGATCGGATGAAACAATATGTAAAACAATTAGATTCACAGCTGAAGGAACTAAGAAAAGAGGTGGTAGAGCAACAGACCATACAGGGCTTGGAGATCCAAAACAAAGGAAAGGCCGACGCACACCTCCCACAGGTAGGCGACAAAATGTTGGTACAAGTCACCCCCGACAGGACGGGATTGGCCCCAAGGTGGACCGGACCATATGACATCATTTTGACTCGCGACACGTGTGCATGTGTCGACATGAGAAGGAAAGGCCGGTGGAAGCATTGGTCGCAATTAAAAAGGTATAACTCAGAAGGGTAATGGCCGAACCAAGGGTGATACGCCTAAACGAGACAGAATAGTATGCCGCAAAATACCAAGAGTCTTAGATACCCTTTTGGAAGGGGTATTCGGGGGAACAGCTTTGGTCTTGGTGGTGATAGGGAGTTTGGGTAATATTTAAGTGGGCAAAGGCATGGGCTCACGCCCTACAGATTCAGCTCGAAATGGTTCGACTATAACCTTGTACTTCTGATTTCGCAGGGTGACGAGGATACTCATAGAGCAGAACCTAACCCCTGGTGATGACCAGGCCGTCTGTTTAAAATGACAGATAATACTTACCAGAATGGGAATACGAACGACGCTACTCGTAATATGGATAGCCCTGAGACATACCCATACGCTGGACGACACCGACGGACAGCAGAGCACGCTGGAAGTAAACAATCACATGAACTATGGAGTTTTGTTCAATGTGACGGACAGAGTGTGTGTCCCAGCGACTAAGGATTGGAGCAAGGACAGGACTTATTTTAATGCATGGTTGCAAGTGAATCCCAATAAGAACCGGGTATGTGTACAGTGCTCCACGGGTACAAGGGGCAGCTCCATTAAACGGAGGGATGCCAAAGGGCCCGATGAATGTACCTTCGGCATAATTTGCGTGCCTCCGGAGCAGTCCCAGCAATCAGTCATCTGCAAAAAGGGAATGGGGCTGTGTAGGTACTACGAGGAGGTGGGAGCGGCTGCAATATCACTGTATGTGTGCTTTTCACCTTCGCCCCATACAAACCACTACATTGCCCGAGGAACTGCCTTGTCCGACAAATACCAAAGGGCCAGAAAATGGGATCGTACTGTACAACGAAGGGGAATTGTTGTATGATAATGTTAAGCATGAAATTGTGCTTGTCCTGATCAATATTTCAGGCATCCAGATGCCGGAATATTACACAGAACAGTCAAGGAAAATGTATAATGTATTAAGTAAAGTTGTAATGCAGCAGGCTGCCGATGCAATGGGTGCCAGTAGATTCCGAGGACAAGAGTCAGCCCCCAGGATAAAGAGGGGAATAGATAATGATGTTGCTACCGGCTTCAATGCAGGAACCTCCGTAGTAAACTCGCTAGACATACAAGGGTTAAACGAAAGGCTGCAACAGCTTAAAAGGTTAATGAAGGGGTTATTAGAAAGTGTAAATCAAAACCAGGAAGACCAAGCCAACCTAGGAAAGGAGGGTGCCGAAATCCAGTTGGATGGCATCTCAGTCCTGGAAGCTCACGCCAAAACCATCAATCACCTCATTGATAGAGAAAGAGAAGATACAGGAAGGCAAAGACAGGGGCAACTCTGTCACGCTTATGGCCTGTGGATGGTGGGACAGATCCGCCACAATCTTGATCAGATCCAAAGTGGGGAGGTACCCGATTGGATAGACAGTTCACATTTGGTTCAGTTGGCCAACCAGAGGGGGACACTGGATAATTGTACTCTGAAGGGACTGACCCGAGTATACCCAGCGATTCCAGATTGCCAGATGGGTAGGAATACTGGGATAGGGATAGTCCTGATGATCCCTATAGCTACGCCGGACTCAGGGCCGTTCCCCCTGTACCAACTAGAGAATATCGGAGTAATACGGGAAAATGTCTCCATACGTTACTATCTGACCACCACCTCCGCCGTTCGCCGAAACGACATACTTACCGGGATTTCCCTAACAGGATGCAAGCAAAGGGGGGAGATCACAGTATGCCCTCGCCCGGTGGGCCGAGGGGAGCTCGACGAGTGCGGGTTTAAACGAACCGACGGATGTGTACTAGAAATAGTGCCCGCACACATGAACTTTGCGAGGGCAGGCTACGGAGGGAAGGGAAGGTACTGCGTCTCTACTACCGAGCGTTCATACCAGGATAATGACTTGCAGTGCCCGATACCACAGCCGTACTTTCGCTTTGCGCCGCTACGCCCTGTCACGATTGGGCAAGCGCATATCACCCAGGTTAGGCGCCGGAAGCCCGAAGGTATTAATGGAACCGATCAGCTCCACGATCATTTGCAGGATTATAACGAGCCAGAGCAGGTCCCTATCCCACATCTAATCAAAGTATTACGGGAATTGAGGTTCAGGGTGGGTCAATCCGTAAAGCTCTACCACCAACTGCAAACTAAAATCAAAGTACTGGAAGAAAATATCGATGTAGACTTACAAAATCAGAGTTGGTGGAGAAAGGTCTGGGACTGGGGAATGAATGTGAACATCCATCCTTGGATTCGAATAATTTCACACATACAATTGATCTTAGCAATAACATGGGGTATAATGGCCTGCCAGGCATTCAGGCACCATGCACAATGAAGAAGGACCCATGCCAGGTCCCTGGATATTAAAAAAGCCTGTCTAACAGAGGGGCAGGAGGATTTGGCCTTTATCAATTTGATCTAAGCAACCGGGACTCCTGAAACCGCGTGACTGGCCAGCACGTTGAGCAGGGAGTACCGGGCCGTGCACAAAATCTATTAGGGATGGAGATAGGGCGGTCGGTTAAAGGGGGACTAGGATTAGTCCCTTTACCGAAAGGGGGGAATTGTTGTCGGGCATTAGGCACCTGCTGATTATCTATATATATACACATGTATGTGTTTAAAATGGTAGCCAAATATAAAATGACTGTCAGGGGGCTCCTCCAAGCATGATGGGAACTCAGTTAGTCAAGCAATGAACTGCTGACTGAGGCTGACTGAGCAATGATCCTGTGAGGCCTGGTACCAGGAATGTCTTGGATCAACAGCTTGAGACAAGATAACCATCACAAACCGTTATCGTGCCTGGTATGGAATGTCCTTAATCGATGACTCCAGATGGAGTGCTTAGCAACCATGTTGAGATAGCTCAACAAGGTCACAGCAGAGCCCCCGAGTAACAGAGATAAGGGGGCCTGCATCACATCACAGGGACATGAATCAGCCCGAGCTGACACGAACCGAACATACAGCCCCCCGATGTACCAGGGGAATTATATTGGGTTAATGAAACCGATATGTAATCTATAATCATTATGATTGGATTGTGTCCAGCCGATGTGGGCGAAGTAACTGGAATTAACTGCTGTAAAACATATAAATATTGATGGTTTTCTTTGTTCGGCGGAGAGAGGTGCCTGGACTTAGACCAGAGGCTGCCTCCCCGCCAGCGTAATAAAGGCCATTTTGGCACTGGAACCGATCCCAAGTGTTGAGTGATTCTTGCGAGAAAACATTCACGCTAACAACTGGATGCCCTGGGAACCAGACATTCGAGAGCCAGGCCAATGATGGGACGTTGCTCTTTCTGCTCGAAATGGGGGTCAGTAACTCACAGACTGGCAACAACGAACCACAGGCCTGTAATGGACCCTTGACCCATGCTGCTCTGTGTGGGTCTCAGTACCACACTGGGTGATAAAGTAACATACCACAGGTGGGGGTGGAGTCTGGACTTTAGACCATAAGAATTAGGAACAGGAGTAGGCCATCTAGCCCCTCGAGCCTGCTCCGCCACTTAACAAGATCATGGCTGATCTGGCCGTGGACTCAGCTCCACTTACCTGCCCGCTCCCCGTAACCCTTAATTCCCTTATTGGTTAAAAATCTATCTATCTGTGATTTGAATACATTCAATGAGCTAGCCTCAACTGCTTCCCTGGGCAGAGAATTCCACAGATTCACAACCCTCTGGGAGAAGAAATTCCTTCTCAACTCGGTTTCAAATTGGCTCCCCCGTATTTTGAGGCTGTGCCCCCGAGTTCTAGTCTCCCCGACCAGTAGAAACAACCTCTCTGCCTCCATCTTGTCAATCCTTTCATTATTTTAAATGTTTCGAAAAGATCACCCCTCATCCTTCTGAACTCCAACGAGTAAAGACCCTGTCTACTCAATCTATCATCATAAGGTAACCCCCTCATCTCCGGAATCAGCCTAGTGAATCGTCTCTGTACCCCCTCCAAAGCTAGTACATCCTTCCTTAAGTAAGGTGACCAAAACTGCACGCAGTACTCAAGGTGCGTCCTCACCAATACCCTGTACAGTTGCAGCAGGACCTCCCTGCTTTTGTATTCCATCCCTCTCGCAATGAAGGCCAACATTCAATCGCCGTCCTGATTATCTGCTGCACCTGCAAACTAACTTTTTGGGATTCATGCACAAGGAGCTGTAAATTTGTTCAGGAACAGCTTTGCAGTTCAAACGTCCGAAAATACAATGTTCCCCGACCGGGAATCGAACCCGGGTCGCAGCGGTGAAAGTGCCGAATCCTAACTACTAGATCACCAGGTTTAATTGCCGGTGCTTTTAGTGTCCTCCTCCCCTTTTATAGGGGGCACTGGAAAAAAAAATTTGATTATAGTGCCCAAAAAAAAAAAAAAAAAAAGAAAAACACAAAAAAAAACACAAAAAAGGAAAAAAAGGGCCTTGTAAATGTCTGGTGTGTCATCCAGGTCGGGTGGCACGGATTAATGTTTTATGTTTTCAGATAAACTCCAAAAAGAGTTTCATGCACAAGGACCCCCAGGTCCCTCTGCACCGCAGCATGTTGTAATTTCTCCCCATTCAAATAATATTCCCTTTTACTGTTTTTTTTCCAAGGTGGATGACCTCACATTTTCCGACATTGTATTCCATCTGCCAAATCTTAGCCCATTCGCTTAACCTATCTAAATCTCTTTGCAGCCTCTCTGTGTCCTCTACACAACCCGCTTTCCCGCTAATCTTTGTGTCATCTGTAAATTTTGTTACACTACACTCTGTCCCCTCTTCCAGGTCATCTATGTATATTGTAAACAGTTATGGTCCCAGCACCCATCCCTGTGGCACATCACTAACCACTGATTTCCAACCCAAAAAGGACCCATTTATCCCGACTCTCTGCTTTCTGTTCGCCAGCCAATTCTCGATCCATGCTAATACATTTCCTCTGACTCAGCGTACCTTTATCTTCTGTCGTAACCTTTTGTGTGGCACCTTATCGAATGCCTTTTGGAAATCTAAATACACCACATCCATCGATACACCTCTATCCACCATGCTCGTTATATCCTCAAAGAATTCCAGTAAATTAGTTAAACATGATTTCCCCTTCATGAATCCATGTTGCGTCTGCTTGATTGCACTATTCCTATCTAGGTGTCCCGCTATTTCTTCCTTATAGTTTCAAGCATTTTCCCCACTACAGATGTTAAACTAACCGGCCTATATTTACTTGCCTTTTGTCTGCCCACTTTTTTAAACAGGCGCTACATTAACTGCTTTCCAATCCGATGGTAGATTATAACGAATGCATCTGCTATAACGTCCGCCATCTCTTTTACTACCCTGGGATGCAGTTCATCAGGACCAGCGGACTTGTCTACCTTGAGATCCATTAGCCTGTCCAGCACTACCCCACTAGTGATAGTGATTGTCTCAAGGTCCTCCCTTCTCACATTCCCATGATCAGCAATTTTTGGCATGGTTTTTGTGTCTTCCACTGTGAAGACCGAAGCAAAATAATTGTTTAAGGTCTCAGCCATTTCCACATTTCCCATTATTAAATCCCCCTTTTCATCTTCTAAGGGACCTACATGTACTTTAGTCACTCTTTTCTGTTTTATATATCAGTAAAATCTTTTACTATCTATACCAGAGGTGGGGATGGAGTCTGGGCTTTCCCTGCTCTGTGTGGGACTCAATGCCACACTGGGTGAGATAGAGTAACACACCACAGGTGGGGATGGAGTCTGGGCTTCCCCTGCTCTGGGTGGCACTCATAGCACACCGCATGCAATAAATTAACATACGTAAGGCCGAGGAATGAACCTGAACACATTGCGTTGTGTGGGTCTCAGTACCACACCGGGTGAGATGTGCAAACTCTCCACACAAGCTGAGCCCCTGGGGCGCAGCCAACAGCTGTCTCCCTGCAATAATGAACAGGGAGGAGAGACTGAGGTTGTAGTTTCACATTTTGAAGCTTATTAACAGGTGATTCCTCAGCTGTGAATTCCCCAGCAGAGAATTCATGGAGTGTTTAATATTAATGAGATTCACGATCAGTATGGGAAAATCTCTCCTTGATTCGCGACACTTCTCTCTCTTCAGCATCTTGCTGCTGAAGAATGAACTTGATATAATTTCACTTTGGGTCAGGGTCAGTGCGGCTCAGTGCGACTTCAGCACATCTTCCCCTCACAACCCCTCAGTGCTGATAAAACGACGGAATTTTGCTGACATTTTCTGTTCTGAAACTTTTCTGTCCAGCAACATGAGGTCTTCCCTGCTGAGTCAGCTTTGTAACTGTATGAACACGTCAGCAGAACTTTAACACAACCTGAACTCCGAAATCTGGTCGGGACCAATTGCCCCGAAGTGAGTTCTGAGTGGGCAGGACAATGCCTCCCGGCGTTAGATAAAAGAATGTTTTGGTTCGTTTGTCGACATAGTTCAATTGGCAAAGTGTTGGATTGTCTATGGTTCAATCCCGGGTTTCAGCAGTTTCTGGTTATTTTGTGTTCCCTTCATTTTGATGCTCGTTTTGCATCTGGAAAGTGTTTGAGGGAGGGTCAATTCAGATGTGATAATTTTTAGAATGAATTGTGTTAGAAACATGAGCTCTTTTTCTGTTATTTTCTATTTGCACTCTGCCCAGTTTTATATATGAATAGTAAACAATGTTTAAGGGATATGATGTGTTAAATATTTGTGCAGTAACTCTGTACACCCAGTGTGAGCCGGAAACACAATCCTCCCAGGCTGGGTTGGTATGCATCTATAATACACTTTGAGGCCTTCAGCTCAGTTAGTTAGATTGTGGTGCTACTAACGCCAAGGTCGTGCTTTCGATCCCGGCAGAGCCATTGGAATGTGTTATGTATGCAACCCGTGTAACCAGCATTCTACCGCCACCAGAGGGTGCACCTGTTGGAGTCCCAACGGACCCCAGCATCCCTTGGGAGCCCAGAATATAAGCAGGTCTCCCATGCTGTGCCAGCACTCTGGAGTCAGAATAAAGAGACTAAGATCACAGCTACTCAAGTCGACAGTACTCAGTCACTTTGCTTTATTTGAGACATAAAAACTGGCGACGAGTAATAGATAATGAACCATCACGTGAAAAAGCAGAGAACTGTTGGTATCCTGGAGAAATTCTCAGAAGGTGATGATTGGGAAGCCTTCGTGGAGCGACTCGACCAATACTTCATTGCCAACGAGTTGGAAGGGAATGAGAACACTGTGAAACGAAGTGTGATCCTCCTCACCGTCTGTGGGGCAACACCTCATGGCCTCATGAAGAATCTTCTTGTTCCAGTGAAACCAGCAACCAAATCGCATGAAAAACTGTGTACGCTGGTCCGGGAGCACCTAAATCTGAAGGAGAGCGTTCTGAAGACAAGGTATCGATTTTATACATGTCAACGGTCTGAAGGCCAGGAAGTGGCGAGTGATGTCGCCGAACTAAGGCGCCTTGCAGGATATTGCTAATTCAGTGGATTCCTGAAGCAAATGCTGAGAGACATTTTTGTGTTTGGCATTGGCCATGAGGTTATCCTTCACAAACCATTGCCTGTTGAAACAACGAACCTGAGCAAAGCCTTAGCGATAGCCCAGGCATTTATGTCCACCAGCGTTAACACCAAACAAATTTTGCAACATAAAGGTGCATCGGCCAGTACTGTACACAAAGTAACATCATCTTCAGGCAGGAATGCATATGTCAGAACGTACACGCCTGTAGCTACACAACGGCAGATGACTGAGTCTGCCATCAAGTGTGAATGCAAGGCAATTAACACCTTGTTGGCACTGCAGAGGTGATCATCGAGCCCATCAATGCTGCTTCAAACACTATGCGTGCAAAGGCTGTGGAACAATGGGCACCTCCAACGAATGTGCAAACGAGCTGTAAACCCTGCAAACCATCACGTTGCAGAGGAAGACTGATCCATGGCAGATCAAACTGAACTAGAGACTCAAACCGAGGAGGCAGAAGTGTACAGGGTACGTACCTTCACTACAAAATGTCCACCAATCATGGAAAAGTTGAACTTAATGGAATTCCAGTATCCATGGAATTGGACACAGGTGCGAGTCAGACTATCATGAGCAAAAAGGCCTTCGAGAGGCTGTGGTGCAACAAGGCACAAAGGCCCAAGCTGAGCCATATTCATACCAAGCTGAGAACTTACACTAAAGAGCTGATCCCTGTAATTGGCAGTGCAGCAGTAAAAGTCTCCTATGATGGAGCGGTGTATGGATTGTACCAGGAGGTGGTCCGCACTGTTTGACAAAAGCTGGCTGCGAAAAATCCACTGGATCAGGGACAACATCCGAGCGCTTTCATCCATCGACGATGCCTCATGTGCCCATGTTTTGAACAAGTTCCCATCATTGTTTGAGCCAGGCATCGTAAATTTCTCTGGGGCCCAGGTGCAAATCCACTTGGTCCCGATACATGACCCATCCACTACAAGGCACCTGTGGTACATTAAATGATGCGCGAGAAAGTGGAGATCGAGCTGGATAGGCTGCAATGAGAAGGCATTATCATGCCAACTGAGGTCAATGAGTGGGCCGTCCGATTATATCGGTTCTCAAGGGCGATGGCACGGTCAGAATTTGTGGGGACTATAAAGTAACGATTAACCATTTTTCGCTGCAGGACCAGTACCCGCTACCTAAGGCAGATGACCTATTTGCAACGCTGGCAGGAGGGAACATGATCACCAAGTTGGACCTGACCTCGGCCTACATGACGCAGGTGCTGGCAGAATCTTCGAAAGGCCTCACCTGCATCAACATGCACAAAGATCTGTTCATCTGCAATAGATGCCCATTTTGGATTCGATCAGCCGTGGCGATTTTTCAAAGGAACATGAAGAGTCTGCTAATATCGGTTATACGCACCGTGGTTTTCCAGGACGACATATTGATCACAGGTCGGGACACCATCGAACACTTGAATAACCTGGAGAAGGTTCTAAGTCAGCTAGACCGCGTGAGACTCAGGTTGAAATGCTCGAAGTATATTTTCCTGGTGCCAGAGTTCGAGTTCTTGGGGAGAAGAATCATGGCAGACTGCATCAGACCCACCGATGCCAAGGCGGAGGCCAACAAGAATGCCCCGAGACCACAGAATGTGATGGAGCAGCGGTAATTGCTGGGACTCAATTATTTTGGTCATTTCCTACCCAGTTTAAGCACTTTGCTAGAACCTCTACTTGTGTTGCTACACAAGGGAGATGACTGGGTTTGGGGGAAATCACAAGAGACGTCTTTTGAGTGTCCCGGGGTAAGGGGGATCTGAGGTTAAATGTCCTCGGGTGGGCGGAGAGGGAGCTGAGGTTGAGTGTCCCGGGTGGAGAGGGTGCTGAAGGGGATTGTCGCGCAGGGAGGTGGAGCTGAGGGTGAGTGTCCAGGGGGGAGAGGGGGCTGAGGGTGAGTGTCCCCGGGGGAGAGGGAGCTGAGGGTGAGTGTCCCGGGGGGAGAGGGAGCTGAGGGTGAGTGTCCCGGGGGGAGAGGGAGCTGAGGGTCAGTGTCCCGGGGGGAGAGGGAGCTGAGGGTGAGTGTCCCGGGGGGAGAGGGAGCTGAGGTTGAGTGTCCCGGGTGGAGAGGGTGCTGAAGGGGATTGTCGCGCAGGGAGGTGGAGCTGAGGGTGAGTGTCCAGGGGGGAGAGGGGGCTGAGGGTGAGTGTCCCCGGGGGAGAGGGAGCTGAGGGTGAGTGTCCCGGGGGGAGAGGGAGCTGAGGGTGAGTGTCCCGGGGGGAGAGGGAGCTGAGGGTCAGTGTCCCGGGGGGAGAGGGAGCTGAGGGTGAGTGTCCCGGGGGGAGAGGGAGCTGAGGGTGAGTGTCCCGGGGGGAGAGGGAGCTGAGGGTGAGTGTCCCGGGGGGAGAGCGAGCTGAGGGTGAGTGTCCCGGGGGGAGAGAGAGCTGAGGGTGAGTGTCCCGGGGGGAGAGGGAGCTGAGGGTGAGTGTCCTGGGGGGAGAGGGAGCTGAGGGTGAGTGTCCCGGGGGGAGAGGGAGCTGAGGGTGAGTGTCCCGGGGGGAGAGGGAGCTGAGGGTGAGTGTCCCGGGGGGAGAGGGAGCTGAGGGTGAGTTTCCCGGGGGGAGAGGGAGCTGAGGGTGAGTGTCCCGGGGGGAGAGGGAGCTGAGGGTGAGTGTCCCTGGGGGTGGAATGAGGGGGCTGAGGGTGAATGTCCCGGGGGGAGAGGGAGCTGAGGCGGAGTGTCCCAGGGGATGGGGAGAGGGAGTTGAGGTTGAGAGTCCCGGGGGCAGAGGGAGGTGAGGGTGAGTGTCCCAGGGGAGAGGGTGAGTGTCCCAGGGGAGAGGGAGCTGAGGGTGAGTTCCCGGGAGAAAAGGTAGCTGAGGGTGAGTGTCCCGGCGTGAGAGGGAGCTGAGGGTGAGTGTCCCATATTGCGCTTAATAATAAACTCACACATTCATGTACAGCACCAGCGGAAAAGACAGAGTACAGACACAGTGTCAGGTTTGCACTTTGTATCAATGTCTCCATATTACACTCAGTAACAGTGCCACACCTTCACATATTGCACCAGAGAGAGAAACAGAGACATTATCAGTTTACACTTCCAACAGTGTTTCCACATCACGCTAAAGAACAGTATCCCGTCTTTCAACCAGTACAAGAGCGAGCGGATAGCAACAGAGAGAGGGGAGAGGGCTGAGCCAGAGACAGGAGAGTGCGAGGCTGGTCGGTGAGACATAGAAAGACATGCACAGTATCAGTTCCAGACTGACCTGTGAAGTCCCGATTTATCCTGAAAGTTCCCATTGGAGAGACAGAAGATGCAGTCTACTCTCTCACTGATATTGTACCAGAAACAGACACATTATTAATCCCACACTGCGGGACAGTGTCAGAGAGTGAGAGATACAACGGCCCACATTTAACCCTGGCTTGCCCGTTGTAATCTCTGCAATCCTGCAGCTCAGGGCCGTTCGGTATTACTCTCAATGACCGAGTGTTTTACTCTAATTAAACTGATCTCGGACTGTTTCTGTCAGATATTAACTCCTGCACGGTCCCAGCAAACACTCCCACTCCCTCGTCCCTCCGATATTTCTCCAGGATTGCTTTGTGAAGACGGGCTCATGGAGAGAAACACCCTGCACGGAATGATCCCATATTGAGCATCTCCAAGGGACAAGGCTCCCAGCTTTAATCATTCTCTGTCCTTTCCCCCAGGTCCAGTTCCTTTGCTCAGATTCTGGGGAAAGTGCACTTTGAGTTTTACATTCTGAATTAGTGCAGAGAGCTGCGCATGTGCGGGTAAGCCCCGCCCCCTATTTCGATTTCCAGGAAGCAGAAGAGAACATGCGCCCTCCCCTCCCCTCCCTGTGATCGCCATTCACTCAGTGAGCGGAAGAAAATGGTTTAAAACAGCCGGGAAGGGAGACACCGCGGCCCCGGGGTAAGGTAGCGAGCAGCAGCCTCCTTACAGCAGCGCAGCGCTTTGGGAGTGTGTCCACAGATGGGCTCAGAGATCGGCATTGAGTCCGCGGGGAGTTCAGGGGGAGTCGGGACTGTGTGTAAGGGGCAGAGTGGATCAAGAAACAGTGTCAGTGCGTGGTGTGAGTGGGGGAAGGGAGAGTTCATTCTCGGGCTGTGTGTGGACAGTGTGTGTCCTGGGTAAGGGAGAATCTGCTCTTTACAATCATTGCTGCTTTCTCTCTCCAAACCAGCAGTGAACCTTCCTGGTTTAGTTCTGTCCGGAGCTGTGTGTAAGAGGCAGTGAAACAGGAACTAGTTCCTGAACATGGTGTGAGTGGGGGAAGGGAGAGGCCATTCTCGGGCTGTGTGTGGACAGTGTCAGGTAACAGAGAAAGTAAATCACCTCGCTCTTTCAAATCATTGCTGCTTTTTTTCCCCAACCAGTAGTGAATGATCCTGATTCAGTTCCAATCTCACCGTGTCTGTTGTTCTTGGACAGTGAGCAGTGGGAACACAGCCTGACAGTGAGGATGTGGGGAGTTTCACAAAGCGCATCTATTGCAGGCACCAGGAGAGGAGTGTGGGAGGGGAAGGGGGCTGCTGTTCGTTGCCTTACCCCGGGGCCACGGCATCTCCATTCCTGGCTCTTTTAAACCATCTTCTTCCGCTCACTGAGTGAATAGAAACATAGAAAATAGCCTGCTGTAAGGAGGCTGCAGGAGTAGGCCATGCCGTCCTTCGAGCCTGCACCGCCGTTCAATAAGATCATGGCTGATCATTCACCTCAGTACCCTTTTCCTGCTTTCTCTCCATACACCTTGATACCTTTAGCCGTAAGGGCCATTTCTAACTCCCTTTTGACTATATCCAATAAACTGGCATCAACAACTCTCTGCGGTAGGGAATTCCACAGCTTAACAACTCTCTGAGTGAAGAAGTTTCTCCTCATCTCAGTCCGAAATGGCTTACCCCTTATCCTTAGACTGTGTCCTCTGGTTCTGGACTTCCCCAACATTGGGAACATTCTTGCTGCATCTAACCTGTCCAGTGCCGTCAGAATTTTATGTTTCTATGAGATCCCCTCTGATCCTTCTAAACTCCAGTGAATACAGGCCCAGTCGACCCAGTCTCTCATGTGTCAGTCCTGGCGATCACAGGCAGTGCTGGGAGAGGGGAGGGTGCATGCGCTCCTCTGCTCACTGCAAATTGACTCAAGGGGCGGGGCTGAACCGCGCATGCGCAGCTCTCTTCAATAATTCAGCCTGCAAAAATCAAAGTGCACTTTTCCCAGAATTTGAGCAAAGGAACTGGGCCTGGCCAGGGGGCGGCGTGGGGAAGGACAAAGAATGATTACATCCTCGGGTCTTAAAGAAGTGGCTGCAGGGATAGTGGATACATTGGTTGTAATTTATCAATATTGCCTGGATTCTGGGGCAGTCCGAAGAGATTGAAAAACCGCAAATGTAACGGCCCTATTTTGAAAAGGAGGCAGACAAAAAGCAAGAAACTACAGACCAGTTTGCGTAATTTCTGTCATTGAGAAAATGCTGGAGTCCATTATTCAGGAAGCAGTAACGGGACATTTGGAAAAGCATTATTCAATCCAGCAAAGTCAGCATGGTTTAATGAAAGAGAAATGTGATTGACAAATTTGTTTTTTGAGGATGTGACAAGCATGGTGGATAAGGGGGATCCAGTGGATGTGGTGTATTTGGATTATTTCCAGAAAGCATTCGATAAGGTGCCACATAAAAGGTTACTGATAAGACAAAAGCTCATGGGCTTGGGGGTAATCTATTAGCTAGGAGAGAGGATTGGCTAACTAACAGAAAACAGAGAGTCGGGATAAATGGATCATTTTCTGGTTGGCAAACAGTAACAGTGGGGTGCCGCAGGGATCAGTGCTTGGTCTTCAACTATTTATAATCTATATTAATGAATTCAATGAAGGGACCAAGTGTAATGTAGCCAAGTTTACTGATACAAAGATGGGTGGGAGAGCAAACTATGAAGAGGACTCAATTAATCTGCAAAAGGATAAAGACAGGCTAAGTGAGTGGGCAAAAATTTGGCAGGTGGAGTAAATTGTGGGAAAATGTGAGGTTATTCACTTTGGCAGAAATAATAGAAAAATTTAAATGGAGAAAGTTTTCAAAGTGTTGCAGTAAAGTGAGACCTGGGGGTCCTTGTGCATGAAACACAAAAAGTTAGTATGCAGGTACAGCAAGTAATCTGGAAGGCAAATGGAATGTTGGCCTTTATTACAATGGGGATAGAGTATAACAGCAGAGAAGTCATGCTGCAACTGTACAGGGTATTGGTGAGGCTACACCTGGAGTACTGCGTCCGGTTTTGGTCTCTGTATTTAAGGAAAAATATACTTGAATTGGAGACTGTTCAGAGAATGTTCACTAGATTGATACTGGAGATGAGGGGGATGACTTATGAGGACAGGTTGAGTAGGTTGCGCCTATACACATTGGAGTTAAGAAAAATAAGAGGTGATCTTCTTGAAATAAGATAATGAGGGGGCTCGACGGGTGGATGCAGCGAGGATATTTCCACTCATAGGGGAAAGTAAAACTAGGGGACATAGTCTTAGAATAAGGGGCCTCCCATTAAAAACTGATATGAGGAGAAATTTCTTCTGAGTCTTGTAAATCTATGGAATTCTCTGCACAGAGCCCTATGGAGGCTGGGTCATTGAAGATAATTTAAGGCACAGATAGACACATTTTTGAGTGATAAGGGAATAAAGGGTTATGGGGAGCGGGCAGAGAAGTGGAGCTGAGTCCATGAAATTATCTTATTGAATGGTGGCGCAGACTCGAGGGGCCTCATGGCCTACTCCTGCTCCTATTTCTTATGTTAACTGAACCCAGGCAGAGTCGGCACCTTCAGTGGATAATATAGAGGGGAACCAGAGAGTGCGGAATTGAATCCAGCTTGTGTCAGCAACTTCGGTGGAGGAGAAACTGGTGGAATGTGGGGACTGTGGGAAGGGCTTCAATTCCCCCTCTGAGCTGGAAGTTCATCGGCGCAGTCACATTGGGGAGAGGCCATTCACCTGCTCTGAGTGTGGAAAGGGATTCACTCTCTCATCCCGCCTGCTGAGACACCAGCAAGTTCACTCCAGGGAGAGGCCGTACACCTGCTCTGAGTGTGGAAAGGGATTCACTCTCTCATCCCGCCTGCTGAGACACCAGCAAGATCACTCCAGGGAGAGGCCGTACACCTGCTCTGAGTGTGGGAAGGGATTCACTCTCTCACCCCGCCTGCTGAGACACCAGCAAGTTCACTCCAGGGAGAGGCCGTTCACCTGCTCTGAGTGTGGGAAGGGATTCTCTATCTCATCCCATCTGTTGGACCACAAGCGAGTTCACACTGGGGAGAGGCCATTCACCTGCTCCGTGTGTGGGAAGGGATTCACTCATTCATCCAACCTGCTGCAACACCAGCGAGTTCACAAGTGACTGCAGGGTTTGGATTCTGCTGTTATCCCAGACTGAATCGTGTCTATTCTGACAGTTGGGCTTTCTTTCTGCTCATATTGATTCCCCATATAACTGGGCTGGAGTTTAATATTCTGCATATTTGACAAATTATTCAACGGGAAATGGGTGAGGTAAAAAATAATGCTGATTGTGTTTGCATCCATAATTCACCCGTTAAAAAAAACAAAAGAAATAGGAGCAGGAATAGGCTATTGGCCACTCGAATCTGTTCTGCCATTTAATAAGATCATGGCTGATCTGATCATGAGCATAGCTCCACTCTCCTGCCCGCTCCCCATAACCCTTCACTCCCTTAACGTACAAAAATCTGGCTACCTCCACCTTAAATATATTCAATGACCCAGCCTTCACAGCTCCCTGGGGTAGAGAATTCCAAGGATTTACTCTCAGAGAAGAAATTTCTCCTCATCTCAGTTCTGAATCGGCAACCGCTTATTCCTAAACTGTGCACCCAGGTCCAGATTCCCTACGAGTGGAAACATCCTCTCTGCATCTAACTTGTCGAGCCCCCTCAGTATCATATGTTTCAATAAGATCACCTCTTATTATTCTAAACTCCAATGAGTATCGGCCCAACCTGCTCAACAATTCTTCATGTCAACTCCTCCATCTCAGGAATCAAACTAGTGAAGCTTCTCTGAACTGTCTCCAATGCAAGAATATCCCTCCTTAAATAAGATCAAAATTGGATGCAGTACTCGAGGTGTGGTCTCAGAAATACCCTGTACAGTTGTAGTAGGACTTCTCTGCTTTTATACTCCATCCCACTTTCAATAAAGGTCAACATTTATTTTGCCTTCATAATTATTGCTGTACCTGCATATTAACTTTTTGTGTTTGATGCACAAGGACACCCAGGTTGCTCGGTACTTCAGCATTTTGGAATATTTCTCCTTTTAAATAATAGATTTTATTTTTATTTTTCCTGCCAAAGTGGATAACCTCACACTTTCTCACATTATACTCCATCTTCCAAATGTTTGCACACTTACTTAGCCTGTCTACATCCCTTTCCAGATTCTTTGTGTCCTCCTCACAACTTGCTTTCCCACCCATCTCTGTATCATCAGAAAACTTGGCTACATCACACTCTGTCCCCTCATCCAAGTCATCAATATAGATTGTAAATAGTTGAGATCCAGCACCGATCCCTGCAGCAACCTCCTAGTTGCCATTTGATAACCGGAAAATGACCCATTTGTCCGACTCTGTTGTCTGTTAGTTAGCCCACCCTCTATCCATGCTAATATATTACCCATGACCACTTAAGCTCTTAACTTGTGCAGTAATCTGTTACGTGGCACCTTATCGAATGCCTTCTGGAAATCCAAATACACCACATCCACTTGTTCCCCCTTATACACCCAGCTCATTATATCCTCAAAAGAACTCCAGCAAATTTGTCAAACATGATTTACCTTTCAGACAGCCAAGCTGGCTCTTCTTGTCTGTATTATGCTTTTCCTTGGAGAAGCCCCCAGACCCCAGAGCTTTGGCCCACAGACCCTGGGACACTGGTTCATCACATCGTGGGGTCGATCCCTCTGCCCCCCACCCCCAGACCTCCAGCTTTGCCCGACAGACCCGGACATTGAGTCTCCACATGGGGGAGTGATCCCTCTGCACCTCCCCTGCAGACCCCAGAGTTTTGGCCGACAGACCTGGGACGTTGGATTTCCACACGGGGAAACCGATCCCTCTGCTCCCCAGACATGCCAGAGTCCCCTCAAACTTCCCTGTCCCAGACTTCCCCAGACACCCCTCACCCTCCCCTGTCCCAGACTGACCCAGACACCCCTCACCCTCACCTGTCCCAGACTGACCCAGACCCCCCCTCACCCTCCCCTGTCCCAGACTGACCCAGATCCCCCCTCACCCTCCCCTGTCCCAGACTGAACCAGACCCCCCTACCTGTCCCCTGTCCCAGACTGACCCCCCCCCTCAACCTCCCCTGACCCAGACTGATGCCCCCCTCACCCTCCCGTGTCCCAGACTGACTCAGACCCCCCCTCTCCCTCCCCTGTCCCAGACTGACCCAGACGCGCCCCACACCCTCACCATCCCCTGTCCCAGACTGACCCAGACCCACCCCTCACCCTCCCCTCTTCCTGACTGACCCAGACCCCCTCTCACCCTCCCCTGTCCCAGACTGACCCAGACCCCCCCTCACACTCCCCTGTCCCAGACTGACCCAGAACCCCCTTACCTTTCCCTGTCCCAGACTGACCAGATCCCCCCTCACCCTCCCCTGTCCCAGACTGATCCAGACCCCCCTCACCCTCCCCTGTCCCAGACTGACGCAGACCCCCCTCACCCTCCCCTGTCCCAGACTGACCGAGACACACCTCCTCCTCCCCTGTCCCAGCCTGACCCAGACCCCAATCACCTTCCCCTGTCCCAGTAAGAACCAGACCCCCCTCACTCTCCCCTGCCCGAGACTGACCCAGACCCCCTCACCCTCCCCTGTTCCAGACTGACCTAAAGCCCCCTTACCCTCTCCTGCACCAGAACCCTTTCACCTTCCCCTGTCCCAGACTGATACAGATCCCCCTCATCCTCCCCTGTCCCAGACCCCCCTCACCCTCCCCTGTCCCAGACTGACCTAAACCCGCCTCACCCTCCCCTGTCCCCGACTGACCCAGACCCCCCTCACCCTCCCCTGTCCCAGACTGACCCAGACTCCCTTCACCCTCCCCTGTCCCAGACTGACCCAGACACACCTCACCCTCCCCTGTCCCAGACTGAACCACACCCCCTCACCCTCGCCTGACCCAGACACCCCTCACCTGCCCCTGTCCCAAACTGACCCAGAACCCCTTCACACTCCCCTGCCCCAGACTGATCCAGACCCCCTCACCCTCCCCTGTCCCAGACTGAACCCCCCCTCACCCTCCCCTGTCCCAGACTGACCCAAACCCCCCTCACCCTTCCCTGATTCAGACTGACCCAGAACCCGCACTCACCCTCCCCTGTCCCAGACTGACCCACACCCCCGCCACCCCACTCGCCCTCCCCTGTCCCAGACTGAACCAGACCCCCTGACCTAGATCCCCCTCACCCTCCCCTGTCCCAGACTGACCCAGACCCCCCTCACCCTCTCCTGTCCCAGACTGACCCAGAACCCCTTCACCCTCCCCTGCCCCAGACTGATCCAGACCAATTCACCCTCCCCTGTTCCAGACTGACCCAGACCCCCTCACCCTCGTGTCGAAATCTTGACCTCCGAAAAGAATGACTCCGACACTTACAGCTCCGGTAGAAGGTTCCTTTTTAATTTACTTGCTCGCAAGGGGTAGGTTTCACTCAGTCAAGGGCTAAGTGAACACCTCCGAAATGGTTCAGTTTAACAAGATATTTATACAGTAAAACCAAAGTTCTGGCCTCTCCCTGTGTATTGCTCTGTCTCACAGTCAGTGAATACAGATAAAGAGTTAATTACTATATCCTGGTCCTGACATGGTGTCCAGATATTTCCTTTGGTCAGGGTTATCAGAAAGCCAAACGGCCATTACTCCATGAGTCATAGGTAATGGGCTATCACCTGTCTTGTATTGTGTCAGGATTGTTTCAATTTCCTGGTCAGTTTATCTGTTTGAATCAAATGGATGAGGTCTCGGAAAGAGATAATGGCTAGAAGATAAGGGTGGGGTGACATGGAACTCCTGTAGTGTAGACAATAGGAGAGCACCATGGGGGTTACTTGTCTCAGCATGACTTGTCTCCTAGCTGTCTGATGGCCATCAGCCATCTCACAGCAGGTTTAGCTGTTTATGCAAGCTGACTGCTAAAATGCAGAAAGTTCTGGAAGGGCCAGGACTCCATTTTAATCAAAAGGCACACAAATACCGTATGGTATCAGCTTAGATAAAAGTACTTTCCACACTCGCCTGTTCCAGACTGACCAAGATCCCCCTCACCCTCCCCTGTCCCAGACCCCCCCTCACATTCCGCTGTCCCAGACTGACCCAGACCCACCTCACCCTCCCCTGTCCCAGACTGACCCAGACCCACCTCACCCTCCCCTGTCCCAGACTGACCCAGACCCCCCTCACCCTCCCTTGTCCCAGACCACCCTCACCCTCTCCTGACCCAGACCCCCCTCACTCTCCCTTGTCCCAGAATGAACCAGACACCGCTCGCCCATCCCTGTCCCAGACTGACCCAGACACCTCGTCACCCTCCTCTGTCCCAGACTGACCCAGACCCCCCTCAGCCTCCCCTGTCCCAGACTGACCCAGACCCCCCTCAGCCTCCCCTGTCCCAGACTGACCCAGACCCCCCTCACCCTCCCCTGTCCAAGTCTGACCCAGACCCCCCCTCACCCTCCCCTGTCCCAGACTGACCCAGACCCCCCTCACCCTCCCCTGTCCCAGACTGACCCAGACCCCCCTCAGCCTCCCCTGTCCCAGACTGACCCAGATCCCCCTCACCCTCACCTGTCCCAGAATGAAACAGACCCCCCCCGCCTCAACCTTCCCTGTCTCAGACTGACCCAGACCCCCTGACCCTCGCCTGACCCAGACATCCCTCACCCCCCACTGGCCCAGACTGACCCAGAACCCTGCTCTCCCTCCCCTGTCCCAGACTGACCCCGTCCCCCCCCTCACACTCCCCTTTCCAGACTGACCCAGACCCCCCTCACCCTCACCTGTCCCAGACTGACGCAGACGCCCCCTCACACTCTCCTGTCCCAGACTGACCCAGAACCCCTTACCCTTCCCTGTCCCAGACTGACCCAGACCCCCCTTCACCCACCCCTGTCCCAAACTGACCCAGAACCCCCTCACCCTCCCCAATCATAGACTGACCCAGACCCCCCTCACACTCCCCTGTCGCAGACTGAATCAGACCCCCCTCACCACTTCCTGTCTCGGACTGCCCCAGACACGCCTCACCCTCCCCTATCTCAGTATGAACCAGACCCCTCCCTCACCCTCCCCTGTCCCAGACTGACCCAGACCCCTCCCTCACCCTCCCCTGTCGCAGACTGACTCAGACACCCGACACCCTCCCTTGTCCCAGACTGACCCAGACCCCCTCTCACCCTCCCTTGTCCCAGACTGACCCAGACCCCCCTCACCCTTTCCTGTCCCGGACTGACCCAGACACCCATCACCCTCCTCTGTCCCAGACTGACCCATACCCCCTTCACCTTCCCCTGTCCCAGACTGACCCAGACCCCACCTCATCCTTCCCTGTCACAGACTGACCCAGAACCACCCTCATCCTCCCCTGTCACAGACTGACCCAGACCCCCAGTCACCGTCCCCTGTCACAGACTGACCCACCCCTCCCCTCTCCCTCCCCTGTCCCAGACTGACCCAGACCCCGCCTCCCCTGTCCCAGACTGACCCAGACCTCCCTCACCCTCCCCTGTCCTAGACTGACGCAGACCTCCCTCACACTCCCCTGTCCCAGACTGACCCAGACTCCACTCACCCTCCCCTGTCCCAGACTGACCCAGAACCCCCTCACCCTCCCCTGCTCTAGACTGTCTCAGACCCCCTCACCCTCCCCTGTTCCAGACTGACCCAGACCCCCTCACCCTCCACTGTCCCAGACTCACCGAGACCACCCCTCACCCTCCCCTGTCCCAGACTGATCCCGACCCCTCTCACACTCCCCTGTCCCAGACACCCCTCACCCTCCCCTGTTCCAGACTGACTCAGACCCCGTCACCCTCCGCTGTCCCAGATTGACCCTGACCCCCCTCACCCTCCGCTGTCCCAGATTGACCCTGACCCCCCTCACCCTCCCCTGTCCCAGACTGACCCAGAACCCCTTCACCCTCCCCTGTCCCAGACTGACCAAGAACCCCTCTCACCCTCCCCTGTCCCAGACTGACCCAGAACCCGCACTCGCCCTCCCCTGTCCCAGACTAACCCAGACCACCCCTCACCCTCCCTTGTTGCAGACTGACCCAGACCCCCTCACCCTCCCCTGTCCCAGACTGACCCCCCCCCCTCACCTTTCCCTGTCCCAGACTGACCCCCCCCTCCCCTCACCTTCCCCTGTCCCAGACTGACCCAGACCCCCCCTCACCCTCCCCTGTCCCTGACTCACGCAGACACCCCTCCCCCTCCCCTGTCCCAGACTGACCCAGACCCCCCTCACCCTCCCCTGTCCCAGATTGACCACCCCCCCTCCCCCTCACCTTCCCCTGTCCCAGACTGACCCAGACCCCACCTCACACTCTCCTGTCCCATACTGACCCCGACCACCCCTCACCCTCCCTTGTCCCAGACTGACCCAGACCCAGACCCCTCACCCTCCCTTGTTGCAGACTGACCCAGACCCCCCTCACCCTCCCCTGCCCCAGACTGACCCAGACCACCTCACCCTCCCCTGTTCCAGACTGACCCAGACCCCCTCACCCTCGCCTGTTCCAGACTGACCTAGATCCCCCTCACATTCCGCTGTCCCAGACTGACCCAGACCCACCTCACCCTCCCCTGTCCCAGACTGACCCAGACCCCCCTCACCCTCGCTTGTCCCAGACCACCCTCACCCTCTCCTGACCCAGACCCCCCTCACCCTCCCTTGGACCCAGAATGAACCAGACACCGCTCACCCATCCCTGTCCCAGACTGACCGAGACACCTCGTCACCCTCCTCTGTCCCAGACTGACCCAAACCCCCCTCAGCCTCCCCTGTCCCAGACTGACCCAGACCCCCCTCAGCCTCCCCTGTCCCAGACTGACCCAGATCCCCCTTACCCTCCCCTGTCCAAGTCTGACCCAGACCCCCCTCACCCTCCCCTGTCCCAGACTGACCCAGACCCCCCTCAGCCTCCCCTGTCCCAGACTGACCCAGATCCCCCTCACCCTCCCCTGTCCCAGAATGAAACAGACCCCCCCCCCCTCAACCTTCCCTGTCCCAGACTGACCCAGACCCCCTGACCCTCGCCTGACCCAGACACCCCTCACCCCCCGCTGGCCCAGATTGACCCAAACCCCCCTCACCCTTCCCTGACTCAGACTGACCCAGAACCCGCACTCACCCTCCCCTGTCCCAGACTGACCCAGACCCCCCTCACCATCCCCTGACCCAGACACCCCCACACCCTCACCATCCCCTGTCCCAGATGACCCAGAACCCCTCTCACCCTCCCCTGTCCCAGACTGACACAGACCCCCCTTCACCGTCCCCTGTTCAAGACTGACCCAGACTTCCCCCCTCACCATCCCCTCTCCCAGACTGACCCAGACCCCCCCTCACCCTCCCCTATCCCAGACTGACATCCCCCCTCACCTTCCCCTGACCCAGATCCCCCCTCACCCTCCCCTGTCCCAGAGTGACCTAGACCCCCCCTCACACTCCTCTATCCCAGACTGACCCAGACTCCCCTCACCCTCTTCTGTCCCAGACTGACCCAGACACCCCCCTAACCGTCCTCTGTCCAAAACTGACCCAGGCACCTTTCACCCTCCCCTGTCCCAGACTGACCCAGACCCCCCTCACCTACACCTGTCCCAGACTGACCCAGACCTCCTCTCACCCTCCCCTGTCCCAGACTGACCCAAACCCCCCTCACCATCCCCTGTCCCAGACTGACCCAGACACCCCCACACCCTCACCATCCGCTGTCCCAGACTGACCCAAAACCTCTCTCACCCTTCCCTGTCCCAGACTGACACAGACCCCCCTTCACCGTCCCCTGTTCCAGACTCCCCGCCTCACCATCCCCTCTCCCAGACTGACCCAGACCCCACCTCATCCTCCTCTGTCCCAGACTGACACCGCCCCTCACCTTCCCCTGTCCCAGACTGACCCAGATCCCCCCTCACACTCCCCGACCCAGACTGACCCAGACCCCACCTCACCCTCCCCTGTCCCAGACTGACCCAGACCCCCGCTCACACTCCCCAACCCAGACTGACCCAGACCCCACCTCACCTTCCCCTGTCCCAGACTGACCCAGAACCCCCTCACCCTCCCCTGTCCCAGACTGACCCAGACCCCACCTCACCCTCCCCTGTCCCAGACTGACACCGCCCCTCACCCTCCCCTGTCCCAGACTGACCCAGACCCCCCTCACCTACCCCTGTCCCAGACTGGCCCAGACCTCCTCTCACCCTCCCCTGTCCCAGACTGACCCAGACCCCCTCTCGCCTTCCCCTGTCCCAGACTGACCCACAACCCACTCTCCCTCCCCTGTCCCAGACTGACCCAGAACCCGAACTCACACTCCCCTGTCCCAGACTGACCCAGACCACCGCTCACACTCCCCTGTCCCAGATCCCCCCTCACCCTCCCTTGTTGCAGACTGACCCCCACCCCCTCACCATCCCCTGTCCCAGACTGACCCAGAACCCGCACTCACACTCCCCTGTCCCAGACTGACCCAGACCACCGCTCACACTCCCCTGTCCCAGACCCCCCCTCACCCTCCCTTGTTGCAGACTGACCCCCACCCCCTCACCATCCCCTGTCCCAGACGGACCCAGAACCTGCACTCACCCTCCCCTGTCCCAGACTGACCCAGACCACCCCTCACACTCCCCTGTCCCAGACTGACCCAGATCACTCCTCACCCTCCCTTGTTGCAGACTGACCCAGACCCCCCTCACCCTCCCCTGTCCCATACTGACCCCCCCCCTCACCTTCCCCTGTCCCAGACTGACCCAGACCCCACCTCACCCTCCCCTGTCCCAGACTGTCCCAGACCCCCCTCACCCTCCCTTGTTGCAGACTGACCCCACCCCCTCACCATCCCCAGTCCCAGACTGACCAAGAACCCCCCTCACCCTCCCCTGTCCCAGACTGACCCAGAACCCGCACTCACCCTCCCCTGTCCCAGACTGACCCAGACCACCCCTCACACTCCCCTGTCCCAGACCACCCCTCACCCTCCCTTGTTGCAGACTGACCCAGACCCCCCTCACCCTCCCCTGTCCCAGACTGACCCCCCCCTAGCCTCACCTTCCCCTGTCCCAGACTGACCCCCCCTCCCCTCACCTTCACCTGTCCCAGACTGACCCAAACCCCCCCTCACCCTCCCCCTCCCCTGTCCCTGACTCACGCAGACACCCCTCACCCTCCCCTGTCCCAGACTGACCCAGACCCCCCTCACCCTCCCCTGTCCCAGACTGACCCACCCCCCTCCCCCTCACCTTCCCCTGTCCCAGACTGACCCAGACCCCACCTCACACTCTCCTTCCCCTGTCCCAGACTGACCCAGACCCCACCTCACACTCTCCTGTCCCATACTGACCCCGACCCCCCCTCACCCTCCCTTGTCCCAGACTGACCCAGACCCCTCACCCTCCCTTGTTGCAGACTGACCCAGACCCCCTCACCCTCCCTTGTCCCAGACTGACCCAGACCCCCCTCACCCTCCCCTGTCCCAGACTGACCCGGACCCCCTCACCCTCCGCTGTCCCAGACTGACCCAGAACTCCCTCACCCTCCCCTGTCCCAGACTGACCCAAACCCCCCTCACCCTCCCCTGTTCCAGACTGACCCACACCCCCGCCACCCCACTCGCCCTCCCCTGTCCCAGACTGAACCAGACCCCCTGACCTAGATCCCCCTCACCCTCCCCTGTCCCAGACTGATCCAGACCCCCCTCACCCTCCCCTGTCCCAGACTGACGCAGACCCCCCTCACCCTCCCCTGTCCCAGACTGACCGAGACACACCTCATCCTCCCCTGTCCCAGCCTGACCCAGACCCCAATCACCTTCCCCTGTCCCAGTAAGAACCAGACCCCCCTCACTCTCCCCTGCCCGAGACTGACCCAGACCCCCTCACCCTCCCCTGTTCCAGACTGACCTAAAGCCCCCTTACCCTCTCCTGCACCAGAACCCTTTCACCTTCCCCTGTCCCAGACTGATACAGATCCCCCTCATCCTCCCCTGTCCCAGACCCCCGTCACCCTCCCCTGTCTCAGACTGACCGAGACCCCCCTCACCCTCCCCTGTTCCAGACTGACCCAGACCCCCCTCACCCTCCCCTGTCCCAGACTGACCTAAACCCGCCTCACCCTCCCCTGTCCCCGACTGACCCAGACCCCCCTCACCCTCCCCTGTCCCAGACTGACCCAGACTCCCTTCACCCTCCCCTGTCCCAGACTGACCCAGACACACCTCACCCTCCCCTGTCCCAGACTGAACCACACCCCCTCACCCTCGCCTGATCCAGACACCCCTCACCTGCCCCTGTCCCAAACTGACCCAGAACCCCTTCACACTCCCCTGCCCCAGACTGATCCAGACCCCCTCACCCTCCCCTGTCCCAGACTGAACCCCCCCTCACCCTCCCCTGTCCCAGACTGACCCAAACCCCCCTCACCCTTCCCTGATTCAGACTGACCCAGAACCCGCACTCACCCTCCCCTGTCCCAGACTGACCCACACCCCCGCCACCCCACTCGCCCTCCCCTGTCCCAGACTGAACCAGACCCCCTGACCTAGATCCCCCTCATCCTCCCCTGTCCCAGACTGACCCAGACCCCCCTCACCCTCTCCTGTCCCAGACTGACCCAGAACCCCTTCACCCTCCCCTGCCCCAGACTGATCAAGACCAATTCACCCTCCCCTGTTCCAGACTGACCCAGACCCCCTCACCCTCGTGTCGAAATCTTGACCTCCGAAAAGAATGACTCCGACACTTACAGCTCCGGTAGAAGGTTCCTTTTTAATTTACTTGCTCGCAAGGGGTAGGTTTCACTCAGTCAAGGGCTAAGTGAACACCTCCGAAATGGTTCAGTTTAACAAGATATTTATACAGTAAAACCAAAGTTCTGGCCTCTCCCTATGTATTGCTCTGTCTCACAGTCAGTGAATACAGATAAAGAGTTAATTACTATATCCTGGTCCTGACATGGTGTCCAGATATTTCCTTTGGTCAGGGTTATCAGAAAGCCAAACGGCCATTACTCCATGAGTCATAGGTAATGGGCTATCACCTGTCTTGTATTGTGTCAGGATTGTTTCAATTTCCTGGTCAGTTTATCTGTTTGAATCAAATGGATGAGGTCTCGGAAAGAGATAATGGCTAGAAGATAAGGGTGGGGTGACATGGAACTCCTGTAGTGTAGACAATAGGAGAGCACCATGGGGGTTACTTGTCTCAGCATGACTTGTCTCCTAGCTGTCTGATGGCCATCAGCCATCTCACAGCAGGTTTAGCTGTTTATGCAAGCTGACTGCTAAAATGCAGAAAGTTCTGGAAGGGCCAGGACTCCATTTTAATAAAAAGGTACACAAATACCGTATGGTATCAGCTTAGATAAAAATACTTTCCACACTCGCCTGTTCCAGACTGACCAAGATCCCCCTCACCCTCCCCTGTCCCAGACTGACCCAGACCACCCTCACCCTCCCCTGTCCCAGACTGATGCAGACCCACCCCCCCCTTACCCTCCCCTGTACCAGACCCCCCCTCACATTCCGCTGTCCCAGACTGACCCAGACCCACCTCACCCTCCCCTGTCCCAGACTGACCCAGACCCACCTCACCCTCCCCTGTCCCAGACTGACCCAGACCCCCCTCACCCTCCCTTGTCCCAGACCACCCTCACCCTCTCCTGACCCAGACCCCCCTCACTCTCCCTTGTCCCAGAATGAACCAGACACCGCTCGCCCATCCCTGTCCCAGACTGACCCAGACACCTCGTCACCCTCCTCTGTCCCAGACTGACCCAGACCCCCCTCAGCCTCCCCTGTCCCAGACTGACCCAGACCCCCCTCAGCCTCCCCTGTCCCAGACTGACCCAGACCCCCCTCACCCTCCCCTGTCCAAGTCTGACCCAGACCCCCCCTCACCCTCCCCTGTCCCAGACTGACCCAGACCCCCCTCACCCTCCCCTGTCCCAGACTGACCCAGACCCCCCTCAGCCTCCCCTGTCCCAGACTGACCCAGATGCCCCTCACCCTCCCCTGTCCCAGAATGAACCAGACCCCCCCCGCCTCAACCTTCCCTGTCCCAGACTGACCCAGACCCCCTGACCCTCGCCTGACCCAGACATCCCTCACCCCCCGCTGGCCCAGACTGACCCAGAACCCTGCTCTCCCTCCCCAATCATAGACTGACTCAGACCCCCCTCACCCTCCCTTGTCCCAGACTGACCCAGACCCCCCTCACACTCCCCTTTCCAGACTGACCCAGACCCCCCTCACCCTCACCTGTCCCAGACTGACGCAGACGCCCACTCACACTCTCCTGTCCCAGACTGACCCAGAACCCCTTACCCTCCCCTGTCCCAGACTGACCCAGACCCCCCTTCACCCGCCCCTGTCCCAAACTGACCCAGAACCCCCTCACCCTCCCCAATCATAGACTGACTCAGACCCCCCTCACCCTCCCTTGTCCCAGACTGACCCAGACCCCCCTCACACTCCCCTGTCGCAGACTGAATCAGACCCCCCTCACCACTTCCTGTCTCGGACTGCCCCAGACACGCCTCACCCTCCCCTATCTCAGTATGAACCAGACCCCTCCCTCACCCTCCCCTGTCCCAGACTGACCCAGACCCCTCCCTCACCCTCCCCTGTCGCAGACTGACTCAGACACCCGACACCCTCCCTTGTCCCAGACTGACCCAGACCCCCTCTCACCCTCCCTTGTCCCAGACTGACCGAGACCCCCCTCACTCTTTCCTGTCCCGGACTGACCCAGACACCCATCACCCTCCTCTGTCCCAGACTGACCCAGACCCCCCTCACCTTCCCCTGTCCCAGACTGACCCAGACCCCACCTCATCCTCCCCTGTCACAGACTGACCCAGAACCACCCTCATCCTCCCCTGTCACAGACTGACCCAGACCCCCACTCACCGTCCCCTGTCACAGACTGACCCACCCCTCCCTTCTCCCTCCCCTGTCCCAGACTGACCCAGACCCCGCCTCCCCTGTCCCAGACTGACCCAGACCTCCCTCACCCTCCCCTGTCCTAGACTGACGCAGACCTCCCTCACACTCCCCTGTCCCAGACTGACCCAAAGCCCCCTCACCCTCCCCTGTCCCAGACCCTCCTCACCCTCCCCTGTCCCAGACTGACCCAGACCACCCTCGCCCTCCCCTGTCCCAGACTGACCCAGACTCCACTCACCCTCCCCTGTCCCAGACTGACCCAGAACCCCCTCACCCTCCCCTGCTCTAGACTGTCTCAGACCCCCTCACCCTCCCCTGTTCCAGACTGACCCAGACCCCCTCACCCTCCACTGTCCCAGACTCACCGAGACCACCCCTCACCCTCCCCTGTCCCAGACTGATCCCGACCCCCCTCACACTCTCCTGTCCCAGACTGACCCAGAACCCCTTACCCTCCCCTGTCCCAGACTGACCCAGACCCCCCTTCACCCGCCCCTGTCCCAAACTGACCCAGAACCCCCTCACCCTCCCCAATCATAGACTGACTCAGACCCCCCTCACCCTCCCTTGTCCCAGACTGACCCAGACCCCCCTCACACTCCCCTGTCGCAGACTGAATCAGACCCCCCTCACCACTTCCTGTCTCGGACTGCCCCAGACACGCCTCACCCTCCCCTATCTCAGTATGAACCAGACCCCTCCCTCACCCTCCCCTGTCCCAGACTGACCCAGACCCCTCCCTCACCCTCCTCTGTCCCAGACTGACCCAGACCCCCCTCACCTTCCCCTGTCCCAGACTGACCCAGACCCCACCTCATCCTCCCCTGTCACAGACTGACCCAGAACCACCCTCATCCTCCCCTGTCACAGACTGACCCAGACCCCCACTCACCGTCCCCTGTCACAGACTGATCCACCCCTCCCCTCTCCCTCCCCTGACCCAGACCCCGCCTCCCCTGTCCCAGACTGACCCAGACCTCCCTCATCCTCCCCTGTCCTAGACTGACGCAGACCTCCCTCATCCTCCCCTGTCCTAGACTGACGCAGACCTCCCTCACACTCCCCTGTCCCAGACTGACCCAAAGCCCCCTCACCCTCCCCTGTCCCAGACCCTCCTCACCCTCCCCTGTCCCAGACTGACCCAGACCACCCTCACCCTCCCCTGTCCCAGACTGACCCAGAACCCCCTCACCCTCCCCTGCTCTAGACTGTCTCAGACCCCCTCACCCTCCCCTGTTCCAGACTGACCCAGACCCCCTCACCCTCCACTGTCCCAGACTCACCGAGACCACCCCTCACCCTCCCCTGTCCCAGACTGATCCCGACCCCTCTCACACTCCCCTGTCCCAGACACCCCTCACCCTCCCCTGTTCCAGACTGACTCAGACCCCGTCACCCTCCCCTGTCCCAGACTGAACCAGATCCCCCCTCACCCTCCCCTGTCCCAGACTGTCCCAGACCCCCCCTCACCCTCCCTTGTTGCAGACTGACCCCCACCCCCTCACCCTCCCCTGTCCCAGACTGACCAAGAAACCCTCTCACCCTCCCCTGTCCCAGACTGACCCAGAACCCGCACTCACCCTCCCCTGTCCCAGACTAACCCAGACCACCCGTCACCCTCCCTTGTTGCAGACTGACCCAGACCCCCTCACCCTCCCCTGTCCCAGACTCACGCAGATACCCCTCCCCCTCCCCTGTCCCAGACTGACCCAGACCCCCCTCACCCTCCCCTGTCCCAGACTGACCACCCCCCCTCCCCCTCACCTTCCCCTGTCCCAGACTGACCCAGACCCCACCTCACACTCTCCTGTCCCATACTGAACCCGACCACCCCTCACCCTCCCTTGTCCCAGACTGACCCAGACCCCTCACCCTCCCTTGTTGCAGACTGACCCAGACCCCCCTCACCCTCCCCTGCCCCAGACAGTTCCAGACCACCTCACCCTCCCCTGTTCCAGACTGACCCAGACCCCCTCACCCTCGCCTGTTCCAGACTGACCTAGATCCCCCTCACCCTCCCCTGTCCCAGACTGACCCAGACCACCCTCACCCTCCCCTGTCCCAGACTGATGCAGACCCCCCCCTTACTCTCCCCTGTACCAGACCCCCCCTCACATTCCGCTGTCCCAGACTGACCCAGACCCCCCTCACCCTCCCCTGTCCCAGACTGACCCAGACCCACCTCACCCTCCCCTGTCCCAGACTGACCCAGACCCCCCTCACCCTCGCTTGTCCCAGACCACCCTCACCCTCTCCTGACCCAGACCCCCCTCACCCTCCCTTGGACCCTGAATGAACCAGACACCGTTCACCCAACCCTGTCCCAGACTGACCGAGACACCTCGTCACCCTCCTCTGTCCCAGACTGACCCAAACCCCCCTCAGCCTCCCCTGTCCCAGACTGACCCAGACCCCCCTCAGCCTCCCCTGTCCCAGACTGACCCAGATCCCCCTCACCCTCCCCTGTCCCAGACTGACCCAGATCCCCCTCACCCTCCCCTGTCCCAGAATGAAACAGACCCCCCCCCCTCAACCTTCCCTGTCCCAGACTGACCCAGACCCCCTGACCCTCGCCTGACCCAGACACCCCTCACCCCCCGCTGGCCCAGATTGACCCAGAACCCTGCTCTCCCTCCCCTGTCCCAGACTGACCTCGTCCCCCCCCTCACACTCCCCTTTCCAGACTGACCCAGACCCCCCTCACCCTCCCCTGTCCCAGACTGACCCAGACGCCCCCTCACACTCTCCTGACCCAGATCCCCCTTACCCTCCCCTGTCCCAGACTGACCCAGACCCCCCCTCACCCGCCCCTGTCCCAGACTGACCCGGAACCCCCTCACCCTCCCCAATCATAGACTGACTCAGACCCCCCTCACCCTCCCTTGTCCCAGACTGACCCAGACCCCCTTCATCCTCCCCTGTCGCAGACTGAATCAGACCCCCCTCACCCTCCCTTGTCCCAGACTGAACCAGACCCCCCTCACCCCTTCCTGTCCCGGACTGACCCAGACACGCCTCACCCTCCCGTGTCCCAGACTGACCCAGACCCCCCCTCACCCTCCCCTGTCCCAGACTGTCCCAGACTCCCCTCACCCTCCCCTGTCCCGGACTGACCCAGACACCCATCACCCTCCTCTGTCCCAGACTGACCCAGACCCCCCTCACCTTCCCCTGTCCCAGCCTGACCCAGACCCCACCTCACCCTCCCCTGTCCCAGACTGACCCAGAACCCCCTTCATCCTCCCCTGTCACAGACTGACCCAGACCCCCACTCACCGTCCCCTGTCACAGACTAACCCACCCCCCCCTCTCCCTCCCCTGTCCCAGACTGACCCACACCCCGCCTCCCCTGTCCCAGACTGACCCAGACCTCCCTCACCCTCCCCTGTCCCAGACTGACGCAGACCTCCCTCACACTCCCCTGTCCCAGACTGACCCAAAGCCCCCTCACCCTCCCCTGTCCCAGACCCTCCTCACCCTCCCCTGTCCCAGACTGACCCAGACCACCCTCACCCTCCCCTGTCCCAGACTGACCCAATTCCCACTCACCCTCCCCTGTCCCAGACTGACCCAGAACCCCCTCACCCTCCCCTGCTCTAGACTGTCCCAGACCCCTCACCCTCCCCTGTTCCAGACTGACCCAGACCCCCTCACCCTCCACTGTCCCAGACTCACCGAGACCACCCCTCACCCTCCCCTGTCCCAGACTGACCCAGGCCCCCCTCACCCTCCCCTGTCCCAGATTGACCCAGACACCCTCACCCTCCCATGTCCCAGACTGACCCAGACCCCACCCCTCATCCTCCCCTGTCCCAGACTGACCCAGACCCCCCTCATCCTCCCCTGTCTCAGACTGAAGCAGACCATCCCTCCACCCTCCCCTGTCCGTGACTGACCCAGATGGAGACCAAAACTGTACGCAGTACTCCAGATGTGGCCTCACTAATACCCTGTACAGTTGTAGCAGGAATTCTCTGCTGTTATACTCTACCGCCCTTGCAATAAAGGCCAACGTTCCATTTGCTTTCCTGATTACTTGCTGTACCTGCACACTAATTTGTTGTGTTTCATGCTCAAGGACCCCCAGGTCGCTTTGTACTGCAGCGTTTTGCAATTTTGCTTCATTTAAATAATAATTTGCTTTACTATTTTTTTCTGCCACAGTGGATAACCTCACATTTTCCCACATTATACTTCATCTGCCAGAAATTTGCCCACTCACTTATCCCTTTGCAGATTTCTTGTGTCCTCCTCACAATTTGCTTCTGCACCCATCTTTGTATCATCAGCAAACTTGGCTACATTACACTCAGTCCTTTCATCCAAGTCATTAATATAGATTGTAGATAGTTGAGGCCCCACCACTGATCCGTGCGGCACCCCACTAGTTACTGTTTGCCTGCCGTAAAATGACCCATTTATCCCGACTCTCTGTTTTCTGTTAGTTGGCCAATCCTCTATCCATGCTAATATATTACCCCCAACCCCGTGAGCTTTTATCTTGTGCCATAACCTCTTATGTGGCACCTTATCAAATGCCTTCTGGAAATTCTGCTCCACAATTCAATATGATCATGGCTGAACAGTCAAAAATCCAGGTGGTGCTTCTGACAAAGAAATCCAATGCTGGGCCCAGCAAGAGCAAGTAAAGTGAACAAGATTTAATCTAACAACACATGGGTTCTTTAGAGAGCCACCCACAATATAGTACCCTTGTTTAAGAAGTGAGAAAGGGATAGGCTGAGTAATTACAGGTCTGTCAGGCTAACCTGAGCGGTGGGGAAATTATTGGAAAAATCCTGAAAAACAGGATAAATCTGCATTTAGAAAGGCAAGGATTAATTGGGAACAGTCACCCCGGATTTTTTAAGGGAACTTCGTGTTTGACTAACATGATTCAATTATTTGAGGAGGTAACCAAGAGGGTCGATGAGGGTTGTGCGTACGATGTAGTATATCTGGACTTTAGCAAGGCTTTTGATAAAGTCCCAAATGGTAGACTCGTTATGAATGTTAATACCATGGGATACAGGGCAAAGTGGCAAGTTGGATCCAAAATTGGCTTGGAGGTAGGAAGCAAAGGGTAATGATTGATGGATGTTTTTGTGACTGGAAGGATGTTTCCAGTGTGATTCTGCAGGGCTCAGTACTGGGTCCCTTGCTTTTTGTGGTATATATTAATGATTTGGATTTGAGTATAGGGAGTATGATTAAGAAGTTTGCTGATGACACTAAAATTGGCTGGATGGTTGATAATGAAGAGGAAAGTCATGGGCTGCAGGAGGATATCAATCTACTGGTCAGGTGGGCAGAGCAATGGCAAATGGAATTTAATTCAGAGAAGTGTGAGGTGATGGACTTTGGGAGGGCTAATATGGAATGGGTATACACATTAAGCGGTAGTCCACTTAATAGTGTAGATGACAAAGGGACCTTGGAGTGCTTGTCCACAGATCCCTGAAAGTAGCAGGCCAGGTATAAGGTGGTTAAGAAGACATATGTAATGCTTGCCTTTATTGGCCAAGGCATAGAATATAATAGCAGGGAGGTTAGGGTTAAGTTGTATAATACTTTAGTTAGGCAACAGCTGGAGTACTGTGTGCAGTTCTGGTCACCGTATTACAGGAAGGACATGATTGCACTAGAGAGGGTGCAGCGGAGATTTACTTGGATGCTGCCTGGAATGGAGAATCTTAGTTATGAGAACAGATTGGATAGGCTGGGTTATTCTCATTGGAACAGAGGAGGTTGAGAGGAAACCTCATTGAGGTGAACAAAATATTCAGGAGCCTGGACATAGTGGATAGTAAGGGTCTATTTCCATTGGTGGAGGGGTACGAGGGGCATTGTTTTAGCGTGAGTTGGTGGAAGGTTTAGGAGGGTTTTGGGGGGGGTGGGGGGTGGTTCTTTACACAGAGGGTTGTGGGGATCTGGAACTCGCAGCCTAGAAGAGTGGTGGATGCAGAAACCCTCACCACTTTTAAGAGATGGTTGGATAGGCACTTGAAGTGCCATAACCTGCAGGGTTACAAACCTAGAGCTGGTAACTGGGATTAGACTGGATGACCTTTTGTTGGACGGTGCAGCTATAATGGTAAGTACTGCAGGGAATAGAATACGGCCAGGGTGATCTCCTGGACTCATTTCAATCACCTGGATGGGTCGGAGAGGAATTTTCAGATTTTTTTCTCCCTAAATTGGCCTGGGTTTTTTTTTTATCGGTTTTTGCCTCTCCCAGGAGATCACATGGCTCTGGTTGGTGTCGAATGTAGAATGTTTCAGTATAAGGTGTGTCGCAGTTGTGTGAAGCGGACTGGTTGGGCTGAGTGCTCTTTGCCTTTCTGTCATTGTTCAAAGGTTTAAATATAACCTTTAGGGCTGCTGACCAAGGGCCATGCAGCTTTTTGTCGGCCGGTGCGGACACGATGGACTGAAATGGCCTGCTTCTGTGCTGTAAATTTCTATGTTCCTATATTTCTATTATATGAAAGGGCTGCGTACTGACTGAATAAACTGATCTATTGATCACAATCTTACCACCTGTGCTTCAGCGGGTAGCACACTCGCTTCTGATTCAGAAGGTTGTGGGTTCAAGTCCCAATCCAGTGCAGTGATGCAAGAGTGCTGCACTGTTGGAGGTGCAATCTATAGGAAGAGACTTTAAACCGAAGCCCCTTCAGCTCTTTCAGGTGGATGGAATAGATCCCACGGCCACTATTTTAAAGACGAGCAGGTCAGTTATCCGCGGTGTCCTGGCCAATACTTACTCCTCGATCACCATAATACAAGAGCTTATCTGGTCTTTATCACAATGCTGTTTGTGGGAGCTTGCTGTGCGTGAAATGGCTGCCGCCTTTCCAACATGACTAAAGTGTCTCCATTTCAAAAAGTACTTCATTGGCTGCGAAGCACATTCAGAAGTCCGATGGTCGTGAAAGGCGCAATATAAATCCAAGTCTCTATTTCTCTGCTTAATATTAAATCCCTACAGTTGATAAGCTGGGAGTGTCCTGACCAGGTGATCCTCAGTCGATCTCAGTTATAAACCGGTTAATGTCTGTTGAACATGTTATAGTATTTCTGGAAGGTTATTTGTGTCTTCCTTCGTGAAGACAGAACTAAAGTATTTGTTTAACTGCTCCGCCATTTCTTTGTTCGCCATTATAAATTCACCTGAATCTGACTGCAAGGGACTACGTTTGTTTTCATTAATCTTTTTCTCTTCACATATCTATAGAAGCTTTTGCAGTCAGTTTTTATGTTCACAGCAAACTTCCTCTCATAATTTATTTTCCCCCTCCAAATTAAGCCCTTTGTCTTCCCCTGCTGTATTACAAAATTCTCTCAATCCTCAGGTTTGCTGCTTTTTCTGGCTAATTTATAGACCTCTTCCTTGGATTTAACACTATCCTTAATTTCCCTTGTTAGCCATAGTGGAGCCACCTTCCCCGTTTTATTTTTACTCCAGACAGGGATGTACAATTGCTGAAGTTCATCCATGTGATCTTTAAATGTTTGCCATTTCCTATCCACCGTCAACCCTTTAAGTATCACTCGCCAGTCTATTCAAGCCAATTCCCTTCATACCATCGAAGTTACCTTTCCCCAAGTTCAGGACTCTAGTCTCTGAATTAACTGTGTCACTATTCATCTTAATAAAGAATTCTACCATATTATGATCACTCTTGATGACGTCATTCAAGAATTTGTGATTGTGGCGAGCAACAAATCTGATTGGTTTTTTTAAACAGCCAATCATAGAGATACAGAACAATAGATATTGACATGGCGGCCAATGAACCAATCACATTCATTGCCTTCACTCACCCCTCATTAGCATAGGGCTGTGGGCAGAGTGTGGTGCTGCTCATATAATGTGGGCTCGGAGCAGAGTTTCCTCAAATCTGCGCCGGACTGAACGACATGATGTCTGATGGAAAGTAAAGTTACCGCCAAGAACCTAATCAAGAAAACATCACCGAAGGGCAGCAAGAAGCGCAGAAGGTCGAGGAAGGAGAGTTACTTCAACATCTACAAAGTGATGAAGCAGGTTCACCCCGATACCGACATCTTCTCCAGGGCCATGGGCATCATGAACTCGGTTGTGAACGGTATTTTGGAGCGCATCGGCGGTGAGGCTTCCCGCCTGGACCATTACAACAAGCTCCGCACCATCAGCTCCCGGGAGATCCAGACCGCCGTGCGCCTGCTGCTGCCCGGGGAGCTGGCCAAGCACGCCGTGTCGGAAAGGACAAAGGCGGTGACCAAGTTCACCAGCTGCAAGTGAAACTGCGCGCTGTCCTGAGAGATCAAACACAACGGCTCTTTTAAGAGCCACCCACAACCTTTCTGAAAGAGCTGAACAAACGCATCACCCTTTAGCCTCAAATCACTAATTATTTCCTGAACAAGTGTGTGCGAACCTTTGCACTTCCAGCTGTAGATTTAGTTTTGAATTCTCCGATAAGCAGCTTCACTGTCCGGTTCAACCTCAGTGTCGCTGGAATTTCCCGCCCACAAACTACAAACACGGTCCCTGCTCGCTGTTTCCCTTTGCTCTCAGACCCGTTCATTTACACCGCCGGCCGAATTAAGAGCTTGTTTAGGGGCTGAGACTCAGGTTTCAATCACACATTCTCTCTCGCAAGCCCTTTTCAAGTTTATTTTTCAATTTCTGTTGCGGCTCAATCCGTTTATTAACCCGACACTCCCCGCAGTGTAACAACCCAGAATGGGAGTTCTTACAGAGACCAGAACCGGGGACAGTTTGAACTCTCTGTCCCTCTTCTCTTTTCACAGAGGGACTCCCAGTTCTGGGCTCACTCCCGCCTCTGTGCAGCATCGATCAATAATCTATGAACGCTCACTTTTACCAAGATTGAGTTGGAATGTGTCCCATTACAGAATCAGTGAGGATTGATACCCGCCTATTACAGAGAGATTGAAACAGTACCCAAATTTCATCCTGATTGTAACAGCCTGGAATTTGCAAGTGAAATATTGATTAACATAAAAGGAAACAAAAAGTGTTTGGAAATATTTGGCTAATAGTAAAGTTACAAACATAATCCGCAATTTTAACAAATATTGACGGGATGTTTGAATTTCTAAATCGTTCGAGGACTGACTGTTGAGAACAATCATTTCCGCCTAGGTTTCATTGGCGGGCTAAACAGGCTGCGATTGGTCATCAGAAATGACCAATGAAATTCACCACAGAGCGACCAATCACATAGACATAGAAACATAGAAAATAGGTGCAGGATTAGGCCATTCGGCCCTTCTAGCCTGCACCGCCATTCAATGAGTTCATGGCTGAACATGCAACTTCAGTACCCCATTCCTGCTTTCTCGCCATACCCCTTGATCCCCCGAGTAGTAAGGACCTCATCTAACTCCTTTTTGAATATATTTAGTGAATTGGCCTCAACAACTTTCTGTGGTAGAGAATTCCACAGGTTCACCACTCTCCGGGTGAAGAAGTTTCTCTTCATCTCAGTCCTAAATGGCTTACCGCTTATCCTTAGACTGTGACCCCTGGTTCTGGACTTCCCCAACATTGGGAACATTCTTCCTGCATCTTACCTGTCTAAACTCATCAGAATTTTAAATGCTTCTATGAGGTCCCCTCTCATTCTTCTGAACTCCAGTGAATACAAGCCCAGTTGATCCAGTTTTTCTTGATAGGTCAGTCCCGCCATCCCGGGAATCAGTCTGGTGAACCTTCGCTGCACTCCCTCAATAGCAAGAATGTCCTTCCTCCGGTTAGGAGACCAAAACTGTACACAATACTCCAGGTGTGGCCTCACCAAGGCCCTGTACAACTGTAGCAACACCTCCCTGCCCCTGCACTCAAATCCCCTCGCTATGAAGGCCAACATGACATTTGCTTTCTTAACCGCCTGCTGTACCTGCATGCCAACCTTCAATGACTGATGTACCATGACACCCAAGTCTTGTTGCACCTCCCCTTTTCCTAATCTGTCACCATTCAGATAATAGTCTGTCTCTCTGTTTTTACCACCAAAGTGGATAACCTCACATTTATCCATATTATACTTCATCTGCCATGCATTTGCCCACTCACCTCACCTATCCAAGTCACTCTGCAGCCTCATAGCATCCTCCTCGCAGCTCACACTGCCACCCAACTTAGTGTCATCCGCAAATTTGGAGATACTACATTTAATCCCCTCGTCTAAATCATTAATGTGCAATGTAAACAGCTGGGGCCACAGCACAGACCTTGCGGTACCCCACTCGTCACTGCCTGCCATTCTGAAAAGTACCCATTTACTCCTACTCTTTGCTTCCTGTCTCACAACCAGTTCTCAATCCATGTCAGCACACTACCCCCAATCCCATGTGCTTTAACTTTGCACATTAATCTCTTGTGTGAGACCTTGTCGAAAACCTTCTGAAAGTCCAAATATACCACATCAACTGGTTCTCCCTTGTCCACTCTACTGGAAACATCCTCAAAAAATTCCAGAAGATTTGTCAAGCATGATTTCCCTTTCACAAATCCATGCTGACTTGGACCTATCATGTCACCTCTTTCCAAATGCGCTGCTATAACATCCTTAATAATTGATTCCATCATTTTACCCACTACCGATGTCAGGCTGACCGGTCTCTAATTCCCTGTTTTCTCTCTCCCTCCTTTTTTAAAAAGTGGGGTTACATTGGCTACCCTCCACTCAATAGGAACTGATCCAGAGTCAATGGAATGTTGGAAAATGACTGTCAATGCATCCGCTATTTCCAAGGCCACCTCCTTAACTACTCTGGGATGCAGTCCATCAGGCCCTGGGGATTTATCGGCTTTCAATCCCATCAATTTCCCCAACACAATTTCCCGACTAATAAGGATTTTGCTCAGTTGTTCCTCATTGCTAGACCCTCTGACCCCTTTTATATCCGGAAGGTTGCTTGTGTCCTCCTTAGTGAATACCGAACCAAAGTACTTGTTCAATTGGTCCGCCATTTCTTTGTTCCCCGTTATGACTTCCCCTGATTCTGACTGCAGGGGACCTATGTTTGTCTTTACTAACCTTTTTCTCTTTACATATCTATAGAAACTTTTGCAATCCGTCTTAATGTTCCCTGCAAGCTTCTTCTCGTACTCCATTTTCCCTGCCCTAATCAAACCCTTTGTCCTTCTCTGCTGAGTTCTAAATTTCTCCCAGTCCCCGGGTTCGCTGCTATTTCTGGCCAATTTGTATGCCACTTCCTTGGCTTTAATACTATCCCTGATTTCCCTTGATAGCCATGGTTGAGCCACCTTCCCTTTTTTATTTTTACGCCAGACAGGAATGTACAATTGTTGTCGTTCATCCATGCGGTCTCTAAATGTCTGCCATTGCCCATCCACAGTCAACCCCTTAAGTATCATTCGCCAATCTATCCTAGCCAATTCACGCCGCATACCTTCAAAGTTAGCCTTCTTTAAGTTTTGGACCATGGTCTCTGAATTAACTATTTCATTCTCCATCCTAATGCAGAATTCCACCATATTATGGTCACTCTTCCCCAAGGGGCCTCGGACAACGAGATTGCTAATTAATCCTCTCTCATTACACAACACCCAGTCTAAGATGGCCTCCCCCCTCGTTGGTTCCTCGACATATTGGTCTAGAAAACCATCCCTTATGCACTCCAGGAAATCCTCCTCCACCGTATTGCTTCCAGTTTGGTTAGCCCAAGCTATGTGCATATTAAAGTCAACCATTATAACTGCTGCACCTTTATTGCATGCACCCCTAATTTTCTGTTTGATGCCCTCCCCAACATCACTACTACTGTTTGGAGGTCTGTGCAGAACTCCCACTGAAGTTTTTTGCCCTTTGGTGTTCTGCAGCTCTACCCATATAGATTCCACATCATCCAAGCTCATGTCCTTCCTAACTGTTGCATTAATCTCCTCCTTAACCAGTAATACTACCCCACCTCCTTTTCCTTTTATTCTATCCTTCCTGCATGTTGAATACCCCTGGATGTTGAGTTTCCAGCCCTGATCATCCTGGAGCCACGTCTCTGTAATCCCAATCACATCATATTTGTTAACATCTATTTGCACAGTTAATTCATCCACCTTATTACAGATACTCCTTGCATTAAGACACAAAGCCTTCAGGCTTGTTTTTTTAACACCTTTTGTCCTTTTACAAGTTTGCTCCCTGCATTCCTACAGAAGGTATAAGGAAGGCAGATGTGGGAGGAGTTTCTCATTCTTTCGCCGAACGTGTGGATTTTGGAAACGTCTAGAAGCGGAAAAACCAGCGGTAAACCTCAGGCCAAGGCCAAATTTCGATCCTCCTGGGCCGGACTGCAGTTCCCTGTGGGCCGTGTTCACAGGCTCCTGCGGAAGGGGAACTACGCTGAGCGTGTGGGTGCCGGAGCCCCGGTCTACATGGCTGCTGTGCTCGAGTATCTGACAGCTGAAATCCTGGAGCTGGCCGGCAACGCGGCCCATGGCAACAAGAAGACCCGCATCATCCCCAGACACCTGCAGCTGGACACCTGCAGCTGGACATCTGCAACGACCAGGAGCTCAACAAGTTGCTGGGAAAGGTGGCCATCACTCAGAGCGGTGTGCTGCCTAATATCCAGGCTGTGCTGCTGCCTAAGAAAACCACCAGTGTGTCCAAGAGCAAGTAAAGCGGACAGGATATAATCTAATAAACCAAAGACTCTTTTCAGAGCCACCCACAGTTTCTGTGAAAGTGCAGGTGAATAGAAACATAGAAAATAGGTGCAGGAGTAGGCCATTCGTCCCTTCTAGCCTTCACCGCCATTCAATGAGTTCATGGCTGAACATGCGACTTCAGTACCCCATTCCTGCTTTCTCGCCATACCCCTTGATCCCCCTAGTAGTAAGGACTACATCTAATTCCTTTTTGAATATATTCAGTGAATTGGCCTCAACAACTTTCTGTGGTAGAGAATTCCACAGGTTCACCACTCTCTGGGTGAAGAAGTTTCTCCTCATCTCAGTCCTAAATGGCTTACCCCTTATCCTTAGACTGTGACCCCTGGTTCTGGACTTCCCCAACATTGGGAACATTCTTCCTGCATCTACCCTGTCTAAACCCGTCAGAATTTTAAATGTTTCTATGAGATCCCCTCTCATTCTTCTGAACTCCAGTGAATACAAGTCCAGTTGATCCAGTCTTTCTTGAGATGTCAGTCCCGCCATTCCGGGAATCAGTCTGGTGAACCTTCCCTGCACTCCCTCAATAGCAAGAATGTCCTTCCTCAAGTTAGGAGACCAAAACTGCACACAATACTCCAGGTGTGGCCTCAGCAATGTTCTATGGATTACAGTTATTGTTGGATCTATGGATCATAATTATCCCAGATCTAGTTTAATATATTAAATCTCTGCAATGAAGCTGGGCGTTTCCTGATCTCGGTTATAACCCAGTCACTCTCTGTCGGACAAGTAGAAAGCTAGATCACCAAACTGCCGCAGGTTTGCTGTTAGCGAATATTCTGATCAGTGAATCAATATAGAGAGAGACCGACTTCAGAGAAATATAAAACAGACGGAACCTGAACGTGAGACTCGCCTTCAGTGAACACGCTGTGTGAGCCGAATATAAAGAGATGTTAAGAACCGAGTATAAAGGGAATGAGCGGTTGATGGGCCCAACGTTTCTGACTGAGTATTCATTTATTGGTTCAAAGTCCTTTTTAAAGCTATGGGAGACGCAAATGAATGATTTTCGTCAACATTAATTTCATTGACAATTATTCTTCGTTATAAAATGCTGCTATTACAAGCTCATATAAATCATTTCTGACCTGACAGGGATAGTAAAATTACATCAGTTGCGATGGCCGGGAATCAAACCCGGGTCAACTGCTTGGAAGGCAGCTATGCTCCACACTACCCACACCATAAGCGTTCTATTTACAGACTAATTTGCGGCTCTTAAGTGGGACAGATACTGTGTTCAGTAATCAGAATATAAGCATGATGCAGAGACACTTTCCCTCCGATTAAAAACAGTCACTGTGAATAGTTAACTTGCTTGGGCTGAGCTTGGGCCCACAAATCTACCACCAAGCTCATGGTCTACAGGGCTGTAGTAATACCCGCCCTTCTGTACGGATCTGAGGCATGGACGATGTTTCGAAGCCACCTCAAGTCGCTGGAGATATATCACCAATGATGCCTCTGTAAGATCCTGCAAATCCCCTGGGAGGACAGGTGCACCAACATCAGTGTCCTCGACCAGGCTGACATCCCCAGTATTGAAGCACTGACTATACTCGATCAGCTCCGTTAGGCAGGCCACAGAGTTCACATGCCAGATACGAGACTCCCGAAGCAAATGCTTTATGTGGAGCTCCTTCATGGTAAACGAGCCAAAGGAGGAATGTAGGGAGCGAACTTGTGATTGGTCGCTTTGTGGTGCATTTCATTGGTCTTTTCCGATAACCAATTACAGTCTGCTTAACCCACTAATGAAAGTAGAGCTGAAATTACTGTCTCTAACAGTCAGAATAACGAATTTTTTATTCAAAAACCCCGCCAAGAATTTTATAAAATAGCGGATTATGTTAATAAATTCACCATTAGTCAAAGATTTGTCAACACGTTTTAATTTATTTCGTCTTATTCCACATATCGCTTGCAAGTTCCAGGCTGTGGCATGCGTACTATGTGGCCTTCCCAGCGAAGCTGATCGAGTGTGGTCAGTGCTACAATACTGGGGCTGTTAGCCTGGTCGAGGACACTGATGTTGGTGTGCCTGTCCTCCCAGGGGATTTGCAGGATCTTACGGAGACATCGTTGGTGATATATCTCCAGCGACTGGAGGTGCCTTCTATACATCATCAGATCCATACAGGAGGGCGGGTATTACTGCAACCCTTATGACCATGAGTTTGGTGGTAGGTTGAGGGACTGGTCTTCAAACACTCTTTTCCTCAGACGGCCAAAGGCTGCACTGGCGCACTGGAGGCGATGCTGAATCTCCGCATCAGTGCCTGCCTTTGTTGATAAGAGGCTCTCGAGATATGGGAAATGGTCCACGTTGTCCAGGGCCATGCCGTGGATCTTGATGATTGGAGGGCAGTGCAGTGCGGCGGTGACAGGCTGGTGGAGGACCTTTGTCTTTTGGATGTTAAGCGTAAGGCCCAGGCTTTTATATGCCTCAGTGAATACATTGACTATGTCCTGGAGTTCAGCCTCTGAGTGTGCACAGACGCAGGCATCGTCCGCATACTGCAGCTCAACGACAGAGGTTGGGGTGATCTTGGACCTGCCGTGGAGGTGGTTTAGGTTAAACAGCTTCCCACTGATTCTGTAGTTTAATTCCACTCCAGCGGGAGGCTTGTTGATTGTGAGGTGGAGCATGGCAGCGAGGAAGATTGAGAAGAGGGTTGGAGCGATAATGCAGCCCTGTTTGACCCCGGTCCGGACGCAGATTGGGTCTGTAATGGATCCGTTGGTAAGGATCACGGCCTGCATGTCATCATGAAGCAGGCGAAGGATGTTGACAAACTTTTGCGGGATCCGAAATGGAGGAGGACGCTCCATAGACCCTCATGGTTGACAGCGTCAAAGGCCTTTGTAAGATCGAAAAAGGCCATGTATAAGGGCTGGCGCTGCACCCTGCATTTTTCCTGCAACTATCACGCTGCACAGATCATGTCTGTTGTGCCCCGTAGGGGAAGAAATCCGCATTGTGATTTCGGGAGGAGCTCCTCAGCCACAAGGAGAAGACGATTGAGGAGAACTCGAGCAACAACTTTCCCAGTAGCTGATAGCAGGGAGATTCCCCTCTAGTTGCTGCAGTCCGACTTGTCTCTTTTTAAAAAATGGTCACAATCACTGTAGATTGTAAATAGTTGGGGTCCCAGCACTGATCCCTGTGGTACCCTACGTGTTACTGATTGCCAACCCGGGAATGAACCATTTATCCTGACTCCCTGTTTTTTGTTAGTTAGCCAATCCTCTATCCATGCTACTATATTACCCCCAAGCCCGTGAACTTTTATCTTGTGCAGAAGGTGTCGCGTCCCATGTATTTAGAATCACAGAAATTTACGGAGTAGAAGGAGGCCATTCTGGCCCATCGTGTCCACACCGGCCGACAAAGAGCTGCAGGGCTCTTGGTCAATAGCCCTAAAGGTTATATATAAACCTATGAACAATGACGGAAAGGCAAAGAGCACCCAGCCCAACCAGTCCACCTCACACAACTGCGATACTCCTTATACTGAAACATTCTGCACTCCACCCGAACCAGAGCCATGTGATCTCCTGGGAGAGGTAAAAACCAGATAAAAACCCACGCCAATTTATGGAGAAAAAATCTGGGAAAATTCCTCTCCGACCCATCGAAGCAATCGAAACTAGTCCAGGAGATCACCCTGGCCATATTCTATTCCCTGCAGTACTTACCATTATATCTGCGCTATCCAACAAAAGGTCATCCAGTCTAATCCCAATTACCAGCTCTAGGTCTGTAACCCTGCAGGTTAGGGCACTTTAAGTGCCCATCCAACCATCTCTTAAAAGTGGTGAGGGTTTCTGCATCCACCACTCTTCCAGGCAGCGAGTTCCATTTCCCACAACCCTCTGCGTAAAGAAGACCCCCCTCAAACTATGCCCCCTCGTAATACACTCCTCCACCAATGGAAATCGACCATTACTATTCACTATGTCCAGGACCCTCAATATTTTGTACACCTCAACGAGGTCTCCTTTCAACCTCCCTTATTCCAATGAGAACAAACCCAGCCTATTCAATCTGTCCTCATAACTAAGATTTTGCATTCCAGGCAACATCCTAGTAAATCGCCTCTGCACCCTCTCTACTGCAATCATGTCCTTCCTATAATACAGCAACCAGAACTGCATGCAATACTCCAGCTGTGGCCTAACCAAAGTATTATACAATTTAAGCATAACCTCCCTGCTCTTACATTCTATGCCTCGGCCAATAAAGGCATGCATTATGTATGCCTTCTTAATCACCTTATGTACCTGGCCTGCTACTTTCAGGGATCTGTGGACAAGCACCCCAAGGTCCCTTTTTTCATCTACACTATTAAGTGGCCTACCGTTTAATGTGTATACCAATTCCGTATTAGCCCTCCCAAAGTGCTTCACCTCATACTTCTCTGAATTAAATTCCATTTGCCATTGCTCTGCCCACCTGACCAGTAGATTGATATCCTCCTTTCCTCTTCATTATCAATCACACAGCCAATTTTAGTGTCGTCTGCAAACTTCTTAATCATACTCCCTATATTCAAATCCAGGTCATTGATATATACTTCAAAAAGCAAGGGACCCAATACTGAGCCCTGCAGAACCCCACTGGAAACATCCTTCTAGTCACAAAAACATCCAGCAATCATTACCCTTTGCTTCCTACCTCCAAGCCAATTTTGGATCCAACTTGCCACTTTGCCGTGGACCCCATGGGCTTTATCCTTCATGACCAGTCTGCCATGTGGGACCTTATCAAGTGCCTTGCTAAAGTCCATATACTGCATCATACGCACTACCCTCATCGACCGTCTTGGTTACCTCCTCAAAAAATTCAATCAGGTTAGTCAAACACAATCTTCACTTAACAAATCCATCCTGCCTTTCAGGATTGTTTCCAATAATTTTTCCACACTTGAGGTTGGCTGACAGGCCTATAATTACTCGGCCTATCCCTTCCTTTCTGCCTTCTTAGACAAGGTTACCACATTAGCAGTCCTCCAATCCTCCGGCACCATGCCCAAACCAAAGAGGACTGGAAAATGATAGTCAAGGCCTCTGCTATTTCCTCTTTTGCATTTGTTCCTGGGATGTGGGCGTCGCTGGCGAGGCCGGCATTTATTTCCCATCCACAATCGCCCCTTGAGAATGTGGTGGTGAGCCGCCTTCTTGAACCGCTGCAGTCCGTGTGGTGAAGGTGCTGTTAAGGAGGGAGTTCTAAACTTGCGTAAACTAGAGGTGATCCAAAACTCGGCTGCCCCATGTCCTAACTCGCACCGAGTCCCACTCACCCATCACCCCCTGTGCTCACTGCCCCGTGTCCTAACTCGCACCAAGACCCGCTCACCCATCACCCCCCTGTGCTCACTGCCCCATGTCCTAACTCACACTGAGTCCCGCTCACCCATCACCCTCTATGCTCACTGCCCTGCGTCCTAACTCACACCAAGTCCCACTCACCCATCACCCCCTGTGCTCACTGCCCCGTGTCCTAACTCACACCAAGTCCCACTCACCCATCACCCGCTGTGCTCACTGCCCTGCGTCCTAACTCACAACAAGTCCCGCTCACCCATCACCCCCTGTGCTCACTGCCCCAAGTCCTAACTCACACCAAGTCCCACTCACCCATCACCCCCTGTGCTCACTGCCCCAAGTCCTAACTCACACCAAGTCCCACTCACCCATCACCCACTGTGCTCACTGCCCCAAGTCCTAACTCACACCAAGTTCAGCTCACCCATCACCCCCTGTATTCACTGCCCCATGTCCGAACTCACACCGAGTCCCGCTCACCCATCACCCTCTATGCTCACTGCCCTGCGTCCTAACTCACACCAAGTCCCACTCACCCATTACCCCTTGTGCTCACTGCCCCAAGTCCTAACTCACACCAAGTCCCACTCACCCATCACCCCCTGTGCTCACTGCCCTGCGTCCTAACTCACACCAAGTCCCGCTCACCCATCACCCCTGTGCTCACTGCCCCGTGTCCGAACTCACATCGAGTCCCGCTCACCTATCACACCCTTTGCTCGTTGATCTATATTAGCATCCCGCTTAAGCAAAGCCTCGATTTCAAAATTCTCATCCTTGTTTACAAATCCCTCCATATCTGTTGCTCCTCCCTATCTCTGTAACCTCCTCCAGCCGCTACATCACTCCCTATCTTTTTAACCTCCTCTAGCTCATACACCCCTCCCGATCTCAGCAACATCCTCCAGCATGTACACCCCCCCATCTCTATAATCTCCTCCAGCCACTACACACCCCCTATCTCTGTAACCTCCACCAGCCCCTACACCCTCCCTATCTCTGTAACCTCCTCCACCCCGACACCCTTCCCTATCTCTGTTACCTCCTCCAGCTCCTACACCCCTCCGTATCTGTATAACCTCCAGCCCCTACAGCCCTCCCTATCTCTGTAACTCCCTCCAGCCCCTACACCCCTCACTATCTCTGTAACCTCCTCCAGCCCCTACACCCTTCCCTATCTCTGTAACCTCCTCCAGCACCTACACACCTCCCTATCTCTGTAACCTCCTCCAGCCGCTACATCCCTCCCTATCTCTGTAACCTCCTCCAGCACCTACATACCTCCCTATCTCTGTAACCTCCTCCAGCCCTACACCACTCCCTATCTCTGTAGCCTCCTCCTGCCCCTACACTCCTCATCTTTGTAATCTCCTCCCCCCTACACACCCCCTATCTCTGTAACCTCCACCAGCCCCTACACCCTCCCTATCTCTGTAACCTCCTTCACTCCTCCCTATCTCTGTAACCTCCTCCACCCCTACACCCCTCCCTATCTCTGTTACCTCCTCCAGCTCCTACACCCCTCCGTATCTGTATAACCTCCAGCCCCTACAGCCCTCCCTAACTCTGTAACTCCCTCCAGCCCCTACACCCCTCACTATCTCTGTAACCTCCTCCAGCCCCTACACCTTTCCCTATCTCTGTAACCTCCTCCAGCACCTACACCCCTCCCTTTCTCTGTAACCCCCTCCAGCCCCTACATACCTCCCTATCTCTGTTAATTCCACCAACCCCTACAACCCTCGCTGTCTCTGCAATCTCCTCCAGCCCCTACATTCCTCCCTATCTCTGTAACCTTCTCCAGCCCTTACATCCCTCCCTATCTCTGTAACTTCCTCCAGCCCCTCGCCCCTCCCTGTGTCTGTAACTCGCTCCAGCACCTAACACCATCCTATCTCTGTAACCTCCTCCAGCCCGCACAACCCTCCCTGTCTCTGTAATCTCCTCCAGCCCCTACACCCCTCCCTGTGTCTGTAACCTCCTCCAGCCCCTCGCATCTCCCTATCTCTGTAACCTCATCCAGCCCGTACAACCCTCCCTGTCTCTGTAATCTCCTCCAGCCCCTACACCCCTCCCTATCTCTGTAACCCCCTACAGCCCTCCCTATCTCTGTAACCTCCTCGAGTTCCAAAACTCCCCGAGATGTATGCGCTCCTCTAATTCTCCTGAGCATCCCTGATTATAATCGCTCCACCATCGGTGGCCGTGCCTTCTGTTGCCTGAGTCCCAAGCTCTGGAGCTCCCTCCCTGAACCTCTCCCCCTCTCTACTTCTATCCTCCTTCAAGATGCTGCTTAAAACGGACCTCTTTGACCGAGCTTTTGGTCACCTGCCCTAATTTCTCCGATAATGATAGAGCACAGAATCAGGCCATTCAACCTCAGCAACCACTTGCATTGATATAGCGCCTTTAGCCGAATAGTATGTCCCAAGCCATTTCACACGGGGCGATTATCAAACAATATTCTAATCAGGGATGTTCAAGGGGCCAGAATTGTCAGGGGGGTTTGTGGGGCTAGAGGGGCTTACAGAGATAGGGAGGGCTGAGGGGCTGGAGGAGGTTACAGAGATAGGGAGGGGTGTAGGGATTGGAGGGGGTTACAGAGATAGGGAGGGGTGAGGGCCATGGAGGGATTTGTGAACACGGATGAGAATTTTGAAATCGAGACTTGATTACTTACACCCAGGACATGGAGTGAGGCTGTCTCCTGGTGGTGAGTTGCTGCATTACAACCATAACATGGAGCGACGCTGCCTCTTCGTGGTGAGTTATTGAATTACACCCAGGACATGGAGCGAGGCTGCCTCCTGGTGGTGAGTTACTGAATTACACCCAGGACATGGAGCGAGGCTGCCTCCTGGTGGTGAGTTACTGAATTACACCCAGGACATTGAGCGAGGCTGCCTCCTGGTGGTGTGCTACTGAATTACACCCAGGGCATGGAGCAAAGCTGCCCCCTGGTGGGGACTTACTGAATTACACCCAGGGCATGGAACGAGGCTGCCTCTTGGTGGTGAGTTATTGTATGATAGCCAGGATAATGGAGCAAGGCTGCCTCCTGGTGGTGAGTTACTGAATTCCATCCAAGACATGGAGCGAGGCTGCATGCTCGTGGTGAGTTACTGAATTACCCCCGGGGCATGGAGCAAGGCTGCCTCCTGGTGGCGAGTTACTGAATTACACCCAGGGCATGGAGCAAGTCTGCCTCCTGGTGGTGAGTTACTGAATTACACCCAGGACATAGAGCGAGGCTGCCTCCTGGTGGTGAGTTACTGAATTCCACCCGGGACATGGAGCGAGGCTGCCTCCTGGTGGTGAGTTATCAGAGGTGAGAAGAGAGGCGAAAAATATGCAGCAATTTGTTGTGCTTGGGAATGGGCTGCCTGAAAGGGTGGTGGAAGCAGATTCAACAGCAAGTTTTAAAAAACAATTGGAAAACACTTCAAAAAGGAAATAATTGCAGGGCAATGGTGAAAGTGCAAGAGGTGGGGCTAATTGGAGAGCTCCACCAAAGAGCCTAGGTGTAATACAATAACTTACCACCAGGAGGCAGCATTCGTTCAAGTTATGGGTGTAATACAATAACTCATCATCAGGTGGCAGGATTCATCCAAGTTCTGGGTGTAATACAGTAACTCACCACCAGGAGGCAGCATTAATCCAAGTTCTGGCTGTAATACAGTAACTCACCACCAGGCGGCAGTAGTAAACTAATTTCTGTGTGTAATACAATAACTCACCACCAGGAGGTACCATTAATCCAAGTTCTGGGTGTAATACGTTAAATCACCACCAGGAGGGAGCATTAACCTAAGTTCTGGGTGTAATACAATAACTAGCTCGTGCTGTACCTGCACTATCAGCCATGTCTCAGTGGGCAGCACCCGCGCCTCTGAGTCAGAAGGTTGTGGGTTCATAGTCCCACTCCAGGGACTGGAGCACATAAATGCAAGCAGACACTCCCAGTGCAGTACTGAGGGAGCACCGCACTGTCGGAGGGGCAGTACTGAGGGAGCACCGCACTGTCGGAGGGGCAGTACTGAGGGAGCACCGCACTGTTGGAGGGGCAGTACTGAGGGAGCACCGCACTATCGGAGGGGCAGTACTGAGGGAGCACCGCACTGTCGGAGGGGCAGTACTGAGGGAGCACCGCACTGTTGGAGGGGCAGTACTGAGGGAGCACCGCACTGTCGGAGGGACAGTACTGAGGGAGTGCCACAATGTCGGAGGGGCGGCCCTGAGGGAGTGCCGCACTGTTGGAGGGGCAGTACTGAGGGAGCACTGCACTGTTGGAGGGACAGTACTGAGGGAGTGCCACACTGTCGGAGGGACAGTACTGAGGGAGTGCCACACTGTCGGAGATGCTGTCTTTCAGATGAGACGTTAAACCGAGGCGTTAAAGACGTTAAACTCTCAGGTGGATGTAAAAGTTCCCAGGGCACTATTTGGAAGAAGAGCAGGGGAGTTCTCGCCGATTTCCTGGGGACAATATTTATCCCTCAATCAACATAACAAAAACAGATTATCTGGTCATTATCACTTGGCTGTGTGTGGAATCTTGCTGTGCACAAATTGGCTGCCGCGTTTCCCACAATACAACAGTGAGCACACCCCAAAAGTACGTCATTGGCCATAAAGTGATTGAGACGTCCGGTGGCCATGAAAGGCCCTATATAATTGCATGTCTTTCTTTCTTCTTGTATCTAACCCGTGCTGGACCTGCCCTGGGAGAGTACGGTAAAGATACTATATAAATATAAGTTGTTGTTGTGTTTGATGACACCCTGTAATACCCACCCAGCCCTGCAGGGGGGCGCTTCACACTGCATCCATCGCTTCAGCCAATGGCAGCAGCTCCTCTTCTTGAATGGGCAGCCGCATCAGCCAATGGCAGAGTCGTCCGGCTGTGAGGGAATCTGCCTGCTCGGCTGGGTGATGGACAGCTCCCGCCAACCAATCACAAGGCCGCTCCAGCTCCCCTTCCGTCACTGTCCCAGCGCCATTGCGTCATCGCGCTTCTGACCGCACGGCCCCTCTCTGGGATCGCCCTGAAAGCGGAGCCGCCCATCCGCGCAAATATTGGTTATACAACTATAATTCAGTCCCGACCCCATTAAAGCGGGAACCGGATTGTGGAAAGTCAGGGGGTGGGAGAGGAGGGGAAAGGGTGGAAAGAAATGCAGGGGCAGGGTGATACAAGATGGTAAAGGGAGAAGATAGGAAAGAAGAAAGAAACACTTGCATTTATATAGCGCCTTTCACTGCCACCGGACGTCACAAAGCGCTTTACAGCCAATGAACTACTTTTGGAGTGTGGTTACTGTTGTAATGTGGGAAACGGAGAAAGGGAGGAAAGGGAGAAATACGTCACAGAATTTCTTTGTATCACAGAATTATCTTAGGCAGACCCTCGTATCGAGGATGACAGATGTTTCAATGAAGGACCTAATATTCCGGATCCCGAACTACATCCTGAAGAGTGGAAGATGCCTGTGTGTGGATTGTACACCAGCCACCACACGGGCTTGACAGAGCAAGGTCTTGGTCCAGTGGCAAGGGTTAACCAGGACCATTGGAGACCTGCTCTGCTACACCGATAAATCCCTCCATGGCATCACCTCTCCCTATCTCTGTAACCTCCTCCAGCTCCTACACCCCTCCCTATATCTGTAACCTCCTCCAGCCCATACAACCCTCCCTATCTCTGTAATGTCCTCCAGCCCCTACACCTCTCCCTATCACTGTAAACGACTCCAGCCCCGACACCCCTCCCTATCTCTGTAACCCCTCCAGCCCCTACACCGCTCCCTATCTCTGTAACTGCCTCCAGCATATCACCATTATCTATCTCTGTAACCTCCTCTAGCCCCTACACCCCTATGTATCTCAGTAACCTCCTCCAGCCTCTACGCCCCTCCGTATCTCAGTAACTCCTCCAGCCCTACATCCCTCCCGATCTCTGTAACCTCCTCCAGTCCCTACACACGTCCCTATCCCTGTAATCTCCTCCAGCCCCTATATCCCCCCTATCTCTGTAACCTCCTCCAGCCCTAAACCTCTCCCTATCTCTGTAACCTCCTGCAGCCCCAACTATTATGCTCATAATAAAGTAATGTAACTGAGTACTGTAGACATGACTAAGTGTGACCTTAGCTCCTTTAATCAAACTCCAGAGTGCCAGTACAGCATGGGAGGTCTGCTTATATACAGTGCTCCCAAGGGATGCTGGGATCCCTTGGGACTCCAACAGGTATACCCTCTGGTGGCAGTGTATGATATAGGTTACCTAAGGTTGCATACATAACATCACTCCCTCCCAATGTCAATAGTACACTTATTTACAGGGTGAGAATATCTGGGGCATTTCACTCCCTTGTCAATCGTCTCGGTACAAATGCAGGTGTGGGTGAGTTTGTTGGTCCGTCACTGGGCTGCTAGGCAGCTGGTCTTGCCGGGCTGCAGGTAATGGTGAATTCAGCTTCGTGGTCGACCGTGATGTCGGTTACTACTTGTGTGTATTGGTGGGTCGAAGTTGGTGGTGTCCTCTTCGGGTTGCTCGTGCCTGTTTGTGAATCGCAATTTGGTTTGGTCCAAATGCTTTCTGCAAGTTAGTCCATTAGCAAGTTTGACCTGAAACACCCTATTCCCCTCTTTGGCTATGGCCGTGCCAGCGAGCCATTTGGGACCATGTCCATAGTTGAGTACAAATACAGGGACATTGACTTCAATATCGCGTGAAAAGTTTGCGCGATCATGGTACATGCTTTGTTGATGTTGCCTGCCCCCGCCGTGATCATGGAGATCAGGGTGAACAAGAGAGAGCCTTGTTTTGAGCGCCCTTCTCATGAACAGTTCGGCTGGGGGAACCCCAGTGAGCGAGTGGGGTCTGGTGCAGTAGCTGAGCAGGACTCGGGACAGGCAGGTCTGCAGGGAGCCTTCCGACACACGTTTCAAGCTTTGCTTGATGATTTGGACTGCCCATTCTTCCTGGCCATTGGATGCGGGCTTGAACAGCGCAGATGTGACATACTTGATCCCATTGTGGGTCATGAATTCCTTGAATTCAGTACTGGTGAAGCACAGCCCATTGTCGCTGACAAGGACATCAGACAAACCATGCATGGCAAACATAGCTCGTAGGCTTTCGATGGTGGCAGTTGATGTGCTTACAGACATTATTACACACGCAATCCATTTTGAATAAGCATCCGTAACAACCAAAAACGTTTTGCCTAGAAATGGGCCCACAAAGTCAACGTGGATCCTCGAGCATGGTTTGGAGGGCCATGACCACAAACTTAGCGGTGCCTCCCTGGGTGCATTACCCAGTTGAGAGCAAGTGTTGCATTGGCGCATGCATGACTCCAAATCTGAGTCGATGCCGGGCCACCACACCATGGGATCTGGCTATAGCTTTTATCATTACTATGCCTGGGTGGATACTGTGTAGGTCATGTATGAACGTTTCCCTGCCTTTCTTAGGCAAAACCACGATTGCCCCACAAAGGACAGTCTGTCTGTATGGACATTTCAGCTTTGCGCCGCTGGAACGGCTTGATCTCTTCATGCATCTCCACTGGGACGCTGGACCAGTTTCCATGGAGGACACAGTTTTTATACAACGGACAGTAAAGGATCCAGGTTGGTCCACGTCCTGATCTGGCGGGCCGTAATGGGTGACTTTTCATTTTCAAATGCATCCATCACCAAGAGCAATTCTGCAGGCTGTGCCATTTCCACCCCAGTGGTGGGCAATGGTAGCCGACTGAGAGCATCAGCGCAGTTCTCTGTGCCTGGTCTGTGGCGGATTACATAATTATATGCAGACAGCATAAGCGCCCATCTTTGGATACGAGCATAGGCATTGTATTAATCCCTTTGCTCTCTGAGAATAGGGATATGGTCGGTTTCTAACTCAAACTTGAGACCAAACAGATACTGGTGCATTTTCTTCACCCGTAAACGAATGCCAGAGCTGTAGGCCCTTTCGGCCTTGGACAAACTCCTGGATGCATAGGTGACCGGTTGCAATGTTCTCGATTCATTTGCTTGTTGCACACACCTGACCCCATATGAAGACGCATCACAACATAGCACTAAACGTTTACATGGGTTAGAAACATAGAAACATAGAAAATGGGTGCAGGAGTAAGACATTCGGCCATTGGAGCCTGCACCACCATTCAATAAGATCATTCCCTCAGTACTCCTTTCCTGCTTTCTCTCCATACCCCTTGACCCCTTTAGCTGTAAGGGCCATAGCTAACTCCCTCTTAAATATATCCAATGTACGGGCATTAACAACTCTCTGCGGCAGGAAATTCCACAGGTTAACAACTCTCTGAGTGAAGAAGTTTCTCCTCATCTCAGTCCTAAATGGCCTACCCCTTATCCTGAGACTGTGTCCCCTGGTTCTGGACTTCCCCAACATCGGGAACATTCTTCCTGCATCTAACCTGTACAGTCCTGTCAGAATCTTATACGTTTCAAGAGGTCGCCTCTCATCTTTCTAAACTCCAGTGTATAGAGGCCCAGTTGATCCTGTCTCTCCTCATCTGTCAGTCCAGCCATCCCTGGAATCAGTCTGGTGAACCTTCGCTGCACTCCCTCAATAGCAAGAACGTCTTTCCTCAGATCAGAAGACCAAAACTGAACACAATATTCCAGGTGAGGTCTCACCAAGACCCTGTAGAACTGCAGTAAGACCTCCCTGCTCCTATACTCAAATCCCCTAGCTATGAAGGCCAACATACCATTTGCCTTCTTCACGGCCTGCTGAATCTGCATGCCAACTTTCAATGACTGATGAACCATGACACCCAGGTCTCATTGTACCTCCCCTTTTCCTAATCTGCTGCCATTCAGATAATATTCTGCCTTCGTATTTTTGCCCCCAAAGTGGATAACCTCACATTTATCCACATTATACTGCATCTCCCATGCATTTGCCCACTCACCTTTCCAAGTCACCCTGCAGCCTCTTTGCGTCCTCCTCACAGCTCACACCGGGTTTACATGGGTTATACAGAACAAGCAGTTTGTTGGAACATAACAGATTTCTGGCTTTCTCAAAAGCAGCTCCTTGTGATTTCCCCCATACCCAGTCATCTCCCTTGCGTAGCAGCACGTGTAGGGGTTCTAGCAAGGTGCTTAACCCAGGTAGGAAATTACTAAAATAGTTGAGGAGTCGCAGGAACGTCCGCAGCTCCATCACATTCTGTGATCTCGCCACGTTCTTGATGGCCTCGTTCTTGACGTCAGTGGGTCTGATGCCGCCTGCCATAATCTTCTCCCTATGAACTTCACCTCTGGCGCCAGGTAAACACACTTCGAGCATTTCAACCTGAGTCCCACGCAATCTAGCCAACTTAGAACCACTTCTAGGTTCTTCAAGTGTTCGATGGTGTCCCGACCTGTGACCAGTATGTCGTCCTGGAAAACCACAGTGCGCGGAACCGACTTTAGCAGACTCTCCATGTACCTTTGAAAAATTGCCGCGGCCGATCGAATCCCAAACGGGCATCTATTGTAGATGAACAGACCTTTGTGCGTGTTGATGCAGGTGAGCCCTTTCGAAGGCCGAAGTCAGGTCCAACTTGGTGAACGTCTTTCCTCCAGCCAGGGCCGCAAATAAGTCGTCTGCCTTGTGTAGGGGATACTGGTCCTGTAGCGAAAAATTGTTAATCATTACTTTATAATTCCCACAAATTCTGACCATGCCATCGCCTTTGAGAACCGGAACAATTGGACTGGTCCACTCGTTGACCTCCACTGGCGCGATGATGCCTTCTCGTTGCAGCTTGTCCAGCTCAATTTCCACTTTCTCTCGCATCATATATGGCACCGCCCGTGCCTTGTGGTGGATGGGTCGTGTACCAGGAACCAAGTGGATCTGCACCTTCACCCCCGAGAAAATTCTGCTGCCTGGCTCAAACAATGACAGGAACTTGCTCAGAACCTGGGCACATGAGGCATTGTCGACGGATGAGAGCCCTCGGATGTCGTCCCAGTTCCAGTGGATTTTTCCCAGCCAGCTTCTGCCGAACAGTGTGGGGATATCTCCTGGTACAATCCATACTGGGAGTTCGTGCACTGTTCCATCATAGGAGACTTTTAATACTGTGCTGCCAATTACAGGGATCAGCTCTTTAGTGTAAGTTCTTAGCTTGGTATGAATGGGGCTACGCTTGGGCCTGTGTGCCTTGTTGCACCACAGCCTGTCGAAGGCATTTTTGCTCATGATAGACTGACTCACACCCATGTCCAGTTCCATGGAAACTGGAATTCTGTCCAGTTCGAATTTTAGCATGATCGGTGGACATTTCGTGGTGAAGTTGTGTACCCCGTAAACTTCTGCCTCCTCAGTTCGAGTCTCTAGTTCAGCCTGATCCGCTGTGGATCCATCCTCCTCTGCAACATGGTGGTTTGCAGGGGTTGCACATTCGCTGGAGGTGTCCCATTGCTCCACAGCCTGAGCACATATAGTGTTTGAAGCGGCATTGATGGGCTCGACAATCACCTCCGCCACGCCAACAAGGTGTTAACTGCCTCGCATTAACGTTTGATGGCAGACTGGGTCATCTGAGGTCGTGCAGTTGCAGGCGTCTACTTTCTGCCATATGCATTTACTGCCTGAAAACGATGTTACTTTGTGTACAGTACTTGCCGAAACCTCTTTATGCTACAAAATTTGTTTGGTGTTATCGCTGGTGGACATAAATGCCTGGGCTATTGTTATGGCTTTGCTCAGGTTCATGTTTCAACAGTCAATAGTTTGCAAAGGATAACCTCATGGCTAATGCCAAGCACAAAAAAGTCTTTTAGCATTTGCTCAAGGAATCCATCGAATTCACAATGTCCTGCAAGGTGCCTTAGTTCGGCAATGTAGCTTGCCACTTCTTGGCCTTCAGACCGCTGAAACATGTAGAATCGATACCTTGACATCAGAAAGCTTTCCTTCGGATTTTGGTGCTCCCAGACCAGTGTACACAGTTCTTCATAGGATTTGGTTGTTGGCTTCACCGGAGCGAGAAGATTCTTCATGAGGCCATAGGTTGTTGCCCCACAGACGGTGAGGAGGATCGCACTTCGTTTGGCAGCGTTCTCATCCCCTTCCAGCTCATTGGCTACGAAGTATTGGTCGAGTCGCTCCATGAAGGCCTCCCAATCATCCCCTTCTGAGAATTTCTCCAGGATACCAACAGTTCTCTGCATTTCCGCGTGGTTGTTCGTTATTTCATCACCAATTGTTATGCTTATAATAAAGTAATGCAACTGAGTACTGTAGACAATGAGTAAGTGTGACCTTAGCTCCTTTATTCAGACTCTTGAATGCTGGTACAGCATGGTAGGCCTGCGTGTGTACAGTGCTCCCAAGGGATGCTGGGATCCCTTGGGACTCCAATAGGTAAGCTCTCTGGTGGCGGTATTATACAGATTGCCTGGGGTTACATACATGATTGATGGGCCAAGGCAACAGCGTGTTCTGCAACCAATTGCGGTGCTTGAGGTTTGGATCCTGAGTCGGTCTGTCAGGTGAATCAGTGTGAACCCCTCTTAAAGAATTTATCTTTTAACAGTTAAATCAAGGTTTGTTTTGTCAACAAAACAGTTTAATATTTGTCAGTATTTTGTTTCCCTGAAGTTCCTATTATGAGTTCCAGACACTTCAGTACCAAGTGGAATAGATGTTGAAAAGATCATTCATTCCCCTCTTACCATGTCACTGTTAGTTAAAGGTACAGAGATTGATTTCCCCTCATTATACTTTCGTGGTAAAGTAACATCCTTCGTATTGGTAGTGAGTCACATTCTGTGCTGGAGGAGATGGCTGGTGGCATCAGCCTTTAAAATACTCCTCCACTTGTTGAAATCCCTCCAAAGTATCACCCCTGCCTCTCTCTGTAACTGCCTCCAGCCCAACAAACCTCAATAGGTTGGGTTTATTTTCTTTGGAACAGAGGAGGCTGAGGGGAAATTATGAGGGGCCTAGATAGAGTGCATAGGAAGGACCTATTTCCATTTGCAGAGGGGTCACCAACCAGGGGGCATAGATTGAAAGTAATTGGTAGGGGGTTTAAGAGGGGATTTGAGGGGAAATTTCTTCAACCAGAGGCTGTTGGGGGTCTGGAACGCACTGCCTGAAAGGTTGGTAGAGGCAGAAACCCTCACCACATTTAAAAAGTACTTGGATGTGTACTTGAAGTACTGTAACTTACAAGGCAACGGACTAAGAGCTGGAAAGTGGGATTAGGCTGGATAGCTCTCTGTCGTCCAGCGCAGACATGATGGGCCTAAATGGCCTCCTTCCGTGCTATAAATTTCTATGCTTCTATAATGAGAAACAATTTACAGTGTCGGGGGTCGATAACTACGTGTTTAAAGGTCATTCATTTCCCTCTTTCCATTTTGCTGTTAGTTAAAGGTACAGGGATTGATTTACACTCATTATGCATCTTTAGTCGTTAAACAAAAATTTTTCCTGTTAGCAGTGAGTCACATTCTGCAGTGGGAGAGACAGCTGGTGGCTTCAACCTTTAAAATACTCTTGTCCAAATCCCACCAAGGCCTCACCCCTCCCTATTCTGTAACCTCCTCCAGCCCACCAACTCTCTTAATAAGGAGAAACAATTTTCAGTGTCAGGAAGCTCGGTAACCAGAGGACACCAATTTAAGGTGATTGGCAAATGAACCAGATGCTACACGAGGGGGAAAAATTAAGCAGCCAGATGTTATGGCCTGGAACGCAGAATGTTCCCAATGTTGGGGAAGTCCAGAACCAGGTGTCACAGTCTAAGGTTAAGGGGTAAGCCATTTCAGACCGAGATGAGGAGAAACTTCTTCACCCAGAGAGTGGTGAACCTGTGGAATTCTCTACCACAGAAAGTTGTTGAGGCCAAATCACTAAATATATTCAAAAAGGAGTTCGATGAAGTCCTTACTACTCGGGGGATCAAGGGGTATGGCGAGAAAGCAGGAATGGGGTACTGAAGTTGCATGTTCAGCCATGAACTCATTGAATGGCAGTGCAGGCTAGAAGGGCCGAATGGCCTACTCCTGCACCTATTTTCTATGTTTCTATGCCTGTAAGGGTGATGGAAGCAGATTCACATGTTACTTTCAAAAGAGATAAAGATTTGAGTTGGAAAGATTTTCAGGGTTCTGAGGCAAGAGCAGCGGAGTGGCTTGCATCCTAGGGTCTTAAGAAGTAACGGCAGGGATAGTGGGTGCACTGGTTGTAATTTACCAAAATTCCCTGGATTCTGGGTAGGTTCCAGCAGATCGGAAAACTGCAAATGTAACACCCCTATTTAAAAAAGAAGGCAGACAAAAAGCGGTAAACTAGTTAACCTAACATCTGTTGTTGGGAAAATGTTGGAGTCCATTATTAAAGCAGTAGCAGGGCATTTGGAAAAGCAGAATTCGATCAAGCAGAGTCAGCATAGATTTATGAAGGGGAAGACATGTTTGACAAATTTGCTGGAATTCTTTGAGGATGTAACAAACAGGGTGGATAAAGGGGAACCAGTGGATCAGGTGCATTTGGACTTCCAGAAGGCATTTGACAAGGTGCCACATTAAAGGTTACTGCATAAGGTAAAAGTTCACAGGGTTGGAGGTAATATATCGGCATTGAAAGAGGATTGGCTGACAGAGAACAGAGTCGGGATAAATAGGTCATTCTCTGGTTGGCAATCAGTAACTAGTGGGGTGCCGCAGGGATCAGTGCTGAGGCCTCAACTATTTACAATTTATATTAATGACTTGGATGAAGGGGCCGAGTGTAACGCGGCCAAATTTGCTGATGATACATAGATGGGTGGGAAAGCAAGTTGTAAGGAGGACGCAAATAATCTACAAAGGGATATAGACAGGCTCAATGAGATGGCAAAAATCTGGCAGATGGACTATAATGTGGTAAAATGTCAGGTTATCCCCTTTGGTAGGAAAAATAAAAAAGTAAATTATTTATATGTGACAATTACAAAATGCTGCAGTACAGAAGGATCTGGGGGTTCTTGTACATGAAACTCAAAAAGTTAGTATGTAGTTACAGCAAATAACCAGGAAGGCAAATGGAATGCTGGCCTTTATTGCAAGGGGGATGGAGTATAAAAGTAGGGAAGTCCTGCTACAACTGTACAGGTCGTTGGTAAGACCACACCTGGAGTACTGCGTACAGTTTTGGTCTTGACTTGTCTCCATTCCCATGCCGAGGGGATTGCTACACCAGACGGGAGGGGCAACATTTGGGGACACTGATTTCCCGCCAATTCCCATTCCCCTTTCTGGTGGATAATGGAGAGGCCACTGTGTGTAATGTGCAAGTCAGTAAGAATTGTCACCAAGCTCTTTCTAATTGGAGATTTTATTCAGTAGAAATTTTCCCACACTATCGTAGATTTTGAACCAAAGATCAATTTAGAATTAAAGCAAAAGTTCATAATTTTATTCCAAATTGAATTTCTGTTGTGAGTGCTGAATTAAGGGGAAAGATAACAGACAGCGTTTCATAAATGGACACTGCAGCCCCAAGAACACAATCAGCAATATATCCAGAATATTAAAGTCCAGCCCAGTTATAGGGTTACTAACATCAGCAGAAACAAACCCCAACTGTCAGAATGAACATGGTTCAGTCGGGATGTGATTAACAGCAGCAATAACAGCACATTCCAACCCCTGCAGTCACTTGTGAACTCGTTGGTGTTTCAGCAGGTGGGATGACCGAGTGAATCCCTTCCCACACTCAGAGCAGGTGAATGGCCTCTCCCCAGTGTGAATTCGCTGGTGTATCAGCAGGGTGGATGACTGAGTGAAACCCTTCCCACACTCAGAGCAGGTGAATGGCCTCTCCCCAGTGTGAACTTGCTGGTGTCTCAGCAGGGTGGATGACAGAGTGAATCCCTTCCCACACTCAGAGCAGGTGAATGGCCTCTCCCCAGTGTGAACTCGCTGGTGTATCAGCAGGATGGATGACAAAGTGAATCCTTTCCCACACTCAGAGCAGGTGAACGACCTCTCTCCAGTGTGAACTCGCTGGTGTATCAGCAGGGTGGATGACTGAGTGAATCCCTTCCCACACTCAGAGCAGGTGAACGGTCTCTCCCCAGTGTGAACTCGCTGGTGAGCTACAAGGTTGGATGATGTAGTGAATCCCTTCCCACACTCAGAGCAGGTGAACGACCTCTCCCCAGTGTGAATTCGCTGGTGTGTCAGCAGGGTGGATGACTGAGTGAATCCCTTCCCACACTCAGAGCAGGTGAACGGCCTCTCCCCAGTGTGAACTCGCTGGTGAACTACAAGGTTGGATGACTGAGTGAATCCCTTCCCACACACGGGGCAGGTGAACGGCCTCTCCCCAGTGTGAACTCGTTGGTGTATCAGCAGGGTGGTTGACAGAGTGAATCCCTTCCCACACTGAGAGCAGGTGAACGGCCTCTCCCTAGTGTGAACTTGCTGGTGTCTCAGCAGGGTGGATGAATGAGTGAATCCCTTCCCACACTCAGAGCAGGTGAATGGCCTCTCCCCAGTGTGACTGCGTCGATGAATTTCCAGCTCAGATGGTTTTCTGAATCCCTTCCCACAGTCACATTTCCACGGTTTCTCCGCGGTGCGGGTATCCTTGTGACTCTCCATGGTTGGACGATCAGTTGAAGCCTTGCCCACACACACAACACATTTACAGTTTCTCCCCACTGTGAATGGTGCGATGTTTATTCAGTCTGTGTAACTGGTTAAAGCTCTTTCCACAATCAGTGCACTGGAACACTCACTCGGGTGTGTGTGCCTTGGTGCTTTTCCAGTCACACCGATGTTTGAAATCTTTTCCTACAGACAGAACAGGCAAACATTTCTCCTTCCACTTTCAAAAGCCGATGAATTCACGTCCTTAAGAATCAATTGACTCCATCAGATCTTGACGTGTTGTTTGGTTTGTGTTTCCTGTCAGAAAATCTCCCCTTCTAATACGCTGTAAAAGGAGATAACAAAACTCATCACTGTCAGTACAAGACAGAAATTCAGGATAGACACATCTAGTTTCCATGGAACATTCTTTCCTCTCTTGTTCTTGCAAAGCTGTAAATCACTGTCCCACACATTGTCCCTCCTGTTGTGCTGAAATCCAAATCAGACTGTTTCTCCTCCACTCCCAATTTTCACCACCAATTCTGGCTGGGATCAGTTCTACACTCACTGGTTCAGCTCCCCTGAAGGTACTGACTCTGGCTGGGGTCAGTTCTACACTCACTGGTTCCCCTCCCCTGAAGGTACTGACTCTGGCTGGGTTCAGTTCGACACTCACTGGTTCCCCTCCCCTGAAGGTACTGACTGTGGCTGGGTTCAGTGCTACACTCACTGGTTCCCCTCCCTTGAAGGTGCTGACGCTGGCTGGGTTCAGTTCGACACTCACTGGTTCCCCTCCCCTGAAGGTACTGACTGTGGCTGGGTTCAGTTCTGCACTCACTGGTTCCCCTCCCCTGAAGGTGCTGACTCTGGCTGGGGTCAGTTCTACACTCACTGGTTCCCCTCCCTCTCCTCCCCTGAAGGTTTTTTTTTTCTCTGTTAAGTTAGTACTTAGTCTTTAAATAAAGATTAGTTAAATCAGCTGATTGCTGAGTAGTTGTTGGGTGTGTTTTTCTAAGGTTTAGAGTTTAGTTCTACTTGATAGTTGTGAGTGTAACTCGAGGGATGGCAGGATAGCCCAGTCCCGTGGATTGCACATCCTGTGGCATGTGGGAAATCCTGGATGCTTCGTGCAGTCGGGACGACCACGTGTGCAGGAGGTGTCTTCAGCTGCACCAAGTCGAGCTGTGTGTTTTGGAGCTTGAGCAGCGTCTGGAATCACTGCGGTGTGTCCGTGAGACTGAGAGCTTGTGGATAGCACGTTTCTAGAGGTGATCACCCCGCAGCTTTAGAGTGTCCAGGCAGAGAGGGAGTGGGTGAGCACCGGACAGAAGAGGAGGACCAGGCAGGTAGTGCAGGAGTCCCGAGTCCATCTCGCTCTCCAACCGGTACTCTGTTCTGAGTACCAGTGAGGACGATGGTGGCTCTGGGGAGTGCAGCCAAAGCCAAATCCACGGCACCACGGGTGGCTCAGCTGCACAGGGGGGAGGAAGAAGAATGGAAGAGCTATAGTGGTAGGGGATACAATAGTCATGGGAGCAGACTGGTGTTTCTGCGGCCGCAGACGTGACTCCAGGATGGGATGTTGTCTCCCAGGTAACAGGTCCAGGATGTCACCCAGGTAACAGGTCCAGGATGTCACCGAGTGGCTGCAGGGCATTCTGGGGGGAAGAGGGTGAACAGCCAGAGGTCGTGGTCCATATCGGGACCAATGACATCGGTAGAAAGAGGGATGAGGTCCTGCAGGCAGAGTTTAGGGAGATAGGAGCAGGACCTCAAAGGTAGTAATCTCCGGATTACTCCCGGTGCCACGAGCTAGTGCGTACAGAAATAGGAGGATAGAGCAGATGAATGCGTAACTGAAGAGATGGTGTATGCAGGAGGGCTTTAGTTTCCTGAGGCATTGCGACCGCTTCTGGGGGAGGTGGGACCTATACAGACCAGACGGCTTGCACCTCAACAGCGCCGGGACCAATATCCTCGCCGGGGGGAGGGGGCGGGGGGTATGCTAGTACGTAAGAACATAAGAAATAGGAGCAGGAGTAGGCCATACGGCCCCTCGAGCCTGCTCCGCCATTGATTACAATCATGGCTGATTCGATCGTGGACTCAGGTCCACTTCCCTGCCCGCTCTCCATTACCCTTTAATCCCGGATCATTTAAGAAGCTGTCTATTTCTGTCTTAAATTTTTTCAATGTCCCAGCTTCCACAGCTCTCTGAGGCAGTGAATTCCACAGATCAACAACCCTCAGAGAAAAAATTTCTCCTCATCTCAGTTTTAAATGGGTGGCCCCTTATTCTAATATTATGCCCCCTAGTTCTAGTCTCCCCTATCAGTGGATCCTCTCTGCATCCACCTTGTCAAGTCCCCTCATAATCTTATACTTTTCAGTAAGATCACCTCTCATTCTTCTGAATTCCAATGAGTAGAGGCCCAACCTACTCAACCTTTCCTCATCTCTGGAATCAACCTTGTGAACCTTCTCTGAACTGCCTCCAAAGCAAGTATATCCTTTCGTAAATATGGAAACCAAAACTGCACGCAATATTCCAGGTGTGGCCTCACCAATACCCTGTACAACTGTGGCAAGACTTCCCTGCTTTTATACTCCATCCCCTTTGCAATGAAGGCCAAGATTCCATTGGCTTTCCTGATCACTTGCTGTACCTGCATACTAACTTTTTGTGTTTCATGCACAAGTACCCCCAGGTCCCGCTGTACTGCAGCACTTTGAAATCCCCCAACACCGTGAACTTTTATCTTGTGCAGTAACCTTTTATATGGTACATTGTCAAATGCCTTCTGGAAGTCCAAATACATCACATTTACTGGTTCTTCTTGATCCATCCTGTTCATTCCATCTTCAAAAGAATTCCAGCAAATTTGTCAAACATGACTTCCCCTTCATATATCCATACTGACTCTGCCTGACCGAATTTTTTTCTCTCCAAATTTCCTGCTACTACTTCTTTAATAATGGACCCCAACATTTTCCCAACCACAGATGTTAGGCTAACTGGTCTATAGTTTCCTACTTTTTGTCTGCCTCCTTTTTTTAAATAGGGGCGTTACATTGGCAGTTTTCCAATCTGCTGGAACCTCTCCAGAATCCAGGGAATGTTGATGAATTGCAACCAAGGCATCCACTATCCCTGCCGCTACTTTTATTAAGACCCTGGGATGCAAGCCATCAGTTCCAGGGGATTTATCCGCCTTTAGTCCCATTATCTTACTGAGTACCACCTCCTTAGTGATTGTGATTGTGATAAGTTCCTTCCTCCCCTGTAGCCCCTTGACTATCCACTGTCGGAATATTATTAGTGCCCTCTACCGTAAAGACTGATATAAAATATTTGTTCAGAGTTTCTGTCATCTCCATGTTCCCTATTACTCCCCGGTCTCGTCCTCTGAGGGACCAACATTTACTCTAGCCAATCTTTTCCTTTTTATATACCTATATATACCTCTTGCTATCTGTTTTTATATTTTGTGCTAGTTTACTTTCATAGTCTATCTTCCCTTTCTTAATCATTTTTTGATTCATTTTTTGTTAGCTTTTCAATGCTTCCCAAACTTCTGTCCTCCTACTGGTTTTGCCCACATTGTATGTCCTTGTTTTTAATTGGATACTGTCCTTTATTTCTCTGTTAGCCACGGAGGGCTATCTTTTCTCTTACGACCTTTCCTCCTCACTGGAATATATTTTTCTTGAGAGTTGTGAAATATCTCCTTAAATGTACACCACTGTTCATCAACCATCCTACACTTTAATCTATTTTCCCAGTCCACTTCAGCCAACTCAGCCTCATTCCTTTGAAGTCTCCTTTATTTAAGCTGAGTACACTGGTTGAATTCCAACTTTCTCACCCTCAATCTGAATTTGAAATTCAACCATGCTATGGGCTTTCATTCCAAGGGTATCCTTTACTGAGAGATTGTTTATTAATCCTGTCTCATTACACAGGACCAGATCCAAAATAGCCTGCCCGCTGATTGGTTCAGTTACATACTGCTCAAGGAACCCGTCCCTTATGCACTCTATGAAATCTAGGAGGATGAGACTGGGAATTAGCATTGGTTGTAATTTACTAAAATTCCCTAGATTCTGGGGAGGTCCCAGCAGACTGGAAAACTGCCAGTGCAACGCCTCTATTTAAAAAGGAGGCAGACAAAAAGCAGGAAACTATAAACCAGTTAGCCTAACATCTGTGGTTGGGAAGATGTTTGAGTCCATTATTAAAGAAGTAGTAGCAGGACATTTGTAAAAGCATAATTTGGTCAGGCAGGGTCACCATCGATTTATGAAGGGAAAGTCATGTTTGACAAATTTGCTGGAACTCTTTGAGGATGTAACGAACAGGGTGGATAAAAGAGAACCAGTGGATGTGATGTATTTGGACTTCCAGAAGGCATTGACAATGTGCCACATCAAAGGTTACCACACAAGATAAAATATCACCGGGTTGAGGGTAATATATTACCATGGATAGAGGATTGCCTAACTAACAGAAAACAGAAAGTCGGGATAAATGGTTCATTCTCGGGTTGGCAATCAGTACCTAGTGGGGTGCCGCAGGGATCAGTGCTGGGACCCCAACTATTTACAATCTATATTAACGACTTGGAAGAAAGGATTGAGTGTAACGTAGCCAAGTTTGCCGACGATGCAAAGATGGGAGGAAAATCAAGGTGTGAGGATGACACAAAAAACCTGCAAAGGTTACAGACAGGCTAAGTGAGTGGGCACACATTGGGCAGATGGAGTCTAATATTGGAAAGTGTGAGGTCATGCACTTTGGCAGAAATAAATCAAAGAGCAAGTTATTATTTGAATGGACAAAAATTGCAAAGTGCTGCAGTACAGTGGGAGCTGGGGGTACTTATGCATGAAACACAAAAGGTTAGCATGCAGGTATAGCAATTGATCAGGAACGCCAATAGAATCGTAGCCTTTATTGCAAAGGGGATCGAGTATAAATGCAGGGAAGTCTTGCTACAGTGATACAGACTATTAGTGAGGCCACTCCTGGAATACTGTGTAAAGATTTTGGTTTCCATATTTACGAAAGGATATACTTGCTTTGGAGGCAGTTCAGAGAAGGTTCACTAGGTACATTGCGGAGATGAGGGGTTGACTTATGAGGAAAGGGTGAGGAGGTTGGGCCTCTACTCATTGCAATGCAGAAGAATGAGAGGTGATCTGATCGAAACATATAAGATTAGAAGGGGGCTTGAGAAGGCCGTTGCAGAGAGAATGTTCCACTGATAGGGGAGACTAGAATTAGGGAGCATAAACTTAGAATAAGGAGCCGCCCAATTAAAACTGAGATGAGGAGGAATTTCTCTTCTCAGAGGGTTGTAAATCTGTGGAATTTGCTGCCTCAGAGAGCTTTGGAAGCTGGGTCATTGATTAAATTTAAGACCGAGCTAGACAGTTTCTTAACTGATAAGGGATTCAGTGGTAATGGGGATTGGGCAGGGAAGTGGACCCGAGTCCATGATCGGATCAACCATGATTGTATTAAATGGCGGAGCAGGCTCGAGGGGCCGTATGGCCTATTCCTGCTCCTATTTCTTATGTTCCCCTCCCTCTCTTTCCCTTAAGTGCTGATTCTAGCTGGATTCAGTTCAACTCACTGGTTCCCCTCTCCTCCGCTGAAGATGCTGACTCTGTTTGAGTTCAGTTCTACACTCACTGGTTCCCCTCCCCTGAAGGTACTGACTCTGGCTGGGTTCAGTTCGACACTCACTGGTTCCCCTCCCCTGAAGGTACTGACTCTGGCTGGGTACAGTTCCAGTACCAAGATGGACGCGCATGCACTGTGCTACTCACTGAATCAAGATGGCGGAGCACTGAACCTGCCTTTCTGCACCAAGATGGCCACCGTTAGGCTGGGCCTGTGATCGGGAGAAAGCCCCGAAGCTGCAACTGGCGATATTCCAGTTATTATTCCAGGCTTGCGGCGAGCACCAGTTGTTTATGAAGCCTCCCCGGCTCCCCGCTGGTCTTTTACTCCGCTCGGTCCCACTGAAAAGGACACTTCTGTGGAGCCTGTCCAAAACATGTCGTCTCCGCCATTCCATGCACCGCGCATGCTCCAAACACAGCCAGGGCCCGCGCCTGCGCACTGAGCTCCTGTAGTCTGGGTGCGGCACATTCTCTCCGCGGGGCATGCTGCGTACATAAGACCATGAGAAATAGGAGCAGGAGTGGGCCACCCGGACCCCCGAGCCCGCTCCCCATTCAATAACAGTGCAGAGGGAGCTTTACTCTGTATCTAACCCCGTGCTGTACCTGTTCTGCAATGTTTGATGGGACATCGTACAGGGAGATGAACTCTGCCTCGAACCAATGCAGTACCTAACATAAGAACATAAGAATTAGGAACAGGAGTAGGCCATCTAGCCCCTCGAGCCTGCTCCGCCATTCAAAAAGATCATGGCTGATCTGGCCATGGACTCCACTTACCCGCCCGCTCCCCATAACCCTTAATTCCTTTATTGGTTAAAAATCTATCTACCTGTCCAAGTCACTCTGCAGCCTCTTCGCATCCTCCTCACAGCTCACACCGCCACCCAGTTTGAGTGTCATCTGCAAACTTGGAGATATTACACTCAATTCCATCATCTAAATCATTAATATATATTGTAAACAGCTGGGGTCCCAGCACCGAGCCCTGCGGCACTCCACTCGTCACTGCCTGCCATTCTGAAAAGGACCCGTTTATCCCGACTCTCTGCTTCCTGTCTGCCAGCCAGTTCTCTATCCACGTCAGTACATTACCCCCAATACCATGTGCTTTGATTTTGCACAGCAATCTCTTGTGTGGGACCTTGTCAAAAGCCTTTTGAAAGTCCAAATACACCACATCCACTGGTTCTCCCTTGTCCACTCTACTAGTTACATCCTCAAAAAATCCAGATTTGTCAAGCATGATTTCCCTTTCATGAATCCATGCTGACTTGGACCAATCCTATCACTGCTTTCCAAATGCGCTGCTATTTCATTCTTAATGATTGATTCCAACATTTTCCCACTGCTGATGTCAGGCTAACCGGTCTATAATTACCCGTTTTCTCTCTCCCTCCCTCCTTTTTTAAAAAGTGGAGTTACATTAGCAACCCTCCAGTCCATAGGAACTGATCCAGAGTCGATAGACTGCTGGAAAACTATCACCAATGCATCCACTATTTCTAGGGCCACTTCCTTAAGTACTCTAGGATATAGACTATCAGGCCCTGGGGATTTATCGGCCTTCAATCCCATCAATTTCACTAACACAATTTCCCACCTAATAAGGATATCCTTCAGTTCCTCCTTCTCACTCGACGCTCGGTCCCCGGAAGGTTATTTGCGTCTTCCTTTGTGAAGACAGAACCAAAGTACTTGTTCAATTGGTCTGCCATTTCTTTGTTCCCCATTATAAGTTCACCCAAATTCGACTGCAAGGGACCTCCGTTTGTCTTCACTAATCTTTTTCTGTTCAGATATCTATATAAGCTTTTTCAGTCAGTTTTTATGTTTCCTGCAAGCTTCCTCTCGTACTCTATTTTCCCCTTCTTAATTAAATCCTTTGTCCTCCTCTGCTGAATTCTAAATTTCTCCCAGTCTTCTGGTTTGCTGCTTTTTATGGCTAATTTGTATGCCTCTTCCTTGGATTTAACACTATCCTTAATTTCCCTTGTTAGTCACGGTTGAGCCATCTTCTCCGTTTTATTTTTACTCCAGAAAGGGATGTACAATTGCTGAAGTTCGTCCATATGATCTTTGAAGGTTTGCCATTGCCTATCCACTGTCAACGCTTTAAGTATCATTTGCAATCTAATCTCGCCAATTCGCGCCTCATACCGGCAAAGTTACCTTCCCTTAAGTTCAGGACCGTAGTTTCTGAATTAACTGTGTCACTCTCCATCTTAATAAAGAATTCTACCATATTATGGTCACACTTCCCCAAGGGGCCTCGCACAACAAGATTGCTAATTAGACCCTTCTCATTACACATCACCCAGTCTAGGATGGCCAGCTCCCTAGTTGGTTCCTCGACATATTAGTCAAGAAATCCATCCCTAATACACTCCAGGAAATCCTCCTCCACTACATTGCTACCAGTTTGGTTAGCCCAATCTATATGTTAATTAAAGTCGCCCATGATAACTGTTGTACCTTTCTGGCACACATCCCTTATTTCTTGTTTGATGCTGTCCCCAACCTCACTACTACTATTTGTTGGCCTGTACACAATTCTCACTAGCATTTTCTGCCCTTATGTATTCCGTAGCTCCACCCATACCGATTTCACATCATCCAAGCTAATGTCCTTCCTTACAATTGCATTAATTTCCTCTTTAACCAGCAATGCCACCCCACCTCCTTTTCCTTTCTGTCTATCCTTCCTAAATGTTGAATACCCCTGGATGTTGAGTTCCCAGCCTTGATCACCCTGGAGCCATGTCTCCGTGATGCCAATCATGTCGTATCCGTTAACTGCTATCTGCGCAGTTAATTCGTCCACCTTATTCCGAATACTCCTTGCATTGAAGCACAGAGCCTTCAGGCTTGTCTTTTTAACACACTTTGCCCCTTTAGAATTTTTCTGTAAAGTGACCCTTTTTGTTTTCTTGCCTTGGGTTTCTCTTCCCTCCACTTTTATTTTTCTCCTTTCTATCTTTTGCTTCTGTCTCCATTTTGTTTCCCTGCATAGGTTCCCATCCCCCTGAACCTATTCCAGTGAGAATCAGTGCCAGAGGAAACATGCAGCACAGCCTGATCTCCAGTCATCTTGGGTTCCCCTTGCCATTGGAGCAAGATCTTGCTCTGCCAAGCCCAATTATTTTGCTTCGGTCTTCACAATGGAAGACACAAAAACCATGCCAAAAATTGCTGGTCACAGGAATGTGGGAAGGGAGGACTTTGAGACAATCACTATCACTAGCGGGGTAGTGCTGGACAGGCTAATGGGACTCAAGGTAGACAAGTCCCCTGGTCCTGAGGAAATGCATCCCAGGGTATTAAAAGAGATGGCGGAAGTTAAAGTAGATGCATTCGTTATAATCTACCAAAATTCTCTGGACTCTGGGGAGGTACCAGCGGATTGGAAAGCTGCTAATGCAATGCTTCTGTTTAAAAAAGGGGGCAGACAAAAGGCAGATAAATATAGGCCGGTTCGTTTAACATCTGTAGTGGGGAAAATGCTTGAAACTATTAAGGAAGAAGTAGCGGGACATCTAGATAGGAATAGTGCAATCAAGCAGACGCAGCATGGATTCATGAAGGGGAAATCATGTTTGACTAATTTACTGGAATTCTTTGAGGATATAACAAGCATGGTGGATAGAGGTGTACCGATGGATGTGGTGTATTTAGATTTCCAAAAGGCATTCGATAAGGTGCCACACAAAAGGTTACTGCAGAAGATAGAGGTACGCGGAGTCAAAGGAAATGTATTAGCATGGATAGAGAATTGGCTGGCGAACAGAAAGCAGAGAGTCGGGATAAATGGGTCCTTTTCGGGTTGGAAATCGGTGGTTAGTGGTGTGCCACAGGGATCGGTGCTGGGACCACAACTGTTTACAATATACATAGATGACCTGGAAGAGGGGACAGAGTGTAGTGTAACAAAATTTGCAGATGACACAAAGATTAGTGGGAAAGCGGGTTGTGTAGAGGACACAGAGAGGCTGCAAAGAGATTCAGATAGGTTAAGCGAATGGGCTAAGGTTTGGCAGATGGAATACAATGTCGGAAAGTGTGAGGTTATCCACCTTGGGAAAAAAAACAGTAAAAGGGAATATTATTTGAATGGGGAAAAATTACAACATGCTGAGGTGCAGAGGGACCTGGGGGTCCTTGTGCATGAAACTCTTTTGGAGTTTACCTGAAAAAAAAACATAAACATTAAACCGTGCCACCCGCCCTGGATGACACAGCAGACATTTACAAGGCCCTTTTTTTCTTTTTTGTGTTTTTTTTTGTGTTTTTCTTTTTTTTTTTGGGCGCTAAAATCACATTTTTTCCAGTGCCCCCTATAAAAGGGGAGGGGGACACTAAAAGCACTGGCAATTAAAACAAATGAAACTTTAAAACGTAAAATCAAATTAATATTTGGTTGCCGGGCGTGATGATGCACTCCAGTCCCTCCGGTGCCCACCTCTCGCGGAAGGCCGCGAGCGTACTGGTGGACACCGTGTGCTCCATCTCCAAGGACACCCTGGACCGGATGTAAGAGCGGAAGAGAGGCAGGCAGTCAGGTTGAACGACCCCCTCGACCGCCCGCTGCCTGGACCGGCTGATGGCACCCTTGGCCGTGCCCAGGAGCAGTCCTACGAGGAGGCCCTCGGACCTACCCGCTCCCCTCCGCACAAAGATCAGGAGAGTGGGACTGAAGTGCAGCCAGAATTTCAGGAGCAGCCCCTTTAAATAATAAAACAGGGGCTGCAACCTCGTGCACTCAGTAAAAACATGGAACACGGACTCTTCCAGACCGCAGAAATTGCAGGCGGCCTGGGAGTCCGTGAACCGGCTTAAAAATTTGTTGCACGGGACTGCTCCGTGCACCACCCTCCAGGCCAAGTCTCCGATGAATAGTGGGAGGACTCCCGCATAGAGTGCCCTCCATCGGGGACCCCCGCCTCCTCCGGACGGCAAGATGGTACGCCATGGCGTGTCCGGACGGCCGGCGAGGATGGCAAAGTTGAGAGTGTGCAGGAGCAGCCGGTACAGGAAACCCCTCCGCGCGGAACTGAAAGGCACGGAGGGGATTTCCCCGAGGCGGCTCAAGTTGTGAGGCGCCGGCCCCCGAGGGAGGTTCCGGGATTTGGCGCCAATGAGGAATTCCGTCCGGACGGGGGTCAGTTCGGACGGGATCTCCCCACGTGCTTGAGCCTCCTCGATGCACCTAACAGAGTCAGGGCCCAAAGCTGTTTTTAGCGACTCGATGGCTTCGGCCGCGTGGCGGACGTCGGTTGAATTTAGGCGCCGCGCCAGCGTGCCTGGCGCCATCCAGCCCACTCCTCCGCCATCGAGCAGGTCCCTGACCCTGGTCACCTCACCAGCCACAGCCCTCTCTTCCGACCGCCACATAAAACCTCGGTCGTGGAGGTACGAATTCCCGAGTAGCGGCTCCTGCAGGACAGCCGCCACTCCAGCCGGCGGAGAGCTGCGCTTGGTGGAGACTTTGTTCCAGACCCTGATGAGGTCCCTGTAAAAGACAGGCAGCTCCCGGAGGGTGGTCCTGACACCCCCCAAGGTCACAAACAGGAGCTGCGTGTCGTAGTTGAGGTCGCGCTGCTGGCGGAAGAAATACGTCGCCAGAGTGCACCACCTAGGAGGGGGCTCGACGTAAAGGTATCTCTGCAGGGTCTGAAGACGGAAAGTCGCGAGCTGGGCGCTGACGCACACCAACGACTGACCGCCCTCCCCAAGCGGGAGACTCAAGACCGCAGCAGAGACCCAGTGCTTCCTGTTGTTCCAGAAGAAGTCCACCAGCTTCTTCTGTATCTTGGCGACAAACGCAGGGGGAGGGGTCAAAGTGACCAGCCGGTACCACAACATCGCGGCCACCAGCTGGTTTATGACTAGCGCTCGACCCCTGTAGGACAGCACTCGGAGCAGTCCTGTCCAGCGCCCTAGGCGAGCGGCGACCTTGGCCTCCAGCTCCTGCCAGTTCGCCGGCCAGGCTTCCTTGTCGGGGCTAAGGTAGACTCCCAGATAGAGGACATGGGTCGTGCTCCAGGCAAAAGGCCTGAGCTCCTCCGGCAGAGAGTCCACCCGCCACTGACCCACCAGGAGTCCGGAACATTTCTCCCAGTTGATTCTGGCGGAGGATGCGGCCGAGTAAATCTCCTGGCACTCACGCATCCTCCGCAGGTCAGCGGGATCCTCTACCGCGAGGAGCACGTCATCGGCGTAAGCCGAGAGGACGACCTCAACGCCCGGCCCTTGCAGAGCCAGTCCCGTCAACCTCGTCCGCAAGAGCCGCAGGAAAGGCTCCACGCAGATGGCATATAACTGGCCGGACATGGGGCATCCCTGGCGCACCCCTCTCCTAAAGCGAAGGGGCGCCGTCAAGGACCCGTTAACCTTAATCAGACACTCCGCGGCGGCGTACAAAAGTCGGATCCGGGCGACGAAATGCGTCCCGAACCCGAAAGCGCGCAGAGTTCCGAGCAGATAGTCGTGATCCACCCTGTCGAACGCCTTCTCTTGGTCGAGAGATAAGAAGGCGACCGACAGACCAGCCTCCTGGGAATGATGGATGAGGTCCCGGACCAGATGGATGTTGTCGTGGATTGTCCGGCCCGGGACCGTGTAGGACTGGTCGGGGTGGATCATGTGGTCCAGCACGGCACCAAGGCGAACAGACATCACCCTGGTGAAGATTTTGTAGTCCGTGCTGAGAAGGGAGACCGGGCGCCAGTTCTTAAGGAGGCGGAGATCGCCCTTCTTAGGCAGCAGGACGATGACTGCCCTGCGCCAAGAGAGGGGCATCTCCCCGGTCGCCAGACTTTCCCCCAGGACCTGCGCGTAGTCGCTCCCCAGGACGTCCCAGAACGCCCTGTGGAACTCCACGGTCAGTCCGTCCAACCCCGGGGTTTTTCCCCTCGAGAGCCGGTCGAGGGCACCGGTCAGCTCCGGGCTGACTTTCGGCAGGTCCTCCCACAAAACTCTACGCGCTTCCTCGCTGGACGGATCCGGAGCGAACAGAGCCCCGTAATATTCACGGGCCTGTTGTTGACGCCCTCCGGATCCGAGACGAGAGAGCCGTCGTCGGCCAGCAGCGTCAAGAGCTGCTTACGGACACTCTGTCTTTTTTCCAGCGAGTAGAAGAAGGGGGAGCCGCGGTCCAGATCCCGCAGGAACCGGATCCGCGACCTCACGAACGCGCCTCGGGACCCGACGAGCTGCAGGTCCTTCAGCGCGGCCTTCTTCGTTTCGTACACCGTCCGCAGGGCCGGGTCCTCGACGACTTGACCGAGACGGGACTCCAGGTCGAGCACCTCTTTTTCTAGGCGCCCGACCCTGGCCGCCCACCTCTTGGTCGACCCCCTCGCGTACTCTTGACAGAAGACGCAGACGTGAGCCTTGCCCACGTCCCACCATAGCCTCAAGGAGGGGAAGCCCCCCTGCTTCCTTCTCCAGTCGGCCCAGAAACGACGGAACGAGTCCTGGAACCGCACGTCATCCAGCAGCCGGTTGTTAAAATGCCAGTACGCGGAGCCCGTCCTCGCGCGGAGCGAAGCGAGCTCCGCCCACACCAGGTGGTGGTCCGAACACGGCACCGGCCGCATGGAGGCCGCCGGGACGCAGGAAACGTATGCCCGAGACACGTAAAGGCGGTCGACTCTGGACCATCCTACTCCAGGCCTCACCCAAGTAAAGGCGCTGGAGTCGGGGTGGAGATTTCGCCAGACGTCCACCAAGTCGAAGGACCCGACCAGGTCCCTCAACTTCTCCATCGCCGTCATGCACTGCGGGGCACCGGAGCGGTCCCTCGCCTCGAGGGTGCAGTTAAAATCCCCCCCGAGGGCAATGCAGTCACCGACGTCGACGGAGCCAAGAAGAGCGGACACCTCTTCAAAGAAGCGCGTTTGCTGCGGGCCGGGCTGAGGGGCGTACACGTTGACGAGATGGAGCGGCACGTCCCCTAGGCGAACCGTTACGTGCAGCAAGCGGCCTGGCACGGGCTCCTCGACCCCCAAGATCTCCGGCTGAAAATGCGGGCCCAGCAAGATGGCCACCCCACTAGAAGTGGCGGTGAGGTGGCCTATGCGGACCTCTCCTTGCCATTCCAGGAGCCACGTGGCTTCTTGCAGGAAGCACACCGCATATTTCCCCTCCCGCAGGAGCGAAAAATTGTCAAATCTACGGCGTGCCCCTCTGCCGCCGTTGATGTTGAGGCTGGCTATGGTTATCTTCATGGCAAAAGCATAGTGCAACCTCTACCTTAACCTATTGTGGGGGAGGGAGCGGAGTCTTTTGTTGAACTCCACTCCCTCCGCAGCCCAGCGAGGAGTCCCTCGAGCTCGCGCTGCTCAAGGTGTTGCGCCTTTGTCAAGGGCCCGCCCACGGCCAAGGTTTCAGCAGCGGCGCGGACGGACCCCTTGATCAGCTCTGGCTCGGACCATTTTTCCAGGGCCAGTCGGGCTTGGTTGCAGCGACCCCGGCTCTGGGCCAAAAAGTCCCGGAGTTCCTTTGCAGGAATGAGGAGGGTCTCAGCGGCGGCCGCGAGCAGATCCACCGCCTCGCTGGCGGTGGTCTCTAGATTTTCTCCCGCGTCCCCCACCGAGTCCCCGTCCTCTTCCGGGAGGTGGCCGCCAGCAGCCGGCCCATCGACCGCACAAGGTACGGCAAATGACCCAGCCGCTCCAACCGGCCCTGGCTCTGCCCCGATCCCACCCCCAGGATCGTCGGCAGAGGAGTCCCCACTGGGCTCTTTTAAAAATGGTGCTGGGTAGGGAAACGACAGCGGAAGGGGTTCCCCATCCGCCCCCGGAACCAGGGAACAAGGAGAGACCCGGCCATAGGAAATCCCCAGGCTCTCCAAGTGCTCCAGCTCCAAAGTCGGGGGCGAGGGTGGGTGTTCCTCCCCCTCCCCGCTGCCACCCCCCGGCCCAGCATGTAGTGTTGTTAAAATTATGAGTTTCGGTTTCTGCCGGGTCGAGCGACTCCCGGGGGAAGTTGGATAATAGCTGGGCGGGCTCAGGTTCGGCCTTTTCGGCCCCGCCCGCCTCAGTCCCCGGGACGCCCGGCCCGGCGGCAAAGCATTCCTCCGCTGGCCCCACGTCCCCCACGAAGGGCAGATCCTCCACGCCATCCCCGGGAGGCAGAGGCTGGGCAGCCTCGACTGTCTCAGCCTCCCCGGGGACAGACCCCTCCCGCCTAAGGCGCAGCTTGGGGGCGCTGGTGGGGGACGCGGCACACGCGGCGGGCACCGACTCCTCCGCGGAGGGATGTTGTTTCCCCTCCGACTCAACGGAGCGGCGCCTCCTTTTGTTGCTGGGGGTGCACGGAGGCAGGGAGACCTCCATACCTGCCGAGGCCTCCCGCTCCACCCCCCCCTTTTTCTTTTTTTGCCCGCGCCCGAGCCCCTCTGCGATATTGGTCAAGGGCTCGGGCACGGGCTCAGGGCACCCCGCGCTTGCCGGTGACGGGGTTGGGCTGAGCGCGGTGGTCAACTTTTCTGGCGCACTGAGGGGACCCGCCTCTGGATGTTTTGCCTTCTTCCGCGCCTTCTTCCCGGTCGGATTCTCTCCCTCCCCCCCGCCAGAGGCCGTGAAAGCATCGGCCCCTGGCGATGCCCGCGCACCTACGGCTCCCGGCAAGCGGACGCAACTAGGGGGAGGGGTGGCGGCGGCGCCAGCCTTAGCCGCCTTCGGTGGTTTGGCGGCCTTGGAGGCGGGGCAGTTCTTGCGAACGTGCCCCACCTCCCTGCAGGCATGGCACCGCACGCCGTCCAAAAGACGCGGTAGGCAGTCCCCTCGTGCACCATATTAAAATACCCCTCTGTCGTCTCCTCCCGCGCCAGCCGGACAAAGAGCTGGTGGCGGAAGGAGAACACGTGGCGCAGGCTGTTCTCCCAGAGGCCAAGCGGTATGGGGTTGATCCCTGACCTTACCTCCCCCAGTTGGTGTAGGTGAGGGAGGAGGAGCTCAGCGGGAACAAAGGGCGGGACGTTTGATATGATGACCCTCTGCGCGGTGGCCTCGAGAGGGTCCACCGGCAGGAACGTCCCGCCCACCGTGAGCCCCTTTTCAAGGGCCAGGGACACCGCCCGCTCCGACCCCAGGAAGAACACAGCCTTCCCAGACATCTTGGAGGCTGCGACAATGGCCGAGGAGCCGACTACCCCAGCCATCGCCCGCACACACTCCTCGATGCTCATTGTGGGGTGAGTGTAGCTCTTGACCCCGTGTTTCTTTGTAATAAGTGTGAAAGGTGGCAGGGCAGCGGGTGGCGCAGGAGGTGCCGTGGAAGCGGTTGCCACCTGCGCATATGTCTTTGCTGGCCCTGGACCGGCGTGGATGGGGTCGTCATCACGGGGTCCCTTTAAGGGCTACACCCACCCCAAAGTCACAGGCCTTAATGGTCTTAATTGGCCTCGTATAATAAAGACTGAGCAGAGGAGCTCTTAACGAGGCACACCTCTCCCCTAGTTGGCAATTGGGGAGGGGCCTTGCTCCCTCTGCTCAGTTGTTTTTTATATTAAAATTAGGAGGAAAGGGCTCTCAGAGAGAGAGGGGAGAGACAGAGAGAGAGAAACAGAGAGATGGGGGTGCGGGAAAGAGGGAGGCTGCGAGGGCAGGTCTCCCCTCACAGCAATGGGTGGGTGCACTCCCCAGATGGTAAAAAAACAAAGCACAGTCTTTGGGGTAGTCTTCGGGTGGGGGAGAAGATGTCTTCACCTGGGGCAGCTAGAGCCAACCAGGCACACACTCCCAACGATGTTCTTAGGGTAATTTAAGAAATCTTCAGCCTGGTAGCTCCAGCTATCCCAGGCTAGGCATTGGGGGAGGGGTGTTTCAATTGTGTGTGGGGCCTAGTTGTAAGCAAGGCCCCCACACACACTTCCACACACACACACCCCCCGCGATGTTCCGGCCCTCAGTGGTCTTCTTTCCTCCCCCTACCGATACAGCAAAGTCTTTTAGGGAAATGCACCCACACCCACCTGTAGAATGGTAGAGTCTCCCTCCTTCCACACTGGATGTTGTTGTTGGTCTTTCCCCCTCTCTCCAACTCTTTGTAGAAATGGTAAAGTTGTTCAAAGTTTTCTGCTTTCCTCCTCTCCCTCTGGATGAAAGTTGGTGGTGAAGCCCCTTCCTTCCTTCTCTTCCTGGGCTGATTCACAGGCCCAGCCAGGAGCTGCAACAGGAGCTACTCTCCTCACTGCTCACTCAGCCAACTGAGCAGGACACGCCTCCACTGCTCCACGATTGGTTCCAATCCCAAAAAGTTAGTTTGCAGGTGCAGCAGGCAATCAGGAAGGCGAATGGAATGTTGGCCTTCATTGCGAGAGGGATGGAGTACAAAAGCAGGGAGGTCCTGCTGCAACTGTATAGGGTATTGATAAGGCCACACCTGCAGTTTTGGTCACCTTACTTGAGGAAGGATATACTGGCTTTGGAGGGGGTACAGAGACGATTCACTAGGCTGATTCCGGAGATGAGAGGGTTACCTTATGATGATAGATTGAGTAGACTGGGTCTTTACTCGTTGGAGTTCAGAAGGATGAGGGGTGATCTTATAGAAACATTTAAAATAATGAAGGGGATAGACAAGATAGAGGCAGAGAGGTTGTTTCCACTGGTCAGGGAGACTAGAACTAGGGGGCACAGCCTCAAAATACAGGGAAGCCAATTTAAAACCAAGTTGAGAAGGAATTTCTTCTCCCAGAGGGTTGTAAATCTGTGGAATTCTCTGCCCAAGGAAGCAGTTGAGGCTAGCTCATTGAATGTATTCAAGTCACAGATAGATAGATTTTTTAACCAATAAGGGAATTAAGGGTTACGGGGAGCGGGCGGGTAAGTGGAGCTGAGTCCACGGCCAGATCAGCCATGATCTTATTGAATGGCAGAGCAGGCTCAAGGGGCTGGATGGCTTACTCCTGTTCCTAATTCTTATGTTCTTATTTTTTTTAAGCCCGTGTGGTAACTAATGTACAAGGGCCACCTCATGTTAAAAGAATTCACGCTATTAGCAATACATAACAATCCTCTTCCTCTGCAGTTATTAATCTAGTGCAATTCCCCATGCCTGTAGTTTTGTTATATTACAATTTGAAATATCTTCAGTTATCAGCAACAAATTCCATTTAAATTGCGCCCTAAACATAGTAAAATGTCCCAAGGCACTTCACAGGACCGTTATCAAACACAATTTGACACCCAGTCACATAAGGAAATATTAGCACAGGTGACAAAAAGCTTGTTCAAAAGGGTAGGTATTAAGGAGCATTTTAAAGGTGGAGAGGTTTAGGGAGGGAATTCCAGAGCTTATAGCATCGGCAGCTGAAGGTACGGCCACCAATATTGGAGGGATGAAAATTGGGGCTGGTCAAGAGGCCAGAATTGAAGGAATGCAAAGATCTCTGAGGGTTGTAGGGCTGGAGGAGATTACAGCAATAGGGAGGGGCAAGATCCTGGACTGATTTCAAAACAAGGATGAGAATTTTGAAAGCGAAGCATTAATGGAGCAGGAGCCAATGTAGTTCAGCGAGCTCAGGGGTGATGGGTGAACGGAGATTGGTACAAGTTGGGATGAGAGGGCTGAGGACAGATGGAGTAGAGTAGGCCTATATTCTCTGGAGTTTAGAAGAACGGAAGGTGATATCATTGAAACATATAAAATTCTTAGAGGAATTGACAAGGGCTGGATCGGCTCGAGTTAGGGGTCCTAGTATTAAGATAACAGATCGGTCATTTAAGACTATGAGGAAGAGCTATTTCATCATTCAGAGTTGTGAATCTTTGAAATTCTCTATCGAATAGAGATCTTACTGAATGGCGGAGCAGATGGGAGGGGCCGTATGGCCTACTCCTGGGAGGGGCCGTATGGCCTACTCCTGCTGCTGCTACTTGTGTTCTTGAGTAAGGATACGGGCAGGAGTGTTCAGCCATGAACTCATTGAATGGCGGTGCAGGCTCAAAGGGCAGAAACATAGAAGAAACATAAAAAATTACAGCACAGAAGGAGGCCATTTCGGACCATCGTGTCCAAGTCGGCCGACAAAGAGCCGCACGGCCCTCGGTCAGCAGCCCTGAAGGTTACATATAAACCTATGAACAATAAACAATGGCGGAAAGATAAATAGCACCCAGCCCAACCAGTCCGCCTCACACAACTGCGACACCCCTTGTACCAAAACATTCTACACTTCACCCCAACCAGAGCCATGTGATATCCTGGGAGAAGCAGAAACCAGGTAAAAACCCAGGCCAATTTAGGGAAAAAAAACTGGGAACATTTCTCTCCTACTCATCCAGGCGATCGAAATTGGTCCAGATCACCCTGGCCGTATTCGATTCCCTGCAGCACTTACCATTACACCTGTGCCGGGCAACAAGAGGTGATCTCCTCTCATCGCAATTACCAGCTCTAGGTCCGTAACCCTGCAGGTTACGGCACTTTAAGTGCCTATCCAACCATCTCTTAAAAGTGGTGAGGGTTTCTGTATCCATCACTTTTCCAGGCAGTGAGTCCCGGATCCCCACAACCCTCTGCGTAAAGAACCCCCCCCTCAAATCCTTCTACCAACCACCTTAAAACTATGCCCCTTAAGTTTAAGCTTAAGTTTACGGAGAGTATGAGGTGTGAGGCCGATCAGAGGCGTGGATGAGGGTTTGAGCAGATGAGCTGAGGAAAGAGTAGAGACCGGCGATATTATGGAGGGGGAAGTAAGTGTATTCGGTGATTGCGGGAATATAGGCTCGGAAGTTCATCTCTGAGTCAAGTACGACGCCAATCAATAAATTGCAACTCTCCATATCTGTGTTTCAGTATATTAGAATACTACACATCTCAAGTGATCAATGCTTCAACATTAGTAGTTATCAATATATTTTCTTATAATTCTAAATGTTGATGAATGAATAATTGATTCTATGGGTGATAGGCCGTGCTGGTCTTTCAGATGGGTCTGTGCATCGTGATCAGTGAATTGTCTCTGTGCTTCCGCTTCAATCTTTCCATTGGCTTTCTCACCAGATGGGAAATATTTGAACAATGAGATCTGATGGTGTCGGTGTGAGTGCAGCCGCACCTAATGTACAGAGACCGGTCCATCTGCTGGGCTCTGCCTCAAACTGGAGTCACCTCTTAGATCAAAGCCCCATTACTCTAAAACACACACAAGATTCACTGTGACTGTGTTTAGAGACAGAAACTGATCTCACTTCACATCCCATTACACGGCCTCATGCTGGATAATTGTGCTCGGTGGTCAGACTCTCCCAGTCTCATTTCCTGGCTTACTGTGTAACCTGTGTGTACTGTCTACAGGACCGCTGTGTATCTGAGTAAATGGCACTTTCTCTTACCTTCCTCCCTCGTCGATCTATTGAAGCACTTTCAATCGGAAGGGGCTCACTGGTTGGTGCTCTCACAATCCTGCGCTGGTTCACCTGCTGTTGTTCCTCAGTCCACAATCCCTGTTTCCTTCCAGCTGTGGAACTTTCTCAATCACTCCGCCATTCACCGGGACAACTAATTATGACAGGGCAGAAAATGAGAAGAATATTAATATCGTGAAGTGGAATGTAGTGTAAAGTGTTTTCCCAACATTTCAGCAAAGTACATGTCCAGTATTTGTTTGATTTTATCCTTTTCCTCAGATCTCTGTCCCGCCATTCTGGGCTTAGAGAAAAACACCAGAATTCTCCCCGGGTTCCACATTGTCTGATCTCACTGGGCCCAACCCCCGGGTTACACACTGTCTGATCTCACTGGGCCCCCGGGTTACACACTTTTTGATGTCACTGGGCCCCCGGGTGACACACTGTCTGATCTCACTGGGCCCCCGGGTGACACACTGTCTGATCTCACTGGGCCCCCGGGTTACACACTGTCCGATCTCACTGGGCCCCCGGGTTACACACTGTCCGATCTCACTGGGCCCCCGGGTGACACACTGTCTGATCTCACTGGGCCCCTGGGTGACACACTGTCTGATCTCACTGGGCCACCCCCGGGTTACACACTGTCTGATCTCACTGGGCCCCCGGGTGACACACTGTCTGATCTCACTGGGCCACCCCCGGGTTACACACTGTCTGATCTCACTGGGCCTCCGGGTTACACACTGTCTGATCTCACTGGGCCTCCGGGTTACACACAGTCTGATCTCACTGGGCCACCCCCGGGTTACACACTGTCTGATCTCACTGGGCCTCCGGGTTACACACTGTCTGATCTCACTGCGCCCACCCCCAGGTTACACACTGTCTGATCTCACTGGGCCCCCGGATTACACACTGTCTGATCTCACTGGGCCCAACCCCCGGGTTGCACACTGTCTGATCTCACTGGGCTCAGCCCCGGGTTACACGCGGGAGGGGAGTGGGAGGCGGGGAAGAGGACGTTTACAGGAGTCCCTCAGCTTTCCCAGGAACCCCTCACTCCTCACTCCTCACTCCCCGGTCAGTCTGTTCCGTGTCTCCTCTCCCCCCGGGACACCTCCCTCAGCCACCGATCACTTGCCGCCATTATGTATTTCCTTCACCAACCGTCAACATCCGGGTATCCGGAGCATGCGCAGAGCGCGCTCAGCGAGTCGACGTGATGCGTCACTGCTATTGGGTGAAAGCAGCTGATTGACAGCGCGCCCCGCCAATCGCGGCGTGCCACAGCTCCAGGAGCTCCCCGCCCATTCGCACAGCTGGAGGCGCTCCCAGTCACGTGGCTTCTGATTTGAATCCTGGGCGCGTCAACTGTTGCAGCGCCTGGCATCAAGAGCGGACTGTGTGTGATGTATGTCTGTGTACTGGCTGTGTGTGTGATATATGTCTGTGTACAGGCTGTGTGTGTGATTATATGTCTGTGCTTATATGTGTGTCTGTGTGTACGCGTGTGGCTATATTTGTGTCTCTCTTTGTATCTGTGTTCCCCCTGCCCCTTTATCTGGAACTTTCGAAATACTATTCAGTCCCAATGTCTGGGCCAATCACCTCCCCAGAAAGTGCTGAATTGTCACTTTAATCTGATGCATTCTGATTAATTTGATTCCTTTCTTCATTTGTTCTTCAGATGTGGGCGGCGCTGTCGAGGCCAGCATTTTTTTTTTTAATGTTTTATTCGTTGCCAATCTTTCCAATTCTTTGTTAAATCAACTTGTCAGATCATAAATGCCAAAGGTCACCTTGCGCCCAAACAAAGATCAATCTGCCCAATGATTTTGCTCTTAGCCAAAAGACCTAGAGCCAAGGCTGCACCGTTCCTGGAAGTACTGCAATACCAGGTTCGTGCATGGTGTTGGATGGGGCGTCCCCCACCCATCTCCATGGAGGTGGACGGGGCAAGCCCCCCACCCACCTCCTATTTCCAAAAAGCATAGGAGAACCACCTTCCTGATCCAGGGAGAACCACTTTCTGGTCATGGTTACTGCCCATCTCTAAATGCCCCCGAGAAGGTGAGAGTGAGTCGCCTTCTTGAACCGCTGCAGTCCGTGTGGTGAAGATGCTCCCACAGTGCTGATAGGGAGGGAGTTCCAAGATTTTGACCCAGCGACGATGAAGGAGATATTTCCAAGTCAGGATGGTGAGTAACTTGGAGCGGAACTTGCAGGTGATGGTGTTTCCATGCATTTGATGCCCTTGTCCTTCGCGGTGGTAGAGGTCGAAGGTCTGGGATGTGCTTCCAAAAAAGCCTTGGTGAGTTGCTGCAGTGCATCTTGTAGATGGTGCACACTGCAGCCACGGTGCACCGGTGGTGGAGGGAGTGAATGTTGAAGGTGGTGGATGCAGAGCCAATCAAGTGGGCTGCTTTGTCCTTAAAAAAGGAGGTAGACAAAAAGCAGGAAACTATAGACCAATTAGCCTAACATCTGTCATAAGGAAAATGCTGGAGTCCGTTATTAAGGAAGCAGTTGCAGGACATTTGAAAAAGCATAATACAATCAAGCAGAGTCAGCATGGTTTTATGAAAGGGAACTCTCACTTCACAAATTTGCTGGAGTTCTTTGAGGATGTAATGAGCAGGATGAATAAGGGGGAACCAGTGGATATGATGTATTTGGATTTCTAGAAGGCATTTGACAAGGTGCCACATAACAGGTTACTGCACAAGATAAAAGTTCACGGGGTTGGGGGTAATATATTAGCATGGATAGAGGATTGGCTAACTAACAGAAAACAGAGAGTCAGGATAAATGGGACATTTTCTGATTGCCAAAATCAGTGACTAGTGGGGTGCCGCAGGGTTCAGTGCTGGGGCCTCAACTATTTACAATCTATATTAATGACTTGGATGAGAGGATCAAGTGTAATGCCGCCATGTTTCTTGATGATACAAAGATGGGTGGGAAAGCAAATTGTGAGGAGGACACAAACAATCGACAAAGGGATATAGATAAACCAAGTGAGTGGGCAAAAATTTGGCAGATGGAGTATAATGTGGGAAAAGGTGAGATTATCCACTTTGACAGAATAAATAGAAAAGCAAATTACAAATTAAATGGAGAAAAATTGCAAAGTTCTGCAGTACATAGGGACCTGGGGTTCCTGGTGCATGAAACACAAAAAGTTAGTATGCAGGTACAGCAAGTGATCAGGAAGGCAAATGGAATGTTAGCATTTATTGCAAGGTGGATAAAGCAGAGAAGTTTTGCTACAGCTATACAAGGTATTGGTGAGGCCACACCTGGAATACTGCGTGCAGTTTTGGTTTCCATATTTACGAAAAGATATACATGTTTTGGAGGCAATTCAGAGAAGGTTTACTAGGTTAATTCCGGGGATGAGGGGGTTGACATGACGAAAGGTTGAATAGGTTGGGCCTCTATTCATTGGAGTTCAGAAGAATGAGAGGTGATCTTATTGAAATGTACAAGATTACGAGGGGGCTTGACAAGGTGGATGCAGAGAGGATGTTTCCACTGATGGGGGAGACCAGAACTAGAGGGATGATCTTTGATCCTTATCTTAGAATAAGGGGCCGCTCATTTAAAACAGAGATGAGGAGGAATTTCAACTCTGAGAGGGTTGTAAATCTGTGGAATTTGCTGCCTCGGAGAGCTGTGGAGGCTGGGTCATTGAATATATTTAAGGTGGAGATAGACAGATTTTTGAGTGATAAGGGAATAAAGGTTATGGGGAGTGGACAGGGAAGTGGAGCTGAGACGATGATCAGATCTGCCATGATTGTATTAAATGGAGGAGCAGGCTCGATGGACCAAATGGCCCAATCCTGCTCCTATTTCTGATGTTCTTATGGATAAAGGGAGGGCTAACTAACAGAAGACAGAGAATCAGGATAAATGGTTCATTCTCCGGTTGTCAAACAGTAACTAGTGCGGTGCCACAGGGATCGGTGCTAGGAACCTCAACTATTGAGACCAAGTGTAATGTAGCTCAGTTTCCTGATGATATAAAGATGGGTGGGAAAGCTAGTTGTGAGGAGGACACAATGAATCTGCAGAGGGATAGTGACAGGCTAAGAGAGTGGGCAAAAATGTTGTAGATGATGTATAATGTGGTTATCCACTTTGGCAAGAAAAAGAAAAACACAAATTATTATTTAAATGGAGAGATATTACAAAATGCTGCAGTACAGAGGGACTGGGGGGGTCTCTGTCATAAGAACAGAAGAAATAGGAACAGGAGTAGGCCATACGGCCCTTCGAGCCTTCTCCGACATTTTATATGATCATGGCTGATCCGATCATGGACTCCGGTCCACTTTCCTGCCCACTCCCCATAACCCTTATTGTTTAAGAAGCTGTCTATCTCTGTTTTAAATTTATTCAATGAGCCACAGCTCTCTGAGGCAGCGAATTCCACAGACTTACAACCCTCTGAGAGAAGAAATTTATTCTCTTCTCAGTTTTAAATGGGCGGCCCCTTATTCTAAGTTTATGCCCCCTATTTCTAGTCTCCCCTATCAGTGGAAACATCCTCTCTGCATCCACCTTGTCAAGCCCCCTCATAATCTTATACGTTTCGAGAAGATCACCTCTCTTTCTTCTGAATTCCAATGTGTATAGGCCCAACCTCATCAACCTTTACTCATAAGTCAACCCCCTCATCTTTGGAATCAACCGAGTGAACCTTCTCTGAGCTGCCTCCAAAGCAAGTATATTCACTAAGGAGGACACAAACAACCTTCTGGATATAAAAGGGGTCAGAGGGTCTAGTAAGGAGGAGGAACTGAGGGAAATCCTTATTAGTCGGGAAATTGTGTTGGGGAAATTGATGGGATTGAAGGCCGATAAATCCCCAGGGTCTGATGGACTGCATCCCAGAGTACTTAAGGAGGTGGCCTTGGAAATAGCGGATGCATTGACAGTCATTTTCCAACATTCCATTGACTCTGGATCAGTTCCTATGGAGTGGAGGGTAGCCAATGTAACCCCACTTTTTAAAAAAGGAGGGAGAGAAAACAGGGAATTATAGACCGGTCAGCCTGACCTCAGTAGTGGGTAAAATGATGGAATCAATTATTAAGGATGTCATAGCAGCGCATTTGGAAAAAGGTGACATGATAGGTCCAAGTCAGCATGGATTTGTGAAAGGGATATCATGCTTGACAAATCTTCTGGAATTTTTTGAGGATGTTTCCAGTAAAGTGGACAAGGGAGAACCAGTTGATGTGGTATATTTGGACTTTCAGAAGGCTTTCGACAAGGTCCCACACAAGAGATTAATGTGCAAAGTTAAAGCACATGGGATTGGGGGTAGTGTGCTGACATGGATTGAGAACTGGTTGTCAGACAGGAAGCAAAGAGTAGGAGTAAATGGGTACTTTTCAGAATGGCAGGCAGTGACTAGTGGGGTACCGCAAGATCTGTGCTGTGGCCCCAGCTGTTTACATTGTACATTAATGATTTAGACGAGGGGATTAAATGTAGCATCTCCAAATTTGCGGATGACACTAAGTTGGGTGGCAGTGTGAGCTGCAAGGAGGATGCTATGAGGCTGCAGAGTGACTTGGATAGGTTAGGTGAGTGGGCAAATGCATGGCAGATGAAGTGTAATGTGGATAAATGTGAGGTTATCAACTTTGGTGGTAAAAACAGAGAGACAGACTATTATCTGAATGGTGACAGATTAGGAAAAGGGGAGGTACAACGAGACCTGGGTGTCATGGTACATCAGTCATTGAAGGTTGGCATGCAGGTACAGCAGGCGGTTAAGAAAGCAAATGGCATGTTGGCCTTCATAGCGAGGGGATTTGAGTACAGGGGCAGGGAGGTGTTGCTACAGTTGTACAGGGCCTTGGTGAGGCCACACCTGGAGTATTGTGTACAGTTTTGGTCTCCTAACTTGAGGAAGGACATTCTTGCTATTGAGGGAGAGCAGCGAAGATTCACCAGACTGATTCCCGGGATGGTGGGACTGACCTATCAAGAAAGACTGGATCAACTGGGCTTGTATTCACTGGTGTTCAGAAGAATGAGAGGGGACCTCATAGAAACGTTTAAAATTCTGACAGGTTTAGACAGGTTAGATGCAGGAAGAATGTTCCCAATGTTGGGGAAGTCCAGAACCAGGGTTCACAGTCTAAGGATAAGGGGTAAGCCATTTAGGATCAAGATGAGGAGAAACTTCTTCACCCAGAGAGTGGTGAACCTGTGGAATTCTCTACCACAGAAAGTAGTTGAGGCCAATTCACTAAATATATTCAAAAGGGAGTTAGATGAAGTCCTTACTACTAGGGGGATCAAGGGGTATGGCGAGAAAGCAGGAATGGGGTACTGAAGTTGCATGTTCAGCCATGAACTCATTGAATGGCGATGCAGGCTAGAAGGGCTGAATGGCCTACTCCTACACCTATTTTCTATGTTTCTATCCTTTCGTAAATATGGAAACCAAAACTGCACGCAGTATTCCAGGTGTGGCCTCATCAATACCCTGCAGAACTGTAGCAAGACTTCCCTGCTTTTATACTCCATCCCCTTTGCAATAAAGGCCAAGATTCCATTGGCCTTCCTGATCACTTGCTGTACCTGCATACTAACCTTTTGGGTTTCATGCACAAGTACCCCCAGGTCCCACTGTATTGCAGCACTTTGCAATCTTTCTCCATTTAAATAACTTGCTCTTTGATTTTTTTCTGCCAAAGTGCATGACCTCACACTTTTCAACATTATACTCCATCTGCCAAATTTTTGCCCACTCACTTAGCCTGTGTATGTCATTTTGCAAGTTTTGTGTGTCCTCCTCACACATTGCTTTTCCTCTCATCTTTGTATCATCAGCAAACTTGGCTACGTTACACTCTGTCCCTTCCTCCAAGTCGTTAATATAGATTGTAAATAGTTAGGGTTCCAGCACTGATCCTTGCTGCACCAGACAATGAATCATTTATCCCGACTCTCTGTTTTCCGTTGGTTAGCCAATTGTCTATGCTAATATATTACCCCCAAACCCTGTGAACTTTCATCTTGTGCAGTAACCTTTTATGTGGCATCTTGTCAAATGCCTTCTGGAAGTCCAAATACATCACATCCACTAGTTCCCCTTTATCCACCCTGTTTATTACATCCTCAAAGAATTCCAGCAAATTTGTCAAACATGACTTCCCCTTCATAAATCCATGCTGACTCTGCCTGAACGAATTCTGCTTTTCCAAATGTCCTGCTACTACTTCTTTAATAATGGACTCCAGCTTTTTTCCCAATGACAGATGTTGGGCTAACTAGTCTACTTTCTGTCTCCCTCCTTTTTTAAATAGGGGTGTTGCATTTGTGGTTTTCCAATCTGCTGGGACCTCCCCAGAATCCAAGGAATTTTGGTAAATTACAACCAATGCATCCACGATCCCTGCCGCTACTTCTCTTAAGACCCTAGGGTGCCATCAGGTCCAGGGGATTTATCTGCCTTTAGTCCCAGTATCTTACTGAGTACCACCTCCTTAGTGATTGTGATTGTGTTAAGTTCCTTTCCGCCGTATAGCTCCTTGACTATTCACTGTTGGGATATTGTTAGTGTCCTCTACCGTAAAGACTGTAGAGGACGTAAAACACAAAAAGTTAGTATGCAGGTACAGCAAGTAATCAGGAAGGCAAATGGAATGATGGCTTTTATTGCAAGGGGGATGGAGTTTAAAATTAGAGAAGTCCTGCTACAACTGTACAGTGTATTGGTGAGACCACACCTGGCATACTGCTACAGTTTGATTTCCTTATTTAAGGAGGGATATATTTGCATTGGAGACAGTTCAGAGAAGCTTCACTGGTTTGATTCCTGAGGTGAAGGGATTGACTCATGAAAAAAGGTTGAACAGCTTGGGCCTATGGTGCAGAAGGGAGGGATTCAAATTCCTGGGACATTGGAACTGGTTCTGGGGGAGGTGGGACCAGTACAAACTGGACAGTCTGCACCTGGGCAGGATCGGAACCAATGTCCAAGGGAGAGTGTTTGCTCGTGCTGTTGGGGAGGAGTTAAACTAAAAAGGCAGGGGGATGGGAACCTATGCAGGGAGATTGAGGGAAATAGAATGGGGGCAGAAGCAAAAGATAGAAAGGAGAATAGTAAAAGTGGAGGGCAGAAAAACCCAAGGCAAAAATCAAAAAAGGCCACATTACAGCAAAATTCAAAAGGGGCAAAGTGTGTTTAAAAAGACAAGCCTGAAGGCTCTGTGCCTCAATGCGAGGAGTATTCAGAACAAGGTGGATGAATTAACTGCGCAGATAGCAGTTAACGGATACGACGTGATTGGCATCACGGAGACATGGCTCCAGGGTGACCAAGGCTGGGAACTCAACATTCAAGGGTATTCAGCATTTTGGAAGGATAGACAGAAAGGAAAAGGAGGCGGGGTGGCGTTGCTGGTTAAAGAGGAAATCAATACAATAGTAAGGAAGCACATTAGCCTGGATGATGTGGAATCGGTATGGGTGAAGCTGCGGAATTCCAAAGGGCAGAAAACGCCAGTGGGAGTTGTGTATAGACCACCAAATAGTAGTAGTAAGGTTGGGGACAGCATCAAACAAGAAATAAGGGATGTGTGCAGTAAAGGTACAGCAGTAATCATGGGCGACTTTAATCTACATATAGATTGGGCTAATCTAACTGGTAGCACTGCGGTGGAGGAGGATTTCCTGGAGTGTATTAAGGATGGTTTTCTAGACCAATATGTCGAGGAACCAACCAGGGAGCTGGCCATCCTAGACTGGGTGATATGTAATGATAAGTGACAAATTAGCAATCTTGTTGTGCGAGGCCCTTTGGGGAAGAGTGACCATAATGTGGTGGAATTCCTTATTAAGATGGAGAGTGACAAAGTTAATTCGGAAACTAGGGTCCTGAACTTAAGGAGGGGTAGCTTCAACGGTATGAGGTGTGAATTGGCTAGAATGGACTGGCAAATGATATTTAAAAGGTTGACGGTAGATAAGCAATGGCAAATATTAATAGATCACATGGATGAACTTCAGCAATTGTACATCCCTGTCTGGAGTAAAAAGAAAACTGGGAAGGTGGCTCAACCATGGTTAACAAGGGAAATTAAGGATAGTGTTAAAACCAAGGCAGAGGCATATAAATTGGCTAGAAAAAGCAACAAACCTGAGGACTGGGAGAAATTTAGAATTCAACAGGGGAGGACTAAGAGTTTAATTAAGAAGGGGAAAATAGAGTACGAGAGGAAGCTGGCAGGGAACATAAAGACTGACTGCAAAAGCATCTATAAATATGTGAAGAGAAAAAGATTAGTAAAGACAAACGTAGGTCCCTTGCAGTTGGATTCAGGTGAATTTGTAATGGGGAACAAAGAAATGGCAGACCAATTGAACCAATACAAAGGAAGATACAAATAACCTTCCGAATGTACTCGGCAATAGTGGGTCTAGTGAGAATGAGGAACTGAAAGATATCGTTATTAGGTGGGAAATTGTGTTCGGGAAATTGATGGGATTAAAGGCCGATAAATCCCCGGATCCTGATAGTCTACATCCCAGAGTACTTAAGGAAGTGGCCCTAGAAATAGTGGATGCATTGGTGATCATTTTCCAACTATCTATCGACTCTGGATCAGTTCCTATGGACTGGAAGGTAGCTAATGTAACGCCACTTTTTAAAAAAGGAGGGAGAGAGAAAGCGGGTAATTATAGACCGGTTAGCCTGACATCAGTCGTGGGGAAAATGTTGGAATCAATCATTAAGGATGAAATAGCAGCCCATTTGGAAAGCAGTGACAGGATCGGACCGAGTCAGCATGGATTTATGAAAGGGAAATCATGCTTGACGAATCTTCTGGAATTTTTTGAGGATGTAACTAGTAGAGTGGACAAGGGAGAACCAGTGGATGTGGTGTATTTGGACTTTCAAAAGGCTTTTGACAAGATCCCGCACAAGAAATTGGTGTACAAAATCAAAGCGCATGGTATTGGGGGTAATGTACTGACATGGATAGAGAACTGGTTGGCAGACATGAAGCAGAGGGTCAGGATAAACGGATTCTTTTCAGAATAACAGGCAGTTACTAGTGGAGTGCCGCAGGGCTCAGTGCTGGGACCCCAGCTTTACAATATACATTAGCGATTTGGATGAAGGAATAGAGTGTAATATCTCCAAGTTTGCAGTTGACACTCAACTGGGTGGCGGTGTGAGCTGTGAGGAGAATGCAAAGAGGCTGCAGGGTGACTTGGACAGATTAGGTGAGTGGGCAAATACATGGCAGATGCAGTATAATATGGAGAAATGTGAAGTTATCCATTTTGGGAGCAAAAACACGAAGTATCTGAATGGCGGGAGATGCAACGAGACCTGGGTGTCATGGTTCATCAGTCACTGAAAGTGGGCACGCAGGGACAGCAGGCGGTAAAGAAGGCAAATGGTATGTTGGCCTTCATAGCTAGGGGATTTGAATATAGGAGCACGGAGGTCTTACTGCAGTTGTACAGGGCCTTGGTGAGGTCTCACCTGGAATATTGTGTTCAGTTTTGGTCTCCTAGTCTGAGGAAGGACGTTCTTGCTATTGAGGGAGTGCAGCGAAGGTTCACGAGACTGATTCCAGGGATGACTGGACTGTCATATGAGGAGAGACTGGATCAACTGGGCCTTTATTCACTGCCATTCAGAAGGGTGAGAGGGGATCTTATAGAAACATATAAGATTCTGACAGGACTGGACAGGTTAGATGCAGGAAGAATGTTCTCGATGTTGGGGAAGTCCAGAACCAGGGAACATAGTCTTAGGATAAGGGATAGGCCATTTAGGACTGAGTTGAGGAGAAACTTCTTCACTCAGAGAGTTGTTGACCTGTGGAATTCCCTGCCGCAGAGAGTTGTTGATGCCAGTTCATTGGAGATATTCAAGAGGGAGTTAGATATGGCTCTTACGGTTTCAGGGATCAAGGGGTATCGAGAGAAAGCAGGAAAGGGGTACTGAAGGAATGATCAGCCATGATCTTATTGAATGGCGGTGCAGGCTCGAAGGGCCGAATGGCCTACTCTTGCACCTATTTTCTATGATTCTATGTTTCTATACTTATTGGAGTTTAGAAGAATCAGAGGTGATCGTATCGAAACATATAAGATACTGAGGGGGTTCAACAAGGTAGATGCAGAGAGGATGTTTCCTCTCATGGGAAAATCTAGAACCAAGGGCATAGTTTAAGAATAAGGGGTCGCCGATTTAGAACAGAGATGAGGCGAAATTTCTTTTCTCAGAGGGTCATAAATTTTTGGAATTCTCGACCCCAGATATCCAGATTTTTGAGCGATAATGAAGTGAAGGTTCATGGGGAGCTGGCAGGGAAGTGGAGCTGTGCCCAAGATCAGATCAGCTGTGATCATATTAAATGGCAGAGCAGTCTCGAGTGGCCAATGGCCTACTCCTGCTCCTATTTCTTATGTTTTTTAAAGGGTGAAGTATGGATACAAACACAATCAGCATTATTTTTTTATCTGACCCTCTTCCCGTTGATTAATTGATGAAATATCCCAAATATTAAACTTCAGCCCAGTTATAGGGGTAGTCAATATCAACAGAAAGAAAGCCCAACTGTCAGAATGGACATGATTCAGTCTGGGACAACAGCAGAATCCAAACCCCGCAGTCATTTGTGAACTCGTTGGTGTCTCAGCAGATTGGATAACTTGGTGAATCCCTTCCCACACTCGGAGCAGGTGAACGGCCTCTCCCCAGTGTGAACTCGCTGGTGTGTCAGCAGGCTGGATGACCGAGTGAATCCCTTTCCACACTCGGAGCAGGTGAACGGCCTCTCCCCAGTGTGAACTTGCTGGTGTGTCAGCAGGTCGGATGACCGAGTGAATCCCTTCCCACACTCGGAGCAGGTGAATGGCCTCTCCCCAGTGTGAACTCGCTGGTGTGTCAGCAGGCAGGATGATCGAGTGAATCCCTTCCCACACTCGGAGCAGGTGAACGGTCTCTCCCCAGTGTGAACTCGCTGGTGTTCCAGCAGGGTGGATGACTGAGTGAATCCCTTCCCACACTCGGAGCAGATGAATGGCCTCTCCCCAGTGTGAACTCGCTGGTGTGTCAGCAGGTTGGATGACCGAGTGAATCCCTTCCCACACTCGGAGCAGATGAATGGCCTCTCCCCAGTGTGAACTCGCTGGTGTCTCAGCAGCTGGGATGACACAGTGAATCCCTTCCCACACTCGGAGCAGGTGAACGGTCTCTCCCCAGTGTGAACTCGTTGGTGTTCCAGCAGGCGGGATGATCGAGTGAATCCCTTCCCACACTCGGAGCAGGTGAATGGTCTCTCCCCAGTGTGAACTCGCTGATGTGTCAGCAGGTGGGATGATGTAGTGAATCCCTTCCCACACTCAGGGCAGGTGAACAGTCTCTTCCTTGTGTGAACTCGCTGGTGTGTCAGCAGGTGGGATGATGTAGTGACTCCCTTCCCACACTCAGGGCAGGTGAACGGCCTCTCCCCAGTGTGAACTTGCTGGTGTCTCAGCAGCTGGGATGACACAGTGAATCCCTTCCCACACTCGGAGCAGGTGAACAGTCTCTCCCCAGTATGACCGTGTCGATGAACTTCCAGCTCAGACGCGTAATTGAATCCCCTCCCACAGTCCCCACATTCCCACGGTTTCTCCATGGTGTGGGTGTCCTTGTTTCTCTCCAGGTTGGACGATCAGTTGAAGCCTGGTCCACACACAGAACACGTGTACGGTTTCTCCCCGCTGTCAATCGTGCGATATTTTTTCAGGCTGTGTAACTGGTTAAAGCTCTTTCTGCAGTCAGTGCACTGGAACACTCTCACTCGGGTGTGTATGTCTCGGTGCTTTTCCAGTCACACTGATGTTTGAAATCTGTTCCCACTGACAGAACAAACAAACATTTCTCCTTCCACGTTCAAAGGCCGATGATATTCAAGTCCTGAGGAATCGAGTGATTCCATCAGATCTTGATGTGATGTTTGGTTTGAGTTTCCCGTCTGCAAATCCTCCCCTCCTGATACCCTGGAAAAGAGTTCACAAAATCATTACTGCAAGTACAGGACAGAAATTCAGAACAGACAATTCTGGATTGTATGGAACATTCTTTCCTCTCTTGTTCCTCCAAAGCAGTAAATTCCCGCCCCATACACTCTTCCCCGTCCCTGCCCTGAAATTAAAACACATCGCACGTCTGAAGGCAGATTGTCCTCCGCTCCTAATTATCATCACCAACTCTGGCTGGGTTCAGTTCTACACTCACTGGTTCCCCTCCCCTGAAGGTGCTGGCTCTGGCTGGTTTCAGTTCTACACTCACTGGTGCCCCTCCCTCTCCCTCCCCTGAAGGTGCTGGCTCTGGCTGGTTTCAGTTCTACACTCACTAGTCCGGTGAAAAGGGACAGATATTGTTTCTGTCACTCATTGATACAATGGGACAGTTTTAAATTGCTTGATTAGGATAGACTATACACTTTACCTGTCACTTTCTGTACTGTGTGTCAGTGTGGGATTGACAGGTGTGTATCGGACAGACACTGTACCTTTCATTCTCTGATATTGCTATCAGTATGGGATATATTTGTTGACATAGGATAGATATTGCATCTCTCAATCTCTGATACAGTGAGGCAGAGTTGGATTGCCAGGTGAGTGTTGGATAGATACTGCCTCTCTCATTCTCTGATACTATGTGACAGGTGAGTGTTGGATAGATACTGCCTCTGTCATTCTCTGACACGATGTGACAGATTCTGTGGGACCTTGTCGAACGACTTCTGAAAGTCCAAATATACCACATCAACTGGTTCTCCCTTGTCCACTCTACTGGAAACAGCCTCAAAAAATTCCAGAAGATTTGTCAAGCTTGTCAAGTCCAGAACCAGAGGTCACAGTCTAAGGATAAGGGGTAAGCCATTTAGGACCGAGATGCGGAGGAACTTCTTCACCCAGAGAGTGGTGAACCTGTGGAATTCTCTACCACAGAAAGTTGTTGAGGCCAATTCACTAAATATATTCAAAAAAGAGTTAGATGAGGTCCTTACTACTAGGGGGATCAAGGGGTATGGCGAGAAAGCAGGAATGGGGTACTGAAGTTGAATGTTCAGCCATGAACTCATTGAATGGCGGTGCAGGCTAGAAGGGCCGAATGGCCTACTCCTGCACCTATTTTCTATGTTTCTATGTTCCTTTAATACTAACATACTGGAGAATGACAGGTATGGAATAGAGCTCACATTCACATAACAGAGATGGACAGATACAGCACAAAACACACTCACACACCAGGAATGGAAAGATACAGAATTGTTTTACTGTGTACCACCAATTCCTGATAGAGTATTTGTTTTACTTTCTAACTGTCAATTTTTGTTATGGAGGTGAGTGTTTACCCTGTATCTGTCGGTCTCTGGTAAATGAGTCTGAGTTTCACTCTGTATCTATCTGTCTCTGGTATGTGAGTGTGGGCCTTTCTCTGTCTCTCCATTATGGGAGCCTGGGTTTTATTCTGTACCTGTCAAGTTCTGATACGAGATTGTAGGCCTTACTCTATATCTGTCAGTTTCTAGTATGGAAGAGAGGTATTTACCCTGTACCTGTCAATAACTGGTAAATGAGTATTGGCACTTCGCTGTATGTCAATTTATGTTATGGGAATATGGATTGTAATATGTCAGCCTCTGATGTGTGAGTGTGGGTTTTATACTGTATCTCTCAGTCTCTGATATGCGAGTGTGCGTATTATTCTGTACCAGATAGGTTTTGGTGTGTGTGAGGGGGTTTAAGCTGTGTGTCTAGGTTTCTGGTACGTTAGTCTGCCTTGAATTTGTATCTATTTGTCTATGTGGTTTTATGTTTTACACTGTACCTGTCAGTTTCTGGTCTGTGAGTGTGCGGAATAATCTGTACCTGTCAGTTTCTGGCAAATGAGTGTGGGTTATAATCTGTACCTGTCAGTTTCTGGCAAATGAATGTGGGTTATAATCTGTACCTGTCAGTGTCTGGCAAGTGAGTGTGGGTGTTTAATGTACCTGTCAGTGTGATCTGTTTCAATGGCTTAACAGCATCTGATTCTACTGCTCCATGTGGCTGTAAGATTCACAATGTAACTGCCACTTCGGATCACCGTGGGACTGACAGCTTCTGCTGCCTGTGACAAGAGGATTGAGGCCAGTTCTGGGTCTCTGCTCTGTGAGTGATAATGTACTTACTGTGTGTGAGAAGGAGCTGTCTGCACTGTTCCTTATGTTCTGGGTGGAGGAGGAAAGCTCACATTTGTTCTGGCTGGTTGAAGAATTTTGCTCTGAGAATAATAATACGATAACATTATTAGTTCTAAGATATGGCTGCGGGGGAGAATATGATGTATCTGAGGGAGCGACAATATATCTCTCGATCACCAGCAACATTGTTCTGGAGAACTCAACACACCAAAACAATATAACCCAACTTTAAAATATCTTCTCCCACACTCCTCTCCTGATGTCTGCAATAGATGCACATTGTGAAACTCCCCACATCCTCACTGTCAGGCTATATTTCCATTGCTCACTGTCCAAGAACAACAGACACGGTGAGATTGGAACTGAATCAGAAACATTCACTGCTGATTTGGGGAAAGAAAGCAGCAATGATTTGAAAGAGCGAGGTGATTTACTTTCTGTTACCTTACACTGTCGAAACACAGCCCGAGAATGGCCTCTCCCTTCCCCCACTCACTGAGACTGGTTCTTGCTCCACTCTGCCTCTTACACACAGCTCCGACTCTGATCTCCCCCTTGGACTCCATGCCGATCTCTGAGCCCATCTGCAGACACGCTCCCAAAGCGCTGCGCTGCTGTAAGGAGGCTGCTGCTCGCTGCCTTACCCCGGGGCCGCGGGGTCTCCGTTTCCGGCTGTTTTAAACCATCTTCTTCCACTTACTGAGTGAATGGCGATCACAGGCAGGGCTGGGGGAGGGGAGGGCAGGGCACATGTGCTCTTCTGCTCACTGCAAATCGACACAGGGGACGGAGCTGAACCGCACATGCGCAGCTCTCTGCACTAATACAACCTGTAAAAATCAAAGTGCACTTTTCCCAATTTACTTTTATCAGAATCTGAGCAAAGGAACTGTGCCTGGGCAGAAAGGACAGAGAATGATTAAAGCTGGGAATCCTGTCCCTTGGAGATGCTGAATTTGGGATCATTCTGTGCAGGGTGTTTCTCTCCATGAGCCCGTCTTCACAAAGCAATCCTGCAGAAACATCGGAGGGACGAGGGAGTTTGCTGGGACCGTGCAAGAGTTAATATCTGACAGAAATAGTCCGAGATCAGTTTAATTCGGTCACTGAGAGTAATACCGAAGTGGATAATCAAGGGGCTATAGGGAGAGAGGAACGTGATGCATTCACTATCACTAATGAAGCAGTACTCAGTAAAATAATGGGACTAAAGGCCGACAAGTCACCTGGACCTGATGGCTTATATCCTAGATTCTTAAGAGAAGTGACTGCAGAGATAGTGGAAGCATTGGTTGTAATCTAACAAAATTCCCTTGCTTCTGAGGTGGTCCTAGCAGATTGGAAAACCGCAAATGTAAAACCTCTATTTAAAAAAGGAGGCAGACAAAAAGCTGGAAACTATAGACCAGTTAGCCTAACATCTGTCGTTGGGAAAATGCTGGAGTCCATTATAAAAGAAGCAGTAGCGCAACATTTGAAAAAGCATGATTCAATCAAGCAGATTCAGCATGGTTTTATGAAAGGGAAATCCTGTTTGACAAATTTGCTGGAGTTCTTTGAGGATGTAATGAGCAGGGTGGATAAGAGGGAACCAGTGGATGTAGTGTATTTGGATTTCCAGAAGGCATTCGATAAGGTGCCACATAAGAGGTTACTGCACAAGATAAAATTTCACGACGTTGGGCGTAATATATTAGCATGGATAGAGGATTGGTTGTTTTCTGTTAGTTAGAGAGTCAGGATAAATGTGTCACTTTCCGATTGGTGCCGGTGCTGGGTCCTCAACTATTTACAATCTATTATTAATGACTTGAATGAAAGGACCGAGTTTAATGTAGCCAAGTTTGCTGATGATACAAAGATGGGTAGGAAAGCAAATTGTGAGGACACAAAAAATCTGCAAACGGATATAGACAGGTTCAGCGAGTGGGCAAAAATTTGGCAGATGTAGTATAATGTGGGAAAATGTGAGGTTATCCACTTTAGCAGAAATAATAGAAAAGCAAATTATAATATAAATGGAGAAAAATTGCAAAGTGCCGCAGTACAGAGACACCTGGGGATCCTTGTGCATAAAACACAAAGAGTTAGTATGCAGGTACAGCAAGGAATCAGGAAGGCAAATAGAATGTTGGCCTTTATTGCAAGGGGGGGGATAGAGTATAAAAGCAAAGAAGTGCTGCTACAACTGTACAGGGTATTGGTGAGGCCACACCTGGAGTATTGCGTGTAGTTTTGGTCTCCGTATTTAAGGAAGGATATACTTGCATTGGGGCTGTTCAGAGGTTGATTCCAGAGATGAGGGGGTTGTCTTCTGAGGATAGGTTGAGTAGGTTAGGCCTATACACATTGGAGTTCAGAAGAATGAGAGGTGATCTTATCGAAACATCTAAAATAAAGAGGGGGATCGACAAGGTGGATGCAGGGAGGATATTTCCACCCATAGACTGTACCCGCTAGTTTTAGTTTACCCTAATAAGGGGCAACCCATTTAAAACTGAGATGAAGAGAAATTTATTCACTCAGAGGGTTTTGAATCTGTGGAATTCTCTGCCCCAGAGTTGTGGAGGCTGGGTCATTGAATATATTTAAGGCAGAGGTAGACAGATTTTTGAGCGATAAGGGAATAAAGAGGAGTGTGCAGGGAAGTGGAGCTGAGTCCATGGTCAGATCAGCCATGATCATATTGAATGGCGGCGCGGGCTCCAGGGGCCAAATGTCCTCCTCGTGCTCCTATTTCTTATGTTGTTATGAGATAATAACCATGGGACTGTTGACAGGGTTTCTAACCCAGGGAGTGAACAGCTCTGGGGCTTCCCTGTTACAATTGTCTGGGAGGTAAACCGTAAGCTTAGCACTGAGCAGCGTCTTTAGGAGAAATAGTGAGAAATCCGAGGTGTTGAGTGAGAATAAAATAAACAAGTTGTTGCTTTACCCAGGAGGACCGGTTGGAAACAGACACTGACCGCACCTCACGTTCATCCTCCACCAAGATGGCCGCGCATGCGTTTTGCTGCTCATTGAATCAAGATGGTGGAACGCTGATCTTGCCTTCCTGTACAAAGATGGCCGCCGTTACCCTGGGCCTGTGACCGGGAAAAAGCCCGGAAACTGCAGTCGCCGATATTCCGGTTATTATTCCGGGCTCCCGGCGGGCACCAGTTGTTTATGAAGCCTCTCCGGCTACCCGCTGGTCCGTTACTCCCCTCCGCCCCGCTGAAAACGGGCTATTTTGCGCAGCAGATGTTCACTATGTGCGCTCCGCCATTACACGCACCGCGCATGCCCCAAACACAGCCAGGTTCCGCGCCTGCGCACTGGGCCCGTGTAATCTGGGTTCGGCACATTCTCCGTCGGCGGGAATGCTGGGTAAATACACCGCCATTGAAAGACCACGTTAGTGAATTGAGGTGAATTTATTGTGATTGAAAGGCTGCATTAGAGGGAGCAGAGTGCGGCGGCCCGGCCAGTAAATCCGCGCGGTCACGGCCTGCAAGACCATCAGCAGGCCGGGGCTATCAGAGGGAGCAGCGTACGGCGGCGTACCACTGCAGGAGGGCGACGGCTGCGAAGTCAGGTCGCTGATTGCAGTGCGGGCAGGCACAGCAGGAGGGGCGAAGGAGCAAGAATTTGTAGAAGGAAGTGACCAGGGCCCAGGAGAGACGAAGGCCCAGGGGCAGCACGGGTCAGCCCACCTTGCTATATGTGTGCGCGCTCGTTCCGTGCAGCAGAGCTGGTCTCCAATCGTCTTGGTTAACTCTTACCACTGGACTAAGACCTAGCTCTGTCAAGACTGTGTGGTGGCTGGTGTGCAACAGCCACCACACGTTACAAAAATCCAAGCACAGGCATCTTCCACCCTCCAAGATGTAGTTCGAGATCTGGAATATTAGGTCCTTCATTGAAACAGCTGTGAACTTTTTGGCGTGGAAGCAAGTCATCCTCGCTTTGAGGGACTGCCTATGATGATGACTCTGATTGCATTGGGCACTGAACCATGTTCATTCTGGCAGTTAGACTTTGTTTCTGCTGCTCTACATATCCCCTACACCTCAGCTGGAGATTAATGTTCTCTATAAATATTGAATAAATCAGCTTGTTTCAATCACCCTCTGTCGAATATTTGATTTCTCCATAATAAAAGGAGACTAATTAATATTCCCTCCCCTTCCATTTTGTGCCTTGTCTTAGTCTAGATTATTTCACTTCTCACGCAGTTCATCTTTTCCCACATCAAATCCAAAGCTTTTTTCGTTTCAGTATACGGCTTGTGGGTGTCATCGACTGAACCGGAGTCTCTCACTTTACACTCATTTGACGTACCTTTTAACCAACACTTGAAAGAAACATAGAAACATAGAAAATAGGTGCAGGAGTAGGCCATTCGTCCCTTCGAGCCTGCACCGCCATTCAATGAGTTTATGGCTGAACATGTAACTTTAGTACCTCATTCCTGCTTTCTCGCCATACCCCTTGATCCCCTTGGTAGTAAGGACTACCTCTAACTCCTTTTTGAATATATTTCGTGAATTGGCCTCAACAACTTCCTGTGGTAGAGAATTCCACAGGTTCACCACTCTCTGGGTGAAGAAGTTTCTCCTCATCTCGGTCCTAAATGGCTTACCCCTTATCCTTAGACTGTGACCCCTGGTTCTGGACTTCCCCAGCATTTGGAACTTTCTTCCTGCATCTAACCTGTCTAAACCCGGCAGAATTTTAAACGTTTCTATGAGATCCCCTCTCATTCTTCTGAACTCCAGTGAATACAAGCCCAGTTGATCCAGTCTTTCTTGATATGCCATCCCGGGAATCAGTCTGGTGAACCTTCGCTGCACTCCCTCAATAGCAAGAACGTCCTTCCTCAAGTTAGGAGACCAAAATATAACACAATACTCCAGGTGTGGCCTCACCAATGTCCTGTACAACTGTAGTAATACCTCCCTGCCCCTGTACTCAAATCCCCTCGCTATGAAGGCCAACATGCCATGTGCTTTCTTAACCGCCTGCTGTACCTGCATGCCAACCTTCAATGACTAATGTACCATGACACCCAGGTCTCGTTGCACCTCCCCTTTTCCTAATCTGTCACCATTCAAATAATAGTCTGTCTCTCTGTTTTTACCACCAAAGTGGATAACCTCACATTTATCCACATTATATTTCATCTGCCATGCATTTGCCCACTTACCTAACCTATCCAAGTTCATTCAAGGAATCTTCTTTGGTGCGCAAACCTAATTTCCTCCCTTCTTTCACATCTCTATTTCTCACAGAGAAATAAATTAGTGACATTAGATTTGGCAATTTTGGGACAAGAACAGATGGATACAATTGTTGCAATGATTACATCTAATCATCAGCCTGCCTGAAAAGAGCTTCTGACAATAATCTGTCACAATGCCCAACCAGTCACCATCTGATTCCACCATCATATCTTCATTCATTACCCACCTTTCCCCCTAATTAGAGCTGCTTTCACCGGCATGACCATTCCCCATACTGAGGCTCTCTAATTCCTGAGCAGAGCATAAACACCAGCATGGACTGGTTCATCCGAATGGTCAATTTCTGTGCCTTATATCCTATGCAATTATGTAGTCTCAGTGTAAGTGGTCCCTAGATTTGATGCCTCGGTGTTACTGCTCCCTGGATTTGTTGTCACCGTATTAGTAATCCCTCAATTAGTGTCAGGATGTAATTAATCCTGGATTTGATGTCTCATTGTAACTGGTCCCTGGATTTGTTGCCTCAGTGTAAGCGGTCCCTGGATTTGCTGTTACAGTATGTGTCCCTGGATTTGATGTCACAATTAAGTGGATCCTGGATTTGGTGTCAACAGTACCTCATACCTGGGACTGAGGGAAAACCCGCAGCCCAGCAACGCATTCAGCACAGAATGATCCCACGCAAATCTATTCCCAATTAACACTACCCACATTAATTCACCACAAACAGTCAGTGCCTGGAAGGAACTGCAGCCCCACTTCTAACTTCAGTGAAACATACGATACAAAACATTTTAAAGGAAAAATAAACTCCATCATAGTTCAACAGAGGCGATTAATGGGCAGTAAATCCCCCTCACTCATACACCTCCTTTACCCCTGCTCTCCAACACCCCCTTCCCTATTAATCTTTCATCCCTACTCTCTAACCCGTGACACCAACTCCTCTATCACTCCATTCCTCTCACACCCTCACCCCAACATCTCCTTCACCCCTACTCGCCAAACCCTTCGCCCCAACACTTTCTTCACCCCTACTCTCCAACTCATCACCCTAACTCCTCTTTCACCCTTCTCTCCAAACCCCCCTCACCCAATTGCTCTTTCAGCCCTACAATTTTATTTGTAATTTCACTTTCACAAGTTATCCACACTGGAGGTAAATCTGAGGAGCTTCTGTGTGACGATGAGGTGATCACTGGGCAATAAAGTGCAGAGACTGGTGGGTGGCTGCTCATTATCCTCAGTGAGATTTAATCCCCTTTCCCACTGAATACTGCAGACAGACATGGTCACCTTGGTAACGGAATGGTCAGTGTGACATCACTTTCTAAACAAGAGCACACAAGACAATGGGTCATCAATAAATGGTAAAGGGATTAAACACTCTGCAATTACATTGTAAACAAAATGGAAATAAAATGCTGGAAAATAACTGGTGAAGATAATAACTTATCTCTGTGGAATTGACTAGCAAACTTTAAGAATGATGTGTTTAGTTTACACACACACGTATACACACACATATATATATATAGATATATATATATAATATATAGATTGATAGATAGCAAAGACTTTGTGTGCACACTTTTCAGTTGTTCTGTTTTACATGATGAAATATATATTCTTAGGTCTTTCGGACCTGTCGGGAGCCTATCCGGCGGTGCTTGATAGGGGAATGGGGCAGATATTTAAAAGGACAGGGACTAACTTTTCTCTGCCTATTTATACTTAACTGAACAGTCCAGTTGATCTCGGAGTGTCGGAGGACTTCACGAAACGAGCTCCCATTAACAATGGCTCCCTTCTGTACTGTGCAATGATTGTAAAGCTGTCTATTTCAGTGATTTGCACCTTTCTAAAATGTCTCACTGCTTTTGATAATCCTTGCTTGCCTGTCTAATTTGGAAAGACTTCAGAATTGTGCAGTGTGCCGAAGGTTTTATTTAAAGGTGGAGTAAACTTTGTTTGAAAATATTCTTTCTAACCCTCCCCCAACCCCCAAATTTTAGAACACTCTTTAATACTGACTGGGAAGGTCCCAAGTTCGGTCCTTGATCTGGGCTGTTAGTTGTCTCAGCCAAGGCAACAGTTCAGGGTTATAATTGTCCTCAGTACCACTGGGCTAAATATGAGTAAAAATTAGCTAGTGCCCCTGTTCGTGATACCGATTCAATGACATCAATTGGGAAGTGTGTGGATGTTAGTTGAGGGCAGAATTGGACTCGGATCTGCAGCTGGGAAACTCAAGCCAAACACCACATCAAGATTTGAGAGATTCACCGGATTGATCAGGATCACCTTATCATCAGCCTTTGGAAAAACACCAATCACAGGACACATGTTCTATGTGTGGATGCACCTTCAACCAATCGTTCAGACTGTGAGACTCGTGTGCCCTGCTGACTCAACACTGTAAATGTGGGGACAGTGTGAAAAGATGCAGATGCGCATCGGGTGGAAACACATCAGGGAGAGACCATTTACCAGCTGAGTGTGGAAAGAGATTCAGTCTCTCACCTCACCGACTGACATTCGAAGATTTAGATAACCGACTTTCTCCTGTGAATATAGAGCTGTGTTATTGGGCCATAATGTTTTTACTTGTTCATCTTGTTGACTGTAAATCTTTGCCAATTGTTTGGTGTGATCGGTTTACTTGTACATATCTTAAAACAATACATTTACTGAGTAGATTCAAATTGAAATTGAAAGCAGCTTTGCATCCATGATACTCTATTCACACATGGAAGGTGAGAGAGATGGGGTGGGGACACGCAAAGTCCTGTCGCTGTAAGTGATTAACAGACTGGGTTTTGTGTTTAGTGATCCCGGGCGTGTTAGCTATCCCTACCCTGGACACCAAGGCAAAGAGAGGCAATCGGGAAAGTATGGGGAACTTGTCCCTGAGAGTAACCAAAGGCATGAGAACTAATATAGTCTAGAGTTAGAATGGAGGAAAGGCGCAACATGGAGCAGCCAGTGACAGGATATCAATTTGTCTCCGCTTATCATGGAGACATCAAATATCAACACAGTGTTATTTGAAATATCAAAATATTAAACTCCAGCCCAGTTTTCGGAGTTATTAACATCAGCAGAAACAAATTCCAACTGACAATATGAACATGATTCAGTCAGGATGCGATTAACAGCAGTAATAACAGTTGAACCCAACCTCTGCAGTCATTTGTGAAATCGCAATTCAGATGACTGAGTGAGTCCCTTCCCACAGATCCCAGTGTGAATTTGCTGGAGTTTCAGCAGATCGGATGACTGAGTGAAACTATGCACACACATGGAGCAGGTGAATGGCCTCCCTCTGGTGTGACTGCGACAATGATTTTCTAGATCAGACGGGGAACTGAATTGCTTCACACAGTCTCCATATTCCCATGGTTTCTCCATGGTGCGGGTATCCTTTTCTCCAGGTTGGATGATCAATTGAAGTTTTGTCCACACACAGAACATGTGTAGTTTCTCCCCGCTGTGAATGATGCAATGTTTTTTCAGGCTGTGTAACTGGTTGAAGCTCTTTCTACAGTCAGTGCACTGGAACACTCTCACTCGGATGTGTGTGTGTCTTGGTACATTTCCAGTCACATTGATGTTCGAAATACTTTCCACATACAGAACAAACATTTCTCCTTCCACATTCAAAGGCCGATGATGTTCATCATTTCCAGGTTACAAGGTTGGGTTCAGTTCTGCATCCACTGTGGGAAAAGTGAGAATAAAATCAATCAGCTGCTGATTTTCTCTGCTGGTCACTGGGCCTCCTTGGAGATGGAGCACGCGGTGTCCACCGGTACGCTCGCGGCCTTCCGCGAGAGGTGGGCACCGGAGGGACTGGAGTGCATCATCACGCCCGGCAACCAAATTTTAATTTGATTTTACGTTTTAAAGTTAATTTGTTTTAATTGCCGGTGCTTTTAGTGTCCCCTTCCCTTTTATAGGGGGCACTGGGGAAAAATTGTGATTTTAGTGCCCAAAAAAAAAAAAACAAAAAAAAAAGAAAAAAAAAAAAACACAAAAAAGGGGAAAAAAAAAAAATGGGCCTTGTAAATGTCTGGAGTGTCACCCAGGTCGGGTGGCACCGTTTAATGTTTTATGTTTTCACAGATAAACTCAAAAGAGTTTCATGCACAAGGACCAATTGGAGAGCAGTGGAGGCGTGTCCTGCTCAGTAGGAGCTGAGAGCAGTGAGAGAGGCTGCTAGCAACTTGAGCTCCTGCTTGGAGAGCCCTGAGACCAGCCCAGGAACAGAAGGAAGGAAGGGGCTTCACCTTCAACTTTACCCAGAGGGAGAGGAGGAGAACAGAAAACTTCACTGGGCCTTTTGTGCGGCCCAATAGGGAGAGGCTGTGCTGGCCCAATAGGGTGAGCCCAGGCTGGCCCAATCGGGTGAGCCCGAGCTGGCGCAATCGGGTGAGCCCGGGCTGGCCCAATAGGGTGAGCCCGGGCTGGCCCAATAGGGTGGGCCCCGGCTGGCCCAATAGGCTGAGCCTGTGCTGGCCCAATAGAGTGAGTCTGTGCTGGCCAATAGAGTGAGTCTGTGCTGGCCCAATAGGGTCAGCCTCGGTTGGCCCAATAGGGTGAGCTGGGTTGGCCCAATATGGTGAGCATCTGTTGGCCAAATAGGGTGAGCCTGGTATGGCCCAATAGGGTGAGCCTGGGCTGGCTCAATAGGGTGAGCTGGAGCTGGCCGAATAGGGTGAGCCTGGAATGACCCAATAGGGTGAGCCCGTGCTAGCCCGATAGGGTGAGCCTGGACTGGCCCAATAGGGTGAGCCCGGAATGGCACAATAGGGTGAGCCCGTGGTTGCCCGATAAGGTGAGCTTGGTCTGGCCCAATAGGGTGAGCCCGGGCTGGCCCAATAGGGTGAGGTGCGGGCTGGCCCAATAGGGTGAGCCTGTGCTGCCCAGGGTCACCAGACAACAAGCAGCACAAAAAGGCTCCCTTTCAGGGGCCATTGAGCTGGGCACAAACACCTGTCCAATCAAACTGACAGAGACTCTGAAGCCCCGCCCATTTTTTGTCCCTGGCCAAAAGACTGCGCATGCGCTGCAAGACCTACCTTGACCAAGCTGGCGGCCGGTAAGCTCTCTCACCCCAAAACAGTTTCCGCCACGAAAGACACCAAGAAAGTAATCACGAAAACCCCCACCGAAGGGCGGCAAGAAGCGGAGAAAGTCGAAGAAAGAGAGTTACTCCATCTACATCTACAATGTGATGAAGCAGGTTCACCCCGACACCGGCATCTCCGCCAAGGCCATGGGCATCATGAACTCGGCTGTGAACGATATTTTGGAGCGCATCGCGGGTGAGGCTTCCCGCCTGGCCCATTACAACAAGCGCCGCACCATCAGCTCCCGGGAGATCAGACCGCCGTGCGCCTGCTGCTGCCCGGGGAACTGGCCAAGCACGCTGTGTCGGAAGGGACAAAGGCGGTGACCAAGTTCACCAGCTCCAAGTGAAACTGCGCGCTGTCCTGAGAGATCAAACCCAAACATAACGGCTCTTTTAAGAGCCACCCACAACCTCTCTGAAAGAGCTGAACAAACGCATCACCCTTTAGATTCAAATCACTAATTATTTCCTGAACAAGTGTTTGCAGTTCCAGCTGCAGATTTAGTTTTGAATTCTCCGATAAGCAGCTTCACTGTCCGGTTCGCCCTCAGTGTCGCTGGAATTTCCCGCCCACAAATTACAAACACGGTCCCTGCTCGCTGTTTCCCTTTGCTCTCAGACCCGTTCATTTACACCGCCTGCCGAATTAAGAGCTTGTTTAGGGGCTGAGAGTCAGGTTTCAATCACACATTCTCTCTCGCAAGCTCTTTTCAAGTTTATTTTTCAATTCCTGTTGCGGGTCAGTCCGTTTATTAACCCGACACTCCCCGCAGTGTTACAACCCAGAATGGGAGTTCTTACAGAGACCAGAACCGGGGACAGTTTGAACACTCTGTCCCTCTTCCCTTTTCACAGAGGGACTCCCAGTTCTGGTCTCACTGCCGCCTTTGCGGGGGATCGATCAATAATCTATGGAACCCAACTTTTGCAAAGATTGAGCTGGAATGTATCCCGTTACAGCATCAGTGGCGATTGATTCCCGCCCATTACAGACAGTTTGAAATAGCACCCGAATTTAATCTTGACTGTAACAGCCTGGAACTTGCAAGGGATATGTGGAATAAGACGCAACAAATTAAAACGTGTTGGCAAATCTTTGACTAATGGTGAATTTATTAACATAATCCGCTAGTTTTAAAATTATTGGCGTGGGTTTTGAATAAAAAATCATTATTCTGACTGTTGCAGACAGTAATTTCGGCCTTACTTTCATTGGTGGGCTAAGCAGACAGTGATTGGTTATCGGAAAAGACCAATGAAATGCACCACAGAGCGACCAATTACAACTTCGCTCCCTGCATTCTCCAGACACACACACACACAGAAAGGCAGATGTGGGAGGAGTCTCTCATTCTTTCTCTGAACTGTCGATTGTGAAAATGTCAAAAAGAGGAAAAAGTGGCGGTAAAGCTCGGGCCAAGACCAAGTCTCCTCCTCCTGGGCCGGACTGCAGTTCCCTATGGGCCGTGTTCACAGGCTCCTGCGGAAGGGGAACTACGCTGAGCTACGTGTGTAGTCCCGGTCTACATGGCTGCTGTGCTCGAGTATCTGACTGCTGAAATCCTGGAGCTGGCCGGCAATGCATCCCGCATCATCTCCAGACACCTGCAGCTGGCAACCGCAACGACCAGGAGCTCAACAAGCTGCTGGGAAAGGTGATCATCGCTCAAGGGGGGGGGGGGGGGGGCGCTGCCTAATATCCAGGCTGTGCTGCTGCTCAAGAAAACCACCAGTGCGTCCAAGAGCAAGTAAAGCGGACAGGATTTAATCTAATAACACAAAGGCACTTTTCAGAGCCACCCACAGTTTCAGTGAAAGGGCTGGTTACTGTTCTATGGATCACAATTAACATTGAATCTCTGCAATTAAGGTGTTAGTTTCCTGATCAGAAATGACCCTCAGACATTCTCGGTTATAAACTGATCACTGTCGACAGACAATGCAACAGGTTTGCTGTTATAAGATCCTGCTGCAAGGTACCATAAATCATTTCTGGCCCGCAGACGGTAAGCTTAGCTCGATTGCGATGGCGGAGAATCGAAGCCGGGTTAACTGCTTGGAAGGCAGCTCACCACTCACTATACACCATCGCTCACATATCTTCATATTTTAGAAAGTGACAGGAGTCCCAATCTCACATTCCAGAAACTGACAGTTGCAGAATAAAACCCACACTGCCATATCCGACACTGACATGTGCAGAATAAAACCTGAACTCACACAACGGAAGCCAACAGGTACAGAATCAATCACATACTCACATACTCTACATGTTCCAATGACCCATGACCAGTGCTCTGTACATAGAGAAGCTCACAGTTTACACAGAGCACGATGGTGGTATAGTGGTGAACAGAGCTGTCTTCCAGATACCTGCCCATCGAAAGCAGGCTGGTTTTAATATAATGGTCACGCGATGGTAATTTTGAACCAAACTCAGTGCCTTCCAGCAGGATTATGTCGCTCAAATTAGTCAAAAGATGTGCAACTTTAAAAAAATTACAAAAAATATTCCTCATATCTGTTGATAATTATTTTTTAGGCTAAAAGGGCTTCAAATAATAAATGGGGTGTGGGCACATCCCAAGCAAGTTAACTATTCACAGTAACCATTTCTAATCGGAGGGAAAGTGTCCCAGCATAGTGCTTAGGTTCTGATTACTGAACATAGTATTTGTCCCACTTAAGAACCACAAGACCGAGTTAGTCGTAAATGCAACGCATGTCGTGGAGGCGATGATGTTATCGTGGTGAGCATAGCTGCCTTCCAAGCAGTTGACCCGGGTTGGATTCCCGTCCATCGCAACCGCTGTCATTTTAATATTCCTGTCAGGTCAGAAATGACTTATGTGAGCTTGTAACAGCAGCATTGTAAAATGACCGAGCGGCCCCAGGGGGAGATAGTCGGAGCTTCACGTGTTTCTTCTCGGTACCACGTCCATGGAATGATTCCGGCAGGGGGCGGGGCTTGTCGCATATCTGTCAAAAAAGTGCGGGGGGCGGGGCTTCACAGATGCCTGTCTGACAATTATTTGTACTGCACTTTTTTTGACAATGAAATGAATGTTGACGAAAATCATTCATGTGAGTCTCCCATGGAATTAAAACGGAGTTGAACCAACAAATGAATTCTCAGTCAGAAACGTTGGGCCATCAACCGCTGATTCCCTTTATACTCGGTTCTTAACATCCGTTTATATTCGGCTCAGACAACGTGTTCACTGAAGGCCGGTCTCACGTTCAGGTTCCGTCTGTTTTGCATTTCTCTGAAGTAGGTCTCTCTCTATATTGAACCATTGATGGGAATATCCGCTGACAGCAAACCTGTGGCAGTGTTTGGTGATCTAGATTTCTACATGTTCGACAGAGAGTGACCGGTTTATAACCGAGATCAGGAAACGCTCAGCTTCATTGCCGAAATTCAATATGTTAAATTAGATCTGGGATAATTATTATCCATAGATCCACGGACAAATGAGAACCATCGAACATTAAGGACCCTTTCAGATACTGTGGGTGGCTCTGAAAAGAGCTGTTCGGTTCTTAGATTAAATCGTGTCCGCTTTACTTGCTCATGGACGCACCGGTGGTTTTCTTGGGCAGCAGCACAGCCTGGATACTAGGCAGCACCCCGCCCTGAGCGATGGTCACCTTTCCCAGCAGCTTGTTCAGCTCCTATTCATTGCGGAAGGCCAGCTGCAGGTGTCTGGCGATGATGCGGGTCTTCTTGTTGTCACGGGCCGCGTTGCCAGCCAGCTCCAGGATTTCAGCGGTCAGATACTCGAGCACAGCAGCCATGTAGACTGGGACTCCGGCACCCACCTGCTCAGCGTATTTCCCCTTCCGCAGGAGCCTGTGAACACGGCTCACAGGGAACTGCAGTCCGGTCCGGGTGGAGCAAGACTTGGCCTTGGCCCGAGCTTTACCGCCGCTTTTTCCTCTTCCAGACATTTCCACAATCAACACATTCAGAGAAATAATGAGAAACTCCTCCCACATCTGCCTTTTTCCCTTCTGGAGGAATGCAGGGAGCGAACTTGTGATTGGTCGCTTTGTGGTGAATTTCATTGGTCTTTTCCGATGTCCAATCAAAGTCTCTATAGCCCGCAAATGAATCCAGGGATGAAATTACTGTCCTCAAAAGTCAGTCCTCAAACGATTCAGAAAGTCAAAAATCCCTCCAATAATTGTTAAAATTGCGGATTATGTTAAAAACTTCAACATTAGCCAAATATTTCCAAATACGTTTTGTTTCTTTTATCATATTCCATATTTCTCTATCAAATTCCAGTCTGTGACAATCAGGATTAAATTCAGGTTCAGTTTTAAACTGAATCACCAATGATTCTGTAACGGCACACATTCCAGCTCAAGCTTTGTAAAACTGGAGATTCCTAGATTATAGAGGATTGGCTAACTAACAGAAAACAGAGAGTCTGGATAAATGGTTCATTCTCGGGTTGGCAATCAGTAACTAGTGGGGTGCCGCAGGGATCAGTGCTGGGACCCCAACTATTTACAATCTATATTAACGACTTGGAAGAAGGGACCGAGTGTAACGTAGCCAAGTTTGCTGACGATATAAAAATGGGAGGAAAAGCAATGTGTGAGAAGGATACAAATAATCTGCAAAATGACATACACAGGCTAAGCGAGTGGGCAAAAATTTGGCAGATGCAGTATAATGTTGGAAAGTGTGAGGTCATGCACTTTGGCAGAAAAAATCTAAGAGCAAGTTATTATTTAAATGGAGAAAGATTTCAAAGTGCCGTAGTACAGCGGAATCTGGGGGTACTTGTACTTGAAACACAAAAGGATAGTATGCAGGTACAGCAAGTGATCAGGAAGGCCAATTTTATCTTGACATTTATGGAAAAGGGGATGGCGTATAGAAGCTGCGAAGTCTTGCTACAGCTATACAAGGTATTGGTGAGGCCACACCTGGAATACTGCGTGCAGGTTTGGTTTCCATATTTACGAAAGGGTATACTTGCTTTGGGGGACAGTTCAGAGAAGGTTCACTAGGTTGATTCCGGTGATGAGGGGGTTGACATGAGGAAAGGTTGAGTAGGTTGGGCCTCTACTCAATCGAATTCAGTAGAATGAGAGGTGATCTTATCGAAATGTATAAGATTTTGAGGGGACTTGACAAGGTGGATGCAGAGAGGATACAGAGAGGGCATGGTCTTAGAATAAGGGGCCACCCATTTAAAGCAGAGCTGAGGAGACATTTCTTCTTTTGGAGGGTTGTAAATCTGTGGAATTCGCTGTTTCAGAGAGCTGTGGAAGCTGGGACATTGAATAAATTGAAGACAGAAATAGTCAGTTTCTTAAATGATAAGAGGATGAGGGGTTATGGCTAGCGGATGGGGAAGTGGAGCTGAGTCCATGATCAGATCAGCCATGATCTTATTGAATGGCAGAGCAGGATCGAGGGGCCATATGGCCTCCTCCTGCTCCTAATTCTTATGTTCTTATTATTGATCGATCCCCCGCACAGGTGGCAGTGAGACCAGAACTGGGAGTCCTTCTGTGAAAAGCGAAGAAGGACAGAGTGTTCAGACTGCCCCCGTTTTGCTCTCTATAAGATCTCCCATTCTGGGTTGTTACACTCGGACTCTCAGGTTAATAAACGGTTTGACCACTAACTAGAACTTTTTTTCAATTGGAAAGGCCATGAAAGGGAATGCGGTGGCTACTATCTGAGTCTCAGCCCTAAAACAAGCTCTTAATTTGTCGGCAGGTGCTATAAATCAACGGGTGATAGCAAAGGGATAGAGCAACCAGGGACCGTGTTTGTAGTTTGGCAGGAAATTCAACAGCGACGCTAAGGCCGAACCGGACAGTGAAGCTGCTTATCTGAAAATTCAAAACTAAATCTACAGTTGGAACTTCAAAGGTTGTCAGGAAATAAGTACAGTAAACACAAAAAGTTAGTATGCAGGTACAGCAAGTAATCAGGAAGGCCAATGGGATGTTGGCCTTTATTGCAAGGGGGATAGAGTGTAAAAGTAGTGAAATCCTGCTACAACTGTACAGGGTATTGGTGAGGCCACACCTGGAGTACTGCTTACAGTTTTGGTCTCCGTATTTAAGGAAGGACATCGTTGCATTGGCGGCTGTTCAGAGAAGGTTGACTAGGTTGATTCCGGAGATAATGGGGTTGACATGAAGATAGGTGGAGTAGGTTGGGGCTCAGAAGAATGCAAGGTGATCTTATTGAAAATTATAAGATAATGAGGGGACTTGACAAGGTGGATGCAGAAAGGATCTTTCCACTCATAGGGAAAACTAAAACTAGGGGATATAGACTCAGAATAAGGAGCCACTCATTTAAAATTGAGATGAGGAGAAATTTCTTCTCTCAGAGGGTTGTAAATCTATGAAATTCTCTGCCCAGAGAGCTGTGGAGGCTGGGTTATTAAATATATTTAAGGTGGAGATAGACATATTTATGAGCAATAAGGGAGTAAAGGGTTATGGGGACCGGGCAGGGAAGTGGAGTTGTGTCCATGATCAAATCAGCCATGATCTTATTGAATGGCGGAGCAGGCTCGTGTGGCCAAATGGACTACTTTGCTCCTATTTCTTAAATGATGATGGGTTTGTGCAGCTCTTTCAGAGAGGCTGTGAGTGGCACTTAAATGAGCCGTTGTGTTTGGGTTTGTTCTCTCAGGACAGCGCACAGTTTTACTTGGAGCTGGTGTACTTGGTCACCGCCTTTGTCTCTTCTGACACGGCGTGCTTGGCCAGCTCCCCGGGCAGCAGCAGGAGAATGGCGGTCTGGATCTCCTGGGAGCTGATGGTGCGGCGCTTGTTGTAATGAGCCAGGCGGGAAGCCTCACCTGTGATGCACTCCAAAATATTGTTCACGAATGAGTTCATGATGCCCACGGCCTTGGAGGAGATGCCGGTGTCGGGGTGAACCTGCTTTATCACTTTGTAGATTTAGATGGAGTAACTCTCCTTCCTCGACTTTCTGCGCTGCTTGTCGACCTTCGCTGGGGGTTCAGGGACCCTTTTCTTCGCGGCTTTCTTGTCGGTAACTGTTTTCCCCGGCGGGGTGGGGGGGAGGTGCTGGGGGAGCAGGTTCAGCGGCCACCATCTCAGTCAGGACAGGTATCATGGCGCATGCGCGGCCTTTTAGGCAGGGACAAAGTGTGGGCGGGGCTTCAGGGTGTCTGTCAGTTTGATTGGTCACATGTTTGTTCCCAGGTCAGTGACCCCTGAAAGGGAACGTTGTTGTTCTGATTTTTGTCTGGTGACCCTGGGCCCGGCCTCATCCTGTTAGACCAGCCCAGGCTCACCCTATTGGGCCAGCACAGGCTCATGCTATTGGGCAAGCACAGCCCAGGCTAACCCTATTGGGCCAGCCCGGGCTCGCCCTATTGGGCCAGCACAGGCTCACCCTATTGAGCCAGCCCAGCCCAAGCTGACCATATTGGGCCAGCCCAGGCTCACCCTATTGGGCCAGCACAGTCTCATCCTATTGGGCCAGCCCAGGCTCACCCTATTGGGCCAGCACAGGCTCATGCTATTGGGCAAGCACAGCCCAGGCTAACCCTATTGGGCCAGCCCAGGCTCACTCTATTGGGCCAGCACAGCCCAAGCTAACCCTATTGGGCCAGCCCAGACTCACCCTATTGGGCCAGCCCGGGCTCGCCCTATTGGGCCAGCACAGGCTCACCCTATTGAGCCAGCCCAGCCCAAGCTGACCATATTGGGCCAGCCCAGGCTCACCCTATTGGGCCAGCACAGTCTCATCCTATTGGGCCAACACAGGCTCACCCTATTGGGCCAACCAGGCTCCCCTATTGCGCCAGCCCAAGCTCAACCTATTGGAACAATCAAGGCTCACCCTATTGAACCAACCCAGACTCACCTTATTGGACCAGCCCAGGCTCATCCTATTGGACCAACCCAGATTCACCCTATTGGGCCAGCCCAGACTCACCCTATTGGGCCAGCCCAGGCTCACCCTATTGTGCCAGCCCAGGCTCACCCTATTGTGCCAGCACGAAAGACCCAGTGACCAGCAAAGAAAATCAGCATCTCATTGATTTTACTCTCACTCTACGCACAGCGGGTGCAGGTCTGAACCCAACCATGTAAGCTGGAAATGATGAACATCATCGGCCTTTGAATGCGGAAGGAGAAATGTTTGTCTGTTCTGTCTGTGGGGAAATATTTCAAACATCACTGTGACTGGAAAAGCACCGAGACACACACACACCCGAGTGAGAGTGTTCCAATGCACTGCCTGTTGAAAGAGCTTCAACCAGTTACAGAGCCTGAAAAAACATTGCACCATTCACAAGGGAGAAACTATGCGTGTTCTATGAGTGGACGAGACTTCAACTGATTGTCCAACCTGGAGAGACTCAAGGACACCAGCACAATGGAGAAACCGTGGGAATGTGGGGACTGTGGGAACGGTTACATTTCCCTGTCTGATCTAGAAATTCATCGTTACAGTCACACCAGGGAGAGGCCATTCACCTGCTCGGTGTGTGCGCAGGGATTCACTCAGTCATCCGACCTTCTGAAACTCCAGCGAGTTCACACTGGGGAAGTGTGGGAAGGGATTCACTCAGTTATCTGAATTGCGAGTTCACAAGTGACTGCAGGAGTTGGGTTCTACAGTTATTACTGCTGATAATCGCATTCTGACTGAATCGTGTTCGTTCTGTCATTTTGGATTTGTTTCTGCTGATGTTAATAACTCCGAATACTGGGATGGTGTTTAATATTGTGATGTTTCAAATAATACAATGTGTCGATATTTGATAATGTAAATTCCCGGATTCTTTTACCTCAATCTGGTTCAGTAAAATTACTGAGTCGAATACCTCTTGTGCTTTGAACAAAGCAGTCTTTATTACCGGCCAGTAAGCCCTATCAGACAGAAGATATACTCTCTGGATAGAGCGTACACACTCCCTACGGATAGGTGAAGTTACATCGTAAAGTGTCAACAGTTATACAGTTTTGAAATCAGATAACAAAATACAATTAGATTGACATTCTAACTCAGCCACTCATTAGTCAATCTATATGAGATGTTTTTGTGAAAGCTCAAGCATTGCCTCTAAATGTTTCAATCTAGTGGTGTGACTATTAACTGAGACCTTGCAATTCTGCAGATTTATTTCATGTTACAATTAGATGTTATTGGCAGGATTAGTGACTTGAAACCTTGGGAAAGACTGTTAGCTATGCTGATGTTGCACTATTTAAAATCTGACATTCTCCCAGCTATTCTTCCATGGCTTATACATTTTCATATATCCCGTTTACTTTACTGTCCTTAATTCCATATATTCCATTCAGATATCCACATCCCTCCTTTTATCATTCTATGATAACATTTAGGATAATTCTAGGAGTATTGCATTCATCCGTTCGCACTCCCTTTCCAGAATCATATTATTGTTGAGTAGTTCTCTAGTTTGTTGGATCATAACCTGGGAACCCTTGACCACAAGAGGGTCTGCTAACCTTGTCATCATTACTTTACAGCAGAGGTTAAGGCAACCAACAATCAAACAGCAGGTAATTATTATTACGATGAGAACAATTGCCCCATGTATTAGATAGGAACTCCAAGATCCACCCAGAAACCAATCAAACCTGCTAAGTTCTTTTGCTGGTGTGGATAACTTCTTCACCTCCCTCCTTATGTGATCGGCAAGGTGGGTTATGTTTTTTGAACTATCAGGAATGTAAGTGCAACATTCAGATCCTATCAGGGCACACGTTCCCCCTTTCTCAGCTAACAGGTAATCGAGGGCCATTCGGTTTTGTAATGCTACGGTCCTTATCGCTACCATTTCAGCTGTGATGCCCTCCAGAGCCTCAGCAGTGCGGTTAGCTACCTGTTCCAATATCGTTTCTTTGAATCCATCTAACAGTCTCAGTTAGGGTCAGTGGAACGGTGCGCAAAGGAATTCCCCCTTTGGAATGTATAGGGATATGTGAACACACCCAGCATCTAGTGAAGTGCCCTTTTTCCGCATAAACGTAAGACATATACAAAAAGGTGTTTACATGGAGCTCTCGCCTTTGTCTTCCTTCCCGTGCGCCAAAACTGTCATATATCAATACTATTATGCAGACAGTGGCATACAGACACAGTCTCATCTTATAAATAGTCCAATTATTTAGCTGATAAAAAGAGTTCTGTTTTCCCGTTTCCCTTCTTCAGGTCTCCGTCAGTGTATTTGGCTTCTTACGGGTAAAAGTTCAAACTGATCCTCCTTCAACTGCCTTGTTCAGCTATGGGGAGGAGGAGATCTGGAACAGAAACAGGAATTAGACTAACCAGCAAAATTTGTTTAAATGGTGATGAGCTTGCAGTGGTGCAGGTGAACCCAGGCACTTTTCCCCTCAACCTTGGCTGCAGTGGGGGTAGTGAGTGACACCTGAAAAGGCCCCTCACATTGTGGCTCTAATCCCTTCCGAATCCATACTTCCCTGGTGCCACGAGGGACAATTCGGGTAAAACTGGGAGGTCGAGGTGAGCATCTTGAACCTGGTTGTGAACTAGTCGCAGAGCCTGAGTCAGAGAAAGAACATAGGTGGTCATCAGTCTAGCTGAGATCTCATATCTAGGAACAATTTCCCTCATTAACACCTTAACAACAGTCTGCGTCTTATTGTCCAGGTTAGGGTAGGCTTCAATCCATTTGCCAAACACATCTACTATTACTAACACATATTTGTAACACTGAACTTTTTGCAACTCAATGTAGTCCAACTGAAATGTCTCAAAGGGACCTTCGGGTAGGGGCGTTTTACCCCAATCTCAGGGGACTCCCTTCCCTGGATTATGTTGCTGGCCAACCAGGCAACGACTACTGATGTTCTGGGTGAGCGCCTGGAGTCTAGGGTGCCCCCAAGTAGTCAAAAGTGTGTCACTCGTGGTCCTTGCTCCACAATGAGTAGCAAAATGCATACATTCAATAACTCATAGAGCCAACTTGTCAGACATGCAAGTCTGTTCCGCGGGAGTGGTCCAGAGTTTAGAAACATTGTCATAAGTACATGCATAATATTTCCACAACAGTTTATCTTTTTCAGGAGCGTCCTCCTATGCTTTTATAACATCTTGGATGGTTGGCATTGGTTTTTCCGAGGCTAACTTATCCTTCGCAGGATTTTTAGTCTGACTCATAATTTTGGGCACTACCATCTGTTGGTCACGAGAGGCCTGTTTGGCCTCTTGGTCAGGACAACGATTCCCTATATCAACCAGAGAATTTCCGGTAGTATGGGCGGTACATTTGACAATGGCAATGCGTTTGGGGAACATGAGGGCTTGCAACAAATCAGATACTAGCTGTTTATGAGATATCTCATTCCCCTGTGAGGTTAGGAATCCCCTATTTTTCCATAATTGTCCGAAATCATGGGCCACCCCAAAGGCATACCTAGAGTCGGTATAGATATTGACTTTGAGATCTTTGGCCAAGATACAGGCTCGGGTGAGGGCGAATAGTTCAGCTTGTTGAGCAGAATAGGCGATTTCAAAAGCGGCAGATTCCAAGACCTGATTCTCCTGGTTTACTATGGCGTATCCTGAGATTCGTGTATCTTCTGGATTAATAGAAGTACTTCCGTCAACATACATAAACAATCATGACTGGCTTCTTCCTCATCTTGGGTTGGCTCAGTAAGAATACAGTCTGGATCTTCCATTGGTACATCAACTAAATCTTCCCTGACTGATGTGGCCTCTTAAATTAAAGATAAGCAATCATGACTGGGTTCTTCCTCATCTTGGGGTGGCTCAGTAAGGAATGTTTCTATAGCAGGAATGGGGTACTGAAGTTGCATGTTCAGCCATGAACTCATTGAATGGCGGTGCAGGCTAGAAGGGCCGAATGGCCTACTCCTGCACCTATTTTCTATGTTTCTATGTTTCTATTTTCTATGTTTCTTCTTCTATGAAACAGGCCGGATTAATTGCAGTACAGTGCCGAAAGGTCAGTTTAGGATTGCCTGTGATTTCAGTGGGTTCTGTCGGATAGAGGGCCAGTCCACATTGCCCTGCACTGGGATCTCAATCGGATCAATGGGAGTATAACCCACTTGAGAGGGGTCCTCTGCCCACACATGAGGATCCACATAGTCAGATATGTCCGAGCCAGTATGATGCTGTAGAGTCGTTAAGACCTTCTCGGGGTCCCCATGAAATTGGACTGTTCGGCCATGTTTTACGATTTGCACATCCCAGCTGGTAGGGTCAGCCTCATCTATGGCCTTGCGTATCATAACTCCCAAATCTTTAGCATGGTGAGGGGCTAATACTTCACGAGCAATATGCGGTGCCATTGTTAGGGGCTGTTTCCACAGATTCTTATCCACTTCCACAAAATCTGCCTCTCTTTCCAGTCCAGTCACTCTAGCCCTTAATAGAATTCCCTTCACTTCCCCTTCGTGATCCTGATAAAAGTTCTGCAGGTCCTGATTCTTTCCACTGGGATCTTATGCTAGGGTCACGTGATAGGGTGCCTGCGGCAGGTCCAGAGACCACCACTGAGGGGTTCTAGTGGTATAATACTGCCGCTTAAGGGTTTCCTGTTTTACAATAATCCCATCATGTCCACACTCCAAATGCAACTGGAATTTGCAAAGGAGGTCTCTAGCCATCAAGTTACAGTCCAGATTGGTTGTGATAACAACTCGATTGTGATTCTTCCTGGTAACCCATTTTAACCGGTTCTGACACTGGGAATGTCGAGATTTGTCCCAGGAATCCTGAAAGTTCCTGTGTTTCAGTAGAGGCAGGGAGTTTAAGCTTTGATTGTACAGAAGACATGAAAGCTCCCGTATCTATCAAAAAGGGTTGCCACTCATTCAGAATGGGTTTGTCGTCCGGGGAGGATCCCTGCACAATCAAGCAGTGTAGTCAATTGGGAGACAATTGACCAAAGGGGTTGTTTTTGGGAGAAGTTAGTGTAAGATCCTCCTCTCCCCCCTTGCCCCCCTCCTCTTCCTCCTCTTCCTTTTACATGCTGACGGTAGGGGCAATTTTTATTCCAATGTCCTTCCTGCCCACAAGTAAAACAGTCAATTCCTCTTACCCAGTCCCGGCCTCTTCCCATACCATGCCGGGGACAATAGGGAGGTTTATTAGCAGGGCTCGGGCCGTTTGGTTGTTTAGTATAACCGTATCCTTGCTTATCCATCCAATCCTGTATGCAACACTACGGTTCTATTGATCCTTCCTCCCGAGATGGCTCTTCCTTTCTAGTCACGTATTCAGTCTTGACCCGGGTTGGGGCGCACCTCCCACCTCCCCTTTCTTTTCCTGCCAATAATACCTAACTGTCCTCTCCATCTGTCCGGATAGCGTGAGCAATCAAATAATTGTTTGAAAATCACAGACATCTATAGAGAGGTGGTCTGCAGCTTGTTGTGCATCAGGGTTTGGCATTGGTCTGACAGGGAATTGGTGTCGGGACTTTGGGATCTTGGAAATCATTTCTAGGCCGGAGGATGTTTCAGAGCTGTCTGACTGCTTGACAGTTCTGCGTCTCGATCGGCGGGGGTGTTTGCTATGTCTTTCACAACTTGGACTGGTAGATTGACTAGAAGATTTACGGGACTGTTTGTGATGTCGAGATATAGTTCTGCCCTTTCGAGTGTGAGATCTGGTCCTTTCGGCTATATTGCTTGTAAACTGGTGATCCGAATCGCTATCAGAGGATGAGGAGTCAGTTTGGGTTTGTTGCTTTGGTGATATGTGGTTGTTCCTAACTCTTTTTGCCGGAGTGTTAGGTGGAGGGTGTTGGGAAGAGGACTGGAGCAAGAGGCCAGGGGGTGCGGGAGGCGCCGTTGGGTGCTGAGTCAGTGGCCACTCATCAATTTCATCATTAGCCTCGGTTAACACAAAGCCAGCCATTTTAACTCGTAGTTGATCAATACCTTTCTCAGAGGTCCCAGAGGATCTCTTAGCAAGTTTCTCGTGCGCACATTCTTTTTTTAAGAAGTCTACAGTTTTAACATGTGTTCCCTCTGTCAATGAAAGTCCTAATTTAATAGCATTTGTTTGCCAACTTGACAGAAGTGATGCATCTTTTAATTTTTGACAATAATGTCGCCAGGTTGCAATTAAATTTTTATCCCCTTTTCCTCGTCCTCTTCTCCAAATTAATCCCTGTGCTTTTTTGTTACCTCTACGCTTCTAGTGCCACCTAGAGGCCACTGATCATCCCCTAATAATTTGTTCAGGGCTCCTGATAATTTTCTAAAGTCTTCAGCTCTTTCAGGGAATTCCTCACATAACTTTTGTAGCGGACTATCCGCATCCGTTGTTTTATCCAACTGATTACGCATTTTCACGCTGCCCCTCGTATTACCGTGTCGTTACACGTTCATGTCATCGTGCAATTTAAACAAACTTAAAAATAGACACAGACTTTACAGAAACTAACACTGACTTTTAACCAACTCCAAATAAACAAACTTTACTAATGCTAACACTGATCCACATCGCCGCGCGGTTCGCGTCACCGCGCGATTTAGAACACTTAAGATTCCCACGTCGTCCCGCAGTTCACGTCGCCGCGCAATCCGCGTTGCCTCGCAGTTCACGTCGCCACACAATCCGCGTCACACCGTGGCTCGCGTCGCCGCGCGATTAGAATACTTAAGATTTAAAACACAAGATAAACAAAGACTTCTAACACTGATCCGCGTCGCCATGTGGTTCACGTCGCCGCGCGATTTAGAACACTTAAGATTCCCGCGTCGCGCGCGGTTCGCGTCGCCGCGTGATTAGAATACTTAAGACTTTAAAACACTTAAAACTAACAAAGACTTACTGACACTAGCACTGACTTTCGCGATTCGCGTTGCTGTGCCTTCACGTCGGCCCACGTTTACTCGGGTGCGTGTTGCCGCACGTCCCACGTCACCACGTGTTCACGCTGCCGTGCGTCTGCATCAGCCTTCCTTTACTCCTTTACTCGGCCGCACTCTTGCGCCGCTGCGCGTCTGCGTCACTACGCGTTCGCTTCACTGCGCGTTCGCGTCGGCCCTTCTCCTCTCGGCCGCACGCTCACGCCGCTGCACGTCTCGCATCGTTTGTGCGTCTGTGCAGCTGTGCGTTTACGTCGGCCCTACCTTCCGAGTTGCTGCGGGTGTTTTTAAAAAAAATTCAATCAGAGCCTAGACGGGCCAAGTGATATACAAGGTCGACGTCGTACCTGAGTTGAACACCTATCCTCTATTTAAATCCTCATTTTATTCCCTGTGAGCCTAATTTTCTAAATTTGATTTCTTATTCCTTTCAGTCTCCAAATTTCCCTATCCTATCGCGTTACTGCGCAGTTCAAATTCAATCAGTCAATGAAAGCCCTAATTTAATGGAGTTTTTCTGCCAACTGGACAGGAGTGATTTTTTTTTTACTGCAGTGGAATTTTTTTCATAATTTAAAATCTCAGAACATTTTTTTCTTTCAGCACCTATTTAGTACGTTACTTTTTTTTTTCATGACTAGAGATAAGTCTGGCACGTAGGCTGTGGACTGCTTTTCGTTATCTCAATTGTTCCAGCCTCAAGGTCGTGTTATTTAATATCATTTTTTTTTGAATCCTTTTGAATCCATCTCAGTTGTTTTGCTGTGCCTTCTCTGAATGTTTTCTTTCAACAAGTTTTTCTCTTTTTTTTAACCACCGGGACCATGTAATTTTTTCTTTTTTTTTAACAAACCTATCCTTTGTGCATTTCCTGGCTCCGTAACTTATCATCCGAATATACGTAATTCAATAAGGTTCACACTCTTAAACTTCCCACATACAGGACAACACTACGAAGGGTTAAAACAAACTTTCATTCTGTTTGAGATAAAACAAACCACAACTCCCCGGCTTTTTTTACAGTAAAAATCACAGAAGCATTTCTCATTTAAACAGACATTCACAAGAGTCTCTTTTCTTTACTATTAATTTTTGGATCCATGATTGATCATCCATCCCTATCTAGCTCTAACTATCTTTCCAAGTCGCCGCTTGGTTTGCGTCATCGCGCAATTTCCCTATCTCTATCCCTATTCTAAGTTTGAAAGGTATTCACCAGATTGTCCTGAATCTCGTTCAGACACTACCTGAGAACCAGCGAGTGGCTAAACTTTCCTCAGACTTTTGAAACCGGGGGAAACTGGAGCAGTATTGAAATCATACTCACTCCAGTGGCCACTTTCCCCTCGTCTCGTCCAAGGCCAGTCTGGCTCTTAATTCGCAAGTTTTCGGCAGTCGTCCATTGAGATCCCACTTCTGACACCAAATGTAAATTCCCGGATTCTTTTACCTCAATCTGGTTCAGTAAAATTACTGAGTCGAATACCTCTTGTGCTTTGAACAAAGCAGTCTTTATTACCGGCCAGTAAGCCCTATCAGACAGAAGATATACTCTCTGGATAGAGCGTACACACTCCCTATGGATAGGTGAAGTTACATCGTAAAGCGTCAACAGTTATACAGTTTTGAAATCAAATAACAAAATACAATTAGATTGACATTCTAACTCAGCCACTCATTAGTCAATCTATATGAGATGTTTTTATGAAAGCTCAAGCATTGCTTCTAAATGTTTCAATCTAGTGGTGTGACTATTAACTGAGACCTTGCAATTCTGCAGATTTATTTCATGTTACAATTGGATGTTATTGGCAGGATTAGTGACTTGAAACCTTGGGAAAGACTGTTAGCTATGCTGATGTTGCACTATTTGCAATCTGACATTCTCCCAGCTATTCTTCCATGGCTTATACATTTTCATATATCCCGTTTACTTTACTGTCCTTAATTCCATATATTCCGTTCAGATATCCACAATATCTCCATGATAAGGTGAGACTAATTGATGTCCTGTTACCGACTGCTCCATTTTGCGCCCTTTCTCCTTTCTAACTCTAGAGTGATTCAGTTTTCATGCCTTTGGTGACGCTCAGGCACAACTCTCAGTTCCCCATATCTTCCAGAGTGCCTCTTTTTGCCTTGGTCTCCAGGGTAGGGATAGCTAACACTCCCAGGATCACTAAACACAAAACCCAGTTCGTCAATTACGCTCAGATACTGGACTTTTCGGGTGCCGCACAGCATCTCTCTCACCTTCGATGTGTGAATAGAGTATCACACCTGCAAAGCTGGTTTCAATTTAAATTTGAATCCACTCAGTAAATGTATTTTTAAAAATATGTACAAGTAAACCGATCACATCAAATAATTGGCAAAGGTTTACAGTCAACAAGATGAACAAGTAAAAACATCACGGCCCAATAACACAGTTTTATATTCACAGGAGAAAGTCTGATATCTAAATCCTCGAATGTCAGTTGGTGAGATGAGCGACTAAATCTCTTTCCACACTCAGCTGGTAAACAGCCTCTCCCTGATATGTTTCCACCCAACGCGCATCTGCATCCATTTCCAGAGTCCCCACACTTACAGTGTTGAGTCAGCTGGGCGCAAGAGTCTCACAGGCTAGACGACTGGTTGAAGGTGCATCCACACACAGAACATGTGTCCTGTTTCTCCCCGCTGTGATTGGTGTTTTTCCAAAGGCTGATGATAAGGTGATCCTGATCAATCCGGTGAATCTCTCAAATCTTGACGTGATGTTTGGTTTGAGTTTCCCAGCTGCAGATCCTCTCCTTCTAATACCCTGCAAATGGAGGTTACAAAAGTTGTTACTTTAAGTATAGGATATAAATTTCCACTGTGGTAAGCATCAGAGCCGAGTCCAAACCTGCCCTCAAATGAGATCCACACACTTCCCAGTTGAAGTAATTTCCCAGTTGATGTCATTGGATCGGTATCAAGAGCAGGGGCACTGGCTAATTTTACTCATATTTAGCCCAGTGGTACTGAGGACAATTATACCCCTGAACTGCTGCCTTGGCTGAGATCAACTAACAGCCCAGATCATGGATCGAACTTGGAACCTTCCTAATCAGTGTTGCAGAGTGTTTTAAAATTTGGGGGGTTGGGGGAGGGTTAGAAATAATATTTTGAAACAAATTTTACTCAACAAAACCTTCTGCACACTGCACAATTCTGAAGTATTTCCAAATTAGACAAGCGTCAAATGGATCATCAAAAACAGTGAGACATTTTAGAAAGGCGCAAATCACTGAAATAGACAGCTTTACAATCACTGCACAGTACAGAAGGGAGCGACTGTTAATGGGAGCTCGGTTCGTGAAGTCCTCGAAACTCCGAGATAAATTGGACTGTTCCTTTAACTATCTGCCCCATTCCCCGAGGCAGTGGGAGGAGCAACAGCGCGCGGTCTCTTTGTATCCTGACGCACAAGCTCCGCCGGATGGGCTTCCGCAGGGTCCTAAAGACCTAAAAATTAAAAATAGCATCAGGTTGAGCAGAACAATGAAAAGTGTGCACACAATGTCTTTGCTCCCTATATATCTAGTATGTGTGTGTGTGTGTGTAAACTAAACACATCATTCTTAATGCCACAGAGATAAGTTATGCTACAGAGATAAGTTATTCTCTTCGCAGTTCTTTTCCAGCATTTTATTTCCTATTACTTACAATGTACTTGCAGAGTGTTGAATCCCTTTACCATTTATTGATAACCCGTTGTCTTGTGTGCTGTTGTTTAAAAAGTGATGTCACACTGACCATTCCGTTACCAAGATGACCATGTCTGTCCGCAGTATTCAGTGGGAAAGGGGATTAAATCACACCGAGGGTAATGAGCAGCCACCCACCAGTTTCTGCACTTTATTGTCCAGTGATCACCTCACCGTCACACAGAAGCTCCTCAGATTTACCTCCAGTGTGGATGGCTTGTGTAAGTGATGTTCAAAATTAAATTGTAGGGGTAAAAGAGGAGTTCGGGTGAGGGGTTTGGGGAGTAGGGGTAACAGAGGAGTTAGGGTGAGAGGTTTGGAGAGTAGGGGTAAAAGAGGAGTTGGAGTGAAAGGTTTGGAGAGTAGGGGTGAAAGAGGAGTTGGATTAGGAGAATTGGAAATTAGGAGTGAGAGAGGAGTCGGGGGTGAAGGTTTGAGGTAAATGGGATGAAAAAGGAGTTGTGGTGAGGGGTTGGAGAGGGGGTGAAGGAGGTGTAGGAGTGAGGGGGATTTACTTCCCATTAATCGCCTCTGTTGAACTATGATGGGGTTTATTTTTCCTTTAATGTTTTGTATTGTGTGTTTCACTGAAGTTATACGTGGTGTTGCATTTCGTTGCAAGCACTGGACAGTTTCTGGTGAATTAATGTGGGGAGTGTTAATTGAGAATAGATTTCTGTGGCATCATTCTGTGCTGAATGCGTTGCTGGGCTGCGGGTTTGCCCCCAGTCCCAGTGACGAGGTGCTGGTGACAACAAATCCAGGGACTACTTGCATTGTGACACCAAATATAGGGTTCACTTGCATTGTGATACCAAATCCAGGGTCCACATAAATTGTGATACCAAATCCAGGGACCACTTGCATTGTGATAGCAACTCCAGGGACCACTAACGTTGTGAAACCAAACAAGGGACCACTTACACTGAGGCATCAAATCCAGGGACACTTATACTGTAACACCAAATTCAGGGACCAGTTATAATGAGACATCAAATCCACGATGAATTACATCGTGACATCAAATTGAGGGATTACTAATACCATGACAACAAATCCAGGGACCAGTAACACTGAGCATCAAATCCAGGGACCACTTATACTGAGACTACAAAATTACCTAGGATATACGGCACAGAAATGGGCCATTCAGATGAACCAGTGATGCCAGTGTTTATGCTCTGCTCGGAAATTCGAGAGCCTCAGTATGGGGAATGGTCATGCTGGTGAAAGCAACTCTAATTGGGGCGAAAGGTGGGTAATGAATGAAGATATTGTTATGCTCATTATAAAGGATACAACTGAGTACTGTATGCAATGAGTATGTGTGACATTAGCTCCATTAATTAAACTCCAGAATGCAGGTACCTCGTGGGTGGCCTGCTTATATTCAGTGCTCCCAAGGGATGCTGGGATCCATTGGGAGTCCAATCGGTAGGCCTTCTGGTGGTGGTGTGATACAAGTTGCCAAGGGTTACATACATAACATCACTCCCTCCCAAAGTCAGTAGTACACTTATTTACAGGGTGAGACAATCTGGGGCTTTTCGCTCCCTTGTCGATCGTCTCGGTACAAATGCAGGTGTGGGTGAGTGAGTTAATTCTTCGGTGTGCTGCTGGGCAGCTGGCCTTGCCGGGCTGCTGGGGATGGTGAGTTCGGCTTCGTGGTCAACAGTGATGTTGGTTGCCACTTGCATGTGTGTTGAAGGGTCGAAGTTGGTGGTGTCCTCTTCAGTTGCTCGTGGCTGTTTGTGAACCATAATTTGTTTTGGTCCAAATGCTTTCTGCACCTTCGTCCATTGGCCAATTTGACCTGAAATGCCCTACTCCCTTCTTTGGCTATGACCGTGCCAGCAAGCCATTTGGGACCATGTCCATAGTACAAATACAAGGTCATTGACTTCAATATCGTGTGACAAATTTGCGCGATCATGATACATGCTTTGTTGATGCCGCCTGCCCTCAACGTGATCATGGAGATCAGTCTAGACAAGAGGGAGCCTTGTTTTGAGCACCCTTTTTATGAGCAGCTCGGCTGGGGAAACTCCAGTGAGCAAGTGGGGTCTGGTGCAGTAGCTGAGCAGGACTTGGGCAGTCGGGTTGGCAGGGAGCCTTCCGACTCACGTTTCAAGCTTTGCTTGATGGTTTGAACTGCCCATTCTGCCTGGCCGTTGGATGCAGGCTTGAACAGATCAGATGTGATGTGTTTGATACCATTGCGCGTCATGAATTCCTTGAATTCGGCACTGGTGAAACAGGGCCCATTGTCACTGACAAGGACATCTGGCAGGCTGTGTGTGGCAAACGTGGCTCGTAGGCTTTCGATGGTGGCGGTGGACATGCTTACAGACATTATTACACATTCAATCCATTTTGAATAAGCATCCACAACAATCAAGAACATTTTGCCTAGAAATGGGCCCACAAAGTCAACGTGGATCCTAGACCATGGTTTGGAGGGCCACGACCACAAACTTAGCGGTGCCTCTCTGGATGCATTCCTCAGTTGAGAGCAAGTGTTGCATTGGTGCACGCATTACTCAAATCTGAGTTCATGCTGGGGTACCACACATGGGATCTGCCTATGCCTGGGTGAGTACTGTGTAGGTCGCGTATGAACGTTTTCCTGCCTTTCTTGGGCAAGACCACGCGATTACTCCACAAAAGACAGTCCGCCTGTAAGGACATTTCATCTTTGCGCCTCTGGAATGGTTTGTTCTCTTCCTGCATTCCGCTGGGATGCTGGACCAGCTCCCATGGAGGACACAGTTTTTTTTTTTACCAGGGATAGTAAAGGATCCTGGCTGGTCCAGGTCCTGATCTGGCGGGCCGTAACAGGTGACTTTTCATTTTCGAATGCATCCATCACCAACAGCAAGTCTGCAGGCTGTGCCATTTCTACCCGGGTGGTGGGCAATGGGAGCCGACTGAGAGCATCAGCGCAGTGCTCTGTGCCTGGACTGCAGCGAATTACATAGTTGTATGCCGACAGCGTAAGCGCCCATCTTTGGATGCGGGCAGAGGCATTGCTGTTAATCCCTTTGCTCTCTGAGAATAGCGATATGAACGGTTTATGTTCGGTTTCTAGCTCGAACTTGAAACCAAACAGATACTTGTGCATTTTTTTCACCACGTAAGCACAAACCAGAGCTTCTTTTTCAATCATGCTGTAAGCCCTTTCGGCCTTGGAGAGACTCCTGGATGCATAGGCGACCGGTTGCAATGTTCCCGATTCATTAGCCTTTTGTAACACACACCCGACCCTGTATGACGACGCATCGCAAGCTAGCCCTAATCATTTACATGGGTTATACAGAAGAAGCAGTTTGTTTGAACATAACAGATTTGTTGTGCGAGGTCCCTTGGGGAAGATTGACCATAATACGGTAGATTTCTTAATTAAGATGGAGAGTGACACAGTTAATTCAGAGACTAGGGTCCTGAACTTAAGGAAAGGTAACTTCGGTGAAGTGGGTAGAACAGACCGGCGAGTGATACTTAAAGGGTTGACGGTGGATAGGCAATGGCAAATATTTAAAGATCACATGGATGAACTTCAACATTTGTACATCTCTATCTGGAGTAAAAATAAAACGGAGAAGGTGGTTCAACCGTGGCTAACAAGGGAAATTGAGGATAGTATTAAATCCAAGGAAGAGGCATATAAATTGGCCAGAAAAAGCAGCAAACCTGAGGACTGGGAGAATTTTATAATTTAGCAGAGGAGCCAAAGGCTTTAATTAGAAGGGGGAAAATAGAGTCTGAGAGGAAGCTTGCGGGGAACATAAAAACTGACTGCAAAAGCTTTTATAGATATGTGAAGAGAAAAAGATTAGTGAAGACAAACGTAGGTCCCTTGCAGTTAGATTCAGGTGAATTTATAATGGGGAACAGAGAACTGGCAGACCAATTGAACAAAATACTTTGGTTCTGTCTTCACGAAGGAAGACACAAATAACCTTCCAGAAATACGAGGGGACCGAGGGTCCAGTGAGAACGAGGAACTGAAGGAAATCCTTATTAGGCTTGTTTTTTTAACAATTTATAATTTTGTGGCAATGTGGCCCTTTTTGAATTTTTGCCTTTGATTTCTCTCTCACACTCCCTTTTTCCTGTTTGAAATTCACTTTACAGGGTGTTAAAAGGAGAGGATTTGTAGACTGGAAGCTCAAACCAAACATCGTCTCAAGATCTGACAGAGTCACTCAATATATCCGGACTGGAATATCATCGGCTTTTGACCATAGAAACAGAAGGCACCGTTCACAGTGGGGAGAAACGGTACACGTGCTCCGAGTGGGGGGGATGAGGCTTCTGCCGATCATCCAACCTGTGCAGTCACACTGGGGAGAAAGCAGTTAAATGTGGGGACTGTGGGAAATGATTCAACTACCTGTCCCAGCTGTAAACACATCGCCGAATTCATACTGGGGAGAGGCCTTTCACTTGCTCCGACTGTGAGAAGAGATTCACTCGGTTATCCCACCTGCGGACACACCAGCGAGTTCACACTGGGGAGAGGCCGTTCAGCTGCTCCGGGTGTGGGAATGGATTCACTGCATTATCCTATCTGCTGACACAGCAGCGAGTTCACACTGGGGAGAAACCGTTTCAAAGTTCTGCCTGTGAGAAAAGTTTTGAAAGCAAACAGCACCTCCTGACACACTAGCAAGTTCGCACTGGGGTGAGGTCATTCAATTGCTCTGAGTGTGGGAAGGGATTCACTCTGTCATCCCACCTGCTGAGACACCAGCGAGCTCACAAGTGACTGCAGGGGTTGGATTGTGCTGTTATTGCTGCTGTTAAACACATCCCGGACTGAATCGTGTTCATTCTGACAGTTGGGTTTATAACTCCTGTAACGCTGATGTTAATAACTCCTGTAATGGGACTGGAGTTTAATATTTGGGATATAAACAAATAAATTAGTGTTGCTTTCAACGCAGTGCTGTGGATTTTTGTCTTTGCCACCTGAGTGTTTAGCATCATCTGGCTGGAGCTGAGAAAGGACGATCTGGGGGGAGGATTGTATGGGGGGAGAACTTTAGCCTGGGCACAGTCCTTCAGGGACACACTGAGAGGGACAAACAGCGCTTTGGTCTCTCTCTCGTCTCTCTTCACGGACAGCAGAGTTGCTGTGCGGTTTAATCCTGATACGTGCAAGGTCCAGATGATACGCACCCAAGGATGATTAATGAGATGGGACGGGTGCTCTGTCAGCCCCTTGCCCATATCTCCAACAGATCATTAAATTACATAACCACCCTCCCGAGTAAGATCACCCGGTGCAATAGAACGACAGGTCGCGTCTACATTACCTTTTGGAGAAGGTGGGATGCACTTTTGATGAAACTTTATTTAATATATTAAAACAATGAAGCCAGTTTAGATGAAAATAACGAGGAGACCATGTGCAAGCTGAAGTAAGCGGTGGCGTTTTATTAACATAACACCGGGACAACAACATTAACTTGCATTTATATAGCGGCTTTAAAGAAATGAAACGTCACAAGGCAATTATCAGAAATAATTAAGACTGAGCCACATGAAGCGATGGTAAGACGGATGACCAAAAGCTCAGTGAAAAGTAGGTTTTAAGAAGCTTTTGAAGAAGGAGGAGAGGAGATAGATCTGCGATGAGGTTCAGGAAGGGAATTCCAGAGTTTAGGACCTTGGCTGCTGAAGACATGGGCACAACAGTGGAGCGATGAAAATGGAGGATGCGCAATAGGGCAGAGGAGTGGATAGATCCCGGAGAGTTGTCGGGGCACTTGTTACAGAGTCTGACTCCTCACTGGGAGACACACTGTACACAGGGACACTTGTCACAGAGTCTGACTCCTCACTGGGAGACACACTTTACACAGGGACACTTGTCACAGAGTCTGACACCTCACTGGGATACACACCCAGGAATACTGAGCATAATTGCCAGTGTCCCACTGCAGCCCAGACTGAGCCCCACCCTGGGCCCTTCCTGTCTGTGCATTGCCCCAGTGCCCCATTGGGGAACATTCAGCCCCGGATATCCTGCAGAAGCAGCGCTGTGGGGCGGTGCGGCTGAGTCACGTGACCCTGTGGCGGGGCCTCTGACATCATAATGGGAGATGACACTTGCTCAGCTCATGCGGGAAATCATTAAAGGGCCGTCAGGATTTAAACCTGGAGCGTGTGAGTTTAAAGGGGAGGGGCAGGAAATCGGCCCAAAATATTCTTCTAATGTGAGCAGTGATGGTCATACAGTGAAATGTTCACATAATGAGAGCAGTGATGGTCATATAGTGAAATGTTCACACAATGAGAACAGTGATGGTCATACAGTGAAATGTTCATATAATGAGAGCAGTAATGGTCATACAGTAAAATGTTCACACAATGAGAGCAGTGGTGGTCATGCAATGAAATGTTCACACAATGAGAGCAGTGATGGTCATACAGTGAAATGTTCATATAATGAGAGCAGTAATGGTCATACAGTAAAATGTTCACACAATGAGAGCAGTGACGGTCATACAGTGAAATTTTCACATAATGAGAGCAGTGATGGTCATACACTAACATGTTCACACGATAAGAGCAGTGTTGGTCATACAGTGAAATGTTCACACAATGTGAGCAGTGATGGTCATACAGTGACATGTTCACACAGTCACAACCAGTCTGGGTCTGGATTCCCGCAGCGACTCCACGTGTCTTTTTCCAGTTGAACTGAACTGATTCATCCCCAACCTGCAACAGATTAAAGATTTAGCAGGAAATAAACAGATTGAACAACAGTGTAAATAATAGCGAGACTGGGGTAATATTTCAATAATAATTACTGACATATATTACCCATAAATAGTGACTGAATCCCATTTATATGTCATTTGTTACATTAAACATTAACGCAAACACTCACCGGATCCGCTCCATACTCCTGCAGGACAGTATGAGGTGGCAGAGAGCGGGGACAGATCGGTTTGTGAGTGAGTTTGATCTCAGGTTCAGAACTGTCATTGAACAGTTTGTACTGAGAGCGGAGGCGAGACCCTTGGTACAAGAATCTGTGAGACCGGCAGCATCCAGCCTGGGGATCAGAGAGAGATATAACAGGAATCTGAGTAAACCCCCTGCGTTTATTAATAACACTATTACTAATAATAATAATGCACAGTGTTTATTATTTATACTAATAATAATCCTCAATCTATTGTCAGACATCCAGTTATTATAAATGTAACATCACATTCTTGTACTTCCTCCAGGTTTTAACCAATACAACGACAAGCAATGGGGATGGGAGGGGTGGAATAATTGAATTACAAAAGGGATGATGGTGCAAGGCAAAATGCCCCTCGTCCAGTCGCTAGGATTGGGATGTGGAATCGGTGGCTCGGGAACAGAGTGCGCAGTGATGCCAAGGACGATGGTTTCAGTCTTTCCAATCTGTAATTGAGTGGCATCTCCTTTTGCCTTGCACAATGATCCCTTTTGACTTTTAATCAGTGCTGCCTTCCAACCTGTCTCAGACCTTCCCTTTTGTTGTTTCCTCCCCTCCCAACTTTCCCTTCCCCTACACTTATTTAAAACCTGTTCCATCTGTAACATTTTCCAGTTAGGAAGATAGGTCACAGGCCTGAAACACTAACTCTGCTTCTCTCTCCAAAGACGATACCTGAATTGCTGAGTATTTTCAGCATATTCCCTTTATATTACATTTATATACCTTATTTAACGAAGTAACACGTCCCCGTTTGCTTTATTGCAGCAAACATCAGACAAAATATGGTAGCTAGTCATGTAGAATCATAGAAATTTACAGTGCAGAAGGACGCCATTTTGGCTCATCGTGTCCATGCCAGCCGACATAGAGCCGCACGATACTTAGTCAACAGCCCAAGAGGTTACATATAAACCTATGAACAAGGACGGAAAGGCAAAGAGCATCCAGCCCAACCAGTCCACCTCAAACAACTGCAAAACCCCATATACTGAAACATTTTACACTCCATCCCAACTGGAGCCATGTGATCTCCTGGGAGAGGCAAAAACCAGAAAAAACCCAGGCCAATTTAGGAAGAGAAAAATCTGGGGAAATTCCTCTCCGCTCCATCCAGGTGATCGAAACTAGTCCAGGAGATCACCCTGGCCGTATTCTATTCCCTGCAGTACTTACCATTACATCTGTGCCGTTCAACAAAATGCCACCAAGTCTAGTGGGAGCTGGGGGTATTTGTGCATGAAACATAAAAGAATAGTATGCAGGTACAGCCAATGGTATATTGGCCTTTATTGCAAAGGGGATGGAGTATAAAAGCAGGGACTCCTGAACTACTTTGGTTACTTCTTACCGGGTCTCAGCACACTGTTAGAACCACTGCATGTCTTACAACGAAAAGGGGACTAATGAGTTTGGGGCAAAAGCCAAGAAAATGCCTTTGTAAAAGCGAGAAAATTGTTATGCTGAAACAAATTGCTTGTGTTGAATGATCCATATAAGCGTTTGGTACTAGCATGTGATGCATCGTCATATGGCATCGGGTGTATATTGCAACAAGCTATTGATTTCGTGAAATTGCAACTGGTTGCCTATGCATCCAGGCGTCTGTCTAAGGCTTATAGAGCCTACAGCATGATTGAAAAAGAAGAGGGAGCGTGTGTTTATGGGGTAAAGAAAATATCTGTTTGGGCTAAAATTCGAAATGGAAACTGACCATAAGCCACTTATATCCCCGTTCTCCGAGAGTAAAGGGATAAATACCAATGCATCGGCCCGCACCCAGAGATGGGTGCTCACGTTGTCTGCATACAACTATGCCATCTGCCACTGGCCAGGCACAGAAAACTGCGCCAATGCTCTCAGTAGGCTGCCATTGCCCACTACGGGGGTGGAAATGGCGTAGCCCGCAGATCTAGCCATGGCTATGGAAGCATTTGAGAGTGAGGAATGACCCGTCACTGCCCGGCAGTACAAACTCTGGACAAGCCAGGACCTTTTATTATCTCTCGTCGAAAGCTATATGCTTCACGGGAGCTGGTCCAGTGTCCCAGTGGAAATGCAGGAAGAGATAAAGCCATTCCAGCGGCGCAAAGATGAAATGTCTATACAGGCAGACAGCCTTTTTTGGGGCAATCGAGTAGTGGTCCCCAAGAAGGGCAGAGAATCCTTCATCAATGATCTCCACAGTACCCACACAGGCAGCGTAATGATGAAAGCGATAGCCAAATCCCACGTATGGTGGCCCGGTATCGATGCGGACTTCGAGTCCTGCATTCACAGATGTAATACATGCTCGCAGTTAAGCAATTTACCCAGGGAGGCGCCACTAAGTTTATGGTCTTGGCCCTCCAAACCGCGGTCTAGGATACACGCCGACTATGCAGGTCCGTTCTTGGGTAAAATATTCCTCGTGATTGCAGACGCGTACTCCTAGTGGATTGAATGTGAGATAATGTCTACTACCAAGTCCGCTGCCACTACTGAAAGCCTGCAGGCCATGTTTGCCACACACAGTCTATCATGACCTGATAAGCGACAACGGGCCAGTACTGTTTTACCAGTGTTGAGTTCAAAGAATTTATGACCCGTAACAGGATCAAACATGTCACACCTGCCCCGTTTAAAACCACCGTCCAATGGTCAGGCAGAGAGAGCAATGCAAACCATCAGGCAAGGCTTGAAGAAAGTAATTGAAGGCTCACTGCACACTCGCCGATCCTGAGTCCTGCTTAGCTACTGCACGAGACCCCACTCACTCACTGGGATCCCAGTGCTGAACTGCTTATGAAAAGAGCACTTAAGACAAGGCTCTCGTTAGTTCACCCTGATCTACATGAACAGGTGGCACGTAGGCAGCTTCAACAAAGTGCATACCATGATAGTACAAGCATGTCATGTGAGATTGCAATCAATGATCCTGTATTTGTATTAAATTATGGACAAGGTCCCAAGGGCTTCCTGGCACTATTGTGGCCAAAGAGGGGAGCAGGGTGTTTCGGGTCCAACATTCAAATAGACTCATTCACCAGAAACACTTGGACTAAATGAACCTCAGATTCAAGGACTATCCTGAGCAACCCTCCTTGGACCCTACCTTTTATGATCCCCCACCATACACACCAGTGGCAACCGGCACCACGGTTGACCCCAAAGCAGAACCCATCATCCACGGCAGCCCAGTAGGGCCCAACACACCAGGCAGCCCAGCAAGGCCAGCTGCACAGCAGCCCAGCTAGAGCCAAACAAAGGATTCAACAACGCCAGCTTTCACACTGAGACGATCAACCAGGGGAAGAAGGGCCCCAGATCGACTCATATTGTAAATAGTTACACTATTGACTTTGTGGAGGAGTGTTGTTATATATGTAAACTTGTATTTACTCTGCACAGCCACCACAGGGCTCACCCCATGGAGTCCCAAGGGATCCCATAATCCCTTGGGAGCAGAGGTATTTAAGGAGGCTTCACAGGTTGTAGAGGTACTCTGGGGACCTGCAATAAAAGACTAAGGTCACACTTTACTTTGAGCTCACAGTGATCAGTCTGACTCTTTCTTCATACACAACACTTATTATTTCTTAAGTTCTTATGTTCCAAACCCAATTACAAGCTCGAGGTCCGTAAACCTTCAGGGTTACTATGTCCAGGCCCCTCAATATTTTGTACACCTCAATGAGGTTTCCTCTCAACCTCCACTGTTCCAATGAGAACAAACCCAGCCTATCCAATCTGTACTCATAACTAAGATTCTCCATTCCAGGCAGCATCCAAGTAAATCTACTTTGCACCCTCTCTAGTGCAATCACGTCTTTCCTATAATATAATATAATAAGGAGAAATTAGGCATGATCAACGAGGTAGGTTTTTTCGGAGAGTCTTAGAGGAGGAGAGAAGTACAGAGGCAGAGAGGTTGAGGGAGGGAATTACAGAGCTTAGTGTCACGCAGCTGACGGCATGTCCATCAATCGAGGGATGAAGGACACCGGAGATGCGCGAGAGGACACATTGAAGGAGTGCAGATACCTCGGAGGGCCAGAGAGAGGGCACAGCGAGGTCTTCGAGGGATTTGAATAGAAGGATAACAATTTTAAATGTCGTTGTGAGACCGTGAGGAAAGGTAGGTTCAGCGAGTACAGGGGGGATGGGTGAATGGGACTTGGTGTGAGTGAGGATACGGGCAGCAGAATTTTGGATGAGTCCAGGTTGATGTCGGGAGCAAAATAGGAGGACGTCCAGGAGAGCATTGGAATAGTCGAGTCTGGAGGTAACAAAGGTCTTGCTGAGAGTTTCAGCAGCAGACGGGCTGTGGCAGTGACAGAGATGGGCGATGTTACGGAAGTGGAAGTAGGGGATCTTGATGATGGGATTGTAGTTGAAAGCTCAGCTCAGGGCCAAATAGGCCGTCGAGGATGTGGACCGTCTGGTTGAGCTACGGATAATCGTTCCAGAGGGGCAGGGAATCGATGGCTCAGGGATGCAGTTTGTGGTGGGGACCGAGGACAATGGCTTCAGTCTTTCTCACATTTAATTAGAGAAAATATCTGCTCATCCAGTGCGCATTTAGGACCAGCAGCTTGAAAATTCCAATGCATTGGAGGTATCGAGACAGTTAGTGCTGAGCGAGAGCCGGGTGTCGACAGCATACAAGTGGAACCTGCGGTTGTGTTTTCGGATAATGTCGCCCAGGGGCAGCATGTCGATGTGAAATAGGAGGGTCTAAATTCTAAAGGGGCAAAGTCTGTTAAAAAGACAAGCCTGAAGGCTCTGTGCCTCAACGCAAGGAGTAGTTGGAATAAGGTGGACAAATTAACTGCGCAAATAGCAGTTAATGGGTATGATGTAATTGGCATCACTGAGACATGGCTCCAGTGTGACCAAGGCTGGGCACTCAATATCCATGGGTATTCAACATTTAGAAAGGATAAACATAAAAGTAAAGGAGGTGGGGTGGCATTGCTGGTTAAAGAGGAAATTAATGCAATAGTAAGGAAGGACATTAGCTTGGATGATGTGGAATCAATATGGGTGGAGCTACGGAATATCAAAGGGCGGAAAACGCTAGTGGGAGTTGTGTACAGACCACCAAATAGTAGTAGTGAGGTTGGGGACAGCATCAAAGAAGAAATTAGGGATGCGTGCAATAAAGGTACAGCAGTTATCATGGGCGATTTTAATCGACATATTGATTGGGCTAACCAAACTGGTAGCAATTTGGTAGAGGACGATTTCCTGGAATGTATTAGGGATGGTTTTCTCGACCAATATGTCGAGGAACCAACTAGCAGGCTGGCCATCTTAGACTGTGTGATGCGTAATGAGAAAGGGCTAATTAGCAATCTTGTTGTGCGAGGCCCCTTGGGAAAGAGTGACCATAATATGATAGAATTCTTTATTAAGCTGGAGAGCGACACAGTTAATTCAGAGACTAGGGTCCTGAACTTAAGAAAAGGTAACTTCGATGGTATGAAACGTGAATTGGCTAGACTAGACAGGCGAGTGATACTTAAAGTTTTGACGGTGGATAGGCAATGCCAAACAATTAAAGATCGCATGGATGCAGTTCAACAATTTTACATCCCTGTCTGGAGTAAAAATAAAATGGGGAAGGTAGCTCAACCGAGGCTAACAAGGGAAATTATGGATAGTGTTAAATCCAAGGAAGAGGCATATAAATTGGACAGAAAAAGCAGCAAACCTGAGGACTGCGAGAAATTTATAATTCAGCAGAGAAGGACAAAGGGTTTAATTAGGAGGGGGGAAATAGAGTATGAGAGGAAGCTTTCTGGGAACATAAAAACTGACTGCAAAAGCTTCTATAGATATATGAAGTGAAAAAGATTGGTGAAAACAAACGTAGGTCCCTTGCAATCAGATTCAGGTGAATTTATAATAGGGAACAAAGAAATGGCGGACCAGTTGAACAAATACTTTGGTTCTGTCTTCACGAAGGAAGACACAAATAACCTTTCTGAAATACTAGGGGACCGAGGGTGCAGTGAGAAGGAGGAACTGAAGGAAATCCTTATTAAGTGGGAAATTGTGTTCGAGAAATTGATGGGATTGAAAGCCGATAAATCCCTGGGGCCTGATGGTCTGCATCCCAGAGTACTTAAGGAAGTAGCCCTAGAAATAGTGGATGTATTGGTGATCATTTTCCAACAGTCTATCGACTCTGGATCAGTTCCTATGGACTGGAGGGTCGCTAATGTAACACCACTTTGTAAAAAAGGAGGGAGAGAGAATACGGCTAATTATAGACTTGTTAGCCTGACATCGGTCGTGGGGAAAATGTTGGAATCAATTATTAAAGATGAAATATCAGCACATTTGGAAAGCCGTGACGGGATCGGTCCAAGTCAGCATGGATTTACGAAAGGGAAATCCTGCTTGACAAATCTTCTAGAATTTTTTCAGGATGTAACTGGCAGAGTGGACAAGTGAGAACCAGTGGATGTGGTGTATTTGGACTTTTAAAAGGCTTTCGACAAGGTCCCACACAAGAGATTGGTGTGCAAAATTAAAGCACATGGTATTGGGGTAGTGTACTGACGAAGATAGAGAACTGGTTGGCAGACAGGACGCAGAGAGTCGGGATAAACGGGTCCTTTTCAGAATGGCAGGCAGTGACTAGTGGGGTGTCTCAGGGCTCAATGCTGGGACCCCAGCTATTTACGATATACAGTAATGATTTGGATGAGGGAATTGAGTGTAATATCTCCAAGTTTGCAGATGTCACTAAGCTGGGTGGCGGTGTGAGCTGTGAGAAGGATTCTAAAAGGCTGCAGGTTGACTTGGACAGGTTAGATGAGTGGGCAAACGCGTGGCAGATGCAGTATAATGTGGATAAATGTGAGATTATCCACTTTGGTAGCAAAAACACAAATGCAGAATATTATCTGAATGGCGGAAGATTAGGAAAAGGGGTGGTGCAACGAGACGTGGGTCTCATGTTACATCAGTCCTTGAAAGTTGGCATGCATGTACAGCAGGCGGTGTAGAAGGCAAATGGTATGTTGGCCTTCATAGCTAGGGGATTTGAGTATAGGAGCAGGGAGGTGTTACTGCAGATGTACAGAGCCTTAGTGAGGCCTCACCTGGAATATTATGTTCAGTTTTGGTCTCCTAATCTGAGGAAGCACGTTCTTGCTATTGAGAGAGTGCAGCGAATGTTCACCAGACTGATTCCCGGGATGGCAGGATCGACATATGAGGAGAGACTGGATCGACTGGGCCTGTGTTCACTGGAGTTTAGAAGGATGAGCGGGGATCTTGTAGAAACACATCAAATTCTGATGAGACTGGACAGGTTAGATGCACGAAGAATGTTCCCGGTGTTGGGGAAATCCAGAACCAGGGGAGATAATCTAAAGATAAGGGATAAGCTATTTAGGATTGAGATGAGGAGAAACTTCTTCAAGCAGAGAGTTGTTAATCTGTGGAATTCCCTACCGCAGAGAGTTGTTGATGCCAGTTTCTTGGATATATTCAAGACAGAGTTAGATATGACCCTTATGGCTAAAGGGATCAAGGGGTATGAAGAGAAAGCGGGAAAGGGATACTGAGGTGAACGATCAGCCATGATCTTTTTGAATGGAGGTGCAGGCTCGAAGGGCCGAATGGCCTACTCCTGCACCTATTTTTCGATGTTTCTATGTTTCTAAATATAGATCCTTGGGGCACTCCAGAGGTAATGGTGCGGGAGCAGGAAGATAACCCATACCTGGAGATTGTTTGGTTACGACTGGATTGACAAGAATGGAACCAGGTGAGTGGAGTTTCACCCGGCTGGACTATGGGGGAGCGACGTTGGAGGAAGATGCTGTGGTGTCAAAGCCAGCAGACGGGTCGAGAAGGATGAGGTGGGATAGTTTTCCACAGCCACAGTCACATATGATATCATTTGTGACTTTGAAAACTGCATTTTCAGTGCTGTGGCAAGTGCAGGAACATGACTGCAGAGGTGCAAAAATGGAGCTTCGGCAAATATGTACATGGTTTTGGGAGGCAACAACTGTTCAAGGACTTTAGAAAGGAAAGGAGGATTGGAAATGCGGCGGTAGTTTGCTGGGGCTAAGATTTCAAGGGTGGGCTTTTTGAAAAGTGTGTAATGAGGCAAAGTTGAAGGAGAGGGGTCAATGAAAGAGGAGCAGTAACCTTTAACAATATCATCTAGTTTGAGGCTCAGGAAGGGAAGGTGGGTGATTTGCCATTTACTGGAAATAGTGGCGAGAAAGCAGGAGTTGACTTTCATGGACAAGATGATCTCGGAGAGCTCATCGGGGGAGACAGCAGAGAAACTAGACACAGAAAGACATTCAGGGCTAGGGCAGGGTAAACCTTAAGGAAAGTTTCTCCCCGTGGGCTATGGGTAGGGAAGGAAGCGGCGGAGGCAGTTGAACAAATGGTCTAAATCGTAATTACAAAGGAGCCCAGGAGGTCTCCTCTCCCCTGCCCACTACAACCTCACCTCCAACAAATGCGGAATTTAAGAAGCTGCATGGTAGTGGAGAAGAGAAGCTGGGTTTTATTTGTCTTGCAGGATGATCCTTAATTGGTGAACAGTTTTGCCAGAGAAGAACAAGACCCGATCGTGCTATGTGTCGTCCAGCTACGTCTGGCAATGAATGGCTTAACCAAACGTCCTCAATAAACGCTCAAATTAGCATCCCTTGGAATTAAAGGAGCGTATATGGGTGTTATACTCGGTGACATACTAGGGCAGTCGGAGTAATGTTATATTGGGGACAAGGGCCTGAAAGAAAGAGGTGAAGGTGTGATTGAGTATATCGATGGTAATAGTGCTTATGTTACTGAACCAGTAATACAGAGACAAAAAGAGAAAATGCTGGAAACACTCAGCAGACCAGGCAGCATCCGTGGACAGAGAAACCGAGTTAAAGTTTCAGGTTTGGGACCTTTGTCAGTAACCCAGAGGCTTGGACTCATAATTTGGAGTTGTAAGTTCAAATCCCACCATGGCAGCTCGGGGAATTTAAATTCAGTTAAGCAAATAAATCTGGAATTAAAAAGTTAGTGTAAGTAATGATGACAATGAAACTACCAGAATGTGATAAAAACCTATCTGGTTCACTAATGTCCTTAAGGGCTGGATATCTGCCGTCCTTACCTGGTCTGACCGATATGTCACCCCAGACCCATAGCAATGTGGTTGAATCTGAACTGCCCTTTGAAAAGGCCTAACAAGCCACTCCATCGCATCCAACCGCTATGACAAAGGCAGCACTGTGGGAGTACCTTCACAAGGACTGCAGCTGTTCAAGAAGGCAGCTCATCACAACCTTCTCAAGGGCAATGGGGAATGCGCAATAAAAGCTGACCTTGCCAGTGACGCCCACATCCCACGAATGAGTAAAAACATGTATTATTGTGGCGCATGGAGGTTAAACAGTTGGAAATCTGAAAGCGTGGTTGGAAATGATATGGGGAAGGATTTTTGCAGCGGCAGACACAACAGGAAGTAGTGAAAGAAGGGGAAGGGAATGCGATTGTTGAGTGAAAGAAGGAATCTGATTGAGACAAGCGGAATAACAAGGCCACGTGTGATGATGGATTGGCCGTGAATCGGTGTAGGAAAGTATATACGCATGGAGACGTTATTTTGGACAGAACGGAATAGAACACAGCGATGATCTACGTACTGTAAACACAATCTCTCACAGTCTGGTACCTGCCCCAGTTCCTGTACTTTACAGACCGAACAACTCAGACCCGGTGACAGCAGTTTCACTGCTGAATCTCCCAGATTATTATTACCCATGTGCAGAACCATCAGCGAGCGGTTTGTACTGAGAGCGGAGGCGAGATCCCCGGCACAAGAACCTGTGAGACCGACATCACACAGCCTGGGGAACAGAGAGAGAAATAAAATAAATCATAGATTAACAGCACTGCTAGTGATACTAATAATAAATACAGTGTTTATTAATAGGGAGTGACCGCTGCCAACGGCGCGATGCTGCGCAGGAGCGCAATGTGCATTAATCTGGAACCGGAAGCATGAACCATTTATTCCCCATTTCCCGCTCCCTCCCTGGTATTATTCCCCATTTCCCTCTCCCTCCCCATTTCCCGCTCCCTGCCCGGTATTATTCCCCATTTCTCGCTTCCTCCCCGGTATTATTCCCCATTTCCCGCTCCCTCCCCGGTATTATTCCCCATTTCTCGCTCACTTCCCGGTATTATTCCACATTTCCCGCTCCCTTCCTGGTATTATTCCCCATTTCCCGCTCACTCCCCGATATTATTCCCCATTTCCCGCTTCCTCCCCGGTATTATTCCCCATTTCCCGCTCCCTCTCTGGTATTATTCCCCATTTCCCGCTCCCTCCCCGGTATTATTCCCCATTTCTCGCTCACTCCCCGGTATTATGCCCCATTTCCTGCTCCCTCCTTGTATTATTCCCCATTTGCCACTCCCTCTCCAGTATTATTCCCCATTTCCCACTCACTCCCCGGTATTATTCCCCATTTCCCACTCCCTGTTATTATTCCCCATTTCCCGCTCCCTCTCCGGTATTATTCCCACTTCTCGCTCACTCCCCGGTATTATTCCCCATTTCTCGCTCACTTCCTGGTATTATTCTCCATTTCCCTCTCCATCCTCGGTATTATTCCCCATTTCCCGCTCCCTCCCCGGTATTATTCCTCATTTCCCGCTCCCTCCCCAGTATGTTCCTTATTTCCTGCTCCCTCCCCGGTATTATTCCCCATTCCCCGCTCCCTTCCCGGTATTATTCCCCATTTCCAGCTCACTGCCCCGTATTATTCCCTATTTCCCGCTCCCTCTCCGGTATTATTCCCCATTCCGCGCTCCCTCCCCGATATTATTCCTCATTTTACACTCCCTCCCCAGCACATTTTCCCGGAAGTGCGCTCTCTCCCCGTAATGACCGAAAACAATTCAATGCCCACTCCGGTTATGATCCTGAAGCACGCATGTGCACAACAATTCCCCATTCGTTTGCAGCAGTCACGGCTTAATTATTAACATTATTACTGATACTGATAATAAAGCATAATATTTTTAATGACAATATTAATGACACTAAATATACAGTTTTAGACATCCAGTTATTATAAACACAATCTCAAACACTCTGCTACTTACCGCACTTTATGTATTTTACAGTCCGGGTCCCTCAGAGCTGCAGACAGCAGTTTCACTCCTGAATCTCCCAGTTTATTGTAACTCATGTCTAGAACCGTCAGTGAGCGTTTTGTACTGAGAGGGGAGGCGAGATCTCCGGCAGAAGAATATGTGAGATCGTTTTCAGAAAGACTAGCATTCAGAAGGAGAAAAATAATGGAAATCAGGGCAAATCAGAGCGAGGGTAAAATTGGGCACGGGTGGAAACCACTGGTCACATATTACATGCTCCATTGCATCTTTTTCAATAGACCTGTTAAGCATGGTCATAGCAGCCCGCAAATGCAATTCCGCCCATTTTACTTCCATGCCATGTCCAGCTTCACCCCACTATTTATTAATACCATATTATTTATTTGCAGGAAAAATAAAAAAGCAAATTATTATTTAAATTGAGAGAGATTACAAAATGCTGCCGTACAGACTGACCTGGGGCTTTTGTGCATGAAACACAAAAGCTTAATATGCAGGTATAGCAAATAATCTGAAGGCAAATGGAATGTTGGCATTTATTGCAAGGGGGATAGAGTATAAAAGCAGCGATGTCCTGCTACAATGTACAGGGCATTGGTGAGACCACACCTGGAGTACTGCGTGCAGTTTTGGTCTCCATATTTACGAGGGATATATTTGTATTGGCGGCAGTCAAAGTAGTTTCACTATGTAGATTCATGAGATGAAAGGGTTGACTTATGAAGAAAGGTTGAGTAGGTTGGGCCTCTACTCTGGAGTTTAGAAGAATGAGAGGTGATCTTATTGAAACATAAGATACTGAGGGGCTCGACAAAGTAGATGCTGAGAGAATGTTTCCACCCGTGGGGTAATCTAAAACTAAGGGGCATAGTTTTAAAATTAGGGGTCGCCCATTTAAAACTGAGGTGAGAAGGAATTTCTTTTTTCAAAGGGACATACATCTATGGAATTCTCTGACCAAGAGAGCTATAGAGGCTGGATTATTAAATATACTTAAGCTGGAGATAGACAGATTTTTGAATGATAATGGGTGATGGGCTTTGGGGAGCGGGCAGGGTAGTGGAACTGAGTCCAAGGTCTGCACCTTTGCAGGACCGGAACCGATGTCCTAGGGGGACTGTTTGCTAGTGCTGTTGGGGAGTGGTTAAACTAATATGGCAGGGGGATGGGAAACTATGCAGGGAGATAGAGGGAGGTAAAATGGGGCAGAAGCAAAAGATTGAAAGAAGTAAAATAAAAGTGGAGGGCTGAGAAACATAAGGCAAAAATCAAAAAGGGCCACATTACAGCAAAAGTCTAAAGGGACAAAATGTGTGAAAAAGACAAGCCTGACGGATCTGTGCCTCAATGCGAGGAGTATTTGTAATAAGGTGGACAAATTAACTGCGCAGGCAGCTGTTAATGAATATGATATAATTGGGATTACGAAGACATGACTCTCGGGTGACTAAGGATGGGAACTCAACATCAAGGGGTATTCAACATTGAGGAAGGATAGACAGAAAGGAAAAGGAGGTGGGGTAACGTTACGAGTTAAAGAGGAAATTAACGTAATAATAAGGAAGGACATTAGCTTGGATGATGTGGAATATGTATGGGTAGAGCTGCGGAATACCAAAGGGTAGAAAATGCTAGTGGGAGTTGTGTACAGACCACCAAACAGTAGTAGTGAGGTTGGGGACAGCAGCAAACAAGAAATTAGGGATGCGTGCAATAAAGGTACAGCAGTTATCATGGGCGACTTTAATCTACATATAGATTGGGCTAACCAAACTAGTGGTAGTACGGTGGAGGAGCATTTCCTGGAGTGTATTAGGGATGGTTTTCTAGACCAATATGTCAACGAACCAACTAGTGGGCTGGCCATCCTAGACTGGGTGATGTGTAACGAGAAAGGACAAATTAGTAATCTTGTTGTGCGAGCCCCTTGGGGAAGAGTAATCATAATATGGTAGAATTCTTTATTAAGCTGGAGAGTGACATAGTTCATTCAGAGACTAGTGTCCTGACCCTAAGGAAAGGTAACTTCGAAAGTATGAGATGTGAATTGGCTAAAATAGACTGGCGAATGATACGTAAGGGTTGACGGTGGATAGGCAATGGCAAACATTTAAAGATCACATGGATGAACTTCAACAATTGTACATCCCTGTCTGGACTAAAAACAAAATGGGGAAGGTGGCTCATCCGTGGCTATCAAGGGAAATTAGGGAGAGTGTTAAATGCAAGCAAGAGGCATATGAATTGGCCAGAAAAAGCAGCAAACCTGGGAGAAATTTAGAATTCAGCAGAGGAGGACAAAGGGTTTACTTAGGAGGGGGAAAATAAAGTATGAGAGGAAGCTTGCTGGCAACATAAAAACTGACTGCAAAAGCTTCTATAGATATGTGAAGAGAAAAAGATTAGTGAAGACAAACGTAGGCCCCTTGCAGTCAGAATCAGGTGAATTTAAAATGGGGGAACAGAGAAATGGCAGACCAATTGAACAAATACTTTGGTTCTGTCTTCACGAAGGAAGACACAAATAACCTTCCGAAAATAATAGGGGACTGTGGGTCTAGCGAGAAGGAGGAACTGAAGGAAATCTTTATTAGTCAGGAAATTGTATTAGGGAAATTGATGGGATTGAAGGGCGATAAATCTCCAAGGCCTGATAGTCTGCATCCCAGAGTACTTAAGGAATTGACCCGAGAAATAGTGGATGCATTGGTGATCATTTTCCAACAGTCTATCGACTCTGGATCAGTTCCTATGGACTGGAGGGTAGCTAATGTCACACCACTTTTTAAGAAAGGAGGGACAGAGAAAACAGGGAATTATAGACCGGTTAGCCTGACATCAGTAGTGGGGAAAATGTTGGAACAAATTATTACAGATGATATAGCAGCGCATCTGGAAAGCAGTGACAGGATCGGTCTAAGTCAGCATGGATTTATCAAAGAGAAGTCATGTTTGACAGATCTTCTAGAATTTTATGAGGATGTAACTAGTAGAGTGGACAATGGAGAACCAGTGAACGTGGTGTATCTGGACTTTCAAAAGGCTTTTGACAATGTCCCACACAAGAGATTGGTGTGCAAAATCAAAGCACATGGTATTGGGGGTAATGTATTGACGTGGATAGAGGACTGGTTGGCAGACAGGAAGCAGAGAGTCGGGATCAACAGATCCTTTGCCGAATGGCAGGCAGTGACTAGTGGCTTGCCATAGGGCTCAGTATTGGCACTTCAGCTATTTACAATATACATCCATGATTTAGATGAAGAAATTCAGAGTAATATCTCCAAGTTTGCAAATGACACCACGCTGCGTGAGCTGTAAGGAGGATGCTAGGAGGCTGCAGGTTGATTGGATAGGTTAAGTGAGTGGGCAAATGTATGGCAGTTGCAGTATAATGTTCATAAATGTGAGGTTATCCACATGAAGGCAGAATATTATCTGAATGGCGGCATATTAGGAAAAGGGAAGGTGCAATGGGACCCGGTGTCATGATACATCAGTTATTGAATGTTGGCACGCAGGTGCAGCAGGCGATTAAGAAGGCTAATGGGATCTTGGTTTCACAGCTAAGGGATTTGAGGATAGGGGAACGGAGGTCTTACTGCAGTTGCACAAGGCCTTGGTGAGGCCTCAGCTGGAATATTGTGTTCAGTGTTGGGCTCCTAATCTGAGGAAGGACGTCCTTGCTATTGAGGGAGTGCAGCGAAGGTTCACCAGACTAATTCCCGGGATGGCAGGACTGACATATGAGCAGAGATTGGATCAACTGGGCGGTATTCACTGGCGTTTAGAAGAATGAGAGGGGATCTCAGAAACATATAAAATTCTGAGGGGACTGGACAGGTTAGATGCACGAAGAATGTTCCTGATGTTGGGAGAATCCAGAAGCAGGGGTCACAGTCTAAGGATAAGAGGTAAGCTATTTAGGACCGAGATGAGGAGAAACTTCTTCACTCAGAGAGTTTTTAACCTAGAATTGTCTACTGCAGAGAGTTGTTGATGCCATTTCGTTAGCTATATTCAAGAGGCAGTTAGATATGGCCAAGGGGTATGATCAAGGGGTATGGAGAGAAAGCAGGAAAGGGGTACCGAGGTGAATGATCAGCCATGATCTTATTGAATGGTGGTACAGGCTCGACGTGCCGAATGGCCTACTCCTGCACCTATTTTCTTTTTTTCTATTTTGCTATGTTTCAGCCATGATCTCATTAAATGGCGGAGCAGGCTCGAGGGGCCAAATAGCCTACTCCTGCTTCTATTTCTCATGTTCTTATGTTCTTATTCCTGATATTTATAATAATTTAGTGTTTCATAACTCTATTACTGATATTAATAAACACTGTGCGTTATTATTAATAACACTATTACTGATATAATAATTATGTACAGTGTTTCATCAATTAGTACTGACATTAATGTACGTTGTTTTATTACTCTATTAATGGTGCTCATAATATACAGTGTTTACTAATAACACTATTACTGATACTAATGATGGATGTTAATAACACTAATACTGAGCCGAATAATATGCAGTGATTATTAATAATACTATTAATGATACTAATAATGTACTGTGTTTATTAATATCACTATTACTGACACTGATAATAATTTTCAGTGTCAGACATCCAGTTATTATAAACACAATCTCACACAGTCTGGTACTTACTGCAGTTTCTGTATTTTACAGCCCAGGTTCCTCAGAGCCGAAGACAGCAGCTTCACTCCTGAATCTCCCATTTTATTATTCTGCAGACTCAACACAGACAAAGAGTGAGAAACACATTGAAAGAAAGATTTGCATTTGTATTGCGCCATTTACGACCATTGGACGTCTCAAAGAGCTTTACAGCCAATGAAGTACTTTTGGAGTGTAGTGACAGTTGTAATGTGGGAAACATTGGGTCAAACTCCGGTCGTGATTCTAATTTTGTCGCTCCCATATTAGAGGAAACATGGAACCAAAATCAGGAAAATATTGCAGACAGTATACTGGTTCAAAATTAAACTCAGTTGGGGTACTTTGAATTTTTGTCGACACAGTATAATGGACGATATTGGATCGACCGCCAATTATATACGGATTTTATGGGAATGGGGTGATTTTCCCCGAATTCAATGATGAAGCGGCGATTCCCTGTACGTTGTATTCTGTGCATTATATTATTCTGTATAATATCTCAGGGTGAGTTATAGTGTAAAACGACGCTAAATGCTGCTGGAAAATCCTTCCCCCAAGATTTTATGTAACAAAAAGAGTTTATTCTGTTCCATTATAAGTTTTAAATGTCCCTGTAATCCTAATTTATAGGGGAGTCTCTCATTTTTGACCCATTAAACTGGCTCTATTTTGATTTCAGATTCAGGTATTGCTATATTTTGAGGAATATCCTTGCTCCCGACAGATCTTTGCCCAGGGGGCAGATTAGCAAAAAATTCAGTGATCATCACCCGTGATTTTACCAGTAACTGTGCACTATGTGCAAAAACCAGCCTGGCGAAAATTCCTCCCAGTCATCCTGTGACATAACCGGACAATAGTGGAGCTTTGAAGTGTAAAACAACGACAGCATTCTTTATTTAATTAACAGGATTGGAAACAACTTGCAATAATTAGACCTGGAGATGTCCTTTTACCTCATTTTCTAAATCCAAGACATTTTGCCTGACATTGGATCATTCATTATAATATACAAGACTAATTCTACCTCGTGATTTGTATACAGTTTACAATTGATATAGCAACGTATTTTAGAATTTTAAATATTTTTATTTGCAATGGTGTTGAACCTGACCATATGTCTATTTTCTGCCGTCCATTGCCAATCCCTGTAACGGAATTTCCCGCCATAATTTCCTTATCACACTCTTTCAGTCACTGATAAGTAGTGTAACATCACCACTTGCTCGCAAAGGCTCCATACTCATTTTCCGCCTTGGAATTTTACCCTTGTCCTGTTATTTCTTTGCGACGTGTTTATCACCGTGTCCCTCTGTGGCTTAACTGGAAGGTTTTCTTTAATAATGAATCATTACTGTAGCCAATGACTGCTCAACAATGGAAATAACAACAGCAGAAATAAATAAACAGTTACCTCAACTCCCGTAATTTGTGCAGTACGGGACCCAGCGTTGGAGTCCTTCACACTGAAAGGAGCATCACTCCAGATCGAGGTCTTTGATTGTATTACAGAGCCCAATGACATGAAACAGGATCGCACAGTCAATCGGGGTCAGTGGCAATCCACGAAATCTCAGTGTTTCCACAGATCCCACTGTGAACCGAGCGAGTGCTGTAGTCTGAGACTCAAAAAGGTAATGGAATATGTTCAGGAGGTTCCTTTTACCAGCATCGCTCTCTGTGTTCCCAATCTGCCCTTCAACCTTCTCCTTCACCCAGTCAATCATTCGGCAGGTTTGATGAAGAAATGGACCCAGAAACTCCTCCAGGAGCCGAGCTGAGTGTGGGGAGGAGAGACCAGCAGCAAAACGGAGAAACATCTCAAATCGCCCATCTTCTTTGCTGTGGGATTTACTGAGCAGTTTCCAGATGTCCCCGGGATCTGTAGTCAGGAATTGTGCGAGTGCAGCTACAAACTCTTGGATGGTGAGGTGCGGGAATGTATACACCACGCTCTGGGCAGAATCATCTCTCTCCAAAAGCTCTATCATGAACCCAGACAGGAACTGGAAAGATTGTACTTGATCAAATCTTCATTTCTAAACACAATCTTCTTCTTGGAGACTCCTGTGAAAGCCATCTCACCGAGCTTCAGTAACACATCACAGGGGCTTGCAGTCTCGCGGCTGTGGTTTTTCAGAATATAGATATAATATGAATACAGTTGGGTGATGGTCTTGGGAACTCGCTGCTGTTTCCTGTCTCTTTGTGTAAAGAAGGGGTCCAGTGACAGACCGAGGTTCCAGGAGTAGGAAGGGTTGTAGCACATGGTGTACAGGATCTCGTTTTCCTCCAAACAGCTGCTGCCAACGTCTGTTCCTCAAAAAACTTGTTGAAATATTCCTTCCGTTCTTCACCAACAAATCCCAGGATTTCAGCCCAGACACTGATCTCAGCCTTTTCCATTAAATGTAATGCAGTGGGGCTGCTGGTCACTCGCACTGAACATCCTGGGAGCAGCTTGTGCTGTATTGAACTGTATACAATGTCAGACATTTCACACCAGTTTCGGGATCTGTGCACCTGTGCTGAGGTTCTGTATTTCTCCGATTGTCAGCAAAATCGATACTGTCCTTGAATTCATTCAAACCATCGACTATAAACAGCAATCCCTCAAGATTCTTCCAGAGCTCTCTCAGAATATTCCCAAAGTATTGACACTGATCCAGTATCAGATTCCTCAGATTTAATCTACAGTTAATAGCGTTCAAATTCTGGAATATAAAACTGAAAACAAATTGAAAGTGTGGGTATATTTTCCCAGTGCCCCAGTCATGAACAATCTTTTGTACAAGTGTTGTTTTTCCATTCCCCGGGACGCCACTCACTGCTGCTGAACACCCCGAGACCCCGCTCACTGCTCCTGATCTCCCAGAATTGGGTCGATGGATCAAAGCTTTCATTTTCTGAAGCACACTGTGCCTCTGGGAAAAACTGCTCTGGAACAATTGATCAGTTCGGATTTTTTCCAGTTCACTCCGGAGATTTTTCTCTCTCCAATCTTCATGGTCCTGGCCTCTTGCCAGCAGTTCATTTTCTACAACTGTCCGATGTGTCGAACAGTAGAAATGACCCATAGCTCAGCGCATCGATCAACCAGCTGGAAAATCTTAACTTTCTCCCTTATTAGGATAGTGTTTTCTATTAGTGTTGCAATTTGTACCCGAAGTGTTTCCTTGTGTTTCCATTGAACACCTTCAATTAGAACGGACAGAAAATGGTTCTCAGTATTAGTTGTATTGTAAAAATACATCTTCTAAATACCCCTTTGCTATTCAGTAAAATATATAAGAATTCTTTCACAGCGTCAACAGAGGTGTGGAAATTAAAACCCAGTTAATGGAAACCTCGCTTGAAGTGACCAAAAGCCGAGACAAATTCCAAATCATCACTGGATACTAATATTTGCTGAATATGGAGTTTTCTATGAAGTCGATCTTTTCCCTCTAATGGTCAATACACTCAAGCCTGCCCTGTACTATCGACATCTCATTACAAATCACACACGAAACTGGTTGTACCATAGAGGTTCTATGGATCAATCTTTGAAATAGCCAGTGGGGCTTAACTTCTGCAGAAATGTGAATCATGGGATTGTATATCAGTGGGAATGGGATATAGTGTGAATGGTCAGGAGTCCCACTCTTATTGTATCATCGCATCATACAGCACAGAAGGTGATTCGGCCCGTCGTGCCTGTACTGGCTCCTTGAATGAGCAGTTATGCTTAATCCTGCCCTCCCTACCACGCTTTTTGTCAGCAACCCTGCCAGTTCCTCATCCTCATGTACTTGCACAAATCCATTTTAAAATTATTTATCGAATGAGCTTCCAGCATCTTTATAGGTAGAGCTTTCCAGACACCAACAACCAATGAAAAATATCTCCTCGGCTCCCCTCCAGATCTTTTGATCCAATGATTTGAATCTATGACCTCTAGTTATTGATCTCTTCACCAGATGGAATAGGTTTCCTCTATCTTCTTTATCAATACCTCTCACCATCTTGTAAACCTGCATTAGGTTACCACTTAGCGTGCTCTGTTCCAAGGAGATCAGAATTAACTTTTCCAACCTCTCCACGTAACTAAATTCCCTCATCCCTCGTGAACCTTCTCTCTACCCTTTCTAATGTTTTGCATCTTTCCTGAAGTGTAGCGCCCCGAATTATCCACAATATTGCAGCTGAGGCTGAACCAGTGATTTATAACGTTAGAGCATGATCTCTTTCCAGTTATATTCTATTTCTCTATTTATAAGTATCATAAGAAATAGGAGCAGGAGTAGGCCCTATGGCCCCTCGAGCCTGCTCCGCTATTCAATAAGATCATGGTTGATCTGATCATGGAATCAGCTTCACTTCCCCGCCCGCTCCCCAAAACCCCTTATTCCCTTATCTTTTAAGAAAATGTCTGTTTCTGTCTTAACTGTATTCAATGTCCCAGCTTCTACAGCTCTCTGAGGCAGCGAATTCCACAGATTCACAACCTTTGAGAGAAGAAATTTATCGTCATCTCAGTTTTAAATGGGTGGCCCCTCATTCTAAGATCATGCCCTTTCGTTCTAGTCTCCCCTATCAGTGGAAACATCCTCTCTGCATTCACCTTGTCAAGCCCCCTCATAATCTTATACGTTTTGATAAGATCACCTCTAATTCTTCTGAATTCCAATGAGTAGAGACCCAACCTACTTATCCTTTCCTCATAAGTCAACTATCTCCTCTCTGGAATCAACCTAGTGATCGTTCTCTGAACTGCCTCTAAAGCAAGTATATCCTTTCTTAAATATGGAAACCAAAACTGCACGCAGTATTCCAGGTGTGGCATCACCAATACCTTGTATAGCTGTAGCAAGACTTCCCTGCTTTTATACTCCATCCCCCTTGCAATAAAGGCCAAGATACCATTGGCGTTCCTGATCACTTGCTGTATCTGCATACTATCCTTTTGCGATTCATGCACAAGTCCAGCTGTACTGAGCACTTTGCAATCTTTCTCCATTTAAATAATAAATTGCTCTTTGATTTTTTTTCTGCCAAAGTGCTTGACCTCACACGTTCCAACATTATATCCACCTTCCAAATTTTTCCCCATTCACTTAACCTGTCTATATCCTGTTACAGATATTTTGTGTCCTCCTCACACATTGCTTTTCCTCCCACCTTTCTACCGTCATCAAACTTAGCCACGTTACACTCAGTCCCTTCTTCCAAGTCGTTAATATGAATTGTAAATAGTTGGGGTCCCAGCACTGATCCCTGTAGCACCCACTAGTTATTGGTTGCCAACCAGAGAATTAACCATTTATCCCGACTCTCTGTTTTCTGTTAGTTCGCCAATCCTCTATGCATGCTAATAGTTTACCCCCAACACCGTGAATTTTTATCTTGTGCAGTAACCTTTTATGTGGCACCTTCTCAAATGCCTTCTGGAAGCCCAATTAGAGTTATAAACTCAATTAAATTATAGCTGTTTACCCCACCTTCTCAACCTGCTCTGCCACCATGAAGGATTTGTGTATATGTACGCCAAGGTCTCTCTGCTCATCTACACTTTCCAAAATCGTGCAATTTATAGCATATGGCCATTCCATATTAGACCTCCCAAAGTGCAGTACTTCACACTTCTCCGCATTGAACTCCATCTGCCATGTTTCTGCACATCTCACTCTCCTGATTATGTCATCCTGAAGCCTATAACTGCCATTATCATGATCGACAACATTGCCAAGTTTCGTATCACCTGCAAACTTTGTTATGTTGCTTCCTAAACCAGATTCTAGGTCAGTTATAAAGATTAAAATGAATAATACATGTCGATGCAAAACTGACATTTGGGACATACCACTGCAAACTACCTCCTGGTCTGAAAAAAACATCCAACTACCACCAACCCTCGCTTCCTGTCCCTGATTCAAATTTGCAACCATACCACCGCGTTCCCCTTAATTCTTTAAGATTCCATCCTCTTACTAAGCCGCGTGTGTCGCATCTTTCCGAATGCCTTCCTAAAGCGCATATATATAACATATACTGCAGTACCTTGATCAACCTTCTGGTATCTCAAATAATTTAATCAAATTAGTCAGACACGATTTGCCTTTTAACAAATCCATGGCAGGTTCTCCACTTTCTTGAATAGTGGTATAACATCAGCCACCCTCTAGTCCTGCGGCATTACACCTGAATCCAATGAGGATTGAACGATTGTGAACAACGCCTCTTTCAGCAATCTAGGATGCATTCCATCTGGAGAAGGTGACTTACAAACTTGTACAGGTTATCTAGGATATTGTGCGTACTGCAGAGGTCTAGGCAATATAAAATAAACTGTACAATATTATACCTGGGTTTGTATGTACACAAGTCTTTGTTTGAGAAGTTGAGAAAGCTTTTAAAAAGGATATAGGATCATTGGCTTTGTAAATAGAGGAACAGTTGAAAAGCATATTTATGATAAACCCTTATAAAACACTGATTAGGCCTCAGCTGGAGTATTACGTCGAATTCTGAGCACCACACTAGGAAATATGACAGGGTGCTGAAGAGATTTACTAGAATGGGACTAGAGATGAATAGAGACTGGAAAAGATGGTACTGTTATCCTTGGAGCCGAGCAGCTTAAGAGGAGATTTGGTAGGTTTTCAAAATAATATACGCTTTTCATAGAATAAATAAGGATAAACAGTTGGCCGTGGCTGAAGGGTCGGTAACCATAGATCACAGATTGAAAGTGACTGGCCAAAGAACCAGAGGCGACATGGGGAAAACACTCTTTTAAGCAGCAAGTTATAATTGTCTGGAATGCACTGCCTGAAAGGGTGGTGGAATCAGATCCAACATTAACTATCAGAAGGCAATTAAATAAATACTTGAAGGAAAGATAACAGGGTCAAGGGAAAGAGTAGGCGACTGGGACTAATTGGAAAGCTCTGACAAAAAGTTGCCAGAGACAGGAGGGGACGAATGGCCTCCATCAATGAAGAGTTCCTATTTATTGTATCGGGCAGTTAGCTGGTTATCTGGGGCAGTGTGTGCACTGGGAGAGGGACAGACTGTAAATAGCCCGGAGTCCCCCTGTTACTGTATCAGACGGTGGCCAGGTTATCTGGGGTATTGGGTGCACTGGGAGAGGGACAGACTGTGAATGGTCAGGATACCACTTTTACTGTATCAGACCGTGGGCAGGTTATTTGGGGTAGTGTGGGCACTGGGAGAGGGACAGACTGCGAATGGTAAGGGTACCACTGTTATTGTATCAGACTGTGGGCAGGTTATCTGGTTTAGTGTGGGCACTGGGAGAGGGACAGACTGTGAATAGCCCGAAATCTCCCTGTTATTTTATCAGATTGTGGGCAGATTATCTGAGGTACTGTGTGCACTGGGAGAGGGACAGACTGTGGATGGTCAGGGTACCACTGTGACTGAATCAGACCAGGGGCGGATTATCTAGGGTGTTGTGTGTGTGCACTGGGAGAGAGAGGAAGTGTGAATAGCCCGGAGTCCCCCTGTTATTGTATCAGACTGTGGGCAGGTTATCTGGCTATTGTGTGCATTGTGAGAGGGACAGATTTTGAATTGTCAGGCTACTATTGTATCAGACTGTGGGCAGGCTATCTGGTTTAATGTGGGCACTGGGAGAGGGACAGCGTGTGAATGGTCAGGAGTCCCAAAATTACTGTATCAGATTGTGGGCAGGCTATCTGGACAAGTGGGTGCACGGGAAGAGGGACAGACTGTGAATGATCAGGGTACCACTGTTGCAGTGTCTGACTGTGGGCAGGTTATCTGGGGTATTGTGTGCACTGGGAGAGGGACAGACTGTGAATAGTCAGGGTACCACTGTTGCAGTGTCTGACTGTGGGCAGGTTATCTGGGGTATTGTGTGCACTGGGAGAGGGACAGACTGTGAATGGTCAGGGTACCACTGTTACTGTATCAGAACGTGGGCAGGCTATCTGGGGTATTGTGTACACTGGGAGAGGGACAGACTATGAATGATCAGGGTACCACTATTACTGTATCAGACTGTGGGCAGGTTATCTGGGGTAGTGTGTGCACTTCCAACTCTCTGACTATAGGAACACTGTTTTTACAACATTGAAGATACAAAGAAGAATCAAAAATATTGTGTGTGCCAGGAATATCGACAGAGGAAAGGCTGTAAGAGTTGGATTTGTATTGTTGCGGGATGAGACAAATCATGTTGAATTATTGATCTATATTTTGAAGGGAGTTCATAAAATGAATGCGGGAAACAAACTCGCAAATAACAACATGATTTAATAACGGATCAGCTGAGATTGTGAAGTGAGGACTGAGAATGAAGTCAAGGTGATATTGTTCATCCGGAGCATAATAGAGCGTGGTATTAGATACCTGGGAAGGACACTAAAGGATCAGTGTAAATAGGGTCCACAGATAATTGAACGTGTTTCTGTGGATAAACTAGGAGGAGCGGTTGGTGGTTCATCTCTCTAACAGGGAGAGGCTTTGAGGACCAATAGCCTTTTCTTGTCCAGAAACATTCTCCTGTTAGATTGAGTTTCAGAATATTGAAACCGTTTTTCAGTTGCTTTACACATACAGTAATTTATTGTATTTTATAACAGTCCTGTCCAATCTGAAATAGAACTGCTGCCCACATCACCGAGTATAATGTCGGAGCAGAAATTATTCACTGTTCCATCAATAATTACATTCTCTTGTTTAACTTTGATCTGCGTGTTCTATACTGGAGGGCTGGAAATTAGAAAATATGTTTCCATTAGTCAGTAATTGTCCGCATGCCCGACACAAGACTCCCAAAGCAAGCACTCTATTCGGAACTCCTGCACGGCAGGCGATCCGCTGGTGGGCAGAGGAAACATTTCACGGACATCCTCAAAGCCTCCCTGATAAAGTGCAGCATCCCCACCGACACCTGGGAATCCCTGGCCAAAGACCGCCCTAAGTGGAGGAAGAGCATTTGGGATTGTACTGAGCACTTCGAGTCTCGTCGCAGAGAGCATGCAGAACACAAGCGCAGGCAGCGGAAGGACCACGCGGCAAACCAGACTCCCGACCCAGCCTTTCCTTCAAAGACTGTCTGTCCCACCTGTGACAGAGACTGTAATTCCCGTATTGAACTGTACAATCACGTGAGAACTCACTTTTAGAGTGGAAGCAAGTCAACCTCGATTTTAAGGAATGGCCGAATGGTGAACTGGGTGTAAATGTGGCCTTGAATTAAATGACTATTCTTTGAATTAACAGGTTGCGCGGTGCGTTTTTTAACTGTTTCGCTGCCACTATGAAATGGGCCAATAAACTCCTCGTCACCCTGAACAATTATGAGAGTCATTGAACGAGACAGAGAAGGAAAGAGCCAGAGAAAAAGACAGAATAGGAAACAGAATAACATTGAGAGAGACATTGAGAGAAATATTGAGAGAGAGATTGAGAGAAATAGAGGGGGCAAAAAGAGCTAGACTGATAGAGATAAACAGATAGAGAAAGAGACACACAGGGAATGGGCAGACGGAGAGATAAAAAAAAGAGATATACAAGCTAGGGCGTGGGGAGCCATAAATAGCGAGAGTGAGAGCCAGAGGAGCAGAGAGATACAGAGGGAAGAGAAATGCAGCAATAGAGAGTGAGAGTTAGAGAGGCGGGGAGGGAGGGACAAAGGGACTTTGAACGTGATTTTGTTACATCCGAAACGTGGGTCTTTAATGTAAAAAAGCAACTACGTAGTTATGAGCGATGGGCTGCAGAATATTGACAAACTACATTAAGAGTTATGATGGTCGACAAGCAATGCTGCCATTTAAAGAATTAATATATTATTAACAACAAATATGCATTCCTTTAAGGCACAAAAAGCCGATAGGAAAGGTGCTCCAATGGTGGCTAAAAAGACAAGCAAAGGTATTATTAGAACAAAGGAAGAAACTTCTAATGTTGCCAAAAGGTGGAGTAAGCATTAGGATTGGGGGGGATTTTAGAATACAGCAAAGGAGGACCTATACATTTATGAAGAAAGGGAAAATATAATATGACAGCTAACTATCAAAAACAATGAAAAGAGACTAAAAGTTTTATAAGTATGCAAAAGAAAAAAATTAGAGGAAGTAAATGTGGGTCCCTTGGAAGCTGAGACAGGAGCAATTATAATAGAGAATACTACAAAATCAACAAATATTTTGTGACTGCCTTCATGAAGAATGTGCAAGAAACCTCACAGAAATATCAAAGAACCAATGGTCTAGCGAGAATGAGTAACTGAAAGAAATTAGTATTTGTAAAAAAATAATACTGGTGAAATTAATGGGACTGAAAGTCAATACATCCCCTGGACCTTTTGGCCTACATCCTAGGTTTTGGAAGTGCTGGTTATAAAGATAGTGGATGCATTGGCTGTCATTTTTCAAATTCCATAGATTCTATAACAGTTTCTGCAGATTGGAAGTTACCAAATGTAACACCGCTATTTAGGAAAGGAGCGAGAGAGAAAACGGGGAGCTACAGACCAGTTAGAATGACACCAGTAATAGGGAAAATGGTAGAATCTATTATTAAGGACGTGTTAGCTGGGTACTTAGAAAATAGTAATAGTATTGGGCAGATTCAACACAGATTTATTAATGGGTAATCTTGTTTGCCGAATATGTTAGACTTTCTGAGGTTGTAAATAGCAGAATAGATAAGGGTGGTTTATTTGATTTTCAGAAGGCTTTCGCTAAGGCGCCACACAAGAGGTTATTAAACAAATTTAGAGCTCATGGAATTGGGCATAATATATTAGCATATACCGAGGAATGGTTAATGGACAAAATACAGAGAGTAGGAATAAACATTATTTTCGGGTTGTCAGGCTATAACAAGTAGGGTATTACAATGATCAGTGCTTAGGTTTCAGATATTTACAATCTATATCAATGATTTTGGATGAGGGGGCCAAATGTTATATATCTAAGTTCACTGATGATAAAAAGCTAGGTGGGAATGTAAGTTGTGAGGAGGATGCAAAGAGGATTCATGGAGATATAGATAGGCTATGTGAATGGGCAAGATCAGAGCAAATGGCAGATAATGTGCAGAAATGTGAACTTATCCACTTTGGAAGTAAAAATCCAAAAGCTGAAGAATTTTTAAATGGTGAGAGATTGGGAAATGTTGTTGAGAGACCTGGGTGTCCTTGTACACGAATCACTGAAAGGTAGCATGAAGGTACAGCAAGCAATTAAGAAATAAAATGGTATGTTGGCCGTTATTACAAAAGGATTTGAGTATTGAGTAAAGATATCTTATTGCAATTATATAGGGCATTGGTGAGACAACACCTGGAGTGTTGTGTACACCTTACTAAAGGAAGGATATACTTGCCATCGAGGGAATGCAACAAAGGTTAACCAGACTGGTTCCTGGTATGGGGCAGACTGGTCACGAAAGTAAAAGCCCATCGGATCTAGGGCAAAGTGAGAAGTTGGATACAAAATTGGTTCAAAGGCAGGAAACAAAGGATAATGGTTGATGGGTGTTTTTGTGAATGGAAGGATGTTTTCCGTGGTGTTCCCAGGGCTCAGTACTAGGTCCCCTGCTTTTTGTGATTAACATCAATGATCTAGTCTTGAATATAGGGCGCATGATTAAGAAGTTTGCAGATGATACTACAATTGGCTGTGTTGTTGATAATGAAGAAGAGAGCTGCAGACTACAGGAAGATCTGAGTCAATTGATCAGGTGGGCAGAACAGTGGCAAATGGAATTTAATCCAGAGAAATGCGATGTATTGCACTTGGTGGGGGGGGGGGGGGGGTGCTAGCAAGGAAAGAGAATACAAATTAAATGGTAGCACTAAGAAGTGTAGAGGAACAAAGGGACCTTGGATTGTATGTCCACAGATTCCAGAAAGTAGCAGGCCAGACAGATAAGGTGGTTAATAAGGCATACGGAATGCTTGCATTTATTAGCCGAGGCATAGAATACAAGAGCATGGTGGAGGAGGCTGGGGTGGGGAATTATGCTTGAACGGTATGAAACACTGGTTAGGCCACAGCTAGAGTGCTGCGTGCAGTTCTGGTCACCTTATTACAGGAAGGACGTGATTGCACGAGAGAGGTTACAGGGGAGATTTATGAGGATGTTGCCGGGAGTGGAGAATCTTCGCTAGGAGGACAAATTGGATAGGCTGGGTTTGTTTTCCTTTGAACAGATGAGGCTACTACAAGACCTCATTGAGGTTTTTTAAATTATGAGGGGCCTAGATATAGTATATAGAAAGGGACTGTTTCCATTAGCAGAGAGGCCAACAACAAGAGGGCATGAAGTTAAAATAATTGGTAGAAGGTTAGAGGGAATTTGAGGGGAAATTCCTTCACCCAGATGGTGGTGGGTGTCTGGAACTCACTGGCTGAAAGGGTGGCAGAGTCGGAAACCCGCACCACAGTTAAATATACTTTGATATGCATTCGAAGGGCTGTAACCTGCAGGGCTACGCACCGAGATCTGGACAGTGGGATTAGACTGGATAGCCTCTTGCTGGCCGGCACGGACATGATGGGCCGAAATAGACTCCTTCCTTGCTGTACATTTCTGTGTTTCTATGATTCTGTGAACTAAACCAACAGCAATAAAGTCAACCAGTATCTATAAACTAAGCCAGCAAAAATAATATAATCCAATATCTATAAATGAAACAAGCGCCAACAAAGTAACCAAATATCTATAATCTAAATCAGCAACAATAAAGGTCCTCAGCATCTTTAAACGAAACCAGTAACACTAAATTGACCTGCAATTAAGAAAGCAAATGGTATATTGGCCTTTATGGATCCTGAACTTAAGGAAAGGTAACTTCGATGGTATGAGACGTGAATTGGCTAGAATAGACTGGCGAGTGAGGCTTAAAGAGTTGATGGAGTATAGGCAATGGCAAACATTTAAAGATTGCATGGATGAACTTGAACAATTGTACATCCCTGTCTGGAGTAAAAATAAAACCGGGAAGGTGGCTTAACCGTGGCTAACAAGGAAAATTAAGGATAGTGTTAAATCCAAGGAAGAGGCATATACATTGGCCAAAAAAAGCAGCACACCATAGGACTGGGAGAATTTTATAATATAGCAGAGGAGGACAAAGAATTTAATTAGGAGGGGGAAATAGAGTATGGGAGGAAGCTTGCTGGGAACATAAAAACTGACTACAAAAGCTTCTATAGATATGTGAAGTGAAAAAGGTTATTGAAAACAATCGTTGGTCACTTGCAGTCAGATGCAGGTGAATTTATAATGGGGAACAAAGAAATGGCGGAACAGTTGAACAACTACTTTGGTTCTGTCTTCACGAACGAAAACATAAATAACCTTCCAGAAATACTAAGGGACCGAGGGTCCAGTGAGAAGGAGGAACTGAAGGAAATCCTTATTAGGTGGGAAATTGTGTTAGGGAAATTGATGAGATTGAAGGCCGATAAATCCACGGGGCCTGATAGTCTGCATCGCAGAGTAATTAAGGAAGTAACCCTAGAAATATGGATGCATTCGTGATAATTTCCCAGCAGTCTATCGAATCTGGATCGGTTCCTATGGACTGGAGAGTAGCTAATGTAACACCACTTTTTATGAGGGAGAGAGAAAACAGGTAATTATAGATCGGTTAGCCTGGCATCAGAAGTGAGGAAAATGTTGGAAACAATTATTAAAGATGAAATAGCAGCACATTTGGAAAGCAGTGACAGGATTGGTCTAAGTCTGCATGGATTTATCAAAGGGAAATCCTTTTTGACAAATCTTCTAGAATTCTTTGGGGATGTAACTGGTAGAGTGGACAAGGGAGAACCAAACGGATGTGGTGTATTTGGACTTTCAAAAGGCTTTTGACAAGGTCCCACACAAGAGATTGTTGTGCAGAATTAAAGCGCATGATATTGGGGGTAATGTACCTGTGGATAGAGAACTGGTTGGCAGACAGGAAGCAGAGAGTCGGGATGAACGGGTCCTTTTAAGAATGGCAGGTAGTGAATAGTGGAGTGCCGCAGGGCTCAGTGCTGGTGCCCCAGCTATTTCAGTATACATGAATGATTTGGATGAAGGAATTGAGTGCAATATCTCCAAGTTTGCAGATGACACTAAGCTGGGTGGCGGTGTGATCTGTGAGCAGGACGCTGAAAGGCTGCAGGGTGACTTGGACAGGTTAGGTGTGTGGGCAAATGAGTGGCAGATGCAGTATAATGTGGTAAATGTGAGGTTATCAATTTGGTGGCAACAACACGAAGGAAGAATATTATTTGAATAGCGGCAGATTAGGAAAAGGGGAGGTGCAACGAGACCTGGCTGTCATGGTACATCAGTCATTGAAAGTTGGCATGCAGGTACAGCAGGTGGTGAAGAAGGCAAATGGTAAGTTGACCTTCATAGCTAGGAGATTTGAGTATAGGAGCAGGCATGTCTTACTGCAGTTGTACAGGGCCGTTTTGAAGCCTCACCTGGAATATTGTGTTCAGTTTTGGTCTCCTAATCTGAGGAAAGACGTTCTTGCTATTGAAGGAGTGCAGCGAAGGTTCACCAGACTGATTCCCTGGATGGCAGGACTGACATATGAAGAGAGATTGTATCGACTGGTCCTGTATTCACTGGAGTTTAGAAGGATGAGAGGGGATCTCATAGAAACGTATAAGATTCTGACGGGACTGGACAGGGTAGATGCAGGATGTTGGGGAAGTCCAGAACCAGGGGACATAGTCTAAGGATAAGAGCTAAGCCATTTTGGACTGAGATGAGGAAAAACCTCTTCAGTCAGAGAGTTGTTAACCTGTGGAATTCCCTACCGCAGAGAGTTGTTGAAGTCAGTTAATTCGATATATTCAAGATGGAGTTAGATATGGCCCTTATGGCTAAAGGGATCAAGGGGTATGGAGAGAAAGCAGGAAAGGGGTACTGAGGTGAATGATCAGGCATGATCTCATTGAATGGTGGTGCAGGCTCGAAGGGCCGAATGGCCTATTGCTGCACCGATTTTCTATGTTTCTATGTTTATTACATAAGATTTTAGTATAAGAGTAATGACATCTTACTGCAATTATATAGGGCCCTGGTGAGACCCTCCTGGAGTATTGTGTACAGTTTTGGTCTCTTTACCTAAGGAAGGATAGACTTGCCGTAGAGGGAATGGAACGAAGTTTCACCAGACTGATTCCTGGGATGGGGGGAATTTCCTATAAGGAGAGATTATGTAGATTACGTTTATATTCTCTGACATTAAAGCTGATCTCATTAAAATATGCAAAATTCTTACAGGGCTTGACAGGGTAGATGTTTCCACCGACTAGCGAATCTAGAACTAGGGGTTACAATCTCAGAATCGGCGCTCCATTATTTAGGACTGAGATGAGGAGAAATGTATTTGGTGTTGAATCTTAGGCGGCTCGGTCGTTGACTATATTCAAGCCAGAGATCGATAGATTTTTGTATATTAAGGGAATCAAGGTATACGGGTTTAGTGCAGGAAAGATGGGATTTTACGACAATCTGATAGTTACATGCTCACCCTTAATGATACTATCTTTTTATTCCAGGTTTATTTAATTGAATTTAAATTCCACAGCTGCCATGGTGGGATAGAACTCATGTCTCTGGAACATTAGTCTGATCCTTTGGGGTTACTGGTCCAGTAACATAAGCACTATACTACCGTACCCAGTGATTTTTACAGTCAAAGATCCTGCAATTGCTTTTTAGAATCTTATCACTTGGCCTTCAAAGATTAGAAAACTTAAACACCCAGGTCCCTCTGTACCTGCACCCCATTTAAAATTGTGCCATTTCGTTTATATTGCCTCTCCTCATTTATTCTCCCAAAATGTATCACTTCGCACTTGTTAAATTTTATTTGCCACATTTCTACACACTTCACCAGACTGTCTATTTGCTCCTGAATTCTGCTACTCTCCTCGCTGCTTACTATATTTCTGAGTTTTGTTTCATCTGCAAACTTTGAAATTATGTCTCTAGACTTATGTCCAGACCATTAATCTCTATTAAAATGGCCACTGGGCCTAATATCGAACCCTGGGGTGGGTGACACCACGGTATGCCTCCCTTCCACGTGAAAAACAACTGTTCATCACTGCTCTCTGATGTCAGTCATTTAGCCAATGTTGTATTCACACAGTCACTGCCCCATTCATCCCAAGATTTATCTGTTCTCCTCTCAACTGTGTTAAGCCGTACTTTATCAGACGCCTTTTGAAAGTCCAGATACACAACATCAACCGCACTAGGCTCGTCAACCCTCTCCGTTACTTCATCAAATAACTCAATCAAGTTTGCCAGACACACGTTGACTTTAAAATATCTCTTCTGGTTGTAATTTTTTAATTCATGTTTTTCCAAGTGACACATAATTTTGTCTCGGGACTATGGCCTGTTGATTTTTCCCCACCACCGACTTTAGGCTGACTGGCCTGTAATTAGAGTTTATAATTCTCTCCATTTTAAAATGGCTGTAACATTTGCAACCCTCCAGACCTCTGGCTTCACTCCCAAATCCAAGGAAGATTGAAAGATTCTGGCCTGAGCCTAAGTTATTTCCACCATTTCTTCACTCAACAACCCTCATTCATCCCATACGGACCGGGTAAATGTTCTACTTTACTGTGGTACAACAAGTCATAGATTGAAAGGGGTTAACTGAAGCTATTTCTCCAGGGATTTTATTTAATGTCAATCTCCGCGGGTTAACTGAACCTGTTTGTTCAGTGACTGTAATTAATGTCAGTCTCCATGGACCTAATTGTATCAGTGAAGGGTTTCCCTCTTCTATTAATAAGAGATTCATTTCAATGTGTTATCCCATAGTGTCAGTGAGAGCATCACCTCTGGCATTAACAGGGATCAGTGCGCTGTTAACAGAGTGTCAGTCGGAATCTGAGAAGAGTGGACTGGAAGGCTACAACAATGGATTGGAATTGGAGATAAATGGATTGGAATGCTACAACAATGGATCAGAATCTGAAAACAGTGGAATGGAATGTTACAACAATGGATAGAAGTTTCATCTCGGATATTGACTCATTTTCTGTATATTTCAATATACTATCATTAGAAGAGCGAATACGGGTTGCACTTTTGATTATTCAATACATTTACTATCCTCTCCTTGCTGCTCTTGATATCCCTGGTAAGTCTCTGTATTAATTCTGTAAATCATGCTTTACTCTATTACTGTTCTTGTCATTTACTTTGCCTTACTTTCTGCTTAGGTGTTCCACGTATGTCTCTATAGCCAGCTATTAACTCTACAAACTGTAACTGTGTAAATCTTCTTGTAATCTACTCTTTTCTTTTTGCTATTGGTTTCCGCGGTAATTCTCTATATCCAGCTATTAGATCTGGGAGGTTTTCAAACTGTATTTAAGGTGATATAGAACCAGTTAATAGACCTAAGGGTCAAGAGCTTCACACGTCAAAAATAAAACATCCATGTATGACTAAAGCGATAGAGTGCAGCATAAAACTACAGGAAAAGGTATACAAAAATGGTGAATGTGAAAGATGCAATGAACAGCAAAGGGTAAAAAAAAAAGAGCGGCCCTGAAATCCCGGCTTTCAGCAGGTGTTCGAATAGATTTTAGAAAAATTATGCCCACCTACCTGAAGCTGATGCCACCACGCGAGATCTTGGTCTGGAAGCCTCTCTTGACTGCACGTTGCAGTGCGTGTACGTCAGGATGTGCGCAGGCCTGGAGCTGGAGTCACATGGCTGCACCCTGGAAATGCCAAGCTGAGGCCATTAGTGCCTCATTTATCGATCCCCACCCTCACTGCTATGGTGAAAACTCCCTATATGCCACAATTTGAAAATCCATCTATCCGGGTTCTAAGGTTTCTCCAATAATAAAAATTGCCACCCTAAATTCACCAATTTCATCCCCTCTGTGTTTTCTGTACAAGTATCGTTAAATCTTTCTGAACACCAGCACTTAATCGTTTCTTATCATTTAAAAATATTCTGTTTGTTTATTCTTCCTCCCAAAGTGAATTATATTTCCGAACATTATACTCCAGCTGTAAACTCACTTGATCAGTCAATAACCCTTTGCAGGCTCGTTGTGCCCTCTTCACTGCTTACCTTCCCACTTGCTTAGTATCGTTGGCAAACTCAGTCCAGTCATCTATAGATTGTAACTATCTGAGGTTAAACATCTATATTAAATCTCCACTTAACTGTCACTTCTCCGAATTGCACAAACCCAGCTTCTCCACTCTCTCCACTTAACTGAAGTCGCTCATCCCTGGTACCATTCTGGTCAATGTTCTATTAACTTTCTCTGCTCTAAGGAGAACAACCCCGGCTTCTCCACTCTCTCCATGTCACTGAAGTCCCTCATCCCTGGTACCAATCTGGTCAATGTTGCATTAACTTTCTCTGCTCTAAGGAGAACAACCCCGGCTTCTCCACTCTCTCCACTTAACTGAAATCGCTCATCCCTGGTACCATTCTGGTCAATGTCTCATTAACTTTCTCTGCTCGAAAGATAAAAATCCCAGATTCTCCAGTCTCCCCAGGTCACTGAAGTCCCTCATCCCTGGTACCATTCTGGTAAATCTCCCCTTAACATTCGCTGCTCTAAAGGGTTGAAACACAGCTTCTACAGTCTCTCCACGTAACTGTAGTCTCCAATCCTGATACCATTTTGGTGAATCTCCCCTTAACATCCGCTGCTCTAAGGAGTACAAACACAGCTTCTCCAGTCTCTCCAAGGAACTGTAGTCTCAGATCCCTGGTACCATTCTAATCAACCTCTTCTGCGTCTTCTCTGATCGTTGACTACCTTGCAATAGTGTGGTGCTCAGAATTGGACACAGTATTCCCACTGGACCTTGACCAATGATTTAGAAAATGTTAGCATTTCTTCCTGAGTTTTGTTACTCTATGGCCCCAAAATTGCGGTGACCTCCGACCTAAAAAAATTGCAGTAACTTTCCTGGTGGTCTGTTTGGTTCGGAAACTTTCGGTCCTGGGGTTCTACCTGAAGGCCTAAGTAGAGGCCGACATATTCCAGGAAGGTATGTGCTTCATATATGTCCTGGTATAACCAATCAAAGTAGGGTAGTCCCTGTCATATTTGTGGTAAGTTCCGTATGTCACCCTAAGCATGAAAGGGAATATCCCCAAAACACACTTCAAATATTCATTTTTTAGAAAACACGTATGTAAAATTCATCAAAATTGAATTTATTTAATTATTTAATTCCGTTTTCTTTCAATTGAAAATAAATGTACATATGTTAAAGAGCATATAAATAAACTTACCTTATTCAACCAGATTTTAAATGTTTGGATTATTTAAAAATGTCTTCTTCTGTCTTTAATTTTTCTCATGCTAATAAAAGCCTGCTTTTTGCCTGCTTTTATCAGTCGATGAATTTCACGGGCATTTGCTGCGCAGAAGTTGGACAAATAGCCCAAATTACCACTCGTGGAAATGCTCTACTTCCAGATGTGTGCGATCTGTCAGAGGATTATTGACTGATCACAGACCTAAACCTGGAATTGCATTGTCCCCGCGGGAGCCCGGAGGCGCCGTGAATTCAGGGCCGATGTTTCTGTTTGGAAAGCCAAGGACTGTGTATGCTTTAGTAATAACCGTCGCAACTTGTTCTGCCAAGTTGAAAGATTTGTATAAGTACACCGCAGGTCTCTCTGATCGTGCATCCGCTTTGAATTGATACTCTTTAATTCATATTGCCTCTGCCCATAATTCTACCAAAATGTATTACATCACACTTTTATGAATTAAACTGTATACTTCTCATTATTTAGTAACATTTCCGAGTTTCGTGCCTTCAAGAACTTTGAAATTATGCCTTTACATCCAATTCCATAGTTTTAATATATACCAAAAGGGCAGTGGTCCGAACAGTGACTCCTGCGGAACACCACTGCATACGTCCCTCTTGTCTGAAAAAGAACCGTTTACCACTGCTCTGTTTTCAGTTTCTTAGCCAATTTCTGAACCATGTCGTCACTGCCCATTTAATCGCATGCGCTTCAATTTTGGCATTGTGTGGTATTTATCAAACGCATCTTGAAGGGAAAGAAAAATCTGGAAAGTATGAGCAGTATCAATCATACAAGTTGTGTTAACAATTTCTTTAGCAGAGCATGCCGCCCCACTCTGATTACAGGCTTCGCCTTGTTTCAACCAATAAATTACAAAATCATTGCTTTTATTCCCATTTTGTTATTTATATATGTTTGTCCTCAGGATATGGGCGTTGCTAGTAAGGCTGATATTACAAGGCTGGTCTGCACAGAATGGAATTAAAGAGTGGTTTACTTGGAAATTTGAAAAGAGTGGGGAGTTGGAGACGAGGACGAGGTGCAACTTTTTGCCCACAGTGTTTGTAGGGCTTTGTGTTACAGGCAGATATTTAATTTCATTACCCGTTACTTTATACAGAGCAATTAAGAAGTCAGTGAACTAAACTGTAAATTAAGTTACTTAAATACCAATTTAATTACATTTAATTAAATAGAACAAGGCCATGTAGGGATGGCAATGTAGGTGGTGTGCCGGAACTGCAACATCTGGGAGTTTCCAGCAAGCATTGTGATCCCGGACAGCCACGTTTGCACTCTGTGCCTGCATCTTGATGATCTTTAGCCCAGAGTTGCTGAGCTGGAGTCTGAGGTGGAGACATTGCGGGGCATCAGGAAGGAGGTGAGTTACCTGGATACTTTGTTCCAGGAGGCCGGCACATCCCTTTGGTTAGGTAGTGGTGCAGGTACGGTTGGTGGTCACGGGCAGGAGGTTGTTGCTAAAAATCAGGCAGATAAGGGAACCACATGTGCAGAGTTGGAGGAGCCTTTACCTTTGCCCTTATTCAACAGGTACGCGGTTTTTGCTGCCTGTGTAGATGAGGGAAATGCCTGCACGATAGATGAACAGGTTGACCATGGCACCATGATGTAGGAAGTCATTCAAATGGGTGGAGTGAAAGGGAATGTAATTGCGGGAGGGGACAGTATAATCAGTATTCTTCTCTGCAGCCATGACTGGTAGTTTTGAAGGTCATGTTCTTTGCCAGGGTTAAAGAAGTCGCCTCGCGGCTGGAGAAGAACATGCAATGGGTAGGGGAGTATCCAGTTATCGTGGTTCATGTAGGAAACAACGACAGGTAGAACTTGGAATGAGGTTCTGCTGAAAGAGTTTGAGGAGCTGGGGTACAAATTAAAGAGTAGAACCTCAAAGTTAATAATCTAGGATTGTTACCCGAGCCACGTGCCAATTGGTATAGTGATAAGCAGATTAGAAAGTTAAATGCGTGGCTCAAAGAGAAGTGTGGGAGACAGGGGTTTTGCTACATGTGGCCCTGGCACCAGTACCGGAGAAGGAGACGGGCACCACTTGAACCGGGCTGGAGCCAGTGCCCTGGCGAATCGAATATCTAAGGCAGATAGCAGGACTTCAAACTCAAGAAGAGGGAGGACTCAGAAAAGAGTAGATTTAAAAGCAGCAAGAGAAATGTCAAGGCCCTGGAGCAGAGTAGAATTTGGGGTAAAATTAAACATAGTAGTTCAGCAAGGGACAAAAAGAGTACCAAAGGTATTAGGACATATTCTATCTGACTCAGATGACAGCATGGAAATATACAAAAAAGACAAAACCTAAAGGCATTATATCTGAATGCGCGAAGCATTCGCAACAATATCGATGAATTATTGGAAAATATATAAATTAATAGGTTTGATCTATAGCCATTAGAGAGACGTGGTTGCAAAATGGCCAAGGTTGGGAACTAAATATAGTAGGATACTTAACATTTAGAAGAGATCGGCTTAATGGAAAAGGAGTAGGGGTGGCCCTGATAATAAAGGATGCGATAAGATAAAGACAGTAGAGAGAAAGAATCTTTCTTAGCTCGGAAAATCAAAAAGTAGAATACGTTTTGGTGGAGGTAAGAAATAGCTGGGGCAGAAAACATTGGTGGGAGTTTTTTTTATCGGCCCCCAAACAATAGTGTTAATGGGGGGCAGAGTATAAATCAGGGAATTAGAGGTGCATATAACAATGGTACTACAGTAATCATGGGGGACTTTAACCTACATATAGACTAGGGAAACCACATTTTCAGTAATTTAAATATCCGCTGTTAATTCATCTATTTTGTTGCGAAAGCTTCACACTTTCAGATACAGTGCCTTTAGGTTTTGTCTTTTTTCTATATTTTCCTGCTGTCATCTTAGACAGATATGCACTATTACCTTTATTACTGTCTTTGTCCCTTCCTGAACTACTCTGCTTAAATTTACCCCAAACTCTGCCATGCTCCAGAGCCTTGACATTTCTCTTGTTGGTTTTAAATTTACTCTTTTCTGAGTCCTCTCCCTCATAATTTTATAGATCATGACGTTCTGGATCAGTAGTTTATGGAAAGAACTAGATAACAGGCTATTTCAGATATAATCATAGAGCATGGGAGGACGCCATTTCTGACGATCATTCCATGCCGACCAAAAAGAGGCTATTGAGCTTAATTGCACTTTCCAGTTCTAGGTCCAATCGTGCAGCTTACGGCACTTTGGGCGCACATCCAAAAGCACATCCAAGTACTTTATAAATATGGTGAGTGTTTCTGCCTCTACCAGCCTTTCAGGCAGTAAGTTCGAGATACCCCCGTCCTCCCTCAGCAGAGGGTGGCAACAACCAGGGAGTATAAATTTAAAGTAATTGTTCCAAGGTTTAGAGAGGATGTGAGTGGAATTTCTTCAGTAGAGTGTTGACGGGCCCCTCATAATTGTATAGACCTCAATGTGGTCTCCACTCAGCCTCCTTTGTTCCAATGAAAACAAATCCATCCTATCCAATCTCTCCTCATAGCTTAGATTCTCCACTCCCGGCAACATCCTTGTAAATCTCCTCTGAACCCTCGTCAGTACAATCACGTCCTCCCTGTAATGTGGTGACCAGAACTGCACGCAGTACTCCAGTTGTGGCCTAACCAATGTTTTGAACAGTTCAAGAATAATCCCCCTGCTCTTGTATTCTATGCCTCGGCTAATAAAGGCAAGCATTCCACATGCCTTATAATCATCTTATCTACATGGCCTGCTACTTTCAGGGATCTGTGAACCACTGATGGAGCTTTCGAGGCGCGGCCTATTCACTTAGAGCTGTGCTGTGGTGAAAGAAGGAACTCCCTGCTGTTGCTCCTGTCTGGAAAGCCTTTGAGAGACCTGTGAAACAGCCCAGGAAGAGGAGGAAGGGGCTTTCTACAATTCCAATTCATCCAGAGGGAGAGGAGGAGAGCAGAAAATTCAACAACGTTATTACATCTACAGAGAGTTGGAGAGAGGGGAAAAAGAACAACTATCCAGTGTGGAAGGAGGGAGAAACTTCATCAACCAAAGGTGGGTGTATTGGTGCATTCCCCGAAAGACTTTGTTATATCGGTGGGGAGAGGAAAGAAGACTTGCTAGAGGGCCGGAACATCGCGGGGGATGTGTGTGTGTAGAAGTGTGTGTGGGGGCTTGCTTAGAGCTAGGCCCCACACACCACTGAAGCACCCGTCCCCCATTGCCTAGCCTGGGATAGCTGGAGCTACCTGGCTGAAGACTGATTAATTAACCTATTTAACATCGTTGGGAGTGTGTGCCTGGGTGGCTCCAGCTGCCCCAGGTGAAGACATCTTCTCCCCCCACCCGAAGATCATCTACAAAGACTGTGTTTTTTTGCCATCTGGGGGGTGCACCCCAAGAAACACCCACCCATCGCTGTGAGGGGAGACCTGCCCTCGCAGCTTCCCTCTTTCCCACCCCCCCTCACTCTCTCTGTCACTCTCTCTGTCTCTCCCTTCTCTCTCTGAGAGCCCCTTTCCTCCTTAAATTAAAGTTAAATTAAAACAACTGAGCAGAGGGAGCAAGGTCCCTCCCCATTCGTTAACTAGGGGAGAGGTGTGCCCCATTAAGAACTCCATCTGCTCAAAACACCAACGAGGCCAATTAAAGACCATTAAGGCCTGTGACTTTGGGGTGGGTGTAGCCCTTAAAGGGACCCCGTGATGGCAACCCCATCCACACCGGTGGCAGGGCCAGCTAAGATGTACGCGCAGGCGGCGTCCACATCCACGGTGCCTCCTGCACCTCCTGCTGCCCTGCCACCATTCAGACTTATAACAAAAAAACACGGGGTCAAGAGCTACACTCACCCCACAATGAGCAGCGAGGAATGCGTGCGGGCGATGGCTGGGGTAGTCGGCCCCTCGGCCTTTGTCGCGGCCTCCAAGATGTCTGGGAAGTCTGTATTCTTCCTGGGGTCAGAGCGGACGGTGTCCCTGGCCCCCGAAAAGGCGCTCACGGTGGGTGGGACGTTCCTGCCGGTGGACCCTCTCGAGGCCACTGCGCAGAGGGTCATCATTTCTAACGTCCCGCCCTTTGTTCCCACTGGGTTCCTCCTCCCTCACCTACACCAACTGGGGGAGGTGAGGCCGGGGATCAACCCCATACCGCTCGGCCTCAGGGAGAGCAGCCTGTGCCACGTCTTCTGCTTCCGCCGCCAGCTCTTTGTCCGGCTGGCGCGGGAAGAGACGACAGAGGGAAGTTTTAATGTGGTGCACGAGGGGACTGCCTACCATGTCTTTTGGACGTCGGACGGTGTGCGGTGCCATGCCTGCAGGGAGGTGGGGCACGTTCGCAAGAACTGCCCCACCTCCAAGGCCGCCAAACCACCGAAGGCGGCCAAGGCTGCCGCCGCCGTCACCCCTCCCCCTATTTACGTCTGCGTGCCAGGAGCTGTCGGTGTGCGGGGATCGTCGGGGGCCTTTGTTTTCATGCCCTCCGGCGGGGGGGGGAGGGAGAGCGTCTGGCGGGAAATAAGGCAAAACATCTCGAGGCGGGTCCCCTTAGTGCGCCAGACAGTTTGAACACCGCGCTCAGCCCAACCCTGACACCAGCAAGCGCGGGGTGCCCTGAGCCCATGCCCGAGCCCTTGACCAATATCACAGAGGGGCTCGGGCGCGGGCAAGAAAAGAAAAAGGGGGAGGGTGGAGCGGGAGGCCTCGGCAGACATGGAGGTCTCCCTTCCTCCGCACACCCCAGGAACAAAAGGAGGCGCCGTTCCAATGAGGTGGAGGGGGAAAAACATCCCTCCACAGAGGAGTCGGTTCCCGCCGCGTGTCCCGCATCCCCCACCAGCGCCCCCAACCTGCGCCGAAGGCAGAAGGAATCTGTCCCCGGGGAGGGTGGGGCAGTCGAGGCTGACCAGCCTCTGCCTCCCGGGGATGGCGTGGAAGAGCTGCCTGTCGTGGGGGGCGTGGGGCCAGCGGAGGAATGCGTAGCCGCCGTGTCGAGCGTCCCGGCGACTGAGGCGGGCGGGGCCGAAAAGGCCGAACCTTAGCCCGCCCAGCCAATATCCTACTTCTCCCGGGACTTGCTCGACTCGGCAGAAACTGAAAATTTTAATAATTTTGCAGAACATCCACACGCTGGGCCGGGGGGTGGCGGCGGGGATGGGGAAGAACACCAACCCTCGCCCCTTACCTTGGAGCTGGGGTACTTGGAGGACCTGGAGAATTTCTTAAACCAGGTCTCTCCGTGTTCCCCGGTTCCTGGGGCAGAGGGAGAACCCCTTCCGCTGTTGCTTCCTGACCTGGCACCACTTTTAAATGAGCACAGTGGGGACTCCTCTGCCGACGATCCTGGGGGTGGGATCGGGGCAGAGCCAGGGCCGGATGGAGCGACCGGGCCGTTTGCCGTACCTCGTGTGGTCGACGGGCCGGCTGCTGGTGGCGACCTCCCGGAGGGGGACGTGGACTCGGTGGGGGATGAGGGAGAAGATCTCGATTCCATCGCCAGTGAGGTGGTGGATCTCCTCGGCCCGCCGCTGAGTCCCCCCTCATTTCTGTAAAGGAACTCCGGGACTTTTTGGTCCAGAGCCAGGGTCGCCGCAACCGAGCCCATCTGGCCCTGGAAAGATGGTCCGAGCCGGGGCTGATCAACGTGTCCGTTTGCGCCGCCGCTAAAACCATGGCCGCGGGTGGGCCCTTATCAAGAGCGCAAAACCTTGAGCTGCGCCGGCTCAAAGGGTTCCTCACTGGGCTGCTGAGGGAGTGGAGGTCAAAAACCGCCTCCCCCCCCCCCCCCACAATAGGTTACGTAGAGGTTGCACTCTGCTTTTGTCATGAAGATAACCATAGCCAGCCTCAACTTCAACGGCAGCAGAGAGGCACGCCGTAGATTTAACAATTTTTCGCTCCTGAGGGAGGGGAAATATGCGGTGTGCTTCCTGCAAGAAACCCACACCATTCCGGGAGACGAAGCTACGTGGCTCCTGGAATGGCAACGAAAGGTCCGCATGAGCCACCTCACCGCCACTTCTTGTGGGGTGGCCATCTTGTTGGCCCCGCATTTTCAGCCGGAGATCTTGGGGGTCGAGGAGCCCGTGCCAGGCCGCTTGCTGCATGTCACGGTTCGCCTGGGGGACGCGCCGCTCAGGCCAGCCCGCAGCAAAAGCGCTTCTTCGAAGAAGTGTCCGCTCTTCTTGACTCCGTCGACGTCGGCGACTGCATTGTCGTCGGGGGGGATTTTAACTGCACCCTTGAGGCGAGGGACCGCTCCGGTGCCCCACAGAGCATGACGGCGATGGAGAAGTTGAGGAACCTGGTTGGGTCCTTCGACTTGGTGGACGTCTGGCGAAACCTCCATCCCGACTTCAGTGCCTTTACTTGGGTGAGGCCTGGAGTAGGATGGTTCAGAGTCGACCGCCTTTACGTGTCTCGGGCGTATGTTTCCTGCATCCCGGCGGCCTCCATGCGGCCAGTGCCGTGTTCGGACCACCACCTGGTGTGGGCGGAGCTCGCTTCGCTCCGCGCGAGGTCGGGGTCCGCGTACTGGCATTTTAAAAACCAGCTGCTGGAGGACGAGCGGTTCCTGGACTCGTTCCGTCGTTTCTGGGCCGACTGGAGAAGGAAGCAGGGGGGCTTCCTCTCCTTGAGGCTATGGTGGGACGTGGGCAAGGCTCATGTCCGCATCTTCTGTCAAGAGTACGCGAGGTGGTCGACCAAGAGGCGGGCGGCCAGGGTTGGGCGCCTAGAAAAAGAGGTGCTCGACCTGGAGTCCCGTCTCAGTCAAGTTGTCGAGGACCCGGCCCTGCGGACGGTGTACGAAGTGAAGAAGGCCGGGCTGAAGGACCTGCAGTTCGTCGTGTCCCGAGGCATGTTTGTGAGGTCGTGGATCCGGTTCCTGCAGGATCTGGACTGCGGCTCCCCCTTCTTCGACTCGCTGGAAAAAAGACAGAGGGTCTGTAAGCAGCTCTTGACGCTGCTGGCCGACGACGGCTCTCTCGTCTCGGATCGAGAGGGCGTCAACAACAGGGCCCGTGAATATTACGGGGCTCTGTTCTCTCCGGAGCCGTCCAGCAAGGAAGTGCGTAGAGTTTTGTGGGAGGTCCTGCCGAAGGTCAGCCTGGAGGGCACCGAAAATCTGGAAGCTCCGCTAAGCCTGGCGGAGCTGTCCAGCGCCCTCGACCGGCTCTCGAAGGGAAAAGCCCCGGGGCTGGACGGGCTGACCGTGGAGTTCCACAGGGCGTTCTGGGACGTCCTGGGGGGTGACTACGTGCGGGTCCTGGGGGAAAGTCTGGCGTCCGGGGAGATGCCCCTCTCTTGGCCAGGGCAGTTATCGTCCTGCTGCCTAAGAAGGGCGTTCTCTGCCTCCTTAAGAACTGGCGCCCGGTCTCCCTCCTCAGCACGGACTACAAAATCTTCGCCAGGGCGATGTCTGCTCGCCTTGGCGCCATGCTGGACCACATGATCCACCCCGACCAATCCTACATGGTCCCGGGCCAGACAATCCACGATAACATCCATCTGGTCCGGGACCTCATCCATCATTCCCAGGAGGCTGGTCTGTCGGTCGCCTTCCTATCTCTCGACCAAGAGAAGGCATTCGACAGGGTGTATAATGACTGTCCTGCAGGAGCCGCTGCTCGGGAATCCGTACCTCCACGACCGAGATTTTAGGTGGCGGTCGGACGAGAGGGCTGTGGTTGGTGAGGTGACCAGGGTCAGGGACATGCTCGATGGCGGAGGAGTGGGCTGGATGGCGCCAGACGTTCTGGCACGGCGCCTAAATTCGGCCAACGTCCGCCGCGCGGCCGATGCCATCGAGTCGCTAAAAACAGCTCTAGGCCCTGACTCCATTAGGTGCATCAAGGAGGCTCAAGCACGTGGGGAGATCCCGTCTGAACTGACCCCCGTCCGGGCGGAATTCCTCATCGGCGCCAAACCCTGGAACCTCCCTCAGGAGCCGGCGCCTCACAACTTGAGCCACCTCGGGGAAATCTCCTCCATGCCTTTCAGTTCCGCGTGGAGAGGGTTCCTGTATGGGCTGCTCCTACACACTCTCAACTTTGCCATCCTCGCCTGCCATCCGGGCACACCATGGCGTACCATCTTGCCGTCCGGAGGAGCCGGGGGTCCCCGATGGAGGGCACTCTACGCGGGAGTCCTCCCAGTATTTATCGGGGACTTGGCCTGGAGGGTGGTGCACGGAGCAGTGCCGCGCAATAAATTTTTAAGCCAGTTCACAGACTCCCAGGCCGCCTGCAATTTCTGCAGTCTGGAAGAGTCCGTGTTCCAAGTTTTTACCGATTGCACGAGGTTGCAGCCCCTGTTTTATTATTTAAAGGGGCTGCTCCTGAAGTTCTGGCTGCACTTCAGTCCCACACTCCTGATCTTTGGGCACCCTGTGCGGAGGAGAGCGGGTAGGTCCGAGGGCCTCCTCGTAGGGCTGCTCCTGGGCATGGCCAAGGGTGCCATCAGCCGGTCCAGGCAGCGGGCGGTCGAGGGGGTCGTTCAGCCTGACTGCCTGCCTCTCTTCCGCGCGTACATCCGGGCCAGGGTGAACTTGGAGATGGAGCACGCGGTGTCCACCAGTACGCTCGCGGCCTTCCACGAGAGGTGGGCACCGGACGGACTCGAGTGCATCGTCACCCCCGGCAACCAAATTTTTATTTGATTTTATGTTTTAAAGTTTAATTTGTTTTAATTGCTGGTGTTTTTAGTGTCCCCCTCCCCTTTTATAGGGAGCACTTGGAGAAAAAAATATGATTTTAGTGCCCCAAAAAAAAACAAAAAAAAAACAAAAACACAAACCAAACAAAAAAAAAGAGCCTTGTAAATGTTTAGTGCGTCCCCCAGATCGGGGGACCACGATTTAATGTTTTAGTTTCCTCCCAAAAAGAGTTCTGTGGACAAGTGCTCCAAGGTCCCTTTGTTCATCTACACGATTAAGTGGCCTTTCGCTTAATGTGTATACCCTATCCTTATTAGCCCTCCCAAAGTGCATCACTTCACACTTCTCTGAATTAAATTCCATTTCCCATTGCTCTGCCCACCTGACCAGTAGATTGATATCCTCCTGCAGCCCATTACTTTTCTCTTCATTATCAACCACAGCCAATTTTAGTGTCATCTACAAACTTCTTAATCATACTCCCTATATTCAAATCTAAATCGTTGATATCTACCACAAAAAGCAAAGGATCTAGTTCTGAGCCCTGTGGAATCACACTGGAAACATCCTTCCAGTCACAAAAACATCCATCAATCATTACCCTTTGCTTCCTACTCCAAGCCAATTTTGGAACCAACTTGCAACTTTGCCCTGGATTCCATGGGCTTTAACTTTCATGACCAGTCTACCATGTGGAACCTTATCAAAAGCCTTGCTAAAGTCCATATATACTACATCGTACGCACTACTCTCATCGACCGTCTCGGTTACCTCCTCAAAAAATTCAATCAGGTTCGTCAGACACGACCTTCCCTTAACAAATCCTTGCTGACTGTCCCTAATCAATCCTTGCCTTTCCAAATGCAGATTTATCCTGTCTTTCAGCATTTTTTACAATAATTTTCCCACCACTGAGGTTAGGCTGACAGACCTGTAATTGCTCAGCCTATCCCTTTCTCCCTTCTTAAACAAGGCTACTACATTAGCAGTCCTCCAATCCTCCAGCATTATGCCCAGATCCAAAGAGGACTGGAAAATAATGGTCAAGGCCTCTGCTATTCCCTCTTTTGCATTTGTTCCTGGAATGTTGGCGTCGCTGGCAAGGCTGGCATTTATTGCCCATCCATAATCGCTCCTTGAGAAGGTGGTGGTGAGCCGCCATCTTGAACCGCTGCAGTCCGTATGGTGAAGATGCTCCAACAGTGCTGTGAGGGAGGGAGTTATACGCTTGCGTAAACTAGAGGTGTTCCAAAACTCAGTTGCACCGTGTCCTAACTCACACCGAGTCCTGCTCAACCATCAACCCCTGTGCTCGCTGACCTAAATTAGCTCCCCAGTTAAGCAAAGCCTCGATTTCAATATTATCATTCTTGTTTACAAATTCCTCTATGGCTTCGCCCCTCCCTATCTCTGTAATCTCCTCCAGCCCCTACACCCCTCCCTATCTCTAACCTCCTCCAGCCCCGACACCCGTCCCTATTTCTCTAACCTCCTCCAGCTCCTATGACCCTCCCTATCTCTGTAACTCCCTCCAGCCCCTATACCCCTCCCTATCTCTATAACCTCCTTCAGCCCCTACACCCCTCTTTATCTCTGTAACCTCCTCCAACCCCCATGCCCCTCCCTATCTCTGTAACCTCCTCCAGCCCCTACACCCCTCCCTATCTCTGTAACCTCCAGCCCCTATACCCCTCCCCATCACTGTAATCTCCTCCAGCCCCCACATCCCTCCCTATCTCTGTAACCTCCTCCAGCCCCTACACCCCTCCCTATCTCTGTAACCACCTCCAGCCCCTACACCCCTCCCTATCTCTAATCTTTTCCAGTCTCACAACATCCCGAGCTGTCTGTGCTCCTCTAATTCTGCCCTCCTTAGCATCCCTGATTATAATCGCTCCACCATTGGTGGCTGTGCCTTCTGTTGCCTGGGTCCCAAGCTCTGGAGCTCCCTCCCTCAACCTCTCCACCTCTCTACCTCTCTCCTCCTTCAAGATGCTCCTTAAAACGGACCTCTTTGACCGAGCTTTTGGTCACCTGCCCTAATTTCTCTGAGAATGATAGAGCACAGAATCAGGCCATTCAACCTCAGCAACCACTTGCACTGATATAGCACCTTTAGCCGAATAGTACGTTCCAAGCCGTTTCACACGGGGCGTTTATCAAACAACATTATAATCAGGGATGTTCAAGAAGCCAGAATTGTCAGCGGGGTTGTGGGGCTGGGGGCCATGGAGGAATTTCTAAATACAGAGGAGAATTTTTAAATCGAGGCGTTGATTAATTACACTCAGGACATGCAGCGAGGTTGCCTCCTGGTGGTGAGTTGTTGAATTACACCCATAACAGGGAGCGAGGCTGCCTCATGGTGGTGAGTTATTGAATTACACCCATAACAGGGAGCGAGGCTGCCTCATGGTGGTGAGTTATTCAATTACACCCATAACAGGGAGCGAGGCTGCCTCCTGGTGGTGAGTTGTTGAAGTACACCCATAACATGGAGCACGGATGCCTCCTGGTGGTGAGTTATTGAATTACACCCAGGACATGGAGCGAGGCTGCCTCCTGGTGGTGAGTTACTAAATTACATCCAGGGCAAGGAGCGAGGCTGCCACCTGGTGGTGAGTAATTGAATTATATCCAGGGCATGGTGCGAGGCTGCCTACCGGTGGTGAATTATTGAATTACACCCGGGACATGGAGAGAGGCTGTCTCCAAGTGGTGAGTTATTGAATTATATCCAGGACATGGAGCGAGGCTGCCTTCTGGTGGTGAGTTACTGAATTACACCCAGGGCATGGTGCGAGGCTGCCACCTGGTGGTGAGTTACTGAATTACACCCGGGACATGGAGCGAGGCTGCCTCCTGGTGGTGATTTACTGAATTACAACCAGGACATGGAGCGAGGCTGCCTCCTGGTGGTGAGTTACTGAATTGCATCCAGGACATGGAGCGAGGCTGCCCCCTGGTGGTGAGTTACTGAATTACACCCAGAACATGGAGCGAGGCTGCCTCCTGGTGGTGAGTTACTGAATTACACCCAGAACATGGAGCGAGGCTGCCTCCTGGTGGTGAGTTACTGAATTACACTCAGAACTTGGAGCGAGGCTGCCTCCTGGTGGTGAGTTATTGAATTACACCCAGAACATGGAGCGAGGCTGCCTCCTGGTGGTGAGTTACTGAATTACACCCAGGGCATGGTGCGAGGGGCCACCTGGTGGTGAGTTACTGAATTACACCCGGGACATGGAGCGAGGCTGCTTCCTGGTGGTGAGTTACTGAATGACACCCAGGACATGGAGCGAGGCTGCCTCATGGTGGTGATTTACTGAATTACAACCAGGACATGGAGCGAGGCTGCCTCCTGGTGGTGAGTTACTGAATTGCATCCAGGACATGGAGCGAGGCTGCCCCCTGATGGTGAGTTACTGAATTACACCCAGAACATGGAGCGAGGATGCCTCCTGGTGGTGAGTTACTGAATTACACCCAGAACATGGAGCGAGGCTGCCTCCTGGTGGTGAGTTACTGAATTACACCCAGAACTTGGAGCGAGACTGCCTCCTGGTGGTGAGTTACTGAATTACACCCAGAACATGGAGCGAGGCTGCCTCCTGGTGGTGAGTTACTGAATTACATCCAGGACATGGAGCGAGGCTGCCTCCTGGTGGTGAGTTACTGAATTACATCCAGGACATGGAGCGAGGCTGCCTCCTGGTGACAAAGTTACCAGAGGTGAGGTGAGGGGAAAAATATGCAGCAATTTGTTGAGATTGGGAATGGGCTTCCTGAAAGGGTAGTGGAAGCAGATTCAACAGCAAGTTTCAAAAGACAATTTGGAAATACTTGTAAAGGGAATAATTGCAGGGCAATGGTGAAAGAGCAGGGTGTGGGGATAGTGGGGCTAATTGGAGAGCTCCACCAAAGAACCAGGTGTAATACAATAATTCACCACTAGGAGGGAGCTTTCGTCCAAGTTCTGGGTGTAATACAATAATTCACCCTCAGGAGGCAGCATTTATCCACGTTCTGGATGTAGTACAATAGCTCACCACCAGGAGGTACCATTCATCCACGTTCTCGGTGTAATATAATAACTCACCACCAGGAGGCAGCATTCATCCAAGTTCTGGGTGTGATACAATAACTCACCAGCAGGCGGTAGCATTAATCCAAGTTCTGGATGTAATACAATAACTCACCATCAGGAGGCAGCATTAATCCAAGTACTGGGTCTAATACAGTAACTCACCACCAGGAGGCAGCATTAATCCAAGTTCTGGGTGTGATACAATAACTCACCAGCAGGCGGCAGCATTAATCCAAGTTCTGGGTGTAATACAATAACTAACCCGTGCGGTACCTGCCCTGTCAGCCATGTCTCAGTGGGTAGCACCCGTGCTTCTGAGTCAGAAGGTTGTGTGTTCCAGTCCAACTCCAGGGACTTGAGCATGTAAATCCAGGCTGACACACCATTGCAGTGCTGAGGGAACACCGCACTGTCAGAGGGACAGTGCTGAGGGAGTGCCACACTGTTGGAGGGGCAGTACTGAGGGAGTGCTGCACTGTCGGAGGGACAGTACTGAGGGAGCGCCGCACTATCGGAGGGGCAGTACTGAGGGAGCACCGCACTGTCGGAGGGGCAATACTGAGGGAGGGCCACACTGTCAGAGGAACAGTACTGAGGGAGGGCCAAACTGTTGCAGGGGCAGTGCTGAGGGAGCGCAGCACTGTCAGAGGGGAAGTACTGAGGGAATGCTGCACTGTCGGAGGCGCAGTATTGAAGGAGTGCTGCACTGTCAGAGGGGCAGTACTGAGGGAGTGCCGCACTGTCAGAGGGGCAGTACTGAGGGAGCACTGCACTGTTAGAGGGGCAGTACTGAATGAGCGCCACACTGTCAGAGGGGAAGTACTGAGGGAGTGCTGCATTGTCTGAGGCGCAGTATTGAGGGAGTGCTGCCCTGTTGGAGGGACAATACTGAGGGAGCGCCACACTATCAGAGGGGCAGTACTGAGGGAGCGCCGCACTGTCGGAGAGGCAATACTGAGGGAGCACTGCACTGTCAGAGGGGCAGTACTGAGGGAGCGCCGCACTGTCGCAGGGGCAGTACTGAGGGAGTGCCGCACTGTCGGAGGGGCAGTACTGAGGGAGTGCCGCACTGTCGGAGATGCCGTCTTTCAGATCAGACGTTAAAGCGTGGCCCCGTCTGCTCTCTCAGGTGGATGTAAAAGATCCCAGGGCACTATTTGGAAGAAGAAGAGGGGAGTTCTCGCCGGTGTTCTGGGGCCAATATTTATCCCTCGATCCACATAACAAAAACAGATGATCTGGTCATTATCACATGGCTGTGTGTGGGATCTTGCTGTGCACAAATTGGCTGCCGCGTTTCCCACAATACAACAGTGAGCTCACCCCAAAAGTACGTCATTGGCAGTAAAGTGATTGAGACGTCCGGTGGCCGTGAAAGGTGCTATATAAATGCACGTCTTTCTTTCTTCTTGTATCTAACCCGTGCTGGACCTGGCCTGGGAGTGCTATGTAAATATAATTTGTTGTTGTGTTTGATGGGACCCGGTAATACCTTTCCTGGCCCTGCAGGGGGCGCTTTATACTGCATCCATCGCCTCAGCCAATGGCAGCGGGTCCTCTGCATGATAGGCAGCTGCTTCAGCTAATGGAAGAGCCGCCCGGCTGTGAGGGCGTCTGCCTACTAGGCTGGGTGATGGATAGCTGTCACCAACCAATCACAGGGCCGCTCCAGCTGCCCTTCCGTCGCCGCCCCAGCGCCATTGCGTCATCGTGCTTCAGACGCAATCTCTGGAATCGCCCTTAAAGCGGAGCCGCCCATCCGCGCAAATTATGGTTGTGCAACTATAATTCAGTCCCGACCCCATTAAAGCGGGAACTGGATTGTGGAAAATTAGGGGGTGGGAGAGGAGGGGAAAGGGGGGAAAGAAATGCAGGGTCAGGACGATAGAAGATAGGAAAGGATGAAGTTAGGAAGGAAGAAAGAAACACTTGCATTTATATAGCGCCTTTCACTACCACCGGACGTCACAAAGCGCTTTACAGCCAATGAAATACTTTTGGAGTGTGGTCACTGTTGTAATGTGGGAAACAGGGAAAGGCAGGAAAAAGAGAAATAAGTCACAGAATTTCTTTGTATCACAGAATGATCTTAGGCAGATCCTCGTATCGAGGATGACAGGTATTTCAATGAAGGACCTAATATTCCGGATCCCGAACTACATCCTGAAGGGTGGAAGATGCCTGTGTGTGGATTGTACACCAGCCACCACACGGGCTTGACAGAGCGAGGTCTTGGTCCAGTGGCAAGGGTTAACCAGGACCATTGGAGACATGCTCTGCTGCACCGATAAATCCCTCCATGGCATCGCCTCTCCCCATCTCTGTAACTGCCTCCAGTCCCTAGACCCCTCCCTATCTCTGTAATGTCCTCCAGCCCCTACACCCCTCCCTATCTCTGTAACCTCCTCCAGCCCTACACCCCTCCGTAGCTCTGTAAGCTCCTCCAACTCCTACACCCCTCACTATCTCTGTAACCTCCTCCAACCCCTACACCCCTCCCTATCACTGTAAACTACTCCAGCCCCTACACCCCTCCCTATCTCTGTAACCTCCTCCAGCCGCTACACCCGTCCCTATCTCTGTAACCTCCTCCAACCCCTACACCCCTCCCTATCTCAGTAACCGCCTCCAGCCCCTACACCCTTCCATATCTCAGTAACCTCCTCCAGCCCTTCATCCCTCCCTATATTTGTAACCTCCTCCAGTCCCTACTCTTATGCTCATAATAAAGTAATGTAACTGAGTACTGTAGACATGACTAAGTGTGACCTTAGCTTCTTTATTCAAACTCCAGAGTGCCGGTACAGCATGGCAGACCTGCTTATATACAGTGCTCCCAAGGGCTGCTGGGATCCCTTGGGACTCCAACAGGTATACCCTCTGGTGGCAGTGTATGATACAGGTTACCTAGGGTTGCATACATAACATCACTCACTCCCAATGTCAATAGTACACTTATTTACAGGGTGAGAATATCTGGGGCATTTCACTCCCTTGTCAATCGTCTCGGTACAAATGCAGGTGTGGGTGAGTTTGTTGGTCCTTCACTGGGCTGCTAGGCAGCTGGCCTTGCCGGGCTGCTGGTAATGGTGAATTCAGCTTCGTGGTCGACCATGATGTCGATTACAACTTGTGTGTGTTGGCGGGTCAAAGTTGGTGGTGTCCTCTTCGGGTTGCTCGTGGCTGTTTGTGAATCGCAGTTGGATTTGGTCCAAATGCTTTCTGCAATTTAGTCCATTAGCAAGTTTGACCTGAAACACCCTATTCCCCTCTTTGGCTATGACCGTGCCAGTGAGCCATTTGGGACCATGTCCATAGTTGAGTACAAATACAGGGACATTGACTTCAATATCGCGTGAAAAGTTTGCGCGATCATGTTACATGCTTTGTTGATGCTGCCTGCCCTCGACGTGATCATGGAGATCAGGGTGAACAAGAGAGAGCCTTGTTTTGAGTGCCCTTTTCATGAACAGTTCGGCTGGGGGAACCCCAGTGAGCGACTGGGGTCTGGTGCGGTAGCTGAGCAGGACTTGAGACAGGCAGTCTGCAGGGAGCTTTCCGACACACGCCTCAAACTTTGCTTGACGATTTGGACGATTCTGCCTGGCCATTGGATGTGGGCTTGAATGGCGCAAATGTGACATGCTTGATCCCATTGTGGGTCATGAATTCCTTGAATTCAGCACTGGTGAAGCATGGCCCATTGTCTCTGACAAGGACAATGCATGGCGAACATGGCCTGTAGGCTTTCGATGGTGGCAGTGGACGTGCTTACAGACATTATTCCACACTCAATCCATTTCGATTAAGCATCCACAACAACCAAAAACATTTTGCCTAGAAATGGGCCCACAAAGTCAACGTGGATCCTCGAGCATGGTTTGGAGGGCCATGACCACAAACTTAGCGGTGCCTCCCTGGGTGCATTACCCAGTTGAGAGCAAGTGTTGCATTGGCGCATGCATGACTCCAAATCTGAGTCGATGCCGGGCCACCACACCATGGGATCTGGCTATAGCTTTTATCATTACTATGCCTGGGTGGATACTGTGTAGGTCGCGTATGAACGTTTCCCTGCTTTTCTTAGGCAAAACCACGCGATTTCCCCATAAAGGACAGTCCGCCTGGACATTTCAGCTTTGCGCCGCTGGAACGGCTTGATCTCTTCATGCATCTCTCCGCTGGGACGCTGGACCAGCTCCCATGGAGCACAGTTTTTTTACAAGGGACAAAAAAGGATTCTGGCTGGTCCAGGTCCTGATCTGGCGGGCCATAATGGGTGACTTTTCGTTTTCAAATGCATCCATCACCAAGAGCAAGTCTGCGGGCTGTGCCACTTCCACCCCGGTGGTGGGCAATGGTAGCCGACTGAGAGCATCAGCGCAGTTCTCTGTGCCTGGTCTGTGGCGCATTACATAATTATATGCAGACAGCATAAGCGCCCATCTTTGGATGCGAGCAGAGGCATTGGTATTAATCCCTTTGCTCTCTGAGAATAGTGATATGGTCGTTTTCTAACTCAAACTTGAGACCAAACAGATACCGGTGCATTTTTTTCACCCCATAAACGAATGCCAGAGCTTTTTTACAACCATGCTGTAGGCCCTTTCGGCCTTGGACAAACTATTGGATGCATAGGTGACCGGTTGCAATGTTCCCGATTCATTTGTTTGTTGCACACACCCGACCCTATACGATGACGCATCACAACGTAGCACTAAACGTTTACATGGGTTAAAAAAACATAGAAACATAGAAAATAGGTGCAGGAGTAGGCCATTCGGCCATTCGAGCCTGCACCACCATTCAATAAGGTCATGGTTGATCAGTACCCCTTTCCTGCTTTCTCTCCATACCCCTTGATCCCCTTAGCCGTAGGGGCCATAGCTAAGTCTCTCTTGAATATATCCAATGAATTGGCATCAACAACTCTCTGCGCAGGGAATTCCACAGGTTAACAACTCTCTGAGTGAAGAAGTTTCTCCTCATCTCAGTCCTAAATGGCCTACCCCTTATCCTGAGACTGTGACCCCTGGTTCTGGACTTCCCCAACATCAGGAACATTCTTCCCGCATCTAACCTGTCCAGTCCCATCAGAATCTTACATGTTTCTATGAGATCCCCTCTCATCCTTCTAAACTCCAGTGTATAAAGGGTCAGTTGATCCAGTCTCTCCTCATATGTCAGTCCAGCCATTCCTGGAATCAGTCTGGTGAACCTTTGCTGCACTCCCTCAATAGCAAGAATGTCCTTCCTCAGGTTAGGAGACCAAAACTGAACACAATATTCCAGGTGAGGTCTCACCAAGGCCCTGTACAACTGCAGTAAGATCTCCCTGCTCCTATACTCAAATCCCCGAGCTATGAAGGCTAACATACCATTTGCCTTCTTCGCCGCCTGCTGTACCTGCATACCACCTTTCTATGACTGATGAACCATGACACCCAGGTCTCGTTGCACCTCCCCTTTTCCTAATCTGCCGCCATTCAGATAATATTCTGCATTCGTATTTTTGCCCCCAAAGTGGATAACCTCACATTTATCCACATTATACTGCATCTGCCATGCATTTGCCCACTCGTCTGACCTGTCCAAGTCACCCTGCAGCCTCTTTGCGTCCTCCTCACAGCTCACACCGGGTTTACATGGGTTATACAGAACAAGCAGTTTGTTGGAACTGAACAGATTTCTGGCTTTCTCAAAAGCAGCCCCCTGTGATTTCCCCCATACCCAGTCATCTCCCTTGCATAGCAGCACGTTCTAGCAAGGTGTTTAACCCAGGTAGGAAATTACCAAAATAGTTGAAGAGTCCCAGGAACGACCGCAGCTCCGTCACATTCTGTGGTCTCGCCGCATTCTTGATGGCCTTGTTCTTGACGTCAGTGAGTCTGATGCCATCTGCCGCGATTCTTCTCCCTATGAACTCGACCCCTGGTGCCAGGTAAACACACTTTCAGCATTTCAACCTGAGTCCCATGCGATCTAGCCAACTTAGAACCACTTCCAGGTTCTTCAAGTGTTCGATGGTGTCCCGACCTGTGACCAGTATGTCGTCCTGGAAAACCACAGTGCGCGGAACTGACTTTAGCAGACTCTCCATGTCCCTTTGAAAAATTGCCGTGGCTGATCGAATCCCAAACGGGCATCTATTGTAGATGAACAGACCTTTGTGTGTGTTGATGCAGGTGAGCCCTTTCGAAGATTCCGCCAGCTCCTGCATCATGTAGGCCGAAGTCAGGTCCAACTTGGTGAATGTCTTGCCTCCAGCCAGTGCCGCAAATAGGTTGTCTGCCTTATGTAGGGGATACTGGTCCTGTAGCGAAAAATGGTTAATCATTACTTTATAATTCCCACAATTTCTGACTGAGCCATCGCCTTTGAGAACCGGAACAATAGGACTGGCCCATTCGTTGACCTCCACTGGCGCGATGATGCCTTCTCATTGCAGCTTGTCCAGCTCAATTTCCACTTTCTCTCGCATCATATATGGCACCGCCCGTGCCTTGTGGTGGATGAGTCGTGTACCAGGAACCAAGTGGATCTGCACCTTCGCCCCCGAGAAAATTCTGCTGCCTGGCTCAAACAACGACAGGAACTTGCTCAGAACCTGGGCACATGAGGCATTGTCGATGGATGAGAGCCCTCGGATGTCGTCCCAGTTCCAATGGATTTTTCCCAGCCAGCTTCTGCCAAACAGTTTGGGGATATCTCCTGGTACAATCCATAGTGGGAGATCGTGCACTGTTCCATCATAGGAAACTTTTAATACTGCGCTGCCAATTACAGGAATCAGCTCTTCAGTGTAAGTTCTTAGCTTGGTATGAATGGGGCAATGCTTGGGCCTGTGTGCCTTGTTGCACCACAGCCTGTCGAAGGCGTTTTTGCTCATGATAGACTAACTCACACCCGTGTCCAGTTCCATGGATACTGGAATTCTGTCCAGTTCGAATTTTAACATGATCGGTGGACATTTCGTGGTGAAGGTATGTACCCCGTACACTTCTGCCTCCTCGGTTCGAGTCTCTAGTTCAGCCTCCTTTGCAACGTGGTGGTTTGCAGGGGTTGCACATTCATAGAAACATAGAAACATAAAAAATAGGTGCAAGAGTAGGCCATTCGGCCCTTCTAGCCTGCACCGCCATTCATGAGTTCATGGCTGAACATGCTACTTCAGTACCCCATTCCTGCTTTCTCGCCAAACCCGTTGATACCCCTAGTAGTAAGGACTTCATCTAACTCCTTTTTGAATATATTTAGTGAATTGGCCTCAACAACTTTCTGTGGTAGAGAATTCCATATGTTCACCACTCTCTGGGTGAAGAAGTTTCTCCTCATCTCGGTCCTAAATGGCTTACCCCTTATCCTTAGACTGTGACCCCTGGTTCTGGACATCCCCAACATTGGGAACATTCTTCCTGCATCTAACCTGTCTGAACCCATCAGTATTTTAAACGTTTCTATGAGGTCCCCTCTCATTCTTCTGAACTCCAGTGAATACAAGCCCAGTTGATCCAGTCTTTCTTGATAGGTCTGTCCCGCCATCCCAGGAATCAGTCTGGTGAATCTTCGCTGCACTCCCTCAATTGCAAGAATGTCCTTCCTCAAGTTAGGAGACCAAAACTGTACACAATACTCCAGGTGTGGCCTCACCAAAGCCCTGTACAACTGTAGCAATACCTTCCTGCCCCTGGACTCAAATCCCCTCGCTATGAAGGCCAACATGCATTTGCTTTCATAACCGCCTGCTGTTCCTGCATGCCAACCTTCAATAACTGATGTACCATGACACCCAGGTCTCGTTGCACCTCCCCTTTTCCTAATCTGTCACCATTCAGATAATAGTCTGTCTCTCTGTTTTTACCACCAAAGTGGATAACCTCACATTTATCCACATTATATTTCATCTGCCATGTTTGTGCCCACTCACCTAACCTATCCAAGTCACTCTGCAGCCTCATAGCATCCTCCTCGCAGCTCACACTGCCACCCAACTTAGTGCTATCCGCAAATTTGGAGATACTACATTTAATCCCCTCGTCTAAATCATTAATGTACAGTGTAAACAGCTGGGGCCCCAGCACAGAACCTTGCGGTACCCCACTAGTCACTGCCTGCCATTCTGAAAAGTACCCATTTACTCCTACTCGTTGCTTCATGTCTGCCAACCAGTTCTCAATCCATGTCAGCACACTACCCCCAATCCCATGTGCTTTAACTTTGCACATTAATCTCTTGTGTAGGACCTTGTCGAAAGCCTTCTGAAAGTCCAAATATACCACATCAACTTGTTCTCCCTTGTTCACTCTACTGGAAACATCCTCAAAAAATTCCAGAAGATTTGTCAAGCATGATTTCCCTTTCACAAATCCATGCTGACTTGGACCTATCATGTCACCTCTTTCCAAATGCGCTGCTATGACATCCTTAATAATTGATTCCATCATTTTACCCACTACTGAGGTCAGGCTGACCGATCTATTCCTTGTTTTCTCTCTCCCTCCTTTTTTAAAAAGTGGGGTTATATTGGCTACCCTCCACTCGATAGGAACTGATCCAGAGTCAATGGAATGTTGGAAAATGACTGTCATTGCATCCGCTATTTCCAAGGCCACCTCCTTTAGTACTCTGGGATGCAGTCCATCAGGCCCTGGGGATCTATCCACATTCAATCCCATCAATTTCCCCAACACAATTTCTGGACTAATAAGGATTTCCCTCAGTTCCTCCTCCTTACTAGACCCTCTGACCTCTTTTATATCCGGAAGGTTGTTTGTGTCCTCCTTAGTGAATACTGAACCAAAGTACTTGTTCAATTGGTCTGCCATTTCTTTGTTCCCCGTTATGACTTCCCCAGATTCTGACTGCAGGGGACCTACGTTTGCCTTTATTAACCTTTTTCTCTTTACATATCTCTAGAAACTTTTGCAATCCGTCTTAACGTTCCCTGCAAGCTTCTTCTCGTACTCCATTTTCCCTGCCCTAATCAAACCCTTTGTCCTCCTCTGCTGAGTTCTAAATTTCTCCCAGTCCCCGGGTTCGCTGCTATTTCTGGCCAATTTGTATGCCACTTCCTTGGCTTTAATACTATCTCTGATTTCCCTTGATAACCACGGTTGAGCCACTTCCCTTTTTTTTTTACGCCAGACAGGAATGTACAATTGTTGTAGTTCATCCATGCGGTCTCTAAATGTCTGCCATTGCCCATCCACTGTCAACCCCTTAAGTATCATTCGCCAATCTATCCTAGCCAATTCACGCCTCATACCTTCAAAGTTACCCTTCTTTAAGTTCTGGACCATGGTCTCTGAATTAACTGTTTCATTCTCCATCCTAATGCAGAATTCCACCATATTATGGTCACTCTTCCCCAAGGGGCCTCGCACAACGAGATTGCTAATTAATCCTCTCTCATTACACAACACCCAGTCGAAGATGGCCTCCCTCCAAGTTGGTTCCTCGACATATTGGTCTAGAAAACCATCCCTTATGCACTCCAGGAAATCCTCCTCCACCGTATTGCTTCCAGTTTGGTTAGCCCAATCTATGTGCATATTAAAGTCACCCATTATAACTGCTGCACCTTTATTGCATGCACCCCTAATTTCCTGTTTGATGATCTCCCCAACATCACTACTACTGTTTGGAGGTCTGTACACAACTCCCACTAACGTTTTTTGCCCTAGGTGTTCTGCAGCTCTACCCATATAGATTCCACATCATCCAAGCTAATGTCTTTCCTAACTATTGCATTAATCTCCTCTTTAACCAGCAATGCTACCCCACCTCCTTTTCCTTTTATTCTATCCTTCCTGAATGTTGAATACCCCTGGATGTTGAGTTCCCAGCCCTGATCATCCTGGAGCCACGTCTCTGTAATCCCAATCACATCATATTTGTTAACATCTATTTGCACAGTTAATTCATCCACTTTATTAAGATGCTCCTTGCATTAAGACACAAAGCCTTCAGGCTTGTTTTTTTTAACACCCTTTGTCCTTTTAGAATTTTGCTGTACAGTGGCCCTTTTTGTTCTTTGCCTTGGGTTTCTCTGCCCTCCACTTTTCCTCATCTCCTTTCTGTCTTTTGCTTTTGTCTCCTTTTTGTTTCCCTCTCTCTCCCTGCATTGGTTCCCATCCCCCTGCCATATTAGTTTAACTCCTCCCCAACAGCACTAGCAAACACTCCTCCTAGGACATTGGTTCTGGTCCTGCCCAGGTGCAGACCGTCTGGTTTGTATTGATCCCACCTCCCCCAGAATCGGTTCCAATGCCCCAGGAATTTGAATCCCTCCCTGCTGCACTACAGCTCAAGCCACGTATTCATCTGTGCTATCCTGCAATTCCTACTCTGACTAGCACGTGGCACTGGTAGCAATCCCGAGATTACTACTTTTGAGGTCCTACTTTTTAATTTAACTCCTAGCTCCTTAAATTCGTTTCGTAGGACCTCATCCCTCTTTTTTTTTAACCTATGTCTTGGTACCAATGTGCACCACGACAACTGGCTGTTCTCCCTCCCTTTTTAGAATGTCCTGCACCCGCTCCGAGACATCCTAGACCCTTGCACCAGGGAGGCAACATACCATCCTGGAGTCTCGTTTGCGGCCGCAGAAACGCCTAACTATTCCCCTTACAATTGAATTCCCTATCACTATTGCTCTCCCACTCTTTTTCCTGCCCTCCTGTGCAACAGAGCCAGCCATGGTGCCATGAACTTGGCTGCTGCTGCCCTCCCCTGATGAGTTATCCCCCTCAACAGTACTCAAAGCAGTGTATCTGTTTCGCTGGAGGTGTCCCATTGTTTCACAGCCTTTGCACATATAGTGTTTGAAGCAGCATTGATGGACTCGATGATCACCTCCACAGTGCCAACAAGGTGTTAACTGCCTTGCATTAATGTTTGATGGCAGACTCTGGGTCATCTGAAGTCGTGCAATTGCAGGTGTGTACTTTCTGCCATATGCATTTCCTCCCTGAAAACGATGTTATTTTGTGTACAGTACTTTCCGAAACCTCTTTATGCTGCGAAATTTGTTGGGTGTTATCGCTGGTGGACATAAATGCCTGGGCTATCATTATGGCTTTGCTCAGGTTCGTGTTTCAACAGTCAGTCGTTTGCAAAGGATAACCTCATGGCCAATGCCAAGCACAAAAAAGTCTTTTCGCACTTGCTCAAGGAATCCATCGAATTCTCAAAGTCCTGCAAGGCACCTTAGTTCAGCAAATTAGCTTGCCACTTCCTGGCCTTCAGACTGCTGAAACATGTAGAATCGACCCCTTGCCATCAGAAAGCTTTCCTTCGGATTTTGGTGCTCCCAGACCAGTGTACACAGTTCTTCATAGGATTTTTTTGTTGGTTTCGCCGGAGCGAAAAGATTCTTCATGAGGCCATAGGTCGTTGCCCCGCAGACGGTGAGGAGGATCGCACTTCGTTTGGCAGTGTTTTCATTCCCTTCCAACTCGTTGGTTATGAAGTATCGGTCGAGTCACTCCATGAAGGTCTCCCAATCGTCCCCTTCTGAAAATTTCTCCAGGATACCAACAGTTCTCTGCTTTTTCGCGTGGTTGTTTGTTATCTCGTCGCCAATTGTTATGCTTATAATAAAGTAATGCAACTGGGTACTGTAGCCAATGAGTTAGTGTGACCTTAGCTCCTTTATTCAGACTCTCGAATGCTGGTACAGCGTGGTAGGCCTGCTTATATACAGTGCTCCCAATGGATGCTGGGAACCCTTGGGACTCCAATAGGTAAGCTCTCTGGTGGCGGTATTATACAGGTTGCCTGGGATTACATACATGACAGGTGGGCCAAGGCAGCAGCGTGTTCAGCAGCCAATTGCGATGCTTGAGGTTTGGATTCTGAGTCGGCCTGTCAGGTGAGTCAGTGTGAACCCTTTTTAAAGAATTTATCTTTTAATAGTTAAATCGAGGCTTGTTTTGTCAACAAAACAGTTTAACATTTGTCAGTATTTTGTTTCCCGAAAGTTCCTATTATGAGTTCCAGACACTTCAGTGCCAAGTGGAATAGATGTTGAAAAGATCATTCATTTCCCTCTTACCATGTCACTGTTAGTTAAAGGTACAGAGATTGATTTCCCCTCATATGCATTTATAGTAGTTAAAGTAACATTCTTCGTATTGGTAGTGAGTCACATTCTGTGCTGGAGGAGATGGCTGGTGGCATCAGCCTGTAAAATGCTCCTCCACTTGTTGAAATCCCTCCAAAGCCATATGCCTGCCTATCTCTGTAACCACCTCCAGCCCACCAACCGTCTTAATAGTTTGGGTTTGTTTTATTTGCAACAGAGGAGGCTGAGGGGAGACCTTATTGAGGTGTATAAAATTATGAGGGGCCTAGATAGAGTGCATAGGAAGGACCTATTTCCGTTTGCAGAGGGGTCACCAACCAGGGGGCATAGATTTAAAGTAATTGGTAGGGGGTTTAGAGAGAATTTGAGGGGAATTTGAGGCTCGTGGATGTATGGAACTCACTGCCTGAAAGATTGGTAGAGGTAGAAATCCTCACCACATTTAAAAAGTACTTGGATGTGTACTTGAAGTACTGTAACCTACAAGGCTACGGACTAAGAGCTGGAAAGTGGGATGAGGCTGGATAGCTCTCTGTCGGCCTGCGCAGACACGATGGGCCTAAATGGCCTCCTTCCGTGCTGTAAATTTCTATGCTTCTATAATGAGAAACAATTTACAGTGTCGGGGGTCGATATCCAGATGTTTAAAGGTCATTCATTTCCCTCTTTCCATGTTGCTGTTCGTTAAAGATACAGAGATTGATTTACCTTCATTATGCATCTCGTCATGAAACAAAAATCTTTCCTGTTAGCAGTGAGTCACATTCTGCACTGGGAGAGACAGCTGGTGATTTCAACCTTTAAAGTACTCCTCTAGTCCAAATCCCACCAAGGCCTCGCCCCTCCCTATCTCTGTAACCTCCTCCAGTCCACCAACTCTCTTAATAAGGAGAAACAATTTTCAGTGTCAGAAGGCTCGGTAACCAGAGGACACCGATTTAAAGTGATTGGCAAATGAACCAGATGCTACACGAGGAGCAAAAATGAAGCAGCCAGATGTTATGGCCTGGAAACATAGAAACATAGAAAATAGGTGCAGGAGTAGGCCATTCGGCCCTTCGAGCCTGCACTACCATTCAACGAGTTCATGGCTGAACATGCAACTTTAGTACCCCATTCCTGCTTTTTCGCAATACCCCTTGATCCCCGTAGTAGTAAGGACTACATCTAACTCCTTTTTGAATATATTTAGTGAATTGGCCTCAACAACTTTCTGTGGTAGAGAATTCCACAGGATCACCACTCTCTGGGTGAAGAAGGTTCTCCTCATCTCGGTCCTAAATGGCTTACCCCTTATCCTTAGACTGTGACCCCTGGTTCTGGACTTCCCCAACATTGGGAACATTCTTCCTGCAGCTAACCTGTCTTAACCCGTCAGAATGTTAAACATTTCTATGAGATCCCCTCTCATTCTTCTGAACTCCAGTGAATACAAGCCAAGTTGATCCAGTCTTTCTTGATATGCCAGTCCCGCCATCCCGGGAATCAGTCTGGTGAACCTTCGCTGCACTCCCTCAATAGCAAGAACGTCCTTCCTCAAGTTAGGAGACCAAAACTGTACACAATACTCCAGGTGTAGCCTCAGCAAGGCCCTGTACAAGTGTAGTAACGCCTCCCTGCCCCTATACTCAAATCCCCTCGCTATGAAGGCCAACATGCCATTTGTTTTCTTAACCGCCTGTTGCACCTGCATGCCAACCTTCAATGACTGATGTACCATGACACCCAGGTCTCGTTGCACCTCCACATTTCCTAATCTGTCACTATTCAGATAATAGGCTGTCTCTCTGTTTTTACCACCAAAGTGGATAACCTCACATTTATCCACATTATACTTCATCTGCCATGCATTTGCCCACTCACCTAACCTATCCAAGTCACTCTGAAGCCTCATAGCATCCTCCTCGCAGCTCACACTGCCAGCCAACTTAGTGCCATCCGCAAATTTGGAGATACTACATTTAATCCCCTCGTCGAAATCATTAATGTACAATGTAAACAGCTGGGGCCCCAGCACAGAACCTTGCGGTACCCCACTAGTCACTGCCTGCCATTCTGAAAAGTGCCCATTTACTCCTACTCTTTGCTTCCTGTCTGACAACCAGTTCTCAATCCACATCAGCACACTACCCCCAATCCCATGTGCTTTAACTTTGCACATCAATCTCTTGTGTGGGACCTTGTCGAAAGCCTTCTGAAAGTCCAAATACACTACATCAACTGGTTCTCCCTTGTCCACTCTACTGGAAACATCCTCAAAAAATTCCATAAGATTTGTCAAGCATGATTTCCCTTTCACAATTCCATGCTCACTTGGACCTATCATGCCACCTCTTTCCAAATGCGCTGCTATGACATCCTTAATAATTGATTCCATCATTTTACCTACTACTGAGGTCAGGCTGACCGGTCTATAATTCCCTGTTTTCTCTCTCCCTCCTTTTTTAAAAAGTGTGGTTACATTGGCTACCCTCCACTTCATAAGAACTGATCCAGAGTCTATAGAATGTTGGAAAATGACTGTCAATGAATCCGCTATTTCCAAGGCCACCTCCTTAAGTACTCTGGGATGCAGACCATCAGGCCCTGGGTATTTATTGGCCTTCAATCCCATCAATTTCCCCAACACAATTTCCCGACGAATAAGGATTTCCATCAGTTCCTTCTTCTTACGAGACCCTCTGACCCCTTTTATATTCGGAAGGTTGTTTGTGTCCTCCTTAGTGAATACCGAACCAAAGTACTTGTTCAATTGGTCTGCCATTTCTTTGTTCCCAGTTATGACTTCCCCTGATTCTGACTGCAGGGGAACTACGGTTGTCTTTACTAACCTTTTTCTCTTTACATATCTATAGAAGCTTTGGCAGTCCATTTTAATGTTACCTGCAAGCTTCCTCTCGTACTCTATTTTCCCTGCCCTAATCAAACCCTTTGTCCTCCTTTGGTGAGTTCTAAATTTCTCCCAGTCTCCGGGTTCGCTGCTATTTCTGGCCAAATTGTATGCCACTTCCTTGGCTTTAATACTATCCCTGATTTCCCTTGATAGCCATGGTTGAGCCACCTTCCCTTTATTATTCTTACGCCAGACAGAGATGTACAATTGTTGTAGTTCATCCATGCGGTCTCTAAATGTCTGCCATTGCCCATCCACTGTCAACCCCTTAAGTATCATTCGCCAATCTATCTGAGCCAATTCACGCCTCATACCTTCAAAGTTACCTTTCTTTAAGTTCTGGACCATGGTCTCTTAATTAACCGTTTCATTCTCCTTCCGAATGTAGAATTCCACCATATTATGGTCACTCTTCCCCAAGGGGCCTCGCACAACGAGATTGCTAATTAATCCTCTCTCATTACAGAACACCCAGTCTAAGATGGCCTCCCCCCTAGTTGGTTCCTCGACATAATGGTCTAGAAAACCATTCCTTATGCACGCCAGGAAATCCTCCTCCACCGTATTGCTTCCAGTTTGGTTAGCCCAATCTATATGCAAATTAAAGTCACCCATGATAACTGCTACACCTTTATTGCATGCACCCCTAATTTCCTGTTTGATGCCCTCCCCAACATCACTAGTACTGTTTGGAGGTCTGTACACAACTCCCACTAGCGTTTTCTGCCCCTTGGTATTCCGTAGCTCCGCCCATACTGATTCCACATCATCCAAGCTAATGTCTTTCCTTACAATTGCATTAATTTCCTCTTTAACCAGCAACGCCACCCTGCCTCCTTTTCCTTTCTGTCTATCCTTCCTAAATGTTGAATACCCTTGGATGTTGAGTTCCCAGCCTTGGTCACCCTGGAACCATGTCTCCGTGATGCCAACCATATCGTATCTGTTAACTGCTATCTGCACAGTTAATTCATCCACCTTATTCCGAATACTCCTCATTGCTACACAGAGCCTTCAATCTTGCCTTTTTAACACACTTAGAACCTTTAGAATGTTGCTGCAAAGTGGCCGTTTCTGTTTTTTGCCTTGGGTTTCTCTGTCCTCCACTTTTACTCATTTCCTTTCTGTCCTTTCTTCTGTCTCCATTTTGTTTCGGTCTCCCTGCATTGGTTCCCATCCCCCTGCCATATTAGTTTAACTCCTCCCCAACAGCACGAGCAAACACTCCTTCAAGGACATTGGTTCCAGTCCTGCCTAGCTGCAGACCATCCGGTCTGCACTGGTCCCACATCCCCCAGAACCGGTTCCAATGCCCCAGGAACTTGAATCCCTCCCTGCTGCACCACTGCTCAAGCCACGTATTCATCTGAGCTATCCTGCGATTCCTACTCTGACTAGCATGTGGCACTGGTAGCAATCCCGAGATGACTACTTTTGAGGTCATACTTTTTAATTTAGCTCCTAGCTCCTTAAATTCGTCTCGTAGGACCTCATCTCGTTTTTTTACCTATTTCGTTGGTACCAATGTGCACCACGACAACTGGCTGTTCACCCTCCCTTTTCAGAATGTCCTGCACCCGCTCCGAGACATCCTTGACCCTTGCACCAGGGAGGCAACATACCATCCTGGAGTCTCGGTTGCGGCTGCAGAAACGCCTGTCTATTCCACTTACAATTGAATCCCCTATCACTATCGCTCTCCCACTCTTTTTCCTGCCCTCCTGTGCAGCAAAGCCAGCCATGGTGCCATGAACTTGGCTGCTGTTACTCCCCCCTGATGAGTCATCCCCCCTCAACAGTACTCAAAGCGGCGTATCTGTTTTGCAGGGGGATGACCGCAGGGGACCCCTGCACAATCTTCCTTGCACTGTTCTTCCTGTTGGTCTTCCATTCCCTATCTGGCTGTGGACCCTTTACCTGCGGTAAGACCAACTCACTAAACGTGCTATTCATGTCATGGAAGCAGATTCACATGTTACTTTCAAAAGAGATAAATATTTGAGTTGGAAAGATTTGCAGGGTTATGAGGCAAGAGCAGCGGAGTGGCTTGCATCCTAAGGCCTCATAAGAACATAAGAATTAGGAACAGGAGTAGGCCATCTAGCCCCTCGAGCCTGCTCCGCCACTCAACAAGATCATGGCTGATCTGGCCGTGGACTCAGCGCCACTTACCCGCCCGCTCCCCATAACCCTTAATTCCTTTATTGGTTAAAAATCTATCCATCTGTGATTTGACTACATTCAATGAGCTAGCCTCAACTGCTTCCCTCCACAGATTTACAACCCTCTAGAAGAAATTCCTTCTCAACTCAGTTATAAATTGGCTCCCCCGGATTTTGAGGCTGTGCCTTCCTAGTTCTCGTCTCCCCGACCAGTGGAAACAACCTCTCTGCCTCTATCTTGTCTATCCCTTTCATTATTTTAAATGTTTCTATAAGATCACCCCTCATCCTTCTGAACTCCAATGAGTAAAGACCCAGTCTACTCAATCTATCATCATAAGGTAACCCCGTCATCTCCGGAATCAGCCTAATGAATCGTCTCTGTACCCCCTCCAAAGCTAGTATATCCTTCCTTAAGTTAGGTGCCCAAAACTGCACGCAATACTCCAGGTGTGGCCTCACCAATACCCTTTACAGTTGCAGCAGGACCTCCCTGCTTTTGTACTCCATCCCTCTCACAATGAAGGCCAACATTCCATTCGCCTTCCTGATTACCCCCAGGTCCCTGTGCACCGCAGCATGTTGTAATTTCTCCCCATTCAAATATTCCCTTTTACTGTTTTTTTTCCCCAAGGTGGATGGCCTCATATTTTCCGACATTGTATTCCATCTGCCAAACCTTAGCCCATTCGCTGAACCTATCTAAATCTCTTTGCAGCCTCTCTGTGTCCTCTACACAACCCGCTTTCCCACTAATCTTTGTGTCATCTGCAAATTTCTGCAAGAGAAGTAGCGGCAGGAATAGTGGATGCACTGGTTGAAATTTACCAAAATTCCCGCGATTCTGGGTAGGTCCCAGCAGATTGGAAAACTGCAAATGTAACACGCCTATTTTAAAAAAGTTGGCAGACAAAAAGAGGGAAACTAGTTAGCCTAACATCTGTGGTTGGGAAAAGTTGAAGTCCGTTATTAAAGCAGTAGCAGGGCATTTGGAAAAGCAAAATTCGGTCAAGCAGAGTCAGCATAGATTTATGAAGGGGAAGACATGCTTGACAAATTTGCTGGAATTCTTTGAGGATGTAATGAACAGGGTGGATAAAGGGGAACTAGTGGATCAAGTGCATTTGGACTTCCAGAAGGCATTTGACAAGGTGCCACATTAAAGGTTACTGCATAAGGTAAAAGTTCACAGGGTTGGAGGTAATATATCAACATTGAAAGAGGATTGGCTGACAGAGAACAGAGAGTCGGGATAAATGGGTCATTCTCTGGTTGGCAATCAGTAACTAGTGGGGTGCCGCAGGGATCAGTGCTGGGGCCTCAATTATTTACAATTTATATTAATGACTTGGATGAAGGGACCGTGTGTCGCGGCCAAATTTGCTGATGATACAAAGATGGTGGGAAAGCAAGTTGTAAGGAGGACGCAAATAATCTACAAAGGGATATAGATGGGCTCAATGAGATGGCAGAAATCTGGCAGATGGACTATAATGTGGTAACATGTCAGGTTATCCACTTTGGCAGGAAAAATAAAAAAGTAAATTATTTATATGTGACAATTAGAAAATGCTGTAGTACAGAAAGGGGGTTCTTGTACATGAAATTTAAAAAGTTAGTATGCAGATACAGCAAAAAACCAGGAAGGTAAATGGAATGCTGGTCTTTATTGCAAGGGGGATGGAGTATAAAAGTAGGGAAGTCCTGATACAACTGTACAGGGCGTTGGTAAGACCACACCTGGAGTACTGCGTAGTTTTGGTCTGGAGTTGTCTCCATTCCCATGCCGAGGGGATTGCTACACCAGACAGGAGGGGCAACATTTGGGGACACTGATTTCCCGCCAATTCCCATTCCCCTTCTTTCTGGTGGATAATGGAGGGGCCACTGTGTGTAATGTGCAAGTCAGTAAGAATTGTCAGCAAGCTCTTTCTAATTGGAGATTTTATTCAGTAGAAACTTTCAAACACTATTGTCGATTTTGTAGCAAAGATCAATTTAGAATTAAAGTAAAAGTTCATAATTTTATTCCAAACTGAATTTCTGTTGAGTAGCTGAATTAAGGGAAAAGATAACACACAGCATTTCATAAATGGACACAGCAGCCCCGGGAACACAACCAGCAATATATCCACAATATTAAAGTCCAGCCCCGTTATCGGGTTATTAACATCAGCAGAAACAAACTCCAACTGTCAGAATGCACATGGTTCAGTCGGGATGTGATTAACAGCAGCAATAACAGCAGATTCCAACCCCTGCAGTCACTTGTGAACTCGCTGGTGTGTCAGCAGGTGGGATGATCGAGTGAATCCCTTCCCACACTCAGAGCAGGTGAACGGTCTCTCCCCAGTGTGAACTCGCTGGTGTCTCAGCAGGTGGGATGATCGAGTGAATCTCTTCCCACACTCAGAGCAGGTGAACGGTCTCTCCCCAGTGTGAACTCGCTGGTGTTTCAGCAGGTGGGATGACTGAGTGAATCCCTTCCCACATTCAGAGCAGGTGAATGGCCTCTCCCCAGTGTGATCTCGCTGGTGTCTCAGCAGGTTGAATGACAGAGTGAATCCCTTCCCACACTCAGAGCAGGTGAATGGCCTCTCCCCAGTGTGAATTCGCTGGTGTGTCAGCAGGTTGGATGACTGAGTGAATCCCTTCCCACACTCAGAGCAGGTGAATGGCCTCTCCCCAGTGTGAACTCGCTGGTGTATCAGCAGGGTGGATGATGTAGTGAATCCCTTCCCACACTCAGAGCAGGTGAATGGCCTCTCCCCAGTGTGAACTCGCTGGTGTATCACCAGGGTAGATGACTGAGTGAATCCCTTCCCACACTCAGAGCAGGTGAACGGCCTCTCCCCAGTGTGAATTCGCTGGTGAGCTACAAGGTTGGATGACCGAGCGAATCTCTCCCCACACACGGGGCATGTGAACGGCCTCTCCCCAGTGTGAACTCGCTGGTGTGTCAGCAGGGTGGATGAATGAGTGTATTCCTTCCCACACTCAGAGCAGCTGAATGGCCTCTCCCCAGTGTGAACTCGCTGGTGTATCAGCAGGGTGGATGAATGAGTGTATCCCTTCCCACACTCAGAGCAGGTGAATGGCCTCTCCCCAGTATGACTGCGTCGATGAATTTCCAGCTGAGATGGTGATCTGAATCCCTTCTCACAGTCACTACATTCCCACGGTTTCTCCGTGGTGGGGGTATCCTTGTGACTCTCCATGGTTGGACGATCAGTTGAAGCCTCGCCCACACACAGAACACATTTACAGTTTCTCCCCACTGTGAATGGTGTGATGTTTATTCAGGCTGTGTAACTGGTTAAAGCTCTTTCCGCAGTTAGTGCACTGGAACACTCACTCGGGTGTGTGTGTGTCTCGGTGCTTTTCCAGTCACACTGATGTTTGAAATCTTTTCCCACAGACAGAACAGGCAAACATTTCTCCTTCCACTTTCAAAGGCCGATGATATTCACGTCCTGAAGAATCGATTGACTCCGTCAGATCTTAAAGTGTTGTTTGCTTTGTGTTTCCTGTCTGAAAATCTCCCCTCCCAATACGCTGTAAAAGGAGATAACAAAACTCATCACTGTCAGTACAAGACAGAAATTCAGGATAGACACATCTAATTTCCATGGAACATTCTTTCCCCTCTTGTTCTTCCAAAGCTGTAAATTCCTGTCCCACACATTGTCCCTCCTGCTGTGCTGAAATCCAAATCAACACACATTTCTAGACTGTTTCTCCAACACTCCCAGTTTTCACCACCAATTCTGGCTGGTTTCAGTTCTACACTCACTGGCTCCCCTCCCTCTTCTCCCCTGAAGGTGCTGTCTCTGGCTGGGGTCAGTTCTGCACTCACTGGTTCCTCTCCCCTGAAGGTACTGACTTTGGCTGGGTTCAGTTCTACACTCACTGGCTCCCCTCCCCTGAAGATACTGACTCTGGCTGGGGTCAGTTCTACACTCACTGGTTCCCTTCCCTCTCCTCCCCTGAAGGTTTTTTTTTTCTAGTTAAGTTAGTACTTCGTCTTTAAATAAAGGTTAGTTAAATCAGCTGATTGCTGAGTAGTTGTTGGGTGTGTTTTTCTAAGGTTTAGAGTTTAGTTCTACTTGATAGTTCCGAGTGTAACTAGAGGGATGGCAGGATAGCTCAGTCCCATGGTTTGTGCATCCTGTGGGAAATCCTGGATGCTTTGTGCAGTCGGGACGACCACGTGTGCAGGAGGTGTCTTCAGCTGCACCAAGTCGAGCTGTGTGTTTAGGAGCTTGAGCAGCGTCTGGAATCACTGCACTGCGTCCGTGAGACTGAGAGCTTGTGGATAGCACGTTTCTAGAGGTGGTCACCCTGCAGCTTTAGAGTGTGCAGGCAGAGAGGGAGTGGGTGAGCACCGGACAGAAGAGGAGGACCAGGCAGGTAGTGCAGGAGTCCCGAGTCCATCTCGCTCTCCAACTGGTACTCTGTTCTGAGTACCAGTGAGGGCGATGGTGGCTCTGGGGAGTGCAGCCAAAGCCAAATCCACGGCACCACGGGTGGCTCAGTTGCACAGGGGGGAGGAAGAAGAATGGAAGAGCTATAGTGGTAGGGGATACAATAGTCAGGGGAGCAGACTGGTGTTTCTACGGCCGCAGACGTGACTCCAGGATGGTATGTTGCCTCCCAGGTACCATGTCAAGGATGTCACCGAGCGGCTGCAGGACATTCTGGGGGGGGGGGGGGGGGAGGGGGAAAAGAGGGTGAACAGCCAGAGGTTGTGGTCCATATCGGGACCAATGACATAGGTAGAAAGAGGGATGAGGTCCTGTCGGCACAGTTTAGGGAGCTAGGAGCAGGACTTCAGAGGTAGTAATCTCCGGATTACTCCCAGTGCCACGAGCTAGTGAGTACAGAAATAGGAGGCTCGAGCAGATATATGCGTGACTGGAGAGATGGTGTATGCAGGAGGGCTTTAGTTTCCTGAGGCATTGCGACCGCTTTTGGGGGAGGTGGGACCTGTACAGGCCAGATGGCTTGCACCTCAACAGCGCCGGGACCAATATCCTCACCGTGGGGAGGGGGCGGGGGGTATGCTAGTACGTAGGAACATAAGAAATAGGAGCAGGAGTCGGCCATACGGCCCCTCGAGCCTGCTCCGCCATTGATTACAATCATGGCTGATTCGATCGTGGACTCAGGTCCACTTACCTGCCCGCTCTCCATAACCCCTTATTCCCTTATCAATTAATAAACTGTCTATTTCTGTCTTGAATTTTTTCAATGTCCCAGCTTCCACAGCTCTGAGACAGCGAATTCCACAGATCAACAACCCTCAGAGAAAAAAATTCTCCTCATCTCAGTTTTAAATGGGTGGCCCCTTAGTCTAATATTATGCCCCCTAGTTCTAGTCTTCCCTATCAGTGGATCCTCTCTGCATCCACGTTGTCAAGCCCCCTCATAATCTTATACTTTTTGATAAGATCACCTCTCATTCTTCTGAATTCCAATGAGTAGGGGCCCAACCTACTCAACCTTTCCTCATAAGTCAACCCCCTCATCCCCGGAATCAACCTAGTGAACCTTCTCTGAACTGCCTCCAAAGCAAGTATATCCTTTCGTAAATATGGAAACCAAAACTGCACGCAGTATTCCAGGTGTGGCCTCACCAATACCCTGTACAACTGTAGCAAGACTTCCCTGCTTTTATACTCCATCCCCTTTGCAATGAAGACCATGATTCCATTGGCTTTCCTGATCACTTGCTGTACCTGCATACTAACCTTTTGTGTTTCATGCACACGTACCCCCAGGTCCCGCTGTACTTTGCAATCCCCCAATACTGTGAACTTTTATCTTATGCAGTAACCGTTTATGTGGTAAATTGTCAAATGCCTTCTGGAAGTCCAAATACACCACATCCACTGGTTCCCCTTTATCCACCCTGTTCGTTACATCCTCAAAGAGTTCCAGCAAATTTGTCAAACATGACTTCCCCATCATAAATCCATGCTGACACTGCCTGACTGAATTTTTCTTTTCCAAATTTCCTGCTACTACTTCTTTAATAATGGACCCCAACATTTTCCCAACCTCAGATGTTAGGCTAACTGGTCTAGTTTCCTGCTTTTTGTCTGCCTCCTTTTTTAAATAGAGGCATTACATAGGCAGTTTTCCAATCTGCTGGAACCTCTCCAGAATCCAGGGAATTTTGATGAATTACAACCAATGCATCCACTATCCCTGTTGCTACTTCACTTAAGACCCTAGGATGCAAGCCATCAGTTCCAGGAGATTTATCCGCCTTTAGTCCCATTACCTTACTGAGTACCATCTCCTTAGTGATTGTGATTGTGTTAAGTTCCTTCTCTCCCTGTAGCCCCTTGACTATCCATTGTTGGAATATTATTAGTGTCCTCTACCGTAAAGACTGATACAAAATATTTGTTCAGAGTTTCTGTCATCTCCATGTTCCCCATTACTAACTCCCCGGTCTCGTCCTCTGAGGGACCAACATTTACTCTCGTCAATCTTTTCCTTTTTATATACCGATAGAAACTCTTGCTATCTGTTTCTATATTTTGTGCTAGTTTCCTTTCATAGTCTATCTTCCCTTTCTTAATCATTTTTTTATTCAGTTTTTGTTAGCTTTTAAATGCTTCCCAAACTTCTGTCCTCCTACTGGTTTTGCCCACACTGTATGTCCTTGTTTTTAATTGGATACTGTCCTTTATTTCTTTGTTAGCCACGGATGGTTATCTTTTCTCTTATGACCTTTCCTCCTCACTGGAATATATTTTTCTTGAGAGTTGTGAAATATCTCCTTAAATGTACACATAGAAACATAGAAAATAGGTGCAGGAGTAGGCCATTCGGCCCTTCGAGCCTGCACCACCATTCAATAAGATCATGGCTGATCATTCCTTCAGTGCCCCTTTCCTGCTTTCTCTCCATACCCCTTGATCCCCTTAACCGTAAGAGCCATTTCTAACTCCCTCTTGAATATATCCAGTGAACTGGCATCAACAACTCTCTGCGGCAGGGAATTCCACAGGTTAACAACTCTCTGAGTGAAGAAGTTTCTCCTCATCTCGGTCCTAAATGGCCTACCCTTTATCCTAAGACTATGTTCCCTGGTTCTGGACTTCCCCAACATCGGGAACATTCTTCCCGCATCTAACCTGTCCAGTCCCGTCAGAATCTTTTATGTTCATCAACCATCCTACACTTTGATCTATTTTTCCAGTCCACTTCAGCCAACTCATCCCTCATTCCTTTGAAGTCTCTTTATTTAAGCTGAGTACACTGGTTGAATTCCAACTTTCTCACCCTCCATCTGAATTTGAAATTCAACCATGCTAGGGGCTTTCATTCCAAGGGTATCCTTTACTGGGAGATTGTTTATTAATCCTGTCTCATTACACAGGACCAGATCCAAAATAGCCTGCCCGCTGTTTGGTTCAGTTACATACTGCTCAAGGAACCCGTCCCTTATGCACCCTATGAAATCTAGGAGGACAAGACCGGGGAATTAGCACTGGCTGTAATTTACCAAAATTCCCTGGATTCTGGGGCGATCCCAGCAGATTGGAAAACTGCAAATGTAATGCCTCTATTTAAAAAAGGAGGCAGACAAAAAGCAGGAAACTATAGACCAGTTAACCTAACATCTGTGGTTGGGAAGATGTTTGAGTCCATTATTAAAGAAGGAGTAGCAGGACATTTGTAAAAGCATAATTTGGTCAGGCAGGGTCACCATCGATTTATGAAGGGAAAGTCATGTTTGACAAATTTGCTGGAACTCTTTGAGGATGTAACGAACAGGGTGGATAAAAGGGAACCAGTGGATGTGATGTATTTGGACTTCCAGAAGGCATTGACAATGTGCCACATCAAAGATTACTGCACAAGATAAAATATCATCGGGTTGGTGGGTAATATATTAGTATGGATAGAGGATTGCCTAACTAACAGAAAACAGAAAGTCGGGATAAATGGTTCATTCTCGGGTTGGCAATCAGTACCTAGTGGGGTGCCGCAGGGATCAATGCTGGGACCCCAACTATTTACAATCTATATTAACGACTTGGAAGAAGGGACTGAGTGTAACGTAGCCAAGTTTGACGACGATGCAAAGATGGGAGGAAAATCAATGTGTGAGGAGGACACAAAAAACCTGCAAAGGACACAGACAGGCTAAGTGAGTGGGCACACATTTGGCAGATGGGGTCCAATATTGGAAAGTGTGAGGTTTGGCAGAAATAAATCAAAGAGCGAGTTATTATTTGAATGGACAAAAATTGCAAAGTGCTGCAGTACAGTGGGAGCTGGGGGTACTTGTGCATGAAACACAAAAGGTTAGCATGCAGGTACAGCAATTGATCAGGAACGCCAATAGAATCTTAGCCTTTATTGCAAAGGGGATTGAGTATAAATGCAGGGAAGTCTTGCTACAGTTATACAGGGTATTAGTGAGGCCACACCTGGAATACTGCGTAAAGATTTTGGTTTCCATATTTACGAAAGGATATACTTGCTTTGTAGGCAGTTCAGAGAAGGTTCACGAGGTTCATTGCAGAGATGAGGGGTTGACTTATGAGGAAAGGTTGATGAGGTTGGGCCTCTACTCATTGCAATTCAGAAGAATGAGAGGTGATCTTATCGAAACGTATAAGATTAGGAGGGGGCTTGAGAAGGCCGTTGCAGAGAGAATGTTCCACTGATAGGGGAAACTAGAACTAGGGAGCATAAACTTAGAATAAGGAGACGCCCAATTAAAACTGAGATGAGGAGGAATATCTTCTCTCAAGACGGTTGTAAATCTGTGGAATTCGCTGCCTCAGAGAGCTGTGGAAGCTGGGTCATTGAATAAATTTAAGACCGAGCTAGACAGCTTAACCGATAAGGGATTAAGTGGTTATGGGGATTGGGCAGGGAAGTGGACCCGAGTCCATGATCGGATCAGCCATGATCGTATTAAATGGCGGAGCAGGCTTGAGGGGCCGTATGGACTATTCCTGCTCCTCTTATATTCTTATGTTACCCTCCCTCTCTTTCCCTTAAGTGCTGATTCTAGCTGGATTCAGTTCCACTCACTGGTTCCCCTCTCCCCCGCTGAAGATGCTGACTCTGGCTGGGTTCAGTTCTACACTCACTGGTTCCCCTCCCCTGAAGATGCTGACTCTGGCTGGGTTCAGTTCTACACTCACTGGTTCCCCTCCCCTGAAGGTGCTGACTCTGGCTGGGTTCAGTTCTACACTCACTGGTTCCCCTCCCCTGAAGGTGCTGACTCTGGCTGGGTTCAGTTCTACACTCACTGGTTCCCCTCCCCTGAAGGTGCTGACTCTGGCTGGGTTCAGTTCCGGTACCAAGATGGACGCGCATGCGCTGTGCTAATCACTGAATCAAGATGGCAGAGCGCTCAACCTGCTTTCCTGCACCAAGGTGGCCACCGTGAGGCTGTGCCTGTGAGCGGGAGAAAGCCCCGAAGTTGCAACCGCCGATATTCCGGTTATTATTCCGGGCTTGCGGTGGGCACCGGTTGTTTATGAAGCCTCCCCGGCTCTCTGCTGGTCCATTACTCCGCTCCGTCCCGCTGAAAAGAACACTTCTGTGGAGCCTGTCCAAAACGTGTTGCCTCCGCCATTACACGCACCGCGCATGCTCCAAACACAGCCAGGGCCCGCGCCTGCGCACTGAGCTCCTGTAGTCTGGGTGCAGCACATTCTCCCCCGCGAGGCATGCTGGGTACATAAGACCATGAGAAATAGGAGCAGGAATGGGTCACCCGACCCCCCGAGCCTGCTCCCCATTCAATGAAATTTGATGGGACAGTGTAGAAACATAGAAAATAGGTACAGGAGTAGGCCATTCGGCCCTTCGAGCCTGCACCGCCATTCAATAAGATCATGGCTGATCATTCCCTCAGTACCCCTTTCCTGCTTTCTCTCCATACCCCTTGATCCCCTTAGCCGTAAGGGCCATATCTAACTCCCTCTTGAATATATCCAATGAACTGTAGAGGGAGCTTTACTCTGTATCTTACCCCATGCTGTTCCTGTTCTGCAGTGTTTGATGGGACAGTGTACAGGGAGATTAACTCTGTATCTAACCAATGCAGTACCTAACCTGGGAGTGTTTGGGACAGGCTAGAGGGTGATTTAATCTTTATGTTACCCGTGCTGTACCTGCCCTGAGAATGTCCGGTGAGACAGCGTAGCGGGACCTTTACTCTGCATCTAACCTGTGTTGCACCTGCCCTGGGAATACTTGATGGGACAGTGTAGAGGGAGCTTTACTCTGTATCTAACCTGGGCTGTACCTGCCCTGGGATTGTTTGTTGGGAAATTGTAGAGGGAGAAACTACTCTGTAATTATCCCGTGCTGTCCCTGCCCTGGAGTCTTTGGGGGAGATATACTCTGTGTCTAACCTGTGCTGTACCTGCCCTGGGAGTATTTGATGGTACAGTGTAGATGGAGCTTTACTTTGTATCGGGATAAATGGGTAATTTTTCTGTTGGCAAACAGTAACTAGAGGGGTGCCATAAGCCTCGGTGCTCGGTCCTCAACTATTTACAATCTATTATGACTTGGATGAAGGGACCAAGTGTAATCTAGCAAAGCTCGCTGATGATACAAAGATGGGTGGGAAAGAAAATTGTGAAGAGGACACAAAAATCTGCAAAGGGATATAGACAGGCTAAGTGAGTGGGCAAACATTTGGCAGATGGAGTATAATGTGAGAAAATGTGAGGTTATCCACTGGGGCAGAAAAACAAATTATAATTTAAATGGAGAAAAATTACAAAGTGCTGCAGTAGAGTCACACCTTGGGGACATTGTGCATGAAACACAAAAAGTTAGTATACAGCTACAGCAAGTAATCAGGAAGGCAAATGGAATGTTGGCCTTCATTGCAAGGGGGATGGAGTATAAAAGCCGGGAAGTCCTGCTACAACTGTACAGGATATTGGTGAGGCACACTTAGAGTACTGCATATAGTTTTGGTCTCTGTATTTAAAGAATGATAAACTTGCATTGGAGGCTGTTCAGAGAAGGCTCACTAGGTTAATTCCGGAGATGAGGTGGTTGACTTATGAAGATAGGTTGAGTAGATTGGGCTTATACCTATTGTAGTAGAGAAGAATGAGAGGTGATCTTATCGAAACATATAAGATAATGAGGGGGCTTGACAAGGTGAATGCAGAGAGGATATTTGCACTCATATGGAAAACTAAAACTAGGGGATATAGTCTCAGAATAAGAGGCCGCCCATTTAAAACTGAGACGAGATGGAATTTCTTCTCTGATGGTTGTAAATCTATGGAATTTCTGCCCCAGAGAGCTGTGGAGGCTGAGCCATTGAATATATTAAAGGCAGAGATAGACACAATTTTGAGCGATAAGGGAATAAAGGGTTATGGGGAGCGGGCAGGGAAGTGGAGCTGAATACATGATCCAATCAGCCGTGATCTTATTAAATGGCTCGAGGGGCCAAGTGGCCTACTCCTGCCCTTGGAATGTCTGGTGGGACAATGTTAATGGAGCTTTAATCTGTATCTAAGCAAGACAAGTATATCCTTCCTTAAATAAGGAGACCAAAACTGTGCAGAGTACTCCAGGTGTGGTCTCACCAAGGCCCTGTACAATTGGAGAGTGAAGTTAGAGACAGAATTACACTGTATCTAAATGATGCTGTCCCTGCCCTAGGAGTGTTTATTTGGACAGTGTAGAGGGAGCTTTACTTAGTATCTAAACAATGCAGTACCTGCCCTGGGAGTAGTTGATGAGGCAGTGTAGAGGGGGCTTTACTCTGCATCTAACCCCGTGCCGTATCTGCCCTGGGAGTCTTTGATGGGACAGTGCAGAGGGAGCTTTACTCTGTATCTAACCCGTGTATAACTGCCCTGGGAGTGTTTGGGATATTGTAGACTGAGATTTACTCCATCAACCCTGGTAGTGTTTAGGACAGGATGGAGTGAGATTTACTCTGTATCAAACCCATGCAGTACCGGTAGTCCTGACATCAGTAATAGGAAAAATGCTAAAATCTATTATTCAGCACATAGTAACAGGGAACTTCGGAACGAATAACAGGATTGAGAAGAATCAATATGGATTTATGAAAGGGAAATTGTTCTTGACAAGGTTGGAACTAGCAGGATAGATAAGGGGGAATCACTGGATGTGGTTTATTTAGATTTACAGCAGGAATTCGATGAGGTGCCACACAAGATTATTAAACAAAATTAGGGCTCATGGGAATGGGGTAATTTACTAGCAAGGATTAAGAATTGGTTAACGGACAGAAAACAGAGAGTAAGAATAAACGGGTCATTTTCAGGTTGGCAGGCTGTAACTGGTGGGGTGCTGCGAGGATCAGTGCTTGGGCCCCCCTATTCACAATTTATATCAATAATTTGGACGAGGGACCAAATGTAATATATTGAAGTTTGCTGAGGATACAAAACTAATTGGGAATGTAAATTGTGAGGAGGATAAAAAGATGTTTCAAGGGGATATATACAGGCTCAATGAGTGGGCAGGAACATGGCAAATGGAATATTGTGTGAAGAAATGTTAAGTTATACACATAGCAGAAATAGAAAGGCAGAGTATTTTTTTAAATGGTGAGAGATTGGGAAATGTTGGTGTTCAGAGATACCTGGGGGTCCTTGTACACAAATCACTGAAAGTTAACATGCAGGTACAGCAAGCAATTAAGAAAGCAAATGGTATATTGGTCTTTATTACAAGAGGATTTGAGTATAAGACTAAAGACATCTTACTGCAATTATACAGGGCCCTGGTGAGACCACACCTGGGGTATTGTGCACAGGTTTGGTCTCCTTACCTAAGGAACGATAAACTTGCTATAGAGGGAGTGCAACGAAGGTTCAGCAGACTGATTCCTGGGATGGGGGGATTGTCCTATGAGAGATTGAGTAGACCAGGCCTATATTCTCGAGCATTTAGAAGAATGAGGGGTGAGAGGCGACGCCCACATCTCATGAACGAATCTAAAAAGAGATGTGAGGTGTTTAAATTTGATCAAGGACACCAGTCAAATTATTAGAGACACTCCCTCTCCTTCAGGACCTGTGTCCAGGGGAGAAGCTGATGGGTTTATCTGATTATCTTTGGGTTAAATGTTGTGCTCATCGAGCTGAGCACCCCATGCCAGCATCAACCACTCTCCAGTCAGGCACAGCATGGGTTAGATACAGAGTGAACCCATTGGTCGCTCCCCGACAGATACTGAGGGACAGGGAGTGTCCGGGACACTGACATTTCTCACTCAATAAGGTATAAATTGATCCTGTACCTCTCCCCATTAATCCTGGGCTACACACGGCTCGAATCCTGCTCCTGTTTCCCTTCCTGTAACAGCACTGAGCTCAACCCAGCCCATAATGAGCAGGGCCCAGGGAGAGTGGTTGCTAGGCACTGTAGTGATGTCATAAAGCAGGGCCCAGCTGGTCCTCTCCTTGTCCCTTTAAAGGTGGAGAGCTGGGACATCCTGTCTCAACACACATCCCCCTGTTCATACTGAGAATTCCCGGGGAAGGCCCAAGGCCCAGAGTGTGGAACACAACCCAGGGGAAAAGAGGAGGAGAGCTGGTGCAGTGTGGGAGATGAGAGAGGAGTCTGCTCATTCCCAGGGGCAGATCAGACAAAGTGCTTTGAGTGGTGGCTCCAGCAGTGAAACTGAAATTAAACCAAAGGGAATAAATAAAGATCCAATCCAAGGGTACAAGCAACGGGTCATTGGGCAGAAATCACAACTGGACCAGAATTATTCAATGGGCGAGCATCGATTGCTTATTGTGGGAAGTTCTACACTTCAACCATCCATTGAGTGAAGAAGTGTTCCCTAACATCGCTCCTGAATGGCCTGGCTCTGATTTTAAGGTTATGTCCCCTCGTCCTAGACACCCACCGCAGCAGAATCAATTTCTCTCTATCTATCCTAGCAATTGCTTTCAAATTCACACTAAATTCCCACAGACTAGGTGGAGTATGGGTTAGATACAGAGTAAAGTTCCCTCTACACTGCTGCAGGGCAAACTTCGGTGTCCGTCCTGAATGCGCTGCTGGCAGCTTATCAATTAAAATTCAGCAGCAGTACGATCTGCCACTGCACTGAAAACTTTCCACCCGCAGCTCCTGATCAGTTTCAGGTTAAAGCTCCCTCTAAACTATCCCATCAAGCAGGGCAGGGGCAGCACGAATTAGATACACAGTAAATCTGTGTCAGAGAAACTGTACCCCAGTGAGAGTCAGTGCCAGAGGAAAGTGTACCCCAGTGAGAGTCAGTGCCAGAGGAAAGTGTACCCCAGTGAGAGTCAGTGCCAGAGGAAAGTGTACCCCAGTGAGAGTCAGTGCCAGGGGAAACTGTACCCCAGTGAGTCAGTGCCAGAGGAAAGTGTATCCCAGTGAGAGTCAGTGCCAGAGGAAACTACCCCAGTGAGTCAGTGCCAGAGGAAAGTGTATCCCAGTGAGAGTCAGTGCCAGAGGAAAGTGTACCCCAGTGAGAGTCAGTGCCAGAGGAAAGTGTACCCCAGTGAGAGTCAGTGCCAGAGGAAACTGTACCCTAGTGAGAGTCAGTGCCAGGGGAAACTGTACCCCAGTGAGTCAGTGCCAGAGGAAAGTGTATCCCAGTGAGAGTCAGTGCCAGAGGAAACTACCCCAGTGAGAGTCAGTGCGAGAGGAAAGTGTACCCCAGTGAGAGTCAGTGCGAGAGGAAAGTGTACCCCAGTGAGAGTCAGTGCCAGAGGAAAGTGTACCCCAGTGAGAGTCAGTGCCAGAGGAAAGTGTACCCCAGTGAGAGTCAGTGCCAGAGGAAAATGTACCCAGTGAGAGTCAGTGCCAGAGGAAAGTGTACCCCAGGGAGAGTCCGTGTCAGAGGAAACTACCCCAGTGAGAGTCAGTGCCAGAGGAAACTGTATTCCAGTGAGAATCCGTGCCAGAGGAAACTGCCCCAGTGAGAGTCAGTGCCAGAGGAAACTGTATTCCAGTTAGAATCAGTGCCAGAGGAAACATGCAGCAGAGCCTGGTCTCCAGTCATCTTGGGTTCCCCTTGCCATTGGACCAAGACCGTTTCTCTGCCAAGCCCGTGTGGTAGCTAATGTGCAAGAGCCACCTCACGTTAAAAGAATTCACGCTATTAGTAATACATAACAATCCTCTTCCTCTGCAGTTATCAATCTATTGCAATTCCCCATGCCTGCAGTTTCGTTATATTACAATTCAAAATATCTTGAGTTATCAGCAACAAATTGCATTTATAACGCGCCTTAAACGTAGTAAAATGTCCCAAGGTACTTCACAGGACCGTGATCAAACAAAATTTGACACCCACTCACGTAAGGAAATATTAGCACAGGTGACTAAAAGCTTGTTTAAAAGGGTAGGTATTAAGGAGTATTATAAAGATCGAGAGGTTTCGGGAGGGAATTCCAGAGCTGATGGCCTCGGCAGCTGAAGGTACAGCCACCAATATTGGTGGGATGAAAATTGGGGCTGCTCAAGAGGCCAGAATTGAAGGAATGCAAAGATTTCTGAGGGTTGTAGGGCTGGAGGAGATTAGAGCAATAGGGAGGGGCAAGTTCCTGGACGGATTTCAAAACAAGGATGAGAATTTTGAAAGCGAAGCATTGATGGACCAGGAGCCAATGTAGTTCAGCGAGCTCAGGGGTGATGGGTGAACGGAAATTGGTACAAATTGGGATGAGAGGGCTGAGGACAGATTGAGTAGAATAGGCCGATATTCTCTGAAGTTTAGAAGAACGGAAGGTGATATCATTGAAAAATATAAAATTCTTAGAGGAATTGACAAGGGCTCGATTGTCTAGAGTTAGAGGTCCTAGTATTAGGATAAGAGTTCGGCCATTTAAGACGATGAGGAGCTATTTCATCATTCAGAGTTGTGAATCTTTTAAAATTCTCTATCGAATAGAGATCTTACTGAATGGCGGAGCAGATGGGAGGGACCGTATGGCCTACTCCTGCTGCTGCTACTTGTGTTCTTGAGTAAGGATACGGGCAGGAGTGTTTTCGAAACATAGAAATTTGCAGCACAGAAGGAGGCCATTTCGGACCATCGTGTCCACGTTGGCCGACAAAGAGCCACACGGCCCTTGGTCAGCAGCCCTAAAGTTACATATAAACCTGTGAATAATGAACAATGACGAAAAGGTAAACAGCCCAACCAGTCCGCCTCACACAACTGCGACACCCCTTGCACCAAAACATTCTACACTTCACCCCAACCAGAGCCATGTGATATCCTGGGAGAGGCAAAAACCAGGTAAAATCCCAGGGCAATTTAAGGGAAAAAAAATCTGGGAAAATTTCTCTCCTACCCATCCAGTCAATCGAAACTAGTCCAGGTCACCCTGGCCGTATTCGATTCCCTGCAGCACTTACCATTATATCTGCGCCGGCCAACAAGAGGTGATCTAGTCTAATTCCAATTACCAGCTTTTGGTCCGTAACCCTGCAGGTTATGGCACTTTAAGTGCCGATCCAACCATCTCTTAAAAGTGGTGAGGGTTTCTGTATCCACCACTCTTCCAGGCAGTGAGTTCTAGATCCCCACAACCCTCTGCGTAAAGAAGCCCCCCACCCCCTCGAAACCTTCCACCAACCACCTTAAAACTATGCCCCCTAAGTTTAAGCTTAAGTTTACGGTGAGTGTGAATTGTGAGGCTGATCAGAGGCATGGATGAGGGTGTGAGCAGATGAGCTGAGGAAGGGGTAGAGACCGGCGATATTATGGAGGTGGAAGTAAGCGTACTCAGTGACTGAGGGAATATGGGTTCAGAAGCTCATCTCAGGGTCAAGTACGACGCCAATCAATAAACTGCAACTCTCCATATCTGTGTTTCAGTATATTAGAATACTACATATCTCCAGTGATCAATGCTTCAATATTAGTAGTAATCAATATTAGTAGTTATCAATATATTTTCTTATAATTCTAAATGTTGATGAATGAATAATTGATTCTATGGGTGATATGCCGTGCTGGTCTTTCAGATGGGTCTGTGCATCGTGATCAGTGAATTGTCTCTGTGCTTCCGCTTCAATCTTTCCATTGGCTTTCTCACCAGATGGGAAATATTTGAACATTGAGATCTGATGATGTCAGTGTGAGTGCAGCCGCACCTAATGTACAGAGACCGGTCCATCTGCTGGGCTCTGCCTCAAACTGGAGTCGCCTCTTAGATCAAAGCCGTTTGCTCTAAAACACACACAAGCTTTACTGTGACTGTGTTCAGAGACAGAAACTGATCTCACTTCACATCCCATTACACGGCCTCATGCTGCACAATTGTGCTCGGTGGTTAGAATCTCCCAGTCTCATTTCCTGGCTTACTGTGTAACCTGTGTGTACTGTCTACAGGACCGGTGTGTATCTGAGTAAATGGCACTTTCTCTTACCTTCCTCCCCAGTCGATCTATTGAAGCACTTTCAATCGGAAGGGGCTCACTGGTTGGTGCTCTCACAATCTTGCGCTGGTTCACCTGCTGTTGTTCCTCAGTCCACAATCCCTGTTTCCTTCCAGCTGTGGAAATTTCTCAGTCACTCCGCCATTCACCAGGGGGAGATCTAATTATGACAGGGCAGAAAATGAGAAGAATATTAATGTTGTGAAATGGAATGTAGTGTAAAGTGTTTTTCCAACATTTCAGCAAAGTACATATCCAGTATTTCTGTTTGATTTTATCCTTTTCCTCAGATCTCTGTCCCGCCCGTCTGGACTTACAGAAAATCACCAGAATTCTCCCCGGGTTACACACTGTCTGATCTCACTGGGCCCACCCCCGGGTTACACACTGTCTGATCTCACTGGACCCACCCCCGGGTTACACACTGCCTGATCTCACTGGGCCCCCGGGTTACACACTGTCTGATCTCACTGGGCCCACCCCCGGGTTACACACTGTCTGATAGGGAGGGGGAGAGGGGGTAGACATATAATCTCCCCCCTCAGCCCCCTCCCCCCCCGGGACACTCTCCCTCAACCGCCGATCACTTGCCGCCATTTTGCAGTTCCTTCGCCAACCGTCAACATCCGGGGATCCGAGACATGCGCAGAGCGCGCTCAGCGAGTCGACGTGTTCCGTCGCTGCTATTGGGTAAAATCAGCTGATTGACAGCTAGTCTCACCAATCCACGCCCGGCACAGCTCCAAAAGCGCCCCGCCCACTCCCGCAGCTGGAGATGCGCCGCTCCCAGTCACGTGGCTCCTGATTTGAATCCTGGCGCGCCCTTCAACCGCCCCAGTGCGTGTGGCGTCCGTAACCCAGCAACGCGAGATTTGTGACTTCGGTAACCTGGCAACGCGGTCTGTGTGACGTCAAGTTAGCTGGCATCAGGAAAGGGCTGTGTGTGTGATATATGTCTGTGTATGGGCTGTGTGTGTGATACACACTGGATCAACTGGGCTTGTATTCACTGGAGTTCAGAAGAATGAGAGGGGACCTCATAGAAACATTTAAAATTCTGACGGGGTTAGACAGGTTAGATGCAGGAAGAATGTTCCCAATGTTGGGGAAGTCCAGAACCAGAGGTCACAGTCTAAGGATAAGGGGTAAGCCATTTAGGACCGAGATGCGGAGGAACTTCTTCACCCAGAGAGTGGTGAATCTGTGGAATTCTCTACCACAGAAAGTTGTTGAGGCCAATTCACTAAATATATTCAAAAAGGAGTTAGATGAGGTCCTTACTGCTAGGGGGATCAAGGGGTATGGCGAGAAAGCAGGAATGGGGTACTGAAGTTGAATGTTCAGCCATGAACTCATTGAATGGCGGTGCAGGCTAGAAGGGCCGAATGGCCTACTCCTGCACCTATTTTCTATGTTTCTATGTTTCTATGTTTCTATGTTTCTATATGTGTGTACGGGCTGTGTGTGTGATATATGTCTGTGTACGGGCTGTGTGTGAGATACATGTTTGTGTACGGGCTGTGTGTGTGAGATACATGTCTGTGTACGGGCTGTGTGTGTGAGATACATGTCTGTACGGGCTGTGTGTGTGTGATACATGTCTGTGTATGGGCTGTGTGTGTGTGATATATGTCTGTATGGACTGTGTGTGTGATATATGTCTATGGGCTGTGTGTGATATATGTCTGTTTACGGGTTGTGTGTGTGATATATGTTTGTGTACGGGCTGTGTGTGTGTGATATATGTCTGTGTACGGGCTGTGTGTGTGTTTGGGAGATGTCTGTACTTGTGTGTGTGTGTGTGTGTGTGTGTGTGATTATATGTCTGTGCTTATATGTGTGTCTGTGTGTACGTGTGTGGCTATATTTGTGTCTCTGTTTGTATCTGTTTTTCCCCTGCCCCTTTATCCGGATCTTTCTAAATACTATTCAGTCCCAATGTGTCTGGGCCAATCACCTCCCCAGAAAGTGCTGAATTGTCACTTTAATCTGGTGCATTCTGATTAATTTGATTCCTTTCTTCATTTGTTCTTCAGATGTGGGCGGCGCTCTCGAGGCCAGCATTTATTGCCCATCCCTAATTGCCCCCGAGAAGGTGAGAGTGAGCCGCCTTCTTGAACCGCTGCAGTCCGTGTGGTGAAGGTGCTCCCACAGTGCTGTTAGGGAGAGTGTTCCAGGATTGTGACCCAGCGACTATGAAGGAACAGCCGATATATTTCCAAGTCAGGATGGTGAGTAACTTGGAAGGGAACTTGCAGGTGATGGTGTTTCCATGCGCTTGCTGCCTTTGTCCTTCTCGATGGTAGAGATCGCGGGTCTGGGATGTGCTGCCAAAGAAGCCTTGGTGAGTTGCTGCAGTGCATCTTGTAGATGGTACACACTGCAGCCACGTTGCACCGGTGGTGGAGGGAGTGAATGTTGAAGGTGGTGGATGCAGGGCCAATCAAGTGGGCTGCTTTGTCCTTAAAAAAGGAGGCAGACAAAAAGCAGGAACCAATTAGCCTAACATCTGTCATTAGGAAAATGCTGGAGTCTGTTATTGAGCAAACAGTAGCAGGACATTTGGAAAAGCATAATACAATCAAGCAGAGTCAGCATGGTTTTATGAAAGGGAACTCTCATTTCACAAATTTGCTGGAGTACTTTGAGGATGTAACGAGCAGGGTGGATAAGGGGGAACCAGTGGATGTGGTATATTAGGATTTCCAGAAGGCATTTGACAAGGTGCCACATAACAGGTTACTGCACAAGATAAAAGTTCACGTGGTTGGGGGTAATATATTAGCATGGATAGAGGATTGGCTAACTAACAGAAAACAGAGAGTCGGGATGAATGGATCATTTTCTGATTGGCAATCAGTGACTAGTGGGGTGCCGCAGGGTTCGGTGCTGGGGCCTCAACTATTTACAATCTATATTAATGACTTGGATGAGAGGATCAAGTGTAATGCAGCCATGCTTCTTGATGATACAAAGATGGGTGGGAAAGCAAATTGTGAGGAGGCCACAAACAATCTACAAAGGGATATAGACAGACTAAGTGAGTGGGCAAAAATTTGGCAGATGGAGTATAATGTGGAAAAATGTGAGGTTATCCACTTTGTCAGAAAAAATAGAAAAGCAAATTACAAATTAAATGGAGAAAAATTGCAAATTTCTGCTGTACAGAGGGAGCTGGGGGTCCTGGTGCATGAAACACAAAAAGTTAGTATGCAGGTACAGCAAGTGATCAGGAAGGCAAATTGAATGTTAGCCTTTATTGCAAGGCGGATAACGCTGAGAAGTCTTGCTACAGCTGTACAAGGTATTGGTGAGGCCACACCTGGAATACTGTGTGCAGTTTTGGTTTCCATATTTACGAAAGGATATACATCCTATGGAGGCAGTTCAGAGAAGGTTCACTAGGTTGATTCCGGGGATGAGGGGGTTGACATGAAGAAAGGTTGAATAGGTTGGGCCTCTACTCATTGGAGTTCAGAAGAATGAGAGGTGATCTTATTGAAACATACAGGATTATGAGGGAGCTTGACAAGGTGGATGCAGGGAGGATGTTTCCACTGATGGGGGAGACTTGAACTAGAGGGCATGATCTCAGAATAAGGGGCCGCCCATTTAAAACAGAGATGAGGAGAAATTTCTTCTCTCAGAGGGTTGTATTCTGTGAAATTTGCTGCCTCGGAGTGCTGTGAAAGCTGGGACATTGAATAAATTTAAGACAGAAATAGACAGTTTCTTGAGCGATAAGAGGATAAGGGGTTATGGGGAGCGGGCGGGGAGTCCATGATCAGATCAGCCATGATCTTATTGAATGGCGGAGCAGGCTCGAGGGACCGTATGGCCTACTCCTGCTCCTATTTCTTATGTTCTTATGAAACATATAATATAATGAGGTGGCTCAACAAGGATGGATGCAGAAAGGATATTTCCACTCATAGGGGAAACTAAAACTAGGGGACATAGTCTCAGAATAAGGGGCCGCCCATTTAAAACTGTGATGAGGAGGAATTTCTTCCCTCAGATTGTGGTAAATCTGTTGGATTCGCTGCCTCAGAGAGCTGTGGAAGCTGGGACATTGAATACATTTAAGACAAAGATAAGGGAATAAGGGGTTATGGGGAGCGGGCAGTGAAGTGGACCTGAGTCCATGATTGGATCAGCAATGATCGTATTGAATGGCGGAACAGGCTCGAGGGGCCATATGGCCTACTCCTGCTTCTATTTCTTATGTTCTTATGTCTGTTCTGTCTGTGGAAAAATATTTCAAACATCAGTGTGACTGGAAAGGCACCGAGACACACACACACACACACACACACACACACACACACACACATCCGAGTGAGAGTGTCCCAGTGTACTGACTGTGGAAAGAGCTTCAAGCAATTACTAAGCTTGAAAAAACATCGCACCATTCACAGCGGGGAGAAACTACATGTGTTCTGTGTATGGACGAAACTTCAACTGATCGTCCAAACTGGAGAGACACAAGGACACCCCCACCATGGAGAAACCGTGGGAATGTGAAGATTGTGGGAAGGGATAGAAACATAGAAACATAGAAACTAGGTGCAGGAGCAGGCCATTCAGCCCTTCTAGCCTGCACCGCCATTCAATGAGTTCATGGCTGAACATGAAACTTCAGTACCCCCTTCCTGCTTTCTCACCATACCCCTTGATCCCCCGAGTAGTAAGGACTTCATCTAACTCCCTTTTGAATATATTCAGTGAATTGGCCTCAACTACTTTCTGTGGTAGAGAATTCCACAGGTTCACCACTCTCTGGGTGAAGAAGTTTCTCCTCATCTCGGTCCCAAATGGCTTAGCCCTTATCCTTAGACTGTGACCCCTGGTTCTGGACTTCCCCAACATTGGGAACATTCTTCCTGCATCTAACCTGTCTAAACCCGTCAGAAGTTTAAATGTTTCTATGAGGTCCCCTCTCATTCTTCTGAACTCCAGTGAATACAAGCCCAGTTGATCCAGTCTTTCTTGATAGGTCAGTCCCACCATCCCGGGAATCAGTCTGGTGAATCTTCGCTGCACTCCCTCAATAGCAAGAATGTCCTTCCTCAAGTTAGGAGACCAAAACTGTACACAATACTCCAGGTGTGGCCTCACCAAGGCCCTGTACAACTGTAGCAACACCTCCCTGCCCCTGTACTCAAATCCCCTCGCTATGAAGGCCAACATGCCATTTGCTTTCTTAACCGCCTGCTGTACCTGCATGCCAACCTTCAATGACTGATGTACCATGACACCCAGGTCTCGTTGCACCTTCCCTTTTCTTAATCTGTCACCATTCAGATAATAGTCTGTCTCTCTGTTTTTACCACCAAAGTGGATAACCTCACATTTATTCACATTATACTTCATCTGCCATGCATTTGCCCACTCACCTAACCTATCCAAGTCATTCTGCAGCCTCATAGCATCCTCCTCGCAGCTCACACTGCCACCCAACTTAGTGTCATCTGCAAATTTGGAGATACTACATTTAATCCCCTCGTCTAAATCATTAATGTACAATGTAAACAGCTGGGGCCCCAGCACAGAACCTTGCGGTACCCCACTAGTCACTGCCTGCCATTCTGAAAAGTACCCATTTACTGCTACTCTTTGCTTCCTGTCTGACAACCAGTTCTCAATCCACGTCAGCACACTACCCCCAATCCCATGTGCTTTAACTTTGCACATTAATCTCTTGTGTGGGACCTTGTCGAAAGCCTTCTGAAAGTCCAAATATACCACATCAACTGGTTCTCCTTTGTCCACTTTACTGGAAACATCCTCAAAAAATTCCAGAAGATTTGTCAAGCATGATTTCCCTTTCACAATCATGTCACTATTTTCCAAATGCGCTGCTATGACATCCTTAATAATTGATTCCATCATTTTACCCACTACTGAGGTCAGGCTGACCGGTCTTTCATTCCCTGTTTTCTCTCTCCCTCCTTTTTTAAAAAGTGGGGTTACATTGGCTACCCTCCACTCGATAGGAACTGATCCAGAGTCAATGGAATGTTGGAAAATGACTGTCAATGCATCTGCTATTTCCAAGGCCACCTCCTTAAGTACTCTGGGATGCAGTCCATCAGGCCCTGGGGATTTATCGGCCTTCAATCCCATCAATTTCCCCAACACAATTTCCCGACTAATAAAGATTTCCCTCAGTTCCTCCTCCTTACTAGACCCTCTGACCCCTTTTATATCCGGAAGGTTGTTTGTGTCCTCTTTAGTGAATACTGAACCAAAGTACTTGTTCAATTGGTCTGCCATTTTTTTGTTCCCCGTTATGACTTCCCCTGATTCTGACTGCAGGGGACCTACGTTTGTCTTTACTAACCTTTTTCTCTTTGCATACCTATAGAAACTTTTGCAATCCGCCTTAATGTTCCCTGCAAGCTTCTTCTCGTACTCCATTTTCCCTGCCCTAATCAAACCCTTTGTCCTCCTCTGCTGAGTTCTAAATTTCTCCCAGTCCCCGGGTTCGCTGCTATTTCTGGCCAATTTGTATGCCACTTCCTTGGCTTTAATACTATCCCTGATTTCCCTAGATAGCCACGATTGAGCCACCATCCCTTTTTTATTTTTATGCCAGACAGGAATGTACAATTGTTGTAGTTCATCCATGCGGTCTCTAAATGTCTGCCATTGACCATCCACAGTCAACCCCTTAAGTATCATTAGCCAATCTCTCGTCGCCAATTCACGCCTCATACCTTCAAAGTTACCCTTCTTTAAGTTCTGGACCATGGTCTTTGAATTAACTGTATCATTCTCCACCCTAATGCAGAATTCCACCATATTATGGTCACTCTTCCCCAAGGGGCCTCGCACAATGAGATTGCTAATTAGTCCTCTCTCATTACACAACACCCAGTCTAAGATGGCCTCCCCCCTAGTTGGTTCCTCGACATATTGGTCTAGAAAACCATCCCTTATGCACTCCAGGAAATCCTCCTCCACCGAATTGCTTCCAGTTTGGCTAGCCCAATCTATGTGCATATTAAAGTCACCCATTATAACTGCTGCACCTTTATTGCATGCACCCCTAATTTCCTGTTTGATGCCCTCCCCAACATCACTACTACTGTTTGGAGGTCTGTACACAACTCCCACTAACGTTTTTTGCCCTTTGGTGTTCTGTAGCTCTACCCATATAGATTCCACATCATCCAAGCTAATGTCTTTCCTAACTGTTGCATTAATCTCCTCTTTAACCAGCAATGCTACCCCACCTCCTTTTCCTTTTATTCTATCCTTCCTGAATGTTGAATACCCCTGGATGTTGAGTTCCCAGCCCTGATCATCCTGGAGCCACGTCTCCGTAATCCCAATCACATCATATTTGTTAACATCTATTTGCACAGTTAATTCATCCACCTTATTGCGGATATTCCTTGCATTAAGACACAAAGCCTTCAGGCTTTTTTTTTTTAACACCCTTTGTCCTTTTAGAATTTTGCTGTACAGTGGCCCCTCTTGTTCTTTGCCCCGGGTTTCTCTGCCCCCCACCCCTCCTCACCTCCTTTCTGTCTTTTGCTTTTGCCTCCTTATTGTCTCCCTCTGTCTCCCTGCATTGGTTCCCATCCCCCTGCCATATTAGTTTAACTCCTCCCCAACAGCACTAGCAAACACTCCCCCTAGGACATTGGTTCCGGTCCTGCCCAGGTGCAGACCGTCCGGTGTGTACTGGTCCCACCTCCCCCAGAACCGGTTCCAATGCTCCAGGAATTTGAATCCCTCCCTGCTGCACCACTGCTCAAGCCACCTATTCATCTGCGCTATCCTGCGATTCCTACTCTGACTAGCACGTGGCACTGGTAGCAATCCCGGGATTACTACTTTTGAGGTCCTACTTTTTAATTTAGCTCCTAGCTCCTTCAATTCGTTTCGTAGGACCTCATCCCTTTTTTTACCTATGTCATTGGTACCAATGTGCACCATGACAACTGGCTGTTCTCCCTCCCATTTCAGAATGTCCTGTCTGATTCAGTTCCCTGTCTGATCTAGAAATTCATCGTCGCAGTCACACCAGGGAGAGGCCGTTCACCTGCTCTGTGTGTGGGCAGGGTTTCACTCAGTCATCCGATCTGCTGAAACTCCAGTGAGTTCACACTGGGGAATTGTGGGAAGGGATTCACTCAGTCATCTGAATTGCGAGTTCACAAGTAACTGCGGGGGTTGGGTTCTACTGTTATTACTGCTGTTAATCACATTCTGACTAACTGGTGTTCGTTCTGTCAGTTGGGAATTGTTTCTGTTGATAATAACCCGTAAACTGGGCTGGAGTGTAATATTTTGATATTTCATATAACAGTGTATGTATATGTCTGTGTGTGTGTGTCAACTAAACACATCATTCTTAATGTTTGCAAGTCAATTCCACAGAGATAAGTTATTATCTTCACCAGTTATTTTCCAGCATTTTGTTTCCTATTATTTACAATGTAATAGCAGAGTGTTTAATCCCTTATTGATGACCCATTGTCTTGTGTGCTCTTGTTTAAAAAGTGATGTCACACTGATCATTCTCTTACCAAGGTGACCATGTCTGTCTGCTGTATTCAGTGGGTGTTGTAGGAGGTAGGCACCTTTAGAATATACCAGAACACTAGGCATTAGGCACCTGCTAGATATATCTAACCGCATATAAGTTTAAAGTGGCCACACATAAAATGGCTGCCCAGGCATGATGGGAAATCAGGTAGTCAAGCTGTGAACTGTTGAATGTTCAATGACCGAGCAATAACCCTGTGAGGCCCACTATAGGAATGCCTTGGATGCAGGATAAGAATAATGAGGAGAGAACCCATCTCCCGTATTCAAGGCCATAAACCAATTAATTCCCCAGGAAGAAAGAGATAAGAGAACCCATCTCCTGTAAACAAGGTTATAAACCAATTATTTCTCCAAGAAGAAAGAACTAGTGAGAGAACCTATCTCCTATAGTAAAGTCATCAATCAGCCCAAGCTGACAATAATCGAACATATGGTTCCCGAGACACGAGGGGAATTCTATTGGGTTAAAAGAACCTATATGTAATCTATAATCGTTGTGATTGGCTTGTGTCCAGCCGTGATGGGCTGTGTAGCTGTAGTAAACTGTTTGTAACTGTTGTAAAACATATAAAGGTGCATGTAACCCTTTGTTCTGTGGGGAGAAACCTGGATACGGTCCTGAGTTTTCCTCCCCGCTGAGCGTAATAAAGGCCGCCAGGCATTGGAACCGACTGAGTGTTGAGTGATTCTTCTGAGAAAACACTAACGCTAACAGTGGGAAAGGGAATTAACTCTCACAAAGAAACATAGAAACATAAAAATAGATGCAGGAGTCGGCCATTCCGCCCTTCGAGCCTGCACCACCATTCAATAAGATCATGCCTGATCATTCACCTCAGTACCCCTTTCCTGCTTTCTCCCCATACCCCTTGATCTCTTTAGCTGTAAGGGCCATAGCTAACTCTCTCTTGAATATATCTAATGAACTGGCATCAACAACTCTCTGCGGTAGGGAATTCCACAGGTTAACAACTCTCTGAGTGAAGAAGTTTCTCCTCATCTCGGTCCCAAATGCTTACCCCTTATCCTTAGATTATGTCCCCTGGTTCTGGACTTCCCTAACATCGGGAACTTTCTTCCTGCATCTAACCTGTCCAGTCCCGTCAGAATTTTATATATTTCTATGAGATCCCCTCTCATCCTTCTAACTCCCGTGAATACAGGCCCAATCGATCCAGTCTCTCCCCATATGTCAGTCCTGACATCCCGGAAATCTGTCTGGTGAATCTTTCCTCCCCTCCCTCAATAGCAAAAACGTCCTTCCTCAGATTAGGAGACCAAAACTGAACACAATATTCCAGGTGAGGCCTCACTCAGGCCCTGCACAACTACAGTAAGACCACCCTGCTCCTGTACTCAAATCCCCTAGCTATGAAGGCCAACATACCATTTGCCTTCTTCACCACCTGCATGCCAACTTTCAATGACTGATGTACCATGACACCCAGGTCTCGTTGCACCTCCCCTTTTCCTAATCTGCCACCATTCAGATAATATTCTGCCCTCGTGTTTTTGCCACCAAAGTGGATAACCTCACATTTATCCACATTATACTGCATCTGCCACTCATTTGCCCACACACCGAACCTGTACAAGTCAACCTGCAGCCTTTTAGCGTCCTCCTCACAGCTCACAATGCTACCCAGCTTAGTGTCATCTGCAAACTTGGAGATATTACACTCAATTCCCTCATCCAAATCATTAATGTATATTGTAAATAGCTGGGGACCCAGCACTGAGCCCTGCGGCACCCCACTAGTCACTGCATGCCATTCTGAAAAGAACCGGTTTCTGCTGACTTTCTACTTCCTGTCTGCCAACCAGTTCTCTATCCACGTCAGTACATTACCCCCAATACCATGTGCCTTAATTTTGCATACCAATCTCTTGTGTGGGACCTGGTCAAAAGCCTTTTGAAATCCAAATACACCACATCCATTGGTTCTCCCTTGTTCACTCTACTAGTTACATCCTCAAAAAATTCTAGAAGATTTGTCAAGCAGGATTTCCCTTTCATAAATCCATGCTGACTTGCACCAATCCCGTCACTGCTTTCCAAATGTGCTGCTATTTCGCCTTTAATAATTGATTGCAACATTTTCCCCACTACTGATGTCAGGCTAACCAGTCTATAATTACCCGTTTTTTCACTCCCCTCCTTTTTAAAAAGTGGTGTTACATTAGCTATCCTCCAGTCCATAGGAACCGATCCAGAGTCGATAGACAGTTGGAAAATGATCACCAATGCAACCACTATTTCTAGGGCTACTTCTTTAAGTACTCTGGGATGCAGAATATCAGGCCCCGGGGATTTATCGGCCTTCAATCCCATCAATGTCCCTAACACAATTTCCCGCCTAATAAGGATTTCCTTCAGTTCCTCCTTCTCACTCGACCCTCGGTCCCCTAGTGTTTCCGGAAGGTTATTTGTGTCTTCCTTCCATGAAGACAGAACCAAGGTATTTGTCTAACTGGTTTGCCATTTCTTTGTTCCCCATTTTAAATTCACCTGAATCTGACTGCAAGAGACCTACGTTTGTTTTCACTAATCTTTTTCTCTTCACATATATATATATATAGAAGCTTTTTCAGTCAGTTTTTATGTTCCCAGCAAGCTTCCTCTCATACTTTATGTTCCCCCTCCTAACTAAACCCTTTGTCCTCCTCTGCTGTTTTACAAAATTCTCCCAGTCCTCAGGTTTGCTGCTTTTTCTGGCCAATTTATATGCCTCTTCCTTGGATTTAACACTATCCTTAATTTCCCTTGTTAGCCACGGTTAAGCCACCTACCCGTTTTATTTTTATTCCAGACAGGGATGTACAATTGTTGAAGTTCATCCATGTGATCTTTACATGTTTGCCATTGCCTGTCCACCATCAACCCTTAAGTATCATTTGCCAGTCTATTCTAGCCAATTCACATCTCATACCATTGAAGTTAATTTTCCTTAATTTCACGACCCAAGTCTCTGAATTAACTGTGTCACTCTCCATCTCAGGAACCACATACATTGTGACATTAAATCCAGGGTCCACTTACATTGTGACACCAAATCCAGGGACCACTGACACTGAGGCATCAAATTCAGGGCCCACTTACACTGGCCCCTTGATCCCGCTTCACCATTCAATAAGATCATAGAAACATAGAAAATAGGTGCAGGAGCAGGCCATTCAGCCCTTCTAGCCTGCACCGCCATTCAATGAGTTCATGGCTGAACATGAAACTTCAGTACCCACTTCCTGCTTTCACGCCATACCCCTTGATCCCCCGAGTAGTAAGGACTTCATCTAACTCCCTTTTGAATATATTTAGTGAATTGGCCTCAACTACTTCCTGTGGTAGAGAATTCCACAGGTTCACCACTCTCTGGGTGAAGAGGTTTCTCCTTATCTCGGTCCTAAATGGCTTACCCCTTATCCTTAGACTGTGACCCCTGGTTCTGGACTTCCCCAACATTTGGAACATTCTTCCTGCATCCAACCTGTCCAAACCCGTCAGAATTTTAAACGTTTCTATGAGGTCCCCTCTCACTCTTCTGAACTCCAGTGAATACAAGCCCAGTTGATCCAGTCTTTCTTGATAGGTCAGTCCCACCATCCCGGGAATCAGTCTGGTGAATCTTCGCTGCACTCCCTCAATAGCAAGAATGTCCTTCCTCAAGTTAGGAGACCAAAACTGTACACAATACTCCAGGTGTGGCCTCACCAAGGCCCTGTACAACTGTAGCAACACCTCCCTGCCCCTGTACTCAAATCCCCTCGCTATGAAGGCCAACATGCCATTTGCTTTCTTAACCGCCTGCTGTACTGCATGCCAACCTTCAATGACTGATGTACCATGACACCCAGGTCTCGTTGCACCTTCCCTTTTCCTAATCTGTCACCATTCAGATAATAGTCTGTCTCTCTGTTTTTACCACCAAAGTGGATAACCTCACATTTATCCACATTATACTTCATCTGCCACGCATTTGCCCACTCACCTAACCTATCCAAGTCACTCTGTAGCCTCATAGCATCCTCCTCGCAGCTCACACTGCCACCCAACTTAGTGTCATCCGCAAATTTGGAGATACTACATTTAATCCCCTCGTCTAAATCATTAATGTACAATGTAAACAGCTGGGGCCCCAGCACAGAACCCTGCGGTACCCCACTAGTCACTGCCTGCCATTCCGAAAAGTACCCATTTACTCCTACTCTTTGCTTCCTGTCTGACAACCAGTTCTCAATCCACGTCAGCACACTACCCCCAATCCCATGTGCTTTAACTTTGCACATTAATCTCCTGTGTGGGACCTTGTCGAAAGCCTTCTGAAAGTCCAAATATACCACATCAACTGGTACTCCTTTGTCCACTTTATTGGAAACATCCTCAAAAAATTCCAGAAGATTTGTCAAGCATGATCTCCCTTTCACAAATCCATGCTGACTTGGACCTATCATGTCACCATTTTCCAAATGCGCTGCTATGACATCCTTAATAATTGATTTCATCATTTTACCCACTACTGAGGTCAGGCTGACCGGTCTATAATTCCCTGCTTTCTCTCTCCCTCCTTTTTTAAAAAGTGGGGTTACATTGGCTACCCTCCACTCGATAGGAACTGATCCAGAGTCAATAGAATGTTGGAAAATGACTGTCAATGCATCCGCTATTTCCAAGGCCACCTCCTTAAGTACTCTGGGATGCAGTCCATCAGGCCCTGGGGATTTATCGGCCTTCAATCCCATCAATTTCCCCAACACAATTTCCCGACTAATAAAGATTTCCCTCAGTTCCTCCTCCTTAATAGACTCTCTGACCACTTTTATATCCGGACGGTTGTTTGTGTCCTCCTTAGTGAATACTGAACCAAAGTACTTGTTCAATTGGTCTGCCATTTCTTTGTTCCCCGTTATGACTTCCCCTGATTCTGACTGCAGGGGACCTACGTTTGTCTTTACTAACCTTTTTCTCTTTACATACCTACAGAAACTTTTGCAATCCGCCTTAATGTTCCCTGCAAGCTTCTTCTCGTACTCCATTTTCCCTGCCCTAATCAAACCCTTTGTCCTCCTCTGCTGAGTTCTAAATTTCTCCCAGTCCCCAGGTTCGCTGCTATTTCTGGCCAATTTGTATGCCATTTCCTTGGCTTTAATACTATCCCTGATTTCCCTAGATAGCCACGGTTGAGCCACCTTCCCTTTTTTATTTTTACGCCAGACAGGAATGTACAATTGTTATAATTCATCCATGCGGTCTCTAAATGTCTGCCATTGCCCATCCACAGTCAACCCCTTAAGTATCATTAGCCAATCTATCTTAGCCAATTCATGCCTCATACCTTCAAAGTTACCCTTCTTTAAGTTCTGGACCATGGTCTCTGAATTAACTGTTTCATTCTCCATCCTAATGCAGAATTCCACCATATTATGGTCACTCTTCCCCAAGGGGCCTCGCACAATGAGATTGCTAATTAATCCTCTCTCATTACACAACACCCAGTCTAAGATGGCCTCCCCCCTAGTTGGTTCCTCGACATATTGGTCTAGAAAACCATCCCTTTTGCATTCCAGGAAATCCTCCTCCACCGTATTGCTTCCAGTTTGGCTAGTCCAATCTATGTGCATATTAAAGTCACCCATTATAACTGCTGCACCTTTATTGCATGCACTCCTAATTTCCTGTTTGATGCCCTCCCCAACATCACCACCACTGCCTGGAGGTCTGTACACAACTCCCACCAACGATCCCTGCCCCTTAGTGTTCCGCAGCTCTACCCATCATGGCTGATCTTATCTCGGCTGATCTGATCGTGGCCTCAATTTCACTTCCCTGCTCTCTCCCCATAACTCTTGACTCCCCTATCTTTCAAAAATCAGTCTATCTCCAACTTAAATATATTCAATGACCAGCCTCCGCTGCTCTCTTGGGTAAAGAATTTCAAAGATTTACGACCCTCCAAGAGAAGAAATCCCTCCTCATTTTCGTGTTAAATGGGCGACCCCTTATTCTTAGACTATACAACCTAGTTCTAGATTTCCCCACAAGATGAAACAGAGATCGGCGGAGGAGCTAATGACCCGATAAAGGAAGTATTTAAACAATTATTTTGATGCAAGAAATACTGCAAGGTATGTTAGAAACAAACAATTATAATCAACTAACCCATCAAAATTAGCAAAGACAATTACAAAGATAAGAACATTTCATAGGCAATCACATGCAGTATGTGTGACGTTCTATTAACTGCTTTCAAAAATCATTAAATAATACAGAAAATAACAGATTTCTAGTCTTAAGCAAGATCGTGCTTTCAAGGTTTGGTTGAAAAGAACGTCAAATGAGTGTAAAGTGAGATACGCCGGTTCAGTCCATGACACCCACAAACGAAACAAGCTTGGGATTTGATGTGGGAAAAGATGAACTGGGTGAGAAGTGAAATAATCTAGAAGTAAGAAAAGTCCCAAAATGGAAGGGAAGGGAACATTAATTAGTCTCCTCTTATTATGGAGAAATCAAATATTCCACACACGGTGTTTGAAACAAGCTGATTTATTTAATATTTATACAGAACATCAATCTCCAGCGCAGGTACAGGGGTTATGAAGAGCAGCAGGAACAAAGTCTAACTACCAGAATGAACATAGTTCAGTGCCCAATGCAATCCCAGTAAATCCTCTTCCATTCACTGACGTGGCCTTTCGCATTTACCCAGCATTCCCCGCGGGGGATAATGTGCTGAGCCCAGATTACAGGGACCCAATGCGCAGGCGTAGGACCAGGTTGCGTTTGGAGCATGCGCGGTGCGTGTAATGGTGGAGTTGTCACAATCAAAATGTGCTGCACAAAAGGACGTATTTTCAGCTGCACGGAGAGGAGTAATGGACCAGCGGGGAGCCGGGGAGGCTTCATAAACAACTGGTGCCCGCTGGAAGCCTGGAATAATAACCGGAATATCAGCGACTGCAGCCTCGAGGCTTTCTCCGGTCACGGGCCCAGGGTAACAGCGGCCATCTTTGTACAGGAAGGCAAGTTCAGCGCTCCACCATCTTGAATCAGTGAGCAGCAAAGCGCATGCGCGGCCATCTTGGTGCAGGAGCAGCGTCAGTGTCTGTTTCCAACCGGTCCTCCTGCATAAAGCAACAACTTAATTATTTTATTCTCACTCAACACCTCGGACTTCTCACCATCTCTCCTAAAGGCGCTGCTCCGTGCTAAGCTTACGGTTTACGTCCCAGACAATTGTAACAGGAAAGTCCCAGAGCTGTTCACTCCCAGAGTTAGAATCACCACATACGGTCCCAGCGTTATGATAGAAACATAGAAAATAGGTGCAGGAGCAGGCCATTCAGCCCTTCTAGCCTGCACCGCTATTCAATGAGTTCATGGCTGAACATGAAACTTCAGTACCCCCTTCCTGCTTTCACACCATACCCCTTGATCCCCCGAGTAGTAAGGACTTCATCTAACTCCCTTTTGAATATATTTAGTGAATTGGCCTCAACTACTTCCTGTGGTAGAGAATTCCACAGGTTCACCACTCTCTGGGTGAAGAAGTTTCTTCTTATCTCGGTCCTAAATGGCTTACCCCTTATCCTTAGACTGTGACCCCTGGTTCTGGACTTCCCCAACATTTGGAACATTCATCCTGCATCCAACCTGTCCAAACCCGTCAGAATTTTAAACGTTTCTATGAGGTCCCCTCTCACTCTTCTGAACTCCAGTGAATACAAGCCCAGTTGATCCAGTCTTTCTTGATAGGTCAGTCCCACCATCCCGGGAATCAGTCTGGTGAATCTTCGCTGCACTCCGTCAATAGCAAGAATGTCTTTCCTCAAGTTAGGAGACCAAAACTGTACACAATACTCCAGGTGTGGCCTCACCAAGGCCCTGTACAACTGTAGCAACACCTCCCTGTCCCTGTACTCAAATCCCCTCGCTATGAAGGCCAACATGCCATTTGCTTTCTTAACCGCCTGCTGTACCTGCATGCCAACCTTCAATGACTGATGTACCATGACACCCAGGTCTCGTTGCACCTTCCCTTTTCCTAATCTGTCACCATTCAGATAATAGTCTGTCTCTCTGTTTTTACCACCAAAGTGGATAACCTCACATTTATCCACATTATACTTCATCTGCCACGCATTTGCCCACTCACCTAACCTATCCAAGTCACTCTGCAGCCTCATAGCATCCTCCTCGCAGCTCACACTGCCACCCAACTTAGTGTCATCCACAAATTTGGAGATACTACATTTAATCCCCTCGTCTAAATCATTAATGTGCAATGTAAACAGCTGGGGCCCCAGCACAGAACCCTGCGGTACCCCACTAGTCACTGCCTGCCATTCCGAAAAGTACCCATTTACTCCTACTCTTTGCTTCCTGTCTGACAACCAGTTCTCAATCCACGTCAGCACACTACCCCCAATCCCATGTGCTTTAACTTTGCACATTAATCTCCTGTGTGGGATCTTGTCGAAAGCCTTCTGAAAGTCCAAATATACCACATCAACTGGTACTCCTTTGTCCACTTTATTGGAAACATCCTCAAAAAATTCCAGAAGATTTGTCAAGCATGATCTCCCTTTCACAAATCCATGCTGACTTGGACCTATCATGTCACCATTTTCCAAATGCGCTGCTATGACATCCTTAATAATTGATTCCATCATTTTACCCACTACTGAGGTCAGGCTGACCGGTCTATAATTCCCTGCTTTCTCTCTCCCTCCTTTTTTAAAAAGTGGGGTTACATTGGCTACCCTCCACTCGATAGGAACTGATCCAGAGTCAATGGAATGTTGGAAAATGACTGTCAATGCATCCGCTATTTCCAAAGCCACCTCCTTAAGTACTCTGGGATGCAGTCCATCAGGCCCTGGGGATTTAGCGGCCTTCAATCCCATCAATTTCCCCAACACAATTTCCCGACTAATAAAGATTTCCCTCAGTTCCTCCTCCTTACTAGACCCTCTGACCCCTTTTATATCCGGAAGGTTGTTTGTGTCCTCCTTAGTGAATACTGAACCAAAGTACTTGTTCAATTGGTCTGCCATTTCTTTGTTCCCCGTTATGACTTCCCCTGATTCTGACTGCAGGGGACCTACGTTTGTCTTTACTAACCTTTTTCTCTTTACATACCTATAGAAACTTTTGCAATCCGCCTTAATGTTCCCTGCAAGCTTCTTCTCGTACTCCATTTTCCCTGCCCTAATCAAACCCTTTGTCCTCCTCTGCTGAGTTCTAAATTTCTCCCAGTCCCCAGGTTCGCTGCTATTTCTGGCCAATTTGTATGCCATTTTCTTGGCTTTAATACTATCCCTGATTTCCCTTGATAGCCACGGTTGAGCCACCTTCCCTTTTTTATTTTTACGCCAGACAGGAATGTACAATTGTTGTAATTCATCCATGCGGTCTCTAAATGTCTGCCATTGCCCATCCACAGTCAGCCCCTTAAGTATCATTAGCCAATCTATCTTAGCCAATTCATGCCTCATACCTTCAAAGTTACCCTTCTTTAAGTTCTGGACCATGGTCTCTGAATTAACTGTTTCATTCTCCATCCTAATGCAGAATTCCACCATATTATGGTCACTCTTCCCCAAGGGGCCTCGCACAATGAGATTGCTAATTAATCCTCTCTCATTACACAACACCCAGTCTAAGATGGCCTCCCCCCTAGTTGGTTCCTCGACATATTGGTCTAGAAAACCATCCCTTATGCACTCCAGGAAATTATCCCCTAAGAAATAGGAGCAGGAGAAGGCCATTTGGCCCCTGGAGCCTGTTCCGCCATTCAATAACATCATGCCTGATCTGATCATGGATTCAGCTCCACATAACCCTTTACTCCCTTATCGCTCAAAAATCTGTCTACACCTTAAATATATTCAATGACCCAGCCTCCACAGCTCTCTTGGGCAGAGAATTCCATAGATTTGCAACCCTCTGAGCGAAGAAATTTCTCCTCATCTCAGTTTTAAATGGGTGGCCCCTTATTCTGAGACTGTGCCCCCTAGTTTTAGTTTACCCTATGAATGGAAATATCCTCTCTGCATCCACCTTTTCGAGCCCCCTTGTTATCATATGTTTCAACAAAATTACCTCTGATTCTTCTGAACTCCAATGTGTATAGGCTCAACCTACTCAACCTATCTTCATAAGACAACCCCCTCATCTTCGGAATCAAACTCTGAACAGCCTCCAATGCAAGTGTATCCCTGCTGAAATAAGGAGATCAAAACTGTACGCAGTACTCCAGATGTGGCCTCACCAATATCCTGTACAGATGTAGCAGGAATTTTCTGTGTTTATACTCTATCCCCCTTGCAATAAAGGCCACCATTCCATTTGCCTTCCTGCTTACTTGCTGTACCTGCATACTAACTTTGTGTTTTATGCACAAAGACCCCCAGGTCTCTCTGTACTGTAGCACTTTGCAATTTTCCTCCATTTAAATTAAAATTAGTTTTTCTATTATTTCTGCCAAAGTGCATAACCTCACATTTTCCCACATTATACTATATTTGGCAAATTTTTGCCCACTCATTTAGCCTGTCTATATCCCTTTGAAGATATTTTGTGTCCTCACAATTTGCTTTCCCACCCATCTTTGTATCATCAGCAAACTTGGCTACATTAAACTCTGTCCTTTCATCCAAGTCATTAATATAGATTGTAAATAGTTGAAGACCCAGCACCGATCCCTGTGGCACCCCACTAGTCACTGTTTGCCAACCGGAAAATGACCCACTTATCCCGACTCTCTATTTTCTGTTATTTAACCATGTTAATATACTGCCCCCAACCCCGTGAACTTTTATCTTGTGCAGTAACCTCTTATGTGGCACCTTATCAAATGCCTTCTGGAAATCCAAATACATCTCATCCACTGGTTCCCCCTTTCCACCCTGCTCATTACATCCTCAAAGAACTCCAGCAAATTTGTCAAACGTGATTCCCCTTTTATAAAGCCATGCTGACTCTGCTTGATTGAATCATGCTTTGCTAAATGTCCCACTACTGTTTCCTTAATAATGGCCATCCTAGACTGGGTGATGTGGAATGAGAAAGGACTAATTAGCAATCTTGTTGTACCAGGCCCCTTGGGAAAGAGTGACCATAATAAGGTAGAATTCTTTATTAAGATGGAGAGTGACACAGTTAATTCAGAGACTCGGATCCTGAACTTAAGGAAAGGTAACTTCAATGCTATGAGACGTGAATTGGCTAGAATAGACTGGCGAATGATACTTAAAGGGTTGACGGTGGATAGGCAATGGCAAACATTTAAAAATCACATGGATGAAGCTCAATAATTGCACATCCCTGTCTGGAGTAAAAATAAAACGGGGTAGGTGGCTTAATTGTGGCTAACAAGGGAAATTAAGGATAGTGTTAAATTCAAGGAAGAGGCATATAAATTGGCCAGAAAAAGCAGCAAACCTGAGGACTGAGAGAATTTTATAAAGAGGACGACAAAGGGTTTAATTCGGAAGGGGAAAATAGAGTATGAGAGGAAGCTTGCTGGGAACATAAAAAGACTGCAAAAGCTTTTAGAGATATGTGAAGAGAAAAAGATTAGTGAAGACAAACGTAGGTTCCTTGCAGTCAGATTCAGGAGAATTTATAATGGGGGACAAAGAAATGGCGGACCAGTTGAACAAATACTTTGGTTCTGTCTTCACGAAGGAAGACACAAATAACCTTCCGGAAATGCTAGGGGACCGAGGGTCCAGTGAGAACGAGGAACTGAAGGAAATCCTTATTAGGCAGAAAATTATGTAAGTGAAATTGATGTGATTGAAGGCCGATAAATCCCGGAGCCTGATAGTCTGCATCCCAGAGTACTTAAGGAAGTGGCCCTAGAAATAGTGGATGCATTGGTGATCATTTTCCAACAGTCTATCGACTCTGTATCAGTTCCTATGGACTGGATGGTAGCTAATGTAACACCACTTTTTAAGAAAGGAGGGAGAGAGAAAACAGGTAATTTTAGACCGGTTAGCCTGACATCAGTAGTGGGGAAAATGTTGGAATCAATTATTAAAGATGAAATAGCAGCGCATTTGGAAAGCAGTGACGGGATCGGTTCAAGTCAGCATGGATTTATGAAAGGGAAATCATGCTTGACAAATATTCCAGAATTTTTTGAGGATCTAACGAGTAGAGTTGACAAGGGAGAACCAGTGGATGTGGTGTATTTGGACTTTCAAAAGGCTTTTGACAAGGTCCCACACAAGAGATTGGTGTGCAAAATTAAGGCACATGGTATTGGGGGTAATGTACTGATGTGGATGGAGAACTAGTTGGCAGACAGGAAACATAGAGTCGGGATAAACGGGCTCTTTTTAGAATGGCAGGCAGTGACTAGTGGGGTGCCACAGGGCTCAGTGCTGCGACCCCAGCTATTTACAATATACATTAATGATTTGGATGCAGGAATTGCGTGTAATATCTCCAAGTTTGCAGACGACACTGAGCTGGGTGGTGCTGTAAGGAGGTTGCTAAGAGGCTGCAGGGTGACCTGGACAGGTTAGGCGAGTGGGCAAAGGCATGGCAGATGCAGTATAATGTGGATACATATGAGGTTATCCACTTTGTTGGCAAAAAAATGATGGCAGAATATTATCTGAATGGTGGCAGATTAGGAAAAGGGGAGGTGCAACGAGACCTGGTGTCATGGTACATCAGTCATTGAAAGTTGGCATGCAGGTACAGCAGGCGGTGAAGAAGGCAAATGATATGCTGGCCTTCATAGCTAGGGGATTTGAGTATAGGAGCAGGGAGGTCTTACTGCAGTTGTACAGGGCCTGAGTGAGGCCTCACCTGGAATATTGTGTTCAGTTTTGGTCTCCTAATCTGAGGATTCTTGCTATTGAGGGAGTGCAGTGAAGCTTCACCAGGCTAATTCCTGGGATGGCAGGACTGACATATGTAGAGAGACTGGATCGACTGGGTCTGTATTCACTGGAGTTTAGAAGGATGAGAGGGGATCTTATAGAAACATATAAAATTCTGATGGGACTGGACAGGTTAGATGCAGGAAAAATGTTCCCGTTATTGGGGAAGTCCAGAACCAGGGGACATAGTCGAAGGATAAGGGGTAAGCCATTTCGGACTGAGATGAGGAGAAACTTCTTCACTCAGAGTTGTTAGTCTGTAGAATTCTCTACCGCAGAGAGTTGTTGATGCCAGTTCGTTGGATATGTCCAAGAGGGAATTAGATATGGCCCTTATGGCTAAAGGGATCAAGGGGTATGTAGTGAAAGCAGGAAAGGGGTACTGAGGTGAATGATCAGCCATGATTTTATTGAATGGTGGTACAGGCTTGAAGGACCGAATGGCCTACTCCTGCACCTATTTTCTATGTTCTATATTTCTATGTTTGTCAAGCCCCCTCATAATCTTATACATTTCGATAAGATCACCTCTCATTCTTCTGAATTCCAATGAGTAGAGGCTCAACCTACTCAACCTATCCTCATAAGTCAACCCCAACATTTCTAAAATCATTCAGTGAACCTTCTCTGAGCTGCCTCCAAAGCAAGTATATCCTTTCATAAATATGGAAACTAAAACTGCATGCAGTATTCCAGGTGTAGCCTCACGAATACTCTGTATAGCTGTAGCAAGACTTCCCTCCTTTAATACTCCATCCCCTTTGCAATAAAGGCTAAGATTCCATTGGCCTTCCTGATCAATTGCTGTACCTGCATACTATGCTTTTGTGTTTCATGCACTAGTACCCCCAGGTCCCGCTGTAATGCAGCACTTTGCAATCTTTCTCCATTTAAATAATGACTTGCTCTTCGATTTTTTTTCTGCCAAAGAGCATGACCTCACTCTTTCCAACAATATATCCATCTACCAAAATTTTGCCCACTCACTTCGCCTATTGCAGAGTTTTTGTGTACTCCTCACACATTGCTTTTCCTCCCATCTTTGTATCGTCACCAAACTTGGCTACGTTACACTCAGTCCCTTCTTGCAAATCGTTAATATGGGTTGTATATAGTTGGGGTCCGAACACTGATACCTGCAGCACCCCACTCATTACTGATTGCCAACCAGAGAATGAACCATTTATCCCGACTCTCTATTTTCTGTTAGTGAGCCAAACCTCTATCTATGCTAATATATTACCCCCAACCCAGTGAGCTTTTATCTTATGCAGTAACCTTTTATGTGGCACCTTGTCAAATGCCTTCTGGAAGTCCAAATACACCACATCTACTGGTTCCCCTTTATCCACCCTGTTTGTTACATCCTCGAAGAATTCCAGCATATTTGTCAAACATGCTGAATTTTGCTTTTCCAAATGTCCTGCTGCTGCTTCTTTAATAATGGACAATAACATTTTCCCAACTACAGATGTTAGGCTAACTGGTCTTTCGTTTCCTGCTTTTTTGTCTGCCTCCTTTTTAAATAGGGGCGTTACATTTGCAGTTGGTTCCTTGACATATTGGTCTGGAAAATCATCCCTAATACACTCCAGGAAATCCTCCTCCACCGCATTGCTACCAGTTTGGTTAGCCCAATCAATATGTAGATTAAAGTCACCCATGATAACTGCTGTACCTTTATTGCACGCATCCCTAATTTCTTGTTTTGATGCTGTCCCCAACCTCACTACTACTGTTTGGTGATCGGTACATGACTCCCACTAGCGTTTTCTGCCCTTTGGTAATCCGTAGCTCCATACATACAGATTCCATATCATCCAAGTTAATGTCCTTCCTTACTATTGCATTAATTTCCTCCTTAACCAGCAATGCCACCCACCTCCTTTTCCTTTCTGTTTATCCTTCCTGAATGTTGAATACCCCTGGATGTTGAGTTGCCAGCCTTGGTCACCCTGGAGCCACGTCTCTGTAATGTCAGTGACATCATATCTGTTAACAGCTATCTGCGCAGTTAATTCGTCCACCTGATGACGAATAGTCCTCGCATTGAGGCACAGAACCTTCAGGCTTGTCTTTTTAACACATTTTGTCCCTTTTAGAATTTTGCTGTAATGTGGCCCTTTTTGCTTGTTGCCTTGGGTTTCTCTGCCCTCCACTTTTACTTTTCTTCCTTCTATCCTTTGCTTCTGCCACCATTCTACTTCCCTCTGTATCCCTGCATAGATTCCCATCCCCCTGCCATATTAGTTTAACTCCTCCCCAACAGCACTCGCAAACACTCCCCCTAGGACATTGGTTCCGATCCTGCCCAGGTGCAGACCATCCGGTTTGTACTGGTCCCACCTCCCCCAGAACTGGTTCCAATGTCCCAGGAATTTAAATCCCTTCCTTCTGCACCACTCCTCAAGCCACATATTCATCTGAGCTATCCTGCGATTCCTACTCTGACTAGCATGTGGCTCTGGTAGCAATCCTGAGATGACTACCCTTGAGGTACTACTTTTTAATTTACCTCCTGGCTCCCTAAATTCGTCTTGTAGGACCTCATCCCATTTTTTACCTATATCGTTGGTACCGACATGCACCACGACAACTGGCTGTTCACCTTCCCTCTTCAAAATGTTCTGCACCCGCTCCGAGACAACCTTGACCCTTGCACCAGGGAGGCAACATACCAACCTGGAGTCTCGATTGCAGCCTTACAATAGAATCCCCTACCACTATAGCTTTCCCATTCTTTTTCTGCCCTCCTCTGCAGCAGAGCCACCCACGGTGCCATGAACTTGGCTGCTGCTGCTCTCCCCTGATGAGTCATCCCCCTCAACAGTACCCAAAACGGTGTATCTGTTTTGCAGGGGGATGACCGCAGGGGACCCTTGCACTACCTTCCATCCACTGCTCTTCCTGTTGGTCACCCATCCCCTATCTAGCTGTGTACCTTCTACCTGCGGAGTGGACAACTCACTAATCGTGCTATTCACATCATCCTCAGCATCGTGGATGCTCCAGAGCAAACCCCCCCCGCAGCTCCAGTGCCGCAATGTGGTCTGTCAGGTGCTGCAGGCGGATACACTTACTGCACAAGTAGTCATCAGGGACACTGGGAGCGTTACTGACTTCCCACATAGCGCAGAAGGAGCACGACATGTGTCCGAGCTCTCCTGCCATGGCAAGGTGGATGCAAAGAGGATGTTTCCACTGATGGGGGGAGACTAGAACTAGAGGGCATGATCATAGAATAAGTGGGGAGGTCAGGGGGAGTTGGGGACTGTGTGTAAGAGGCAGAGTGGAGCAGGAACTAGTTCCGGAACATGGAGAGAGTGGGGGAAGGGAGAGACCATTCTCGGGCTGTGTGTGGACAGTGTAAGGTAACAGAGAAAGTAAATCACCTCACTGTTTCAAATCATTGCTGCTTTCTTTCCACAAATCAGCAGTGAATGTCCCTGATTCAGTTCCAATCTCACCGTGTCTGTTGTTCTTGGACAGAGAGCAGTTGAAACACAGCCTGGCAGTGAGGATGTGGGGAGTTTCACAAAGTGCATCTATTGCAGGCACCAGGAGAGGAGTGTGGGAGAAGATATTTTAAAGACGGGTTATATTATTTCGGTGAGCTGAGTTCTCCAGAACCGTGTCGCTGGTGATCGAGAGATACATTGTCACTCCCTCAGTTACATCATATTCTCCCCCACATCCATATCTTATAACTAATAATGTTCTCGTATTATTATTCTCAGAGCAAAATTCTTTAACCAGCCAGAACAAATATGATTTTTCCTCCACCGGAACACAAGGAACAGTGCAGACAGCTCCTTCTCACACACAGTAAGTAGATTATCACTCACAGAACGCAGAGACACAGAACTGGCCTCAATCCTATTATCACAGGCAGCAGGAGCTGTCAGTCCCACAGTGATCCGAAGTGGCAGAGTTACATTGTGAATCTTATAGCCACATGGAGCAATAGAATCAGATGCTGTTTCACCATTGAAACAGATCACACTGACAGGTACATTAAACACCCACGCTCACTTGCCAGAAACTAGCAGGTAGAGAATAAAACACACAATCATCTATCAGAAAAAATGTCAAACAGATAGTATAAACCACACGCGCATATCAGAAGCTGATGGGTACAGAGCAAAAGCCATATTCAGGTTTCAGAATCTGATGGATTCAGTATTTAACCCTCCGAACATACCAGAAGATGACAGGTGCAGAATAAAACCCCATTCCCGTACCATAGACTGACACAGTATACAACACACACCCACATATATGAAAGTGACAGTAACAGAATAAAATCCGCACTTGCATATCAGAGAGTGACAGGTAAAGTGTAAATCCCATATCGGAAAATTGAAAGGCAGTAAGTAAAATTGTTACTTGCATCGCAGAAACTGATAGGGGCAGAGTAAAACCCACACGCACACATCAGAAAAATAACAGGTAGAAGGCAAAATCTTCATTTACACATAGAGAAATACAGGTAAAAAGTAAAATTGATTCTCACGTTCACATAGCAGAGACTGACAGATACAGTGAATTCCACACCCACATAGCAAGAACTGACAGGTACTGTCTAAAACATACAATTACATAGCAGGAACAAATAGGTACAGATTAAACCCAGACTTACATAGCAGAAACTGAGAGGCACAGATTATACCCACACTCACATATCAGACACTGATAGGTACAGGTTATACCCCACAATCACATACCAGAAACTGACAGGTACAGATTATAGCCCACAATCGCATACCAGAGACTGACAAGTACAGATTATACAACACTCACATACCATAGACTGACAGATACAGATTATACCCCACACTCACATACCAGAGACGAACAGGTACAGATTATACCCCACACTCACATACCAGAGACTGACAGGTACAGATTAAACTCCACACTCACATACCAGAGACTGACAGGTACAGATCAAACCCCACACTCACCTACCAGAGACTGACAGATACAGTTTAAAGCCACACTCACATACCAGAGACGAACAGGTACAGATTATACCCAACACTCACATACCATAGACTGACAGGTACAGATTATACACCACATTCACATACCAGAAACTGACAGGTACAGATGATACCCCACACTCGCATACCAGAGACTGACAGGTACAGATTTGACCCCACACTAACATACCAGAAACTGACAGGTGCAGATTATACCCACACTCGCATACCAGACACTGACAGATACAGATTATACCACACATTCACATACCAGAGACTGACAGTACAGATTATACCACACATTCACATACCAGAGACTGACAGGTACAGATTATACCCACACTCACATACCAGACACTGACAGGTACAGATTATACCCCACACTAACATACCAGAAACTGACAGGCACAGATTATAACCCACATTCACATACCAGAGACTGACGGGTACAGTTTAAAGCCACGCTCACATACCAGAGACAAACAGGTACAGATTATACCCCACACTCACATACCAAAGACTGACAGGTACAGATCAAACCCCACACTCACATACCAGAAACTGACAGGTACAGATTATACCCCACATTCACATACCAGAGCCTGACAGGTACAGATTGGACCCCACACTAACATACCAGAAACTGACAGGTACAGATTATACCCCACACTCACCTACCAGAGACTGACAGATACAGATTATACCCCACACTCACATACCAGAGACGAACAGGTACAGATTATACCCCACACTCACATACCAGAGACTGACAGGTACAGATTAAACTCCACACTCACATACCAGAGACTGACAGGTACAGATCAAACCCCACACTCACCTACCAGAGACTGACAGATACAGTTTAAAGCCACACTCACATACCAGAGACGAACAGGTACAGATTATACCCCACACTCACATACCAGAGACTGACAGGTACAGATTAAACTCCACACTCTCATACCAGAGCCTGACAGGTACAGATTTGACCCCACACTAACATACCATAGACTGACAGGTGAATACGTGGCTTGAGCAGTGGTGCAGCAGGGAGGGATTAAAATTCCTGGGGCATTGGAACCGGTTCTGGGGGAGGTGGGAACCGGACAGTCTGCACCTGGACAGGACCGGAACCAATGTCCAAGGGGGAGTGTTTGCTAGTGCTATTGTGGATGAGTTAAACTAATATGGCAGGGGGATGGGAACCAGAGGGAAACAAAATGGAGACAAAAGCAAAAGATAGAAAGGAGAAGAGTAAAAGTGGAGGACAGAGAAACCCAAGGCTAAAAACAAAAAGGGCCACTGTATAGCAAAATTCTAAAGGGTCAAAGTGTAATAAAAAGGCAAGCATGAAAGCTCGGTGTCTCAATGCAAGGAGTATTTGGAACCCAGGAGAGGGCTCTGAGCTAGTTAGAATGGGTGAGAGCTCAGATGAACAGGACCCCAAGAAAGAATGCAAAAGGCAGGAGGCAACAGAGCAGAGTGGCACTGGGGTAAGTGTAAACCACAAGGTGATAGGAAGGGACAATATGTATGAATATAAAGGGGCTGCAGGAGGGGTCAAAACTAAAAATCATGGTTTAAAAACTAGTATTAACACACTCTACCTAAACGCATGCAGCATTCAAAATATAGTAAATGAGTTGACAGCACAAATCATTACAAAGGGGTATGATTTGGTGGCCATCACAGAAACGAGGTTGCAGGGTGGCCAAGACTGGGAATTAAACATGCAGGGGTGTCTGACAATTCGGAAAGATAGACAAGAAGGGAAAGGAGGTGGGGTAGCTCTGTTAATAAAGGAAGATATCAGGGCAGTTGTGAGAGACGAGATTGGCTCCAATGAACAAAATGTTGAATCATTGTGGGTGGAGATTAGAGATAGTAAGGGGAAAAAGTCACTGGTGGGCATAGTTTATAGGCCCCCAAATAATAACTTCATGGTGGGGCAGGCAATAATCAAGGGAATAATGGAGGCATGTGAAAAAGGAACGGCAGTAATCATGGGGGATTTTAACCTACATATCGATTGGTCAAATCAAATCGCACGGGGTAGCCTTGAGGAGGAATTCATAGAATGCATACGGGATTGTTTCTTAGAACAATATGTTACAGAACCTCCAAGGGAGCAAGCTATCTTAGATCTGGTCCTGTGTAATGAGACAGGAATAATAAACGATCTCCTAGTAAAAGATCCTCTCGGAATGAGTGATCACTGTATGGTTGAATTTGTAATACAGATTGAGGGTGAGGAAGTTGTGTCAGAAACGAGCGTACTATGCTTAACCAAAGGGGACTACAGTGGCATGAGGGCAGAGTTGGCTAAAGTAGACTGGAAACACAGACTAAACGATGGCACAATTGAGGAACAGTGGAGGACTTTTAAGGAGCTCTTTCATCGTGCTCAGCAAAAATATATTCCAGTGAAAAAGAAGGGCGGTAAGAGAAGGGTAACCAGCCATGGATAACCAAGGAAATAAAGGAGAGTATCAAATTAAAAACCAATGCGTATAAGGTGGCCAAGGTTAGTGGGAAACTAGAAGATTGGGAAAGTTTTAAACGACAGCAAAGAATGACTAAGAAAGCAATAAAGAAAGGAAAGATAGATTATGAAAGTAAACTTGCGCAAAACATAAAAACAGATAGTAAAAGCATTTACCGATATATAAAACGGAAAAGAGTGACTAAAGTAAATGTTGATCCCTTAGAAGATGAGAAGGGGGATTTAATAATGGGAAATGTGGAAATGGCTGAGACCTTAAACAATTATTTTGCTTCGGTCTTCACAGTGGAAGACACAAAAACCATGCCAAAAATTGCTGGTCACGGGAATGTGGGAAGGGAAGACTTTGAGACAATCACTATCACCTAGGGGGTAGTGCTGGACTGGTAATGGGATTCAAGGTAGACAAGTTCCCTGGTCCTGATGAAATGCATCCTAAGGTATTAAATGAGATGGCGGAAGTGAGAGCAGATGCATTCGTTATAATCTACCAAAATTCTCTAGACTCTGGGGAGGTACCAGCGGATTGGGAAGCAGCTAATGTAACGCCTCTGTTTAAAAAAGGGGGCAGACAAAAGGAAGGTAATTATAGGCCGGTTAGTTTAACATCTGTAGTGGGGAAAATGCTTGAAGCTATCATTAAGGAAGAAATAGCGGGACATCTAGATAGGAATAGTGCAATCAAGCAGATGCAACATGGATTCATGAAGGGGAAATCATGTTTAACTAATTTACTGGAATTCTTTGAGGATATATCGCGCATGGTGGATAGAAGTGTACCGATGGATGTCGTGTATTTAAATTTCCAAAAGGCATTCGATAAGGTGCCACTCAAAAGGTTAGTGCAGAAGATAAAGGTACGCGGAGTCAGAGGAAATGTATTAGCATGGATCGAGAATTGGCTGGCTAACAGAAAGCAGAGAGTCGGGATAAATGGGTCCTTTTCGGGTTGGATATCGGTGGTTAGTGGTGTGCCACAGGGATCGGTGCTGGGACCACAACTGTTTACAATATACATAGATGACCTGGAAGAGGGGACAGAGTGTAGTGTAACAAAATTTGCAGATGACACAAAGATTAGTGGAAAAGCGGGTTGTGCAGAGGACACAGAGAGGCTGCAAAGAGATTTAGATAGGTTAAACGAATGGGCTAAGGTTTGGCAGATGAAATACAATGTTGGAAAATGTGAGGTCATCCACCTTGGGGGGAAAACAAAAACAGTAAAAGGGAATATTATTTGAATGGGGAGAAATTACAACATGCTGCGGTGCAGAGGGACCTGGGGGTCCTTGTGCATGAAACTCTTTTTGGAGTTTATCTGCAAAACATAAAACATTAAACCGTGCCACCCGACCTGGGTGACACACCAGACATTTACAAGGCCCTTTTTTTCCTTTTTTTTTTGTTTTTCTTTTTTTTGTTTTTTTTTGGGCACTAAAATCACAATTTTTCCACAGTGCCCCCTATAAAATGGAAGGGGACACTAAAAACACCGGCAATTAAAACAAATTAAATTTTAAAACGTAAAATCAAATTAAAATTTGGTTGCCGGGCATGATGATGCACTCCAGTCCCTCCGGTGCCCACCTCTCGTGGAAGGCTGCGAGCGTACCGGTGGACACCGTGTGCTCCATCTCCAAGGACACCCTGGACCGGATGTAAGAGCGGAAGAGAGGCAGGCAGTCAGGTTGAACGACCCCCTCGACCGCCCGCTGCCTGGACCGGCTGATGGCACCCTTGGCCGTGCCCAGGAGCAGTCCTACGAGGAGGCCTTCGGACCTACCCGCTCCCCTCCGCACAGGGTGCCCAAAGATCAGGAGAGTGGGACTGAAGTGCAGCCAGAATTTCAGGAGCAGCCCCTTCAAATAATGGAACAGGGGCTGCAACCTCGTGCACTCAATAAAAACATGGAACACGGACTCCTCCAGACCGCAGAAATTGCAGGCGGCCTGGGAGTCCGTGAACCGGCTTAAAAATTTGTTGCACGGCACTGCTCCGTGCACCACCCTCCAGGCCAAGTCCCCGACGAATAGTGGGAGGACCCCTGCGTAGAGTGCCCTCCATCGGGGACCCCCGCCTCCTCCGGACGGCAAGATGGTACGCCATGGCGTGTCCGGACGGCAGGCGAGGATGGCAAAGTTGAGAGTGTGCAGGAGCAGCCCGTACAAGAAACCCCTCCGCGCGGAACTGAAAGGCACGGAGGGGATTTCCCCGAGGCGGCTCAAGTTGTGAGGCGCCGGCCCCCGAGGGAGGTTCCGGGGTTTGGCGCCGATGAGGAATTCCGTCCGGACGGGGGTCAGTTCGGACGGGATCTACCCACGTGATTGAGCCTCCTCGATGCACCTAACAGAGTCAGGGCCCAAAGCTGTTTTTAGCGACTCGATGGCATCGGCCGCGCAGCGGACGTTGGCAGAATTTAGGCGCCGCGCCAGCGTGTCTGGCGCCATCCAGCCCGCTCCTCCGCCATCGAGCAGGTCCCTGACCCTGGTCACCTCACCAGCCACAGCCCTCTCTTCCGACCGCCACATAAAACCTCGGTCGTGGAGGTACGGATTCCCGAGCAGCGGCTCCTGCAGGACGGCCGCCACTCCAGCCGGCGGAGAGCTGCGCCTGGTGGAGACTTTGTTCCAGACCCTGATGAGTTCCTTGTAAAAGACAGGCAGCTCCCGGAGGGCGGTCCTGACACCCCCCAAGTTCACAAACAGGAGCTGCGTGTCGTAATTGAGGTCGCGCTGCTGGCGGAAGAAATACGTCGCCAGAGCACATCACCTAGGAGGGGGCTCGACGTAAAGGTATCTCTGCAGGGTCTGAAGACGGAATGTCGCGAGCTGGGCGCTGACGCACACCAACGACTGACCGCCCTCCTCAAGCGGGAGACTCAAGACCGGGGCAGAGACCCAGTGCTTCCTGTTGTTCCAGAAGAAGTCCACCAGCTTCTTCTGTATTTTGGCGACAAACGCAGGGGGAGGGGTCAAAGTGACCAGCCGATACCACAACATTGCGGCCACCAGCTGGTTTATGACTAGCGCTCGACCCCTGTAGGACAGCACTCGGAGCAGTCCTGTCCAGCGCCCTAGGCGAGCGGCGACCTTGGCCTCCAGCTCCTGCCAGTTCGCCGGCCAGGCTCCCTCATCGGGGCTAAGGTAGACTCCCAGATAGAGGAGATGGGCCGTGCTCCAGGCAAAAGGCCTGAGATTCTCCGGCAGGGAATCCACCCGCCACTGACCCACCAGGAGTTCGGAACATTTCTCCCAGTTGATCCTGGCGGAGGACGCGGCCGAGTAAATCTCCTGGCACTCACGCATCCTCCGCAGGTCAGCGGGATCCTCTACTGCGAGGAGCACGTCATCGGCGTAAGCCGAGAGGACGACCTCCACACCCGGTCCTTGCAGAGCCAGTCCCGTCAACCTCGTCCGCAGGAGGCACAGGAAAGGCTCCACACAGATGGCATATAACTGCCCGGACATGGAGCATCCCTGGCGCACCCCTCTCCCAAAGCGAAGGGGCGCCATCAAGGACCCGTTAACCTTAATCAGACACTCCGCGGCAGCGTACAAAAGTCGGATCTGGGCGACGAAATGCGTCCCGAACCCGAAAGCGTGCAGAGTCGCGAACAGATAGTTGTGATCCACCCTGTCAAACGCCTTCTCTTGGTCGAGGGATAGGAAGGCGACCGACAGACCAGCCTCCTGGGAATGATGGATGAGGTCCCGGACCAGATGGATGTTGTCGTGGATTGTCCGGCCCGGGACCGTGTAGGACTGGTCGGGGTGGATCATGTGGGCCAGCACGGCACCAAGGCGAGCAGACATCGCCCTGGCGAAGATTTTGTAGTCCGTGCTGAGGAGGGAGACCGGGCGCCAGTTCTTAAGGAGGCGGAGATCGCCCTTCTTAGGCAGCAGGACGATGACTGCTCTGTGCCAAGAGAGAGGCATCTCCCCAGTCGCCAGACTTTCCCCCAGGACCCACTCGTAGTCGCCTCCCAGGACGTCCCAGAACGCCCTGTGGAACTCCACGGTCAGCCCATCCAGCCCCGGGGCTTTTCCCTTTGAGAGCCGGTCGAGGGCGCCGGTCAGCTCCGCCAGGCTTAGCGGAGCTTCCAGATTTTCGGCGCCCTCCGGGCTGACCTTCGGCAGGTCCTCCCACAAAACTCTACGAGCTTCCTCACTGGACGGCTCCGGAGAGAACAGAGCCCCGTAATATTCACGGGCCCTGTTGTTGACGCCCTCCGGATCCGAGATGAGAGAGCCGTCGTCAGCCAGCAGCGTCAAGAGCTGCTTACGGACACTCTGTCTTTTTTCCAGCGAGTAGAAGAAGGGGGAGCCGCGGTCCAGATCCCACAGGAACCGGATCCGCGACCTCACGAACGCGCCTCGGGACCCGATGAGCTGCAGGTCCTTCAGCGCGGCCTTCTTCGCTTCGCAAGGCCGGGTCGTCGACGACTTGACCGAGACGGGACTCCAGGTCAAGCACCTCTTTTTCTAGGCGCCCAACCCTGGCCGCCCGCCTCTTGGTCGACCCCCTCGCGTACTCTTGACAGAAGATGCAGACATGAGCCTTGCCCACGTCCCACCATCGCCTCAAAGAGGGGAAGCCCCCTTGCTTCCTTCTCCAGTCGGCCCAGAAATGACGGAACGAGTCCTGGAACCGCACATCCTCCAGAAGCTGGTTGTTAAACTGCCACTACGCGGACCCCGTCCTGGCGCGGAGTGAAGCGAACTCCGCCCACACCAGGTGGTGGTCCAAACACGGCACCGGCCGCATGGAGGCCACCGGAATGCAGGAAACGTATGCCCTAGACACGTAAAGGTGGTCGATTCTGGGCCATCCTACTCCAGGCCTCACCCAAGTAAAGGCGCTGGAGTGGGGTGGAGATTTCGCCACTTCTCGATCGCCGTCATGCTCTGCGGGGCACCGGAGCGGTCCCACGCCTCGAGGGTGCAGTTAAAATCCCCCCCGAGGACAATGCAGTCGCCGACGCTGACGGAGCCAAGAAGAGCAGAAACTTCTTCGAAGAAGCGCGCTTGCTGCGGGCCGGGCTGAGGAGCATACACGTTCACGAGATGGAGCGGCACGTCCCCCAGGCAAACCGTGACGTGCAGCAAGCGGCCTGGCATGAACTCCTCGACCCCCAAGATCTCCGGCTGAAAATGCGGGGCCAGCAAGATGGCCACCCCACAAGAAGTGGCGGTGAGGTGGCTCATGCGGACCTCTCCTTGCCATTCCAGGAGCCACGTGTCTTCATCTCCCGGAACGGTGTGGGTTTCTTGCAGGAAGCACACCGCATATTTCCCCTCCCGCAGGAGTGAAAAATTGTTAAATCTACGGCGTGCCTCTCTGCCGCCATTGATGTTGAGGCTGGCTATGGTTATCTTCATGACAAAAGCATAGTGCTACCTCTATTGTGGTGGGGGGGCAGTGGAGTTGTTTGTTGACCTCCACTCCTTCAGCAGCCCAGCAAGGAACCTTTTGAGCCGGCGCAGCTCAAGGCCTTGCGCCTTTGATAAGGGCCCACCCGCGGCCATGGTTTTAGCGGCGGCGCGGACGGACGCGATGAGCAGCCCTGGCTCGGACCATCTTTCCAGGGCCAGATGGGCTCGGTTGCGGCGACCCTGGCTCTGGACCAAAAAGTCCCGGAGTTCCTTTACAGGAATGAAGGGGGACTCAGCTGCAGGCACGAGGAGATCCACCGCCTCACTGGCGATGGACTCTAGTTCTTCTACCTCGTCCCCCACCGAGTCCCCGTCCCCCTCCAGGAGGTCGCCACCAGCAGCCGGCCCGTCGACCGCACGAGGTACGGCAAACGGCCCGGCTGCTCCATCCGGCCCTGGCTCTGCCCCGATCCCACCCCCAGGATCGTCGGCAGAGGAGTCCCCACTGGGCTCTTTTAAAAGCGGTGCTGTGTCAGGAAGCGACAGAGGAAGGGGTTCCTCCTCCGCCCCAGGAGCCGGGGAACATGGAGAGACCTGGTCAAAGACATGTTCCAGGTCCTCCAAGTACCCCAGCTCCAAAGTAGGGGGCGAGGGTTGTTGTTCTTCCCCATCCCCGCCGCCACAACCCGGCCCAGCGTGTACAGAATCATTAAAATTGTTAATGTTTTGTGTTTCTTCCGGGTCGAGCGACTCCCGGGGGAAGTTGGTTAATAGCTGGGCAGGCTCAGGTTCGGCCTTTTGGGCCCCGCCCGCCTCAGGCCCCGGGACGCTCGACCCGGCGGCTATGCATTTCTCTGCTGGCCCCACGCCCCCCACGACAGGCAGATCTTCCACGCCATCCCCGGGAGGCAGAGGCTGGGCAGCCTTGACTGCCCCACCCTCCCCGGGGACAGATTCCTCTTGCCTACGGTGCAGTTTGGGTCGCTGGTGGGGGACGCGGGACACACGGCGGGCACCGACTCCTCCGCGGAGGGATGTTGTTCCCCCTCCGCCTCATTGGAGCGGCGCCTCCTTTTGTTCCTGGGGGTGCGCGGAGGCTGGGAGACTTCCATTTCTGCCGAGGCCTCCCGCTCCACTACCGCCTTTTTCATATCTTGCCCAGGCCCGAGCCCCTCTGTGATACTGGTCAATGGCTCGGGCACAGGCTCAGGGCACCCCGCGCTCGCCGGTGACAGGGTTGGGCTGAGCGCGGTGATCAAACTGTCTGGCGCACTGAGAGGACCCGCCTCGAGATGTTTCGCCTTCCTCCGCGCCTTCTTTCCGATCGGATGCTCTCCCTCCCCCCCGCCGGAGACCATGAAAACAAAGGCCCCCGACGATGCCCGCGCACCCACAGCTCCCAGCACGCAGACGCTACTAGGGGGATGGGTGGTGGCGGCGCCAGCCTTGGCCGCCCTCGGTGGTTTGGCAGCCTTGGAGGCGGGGCAGTTCTTACGAACATGCCCCACCTCCCTACAGGCATGGCACCGCACGCCGTCTGACGTCCAGAAGACGCGGTAGGCAGTCCCCTCGTGCACCACATTAAAACTACCCTCTGTCGTCTCCTCCCGCGCCAGCCGGACAAAGAGCTGGCGGCGGAAGGAGAAGACGTGGCGCAGGCTGTTCTCCCTGAGGCCGAGCGGTATGGAGTTGATCCCTGACCTTACCTCCCCCAGTTGGTGTAGGTGAGGTAGGAGGAGCTCAGCAGGAACAAAGGGCGGGACGTAAGAAAGGATGACCCTCTGCGCGGTGGCCTCGAGAGGGTCCACCGGCAGGAACGTCCCGTCCACCGTGAGCCCCTTTTGAAGGGCCAGGGACACCGCCCGCTCCGACACCAGCAAGAATACAGCCTTCCCAGACATCTTGGAGGCTGCAACAATGGCCGAGGGGCCGACTACCCCAGCCATCGCCCGCACGCACTCCTCGATGGTCATTGTGGGGTGAGTGTAGCTCTTGACCCCGTGTTTTTTTGTTATAAGTCTGAACGGTGGCAGGGCAGCAGGAGTCGCAGGAGGCGCCGTGGATGTGGACGCCGCCTGTGCGTATGTCTTTGCTGGCCCTGCCATCAGCATGGATGGGGTCGCCATAACGGGGTCCCTTTAACGGCTACACCCACCCCAAAGTCACAGGCCTTAATGTTCTTAAATTGGCCTCGTTTAAGTGTATGAGCAGAGGAGCTCACAATGAGGCACACCTCTCCCCTAGTTGACATTTGGGGAGGGGCCTTGCTCCCTCTGCTCAGTTGTCTTAATTGTTTTTTCAATTAGGAGGAAAGGGCTCTCAGAGAGAGAGGGGAGAGACGGAGAGAGAGAGAAAGAGAGAGGGGGGTGGGAAACAGGGAAGCTGCGAGGGCAGGTCTCCCTTCACAGCAATGGGTGGGTGTTTTTCCGGGATGCACTCCCCAGATGATGGAAAAACAAGACATAGTCTTATACGATGGTCTTCGGGTGGGGGGAGAAGATGTCTTCGCCTGGGGCAGCTGGGGCCACCCAGGCACACACTCCCAATGATGTTAAATAGGGTAATTAATAGTAATTCAGCCAGGTAGCTCCAGCTATCCCAGGCTAGGCAATGGGGGAGGGGTGCTTCAGTGGTGTGTGGGGCCTAGTCGTGTGCCAGACCCCCACACACACTTCCACACACACACAACCCCGGCGATGTTCCGGCCCTCGAAATGGTCTTCTTTCCTCCCCCCACCGATACAACAAAGTCTTTCGGGGAATGCACCAAAACACACCCACCTTTGGTTGATGAAGTTTCTCCCTCCTTCCACACTGGATAGTTGTTCTTTTTCCCCCTCTCTCCAACTCTCTGCAGCAGTATTAAAGGTTATTGAATTTTCAGCTCTCCTCCTGTCCCTCTGGATGAATTGGAATTGTAGAAAGCCCCTGCCTCCTCTTCCTGGGCTGTTTCACAGGGCTCAGTCTCAGCGGCCAGCGACAACAAGAAGACCCGCATCATCCCCAGACACCTGCAGCTGGCCATCCGCAACGATCAGGAGCTCAACAAGCTGCTGGGAAAGGTGACCATCGCTCAGGGCGAGGTGCTGCCTAGTATCCAGGCTTTGCTGCTGCCCAAGAAAACCACCAGTGTGTCCAAGAGGAAGTAAAACGGACAGGATTTAATCTAATAACTCAAAGGCTCTTTTCAGAGCCACCCACAGTTTTTGTGAAAGGGCAGGTGAATGTTCTATGGATTGCAGTTGTTGTTGGATCTATGGATCATAATTATCCCAGATCTAGTTTAATATCTTAAATCTCTGCAATGAAGCTGGGCGTTTCCTGATCTCGGTTATAAATCAGTCATTCTCTGTCGAACATGTAGATATCGAGATCACCAAACACTAGCGGATATTCGGATCAGTGAATCAATATAGAGATAGACAGACTTCAGAGAAATATAAAACAGACGGAACCTGAACGTGAGACTGGCCTTCAGTGAACATGCTGTGAGGGCCGAATATCAACGGATGTTAAGAGCCGATGATAAAGGGAATGAGCGGTTGATGGGCCCAACGTTTCTGACTGAGAATTCATTTTTTGGTTCAAAATCATTTTTAAAGCTATGGGTGACGCAAATGAATGATTTTCGTCAAAATTCATTTCATTGACAGTTATTCTTAGTTATAAAATGCTACTGTTCCAAGCTCACAAGTCATTTCTGACCTGACAGGGATAGTAAAATTACATCGGTTGCGATGGCCAGGAATCGAACCGAGGTCACCTGCTTGGAAGGCAGCTATGCTCACCACTATACCAACATCGCCCACACAGTAAACATTGTATTTACGGACTAACTTGCGGCTCTTAAGTGGGACAAATACTGTGTTCAGTAATCAGAATGTAAACACGGTGCTGAGACACTTTCCCTCCGATTAAAAACGATCACTGTGAATAGTTAACTTGCTTGGGCTGAGCTTGGGCCCTCAAATCTACCACCAAGCTCATGGTCTACAGGGCTGTACGGATCTGAGGCATGGACGATGGATAGAAGCCACCTCAAGTCGCTGGAGATATATCACCAATGATGTCTCTGTAAGATCCTGCAAATCCCCTGGGAGGACAGGTGCACCAACATCAGTGTCCTTGACCAGGCTGACATCCCCAGTATTGAAGCACTGACTATACTCGATCAGCTCCGTTGGGCAGGCCACAGAGTTCGCATGCCAGATACGAGACTCCCAAAGCAAATGCTTTATGTGGAGCTCCTTCATGGTAAGCGAGCCAAAGGAGGAATGTAGGGAGCGAACTTGTGATTGGTCGCTCTGTGGTGTATTTCATTGGTCTTTTCCGATAACCAATTACAGTCTGCTTAACCCACTAATGAAAGTAGAGCCGAAATTACTGTCTCTAACAGTCAGAATAACGAATTTTTAATTCAAAAACCCCGCCAAGAATTTTAAAAATAGCGGATTATGTTAATAAATTCACCATTAGTCAAAGATTTGCCAACACATTTTAATTTATTTTGTCTTAAACACATATTGCTTGCAAGTTCCAGGCTGTGGCATGCGTACTATGTGGCCTGCCCAGCGAAGCTGATCGAGTGTGGTCAGTGCTACAATAATGGGGCTGTTAGCCTGGTCGAGGACACTGATGTTGGTGTGCCTGACCTCTCAGGGCATTTGCAGGATCTTGCGGAGACATCGTTGGTGATATATCTCCAGCGACTTGAGGTGCCTTCTATACATCATCAGATCGATACAGGAGGGCGGGTATTACTGCAGCCCTGTAGACCATGAGTTTGGTGGTAGGTTAGAGGGACTGGCTTCAAACACTCTTTTCCTCAGACGGCCGAAGGTTGCACTGGTGCACTGGAGGCGATGCTGAATCTCCGCATCAGTGTCTGCCTTTGTTGATAAGAGGCTCTCGAGATATCCAGGGCCGCGCCGTGCATCTTGATGATTAGAGGGCAGTGCAGTGCGGCGGTGACAGGCTGGTGGAGGACCTTTTTCTTATGGATGTTAAGCATAAGGCCCATGCTTTCATATGCCTCAGTGAATATATTGACTGTGTCCTGGAGTTCAACCTCTGAACGTGCACAGACGCAGGCATCGTCCGCATACTGCAGCTCAATGACAGAGGTTGGGGTGATCTTGGACCTGGCCTGGAGGCGGTTTAGGTTAACCAGTTTCCCACTGATTCTGTAGTTTAATTCCACTCCAGCAGGGAGCTTGTTGATTGTGAGGTGGAGCATGGCAGCGAGGAAGATTGAGAAGAGGGTTGGAGCGATAATGCAGTCCTGTTTGACCCCGGTCCGGACGCAGATTGGGTCTGTAATGGATCCGTTGGTAAGGATCACGGCCTACATGTCATCGTGAAGCAGCGAAAGATGTTGACAAACTTTTGGGGGCATCGAAAACGGAGGAGGACGCTCCATAGACCCTCATGGTTGACAGTGCCAAAGGCCTTTGCAAGATCGAAAAAGGCCATGTATAAGGGCTGGCGCTGTTCCCTGCATTTTTCCTGCAATTATCGTGCTGTAAAGATCATGTCTGTTGTGCCCCGTAGGGGACGAAATCCGCATTGTGATTTCGGGAGGAGCTCCTCGGCCACAGGGAAAAGATGATTGAGGAGAACTCAAGCAACAACTTTCCCAGTAGCTGATCGCAGGGAGATTCCCCTCTCGTTGCCGTAGTCGGACTTGTCCCTTTTTAAAAAATGGTCACAATCACTATAGATTGTAAATAGTTGGGGTCCCAGCACTGATCCCTGTGGCACCCCACGTGTTACTGATTGCTAACCCGAAAATGAACCATTTATCCTGACACCCTGTTTTCTTTTAGTTAGCCAATCCTCTATCCATGCTAATATATTACCCCCAAGCCCGTGAACTTTTATCTTGTGCAGAAGGTGTCGCGTCTCATGGATTCAGAAACATAGATATTTACAGCGTAGAAGGAGGCCATTCTGGCCCATCGTGTCCACACCGGCCGACAAAGAGCCGCAGGGCTCTTGGTCAACAGCCCTAAAAGTTATATATAAACCAATGAACAATGACGGAAAGGCAAAGAGCACCCAGCCCAACCAGTCCACCTCACACAACTACAATACTGCTTATACTGAAACAGTCTACACTCCACCCTAACCAGAGCCATATGACCTTCTGGGAGAGGTAAAAACCAGATAAAAACCCAGGCCAATTTTGGGAGAAAAGATCTGGGAAAATTCCTCTCCGACCCACCCAGGCGATCAAAACTAGTCCAGGAGATCACCCTGGCCGTATTCTATTCCCTGCAGTACTTACCATTATATCTGCGCTGTCCTACAAAAGGTCATCCAGTCTAATCCCAATTACCAGCTCTAGGTCTGTAACCGTGCAGGTTAAGTGCCCATCCAGCCATCTCTTAAAAGTGGTGAGGGTTTCTGCATCCACCACTCTTCCAGGCAGCGAGATCCAGATCCCCACAACCCTCTGCAAATCCCCTCTAAACCTTCCAGCAACCACCATAAAACTATGCCCCCTCGTAATACACTCCTCCACCAATGGAAATCGACCATTACTATCCACTATGTCCAGGACCCTCAATATTTTGTACACCTCAATGACGTTTCCTCTCAACCTCCCCTGTTCCAATGAGAACAAACCCAGCCTATTCAATCTGTCCTCATAACTTAAGATTTTGCATTCCAGGCAGCATCCTAGTAAATCTCCTCTGCACCCTCTCTAGTGCAATCATGTCCTTCCTATAATACAGCAACCAGAACTGCATGCAATACTCCAGCTGTGGCCTTACCAAAGTATTATACAATTTAAGCATAACCTCCCTGCTCTTACATTCTATGCCTCGGCCAATAAAGGCAAGTATTCCGTATGCCTTCTTAATCACCTTATGTACCTGTCCTGCTAATTTCAGGGACCTGTGGACCAATGGTGGAGCTTTGGAGGCGTGGCCTATTCAGTTGGAGCTGTGCTGCTGTGAGAGAAGGAGCTCCCTGCTTTGCTCCTGCCTGGAAGGCCTAGAGTGAACCCTGAGACCAGCCCAGGAAGAGGAGGAGGGGGCTGGCTTACTACAAATCAACGTCCAGAGGGAGAGGAGGAGAGAAGAAAATTTATCATTTATTGCTACTACAGAGAGTTGGAGAGAGGGGGAAAAGAACATCCTGAGAAAACACCATCCAGTGTGGAAGGAGGGAGAGCCATTTCGACAATCTTCGACAGGTGGGTGTGTTTTGGTGCATTCCCCGACAGACTTTGTTGTATCGGTGGGGGGAGGAAAGAAGACCTTTCGAGGGCCGGAACATCGCGGCGGGTGTGTGTTTGTGTGTGGAAGTGTGTGTGGGGGTCTTGCTTACAGCTAGGCCCCACACACCACTTAAGCACCCCTCCCCCATTGCCTAGCCTGGGATAGCTGGAGCTACCTGGCTGAAGAATCTTTAATCACCCTATTAAACATCGTTGGGAGTGTGTGCCTGGGTGGCTCCAGCTACCCCAGGTGAAGACATCTTCTCCCCCCACCCGAAGACCATTCTACAAAGACTGTTTTTTGCCATCTGGGGAGTGCACCCCAAGAAACACCCACCCATCGCTGTGAGGGGAGACCTGCCCTCACAGCTTCCCTGTTTCCCACCCCTCTCTCTCTTTCTCTCTCTCTCTGTCTCTCCCCTCTCTCTCTGAGAGCTCTTTCCTCCTAATTTTAAAACAATTAAGACAACTGAGCAGAGGGAGCAAGGCCCCTCCCCATTCGTTAACTAGGGGAAAGGTGTGCCCCATTACGAGCTCCCTCTGCTCAAAAAACCAACGAGGCCAATTAAAGACCATTAAGGCCTGTGACTTTGGGGTGGGTGTAGCCCTTAAAGGGACCCCGTGATGGTGACCCCATCCACGCCGGTGGCAGGGCCAGCTAGGACATATGCGCAGGTGGCGTCCACATCCACGCGCCTCCTGCCGCCCTGCCACCATTCAGACTGATAGCAAAAAAACACGGGGTCAAGAGCTACACTCACCCCACAATGAGCATCGAGGAGTGCGTGCGGGCGATGGCTGGGGTAGTCGGCCCCTTGGCCATTGTCGCTGCCTCCAAGATGTCTGGGAAGGCTGTATTCTTCCTGGGGTCGGAGCGGGCGGTGTCCGTGGCCCTTGAAAAGGGGCTCACGGTGGGCGGGACGTTCCTGCCGGTGGACCCTCTCGAGGCCACCGCGCAGAGAGTCATCATTTCAAACGTCCCGCCCTTTGTTCCCGCTGAGCTCCTCCTCCCTCACCTTCACCAACTGGGGGAGGTAAGGTCGGGGATCAACCCCATACCGCTCGGCCTCAGGGAGAACAGCCTGCGCCATGTGTTGTCCTTCCGCCGCCAGCTCTTTGTCCGGTTGGCGCGGGAGGAGACGACGTAGGGATCGTTTAATGTGGTGCACGAGGGGACTGCCTACCGCGTCTTTTGGACGTCGGACGGTGTGCGGTGCCATGCCTGCAGGGAGGTGGGGCACGTTCACAAGAACTGCCCCGCCTCCAAGGCCGCCAAACCACCGAAGGCGGCCAAGGATGGCGCCGCCGCCAACCCTCCCCCTAGTAGCGTCCGCATGCCGGGAGCCGTAGGTGCGCGGGCATCGTCGGAGGCCTTTGTTTTCATGGCCTCCGGTGGGGGTGAGGGAGAACGTCCGATCGGAAAGAAGGCGCGGAGGAAGGCGAAACATCTTGAGGCGGGTCCCCTCAGTGCGCCAGACAGTCTGGTCACCGCGCTCAGCCCAACCCTGTCACCGGCGATCGCGGGGTGCCCTGAGCCCATGCCCGAGACCATGACCAATATCATAGAGGGGCTCGGGCGCGGGCAAGATAAGAAAAAGGGGGGGCAGAGCGGGAGGTCTCGGCAGACATGGAGGTCTCCCTGCCTCCACGCACCCCCAGGAACAAAAGGAGGCGCCGCTCCAATGAGGCGGAGGGGGAACAAGGTCCCTCCGCAGAGGAGTCGCTGCCCACCGTGTGTCCCGCGTCCCCCACCAGTGCCACCAAACTGCGCCGTAGACGGGAAGAATCTGTCCCCAGGGAGCGAGGGGCAGTCGAGGCTGCCCAGCCTCTGCCTCCCGGGGATGGTGTGAGGGATCTGCCTGTCGTGGGGGGCGTGGGGCCAGCGGAGGAACGCGTAGCCACCGGGTCGAGCGTCCTGGGGACTGTGGCGGGCGGGGCCGAAAAGGCCGGACCTGAGCCCACCCAGCCAATATCCAACTTCCCCCGGGATTTGCTCGACTCGGCAGAAATACACAGAATTAACAATTTTAATGAATCTGTTCACGCTGGGCCGGTGGGTGGCGGCGGGGAGGGAAAAGAACAACAACCCTCGCCCCCTACTTTGGAGCTGGGGTACTTGGAGGACCTGGAACATTACTTTGACCAGGTCTCTCCGTGTTCCCCGGTTCCTGGGGCGGAGGGGGAACCCCTTCCACTGTCACTTCCTGACCCAGCACCACTTTTAAAAGAGCCCAGTGGGGACTCCTCTGTCGACGATCCTGGGGGTGGGATCGGGGCAGAGACAGGGCTGGATGGAGCGGCCGGGCCGTTTGCCATACCGCGTGCGGTCGACGGGCCGGCTGCTGGCGGCGACCTCCCGGAGGGGGACGGGGACTCGGTGGGGGACTCGGGAGAAGATCTTGAGTCCATCGCCAGTGAGGTGGTGGATCTCCTCGTGCCCGCCGCTGAGTCCACCCTCAGACCCGTAGAGGAACTCCGGGACTTTTTGGTCCAGAGCCAGGGTCGCTGCAATCGAGCCCATCTGGCCCTGGAAAGATGGTCCGATCCGGGGCTGCTCGTCGCGTCCGTCCATGCCGCCGCTAAAACCATGGCCACGGGCGGGCCCTTATCAAAGGCGCAAGGCCTTGAGCTCAAAGGGTTGCTCGCTGGGCTACTGAAGGAGTGGAGGTCAACAAACGACTCCACTCCCGCACCACAATAGGTTAGGTAGAGGTTGCACTATGCTTTTGTCATGAAGATAACCATAGCCAGCCTCAACATCAACGGCAGCAGAGAGGCACACCGTAGATTTAAAAATTTTTCGCTCCTGCGGGAGGGTAAATATGCGGTGTGCTTCCTGCAAGAAACCCACACCGTTCTGGGAGACAAAGCCACGTGGCTCCTGGAATGGCAAGGAGAGGTCCGCATGAGCTACTTCACTACCACTTCTTGTGGGGTGGCCATCTTGTTGGCCCCACATTTTCAGCCGGAGATCTTGGGGGTCGAGTTGCCCGTGCCAGGCCGCTTGCTGCACGTCACGGTTCGCCTGGGGGACGTGCTTCTATCTCGTGAACGTGTACGCCCCTCAGCCCGGCCCGCAGCAAACGCGCTTCTTCGAAGAAGTGTCCGCTCTTCTTGGCTCCGTCGATGTCAGCGACTGCATTGTCCTTGGGGGAGATTTTAACGGCATCCTCGAGGCGAGGGACCACTCCGGTGCCCTGCAGAGGATGATGGCGATGGAGAAGTTGAGGGACCTGGTCGGGTCCTTCGACTTGGTGGACGTCTGGCGAAATCTCCATCCCGACTCCAGCGCCTTTACTTGGGTGAGGCATGGAGTAGGATGGTCCAGAGTCGACCACCTTTACATGTCTTGGGCATACATTTCGTGCGTCCCGGCGGCCTCCATGCGGCCGGTGCTGTGTTCGGACCACCACCTGGTGTGGGCGGAGCTCGCTTCGCTCCGCGCGAGGACGGGGTCCGCGTACTGGCATTTTAACAACCAGCTGCTGGAGGACGTGCGGTTCCAGGACTCGTTCCGTCGTTTCTGGGCCGACTGGAGAAGGAAGCATGGGGGCTTCCCCTCCTTGAGGCTATGGTGGGACGTGGGCAAGGCTCACGTCCACGTCTTCTGTCAAGAGTACGCGAGGGGGTCGACCAAGAGGCGGGCGGCCAGGGTCGGGTGCCTAGAAAAAGAGGTGCTCGAACTGGAGTCCGTCTCGGTCAAGTCGTCGAGGACCCGGCCCTGCAGATTGTGTACGAGGCGAAGAAGGCCGCGCTGAAGGACCTGCAGCTCGTTGGGTCCCGAGGCGCGTTTGTGAGGTCGCGGATCCGGTTCCTGCGGGATCTGGACCGCGGCTCCCCCTTCTTCTACTCGCTGGAAAAAAGACAGAGTGTCCGTAAGCAGCTCTTGACGCTGCTGGCCGACGACGGCTCTCTCGTCTCGGATACGGATGGCGTCAACAACAGGGCCCGTGAATATTACGGGGCTTTGTTCTCTCCAGATCCGTCCAGCGTAGAAGCGTGTAGAGTTTTGTGGGAGGACCTGCCGAGGGTCGGCCCGGTGTGCGACGAAAATCTGGGATCTCCGCTAAGCCTGGCGGAGCTGACCGGCGCCCTCGCCTGGCTCTGGAGGAGAAATGCCCCGGGGCTGGACGGGCTGACCGTGGAGTTCCACAGGGCGTTCTGGGACGTCCTGGGGGGCGACTGCACGCGGGTCCTGGGGAAAAGTCTGGCGACCGGGGAGATGCCCCTCTCTTGGCGCAGGGCAGTCATCGTCCTGCTGCCTAAGAAGGGCGATCTCTGTCTCCTTAAGAACTGGCGCCCGGTCTCCCTCCTCAGCACGGACTACAAAATCTTCGCCAGGGCGATGTCTGCTCGCCTTGGCGCCGTGTTGGACCACATGATCCACCCCGACCAGTCCTACACGGTCCCGGGCCGGACAATCCACGATAACATTCATTTGGTCCGGGACCTCATCCATCATTCCCAGGAGGCTGGTCTGTCGGTCGCCTTCCTATCTCTCGACCAAGAGAAGGCGTTCGACAGGGTGGATCATGACTATCTGTTCGGAACTCTGCGCGCTTTCGGGTTCGGGACGCATTTCGTCGCCCGGATCCGACTTTTGTACGCTGCCGCAGAGTGTCTGTTAAATGTTAACGGGTCCTTGACGGCGCCCCTTCGCTTTGGGAGAGGAGCGGGCTGGATGGCGCCAGACACGCTGGCGCGGCGCCTAAATTCCGCCAACGTCCGCCGCGCGGCCGATGCCATCGAGTCGCTAAAAACAGCTCTGGGCCCTGACTCCGTTAGGTGCATCGAGGATGCTCAAGCACGTGGGGAGATCCCGTCCGAACTGGATGGAATTACTCATTGGCGCCAAACCCCGGAACCTCCCTCGGGGGCCGGCGCCTCACAACTTGAGCCGCCTCGAGGAAATCCCCTCCGTGCCTTTCAGTTCCGCACGGAGGGGTTTCCTGTACGGGCTGCTCCTGCACACTCTCAACTTTGCCATCCTCGCCGGCCGTCCGGACACGCCATGGCGTACCATCTTGCCGTCTGGAGGAGGCGGGGGTCCCCGATGGAGGGCACTCTACGCGGGAGTCCTCCCAGTATTTATCGGGGACTTGGCCTGGAGGGTGGTGCACGGAGCAGTCACGTGCAATAAATTTTTAATCCGGTTCACGGGCTCCCAGGCCGCCTGCAATTTCTGCGGTCTGGAAGAGTCCGTGTTCCATGTTTTTATGGAATGCACGAGGTTGCAGCCCCTGTTTTATTATTTAAAGGGGCTGCTCCTGAAATTCTGGCTGCACTTCAGTCCCACACTCCTGATCTTTGGACACCCTGTGTGGAGGGGAGCGGGTAGGTCCGAGGGCCTCCTCGTAGGACTGCTCCTGGGCACGGCCAAGGGTGCCATCAGGCGGTCCAGGCAGCGGGCGGTCGAGGGGGCCATTCAACCTGACTGCCTGCCTCTCTTCCGCGCATACATCCGCGCCAGGGTGTCCTTGGAGATGGAGCACGCGGTGTCCACCGGTACGCTCGCGAGAGGACTTCCGCGTGAGTTGCACACCGGAGGGACTGGAGTGCATCGTCACGCCCGGCAACCAAATTTTAATTTGATTTTATGTTTTAAAGTTTAATTTGTTTTAATTGCCGGTGTTTTTAGTGTCCCCCTCCCCTTTTATAGGGGGCACTTGGAGAAAAAAAAAAGATTTTAGTGCCCAAAAAAAACCATTTAAAAACCCCAAAAAAACAAAGAAAAACACAAAAAAAAGGGCCTTGGAAATGTTTGTTGCGCCCCCCCCCAGATCGGGGGGACACGATTTTACGATTTAATGTTTTAATTTTCTCACAAAAAGAGCTCTGTGGACAAGCACCCCAAGGTCCCTTTTTTCATTTACATTATTAAGTGGCCTACCGCTTAATGTGTATACTCTTTCCTTATTAGCCCTCCCAAAGTGCTTCACCTCATACTTCTCTGAATTGAATTCCATTTGCCATTGCTCTGCCCACCTGACCAGCAGATTGATATCCTCCTGCAGCCCATGACTTTCCTCTTCATTATCAATCACGCAGCCAATTTTAGTGTCGTCTGCAAACTTCTTAATCATACTCCCTATATTCAAATATAAGTCATTGATATATACCACAAAAAGCAAGGGACCGAATACTGAGCCCTGCAGAACCCCACTGGAAACATCCTTCTAGTCACAAAAACATCCATCAATCATTACCCTTTGCTTCCTACTCCAAGTCAATTTTGGATCCAACTTGCCACTTTGACCTGGACCCCATGGGCTTTATCCTTCATGACCAGTCTGCCATGTGGGACCTTATCAAATGCCTTGCTAAAGTCCATATACTGCATCATACACACTACCCTCATCGACCATCTTGGTTACCTCCTCAAAAAATTCAATCAGGTTAGTCAAACATAATCTTCACTTAACAAATCCATGCCGACTGTCCCTAATTAATTCTGCCTTTCAGGATTGTTTGCAATAATTTTTCCACAATTGAGGTTGGCTGACAGGCCTATAATTACTCGGCCTATCCCTTCCTTTCTGCCTTCTTAGACAAGGTTACCACATTAGCAGTCCTCCAATCCTCCGACACCATGCCCAAACCAAAGAGGACTGGAAAATGATGGTCAAGGCCTCTGCTATTTCCTCTTTTGCATTTGTTCATGGGATGTGGGCGTCGCTGGCGAGGCCGTCATTTATTTCCCATCCACAATCGCCCCTTGAGAATGTGGTGGCGAGCCACCTTCTTGAACCGCTGCAGTCCGTGTGGTGAAGGTGCTGTTAGAGAGGGAGTACTACCCTTGTGTAAACAAGAGGTGATCCAAAACTCTGCTGCCTTGTGTCCTAACTTGCACCAAGTCTCACTCACCCATCACCCCCTGTGCTCACTGCCCCGTGTCTTAACTCACACCAAGTCCCACTCACCCATCACCCCCTGTGCTCACTGCTCCGTGTCCTAACTCACACCAAGTCCCACTCACTCATCACACCCTTTGCTCGTTGATCTATATTAGCATCCCGCTTGAGCAAAGCCTCGATTTCAAAATTCTCATCCTTGTTTACATATCACTCCAAAGCTGTTGCTCCTCCCTATCTCTGTAACCTCTTCCAGCCGCTACATCCCTCCCTATCTCTTTAACCTCCTCTAGCCCCTACACCCCTCCCGATCTCAGCAACATCCTCCAGCTCGTACACCCCACCATCTCTATAACCTCCTTCAGTCCTACACCACTCCCTGTCTCTGTAACCTCCTCCTGCCCCTATACCCCCATCCCTGTAATCACCTCGCCCCTACACACCCCCTATCTCTGTAACATCCTCCAGCCCCTACACCCTCCCTATCTCTGTAACCTCCTCCCCCCTACACCCTTCCCTATCTCTGCAACGTCCTCCACCCCTACACCCCTCCCTATCTCTGTAACCTCCTTCCACCCCTACACCCCTCCCTATCTCTATTACCTCCTCCAGCTCCGACACCCCTCCCTATCTGTATAACCTTCAGCCCCTACAGCCCTCCCTATCGCTGTAACTCCCTCCAGCCCCTACACCCCTCACTATCTCTGTAACCTCCTCCAGCCGCTACATCCCTCCCTATCTCTTTAACCTCCTCTAGCCCCTACACCCCTCCCGATCTCAGCAACATCCTCCAGCTCGTACACCCCACCATCTCTATAACCTCCTTCAGTCCTACACCACTCCCTGTCTCTGTAACCTCCTCCTGCCCCTATACCCCCCATCCCTGTAATCACCTCCAGCCCCTACACACCCCCTATCTCTGTAACCTCCTCCAGCCCCTACACCCTCCCTATCTCTGTAACCTCCTCCCCCCGACACCCTTCCCTATCTCTGCAACGTCCTCCACCCCTACACCCCTCCCTATCTCTGTAACCTCCTTCCACCCCTACACCCCTCCCTATCTCTATTACCTCCTCCAGCTCCGACACCCCTCCCTATCTGTATAACCTTCAGCCCCTACAGCCCTCCCTATCGCTGTAACTCCCTCCAGCCCCTACACCCCTCACTATCTCTGTAACCTCCTCCAGCCCCTACACCCTTCTCAATCTCTGTAACCTCCTCCAGCACCTACACCCCTCCCTTTCTCTGTAACCCCCTCCAGCCCCTACACACCTCCCTATCTCTGTAACCTCCTCCAGCCCTTACATCCCTCCCTATCTCTGTAACTTCCTCCAGCCCCTCGCCCCTCCCTGTGTCTATAACTCGCTCCAGCACCTAACACCCCCCTGTCTCTGTAATCTCCTCAAGCCCCTACACCCCTCCCTGTCTCTGTAATCTCCTCCAGCCCCTACACCCCTCCCTGTGTCTGTAACCACCTCCAGCCCCTCGCATCTCCCTATCTCTGTAACCTCCTCCAGACCCTGCACCCCTCCCTATCTCTGTAACCTCCTCCAGCCCCTGCACCCCTCCCTATCTCTGTAACCTCCTCGAGTTCCAAAACTCCCTGAGATGTCTGTGCTCCTCTAATTCTGCCCTCCTGAGCAACCCTGATTATAATCGCTCCGCCATCGGTGGCTGTGCCTTCTGTTGCCTGGGTCCCAAGCTCTGGAGCTTCCTCTCCGAACCTCTCCGCCTCTCTACCTCTCTCCTCCTTCAAGATGCTGCTTAAAACGAACCTCTTTGACCGAGCTTTTGGTCACCTGCCCTAATTTCTCCGAGAATGATAGAGCACAGAATCAGGCCATTCAACCTCAGCAACTACTTGCATTGATATAGCACCTTTAGCCAAATAGTACGCCCCAAGCCATTTCACATGGAGCGATTATCAAATAATATTATAATCAGGGAGGTTCAAGGGGCCAGAGTTGTAAGGGGGGTTTGTGGGGCTAGAGGGGCTTACAGAGATAGGAAGGGCTGAGGGGCTGGAGGAGGTTACAGAGATAGGGTGGGGTGTAGGGATTGGAGGGGGTTACAGAGATAGGGAGGGGTGAGGGCCATGGAGGGATTTGTAAACACGGATGAGAATTTTGAAATCGAGACTTGATTACTTACAGCCTGGACATGGAGTGAGGCTGTCTCCTGGTGGTGAGTTACTGAATTACACCCACGGCATGGAGCGAGGCTGGCTCCTGTTGGTGAGTAACTGAATTGCACCCAGGACATTGAGCGAGGCTGCCTCCTGGTGGTGAGTTACTGAATTACACCCAAGGCATGGAGCAAAGCTGCCTCCTGGTGGTGAGTTACTGAATTACACCCAGGGCATGGAACGAGGCTGCCACTTGGTGGTGAGTTATTGTATGACATCGAGGAAAATGGAGCAAGGCTGCCTCCTGGTGGTGAGTTACTGAATTCCACCCGAGACATGGAGCGAGGCTGCCTCCTGGTGGCGAGTTACTGAATTACACCCAGGACATGGAGCAACGCTGCCTCCTGGTGGTGAGTTACTGAATTCCACCCGGGGCGTGGAGCGAGACTGCCTCCTCGTGGTGAGTTACCAGAGGTGAGCGGAGAGGCAAAAAATATGCAGCAATTTGTTGTGCTTGGGACTGGGCTGCCTGAAAGGGTGGTGGAAGCAGATTCAACAGCAAATTTTAAAAAACAATTGGAAAACACTTCAAAAAGGAAATAATTGCAGGGGAATGGTGAAAGTGCAAGGGGTGGGGCTAATACCAAAGAGCCGAGGTGCAATACAATAACTCAACACCAGGGGGCAGCATTCATCCAAGTTCTGGGTGTAATACAATAACTCACCATCAGGTGGCAGGATTCATCCAAGTTCTGGGTGTAATACAGCAACTCACCACCAGGAGGCAGCATTAATCCAAGTTCTGGGTGTAATACAGTAACGCACCACCAGGAGGCAGCATTAACCTACGTTCTGGATGTAATACAATAACTCACCACCAGGAGGGAGCATTAATCCAAGTTCTGGGTGTAATATATTAAATCACCACCAGGAGGGAGCATTAACCTAAGTTCTGGGTGTAATTCCGGGGGAGCGGCCTCAGCGGCCACCATCTTGGTCAGGGTTGAGGGGGGAATTTACTCAGCGGCTGCCATCTTGGTCAGGATGAGGGGGGAGTGGGCGCAGCGGCCGCCATCTTGGTCAGGGTGGAGGGAGGAGTGTACTCATCGGCTGCCATCTTGGTCAGGGTGCAGGGGGGAGTGTACTCAGCGTCTGCCATCTTGGTCAGGAGGAGGGGGGTGTGGGCGCAGCAGCCGCCATCTTGGTCAGGGCGGATGGGGGAAGTGTACTCAGCGGCAGCCATCTTGGTCAGGGCAGAGGGGGGAGTGGGCGCAGCACCCACCATCTTGGTCAGGGTGGGGGAGCGGGCTCAGCCATTCAGTCGAACCAGTCCGTGCCGGTGTTTATGCTGTGCTCATCAATTGGAGAGCCTCAGTATGGGGAGTGGGCAGGTGAAAGCAGCTCTAGTTAGGGCGAAGGGTGGGTAATGAATGAAGATATGATGCTGGAATCACGTGGCGATTGGTGGGGCCTGGTGACAGATTATTGTGAAAAGCCCTTTTCAGGAAGGTTGATGATTAGATGTAACCAGCACAACAACTGTATCCATCTGTTCTTGTCCCAAAATCCCCAAATCTAATGTCACTAATTTATTTTTCTGTGAGAAATGAAGAGGTGTGAAAGAAGGGAGGAAATGAGGCTTGCGCAGGAAAGAAGATTCCTTGAATGAACACATTGTGAGGCTGTTTTTTGACTCGCCTGTGAGAGGTTAAAAAGATGAAATGGAAAAGGGCACGTCCAGTGACATTTTTATTTTCAAAAGTGCTTTCTAAGTTAATCACGATATCCTAAGCCAAATATGCTATTACTATCCCAATCACTAATCCCAATACTAACAAATAACCACAAACCACACCCACTAACCCCTAAACCTACATCTAAACGCAGCTCCTAACCAAGGCCAAGAACATAAGAAATAGGAGCAGAAATAGGCCCCTTGAGTCCGCTCTGCCATTCAATAAGATCATGGCTGATCGATCTTGGCCTCAATTCCACTTCCCTGCTCTCTCCCCATAACCGTTGATTTCCCTACCTTTCAAAAATCAGTCTATCTCTAACTTAAATATATTCAATGACCCAGCCTCCACTGCTCTCTGGAATAGAGACTTTAAAAGATTCATGACCCTCTGAGCGAAGAAATTCCTCCTCATTTCCATTTTAAATGGGTGACCCCTTATTCTCAGACTATGCCACTTTGTTCGAGATTCCCCCACAAGAGGATACAGAGTTCAATGGAAGAGCTAAAGACCTGATAAAGGAAGTATTTAAACAATTATTTTGATGTAAGAAATACTGCAAGGTATGTTAGTAACAAGTAATTATAATCAACTAACCCATCAAAATTAGCAAAGGAAATTACAAAGATCAGAACATTTCAAAGGCGATCACATGCAATATGTGTGAAGTTCTACTAACTGCATTCAAAAATCGTTAAATAATACAGAAAATAACAGATTTCAGTCTTAAGCAAAATAGTTCTTTCAAGGATTGGTTGAAAGGAACGTCAAATGAGTGTAAAGTGAGACACACCAGTTCAGTCCATGACACCCACAAGCCGTATACTCAAACAAAACAAGCTTGGGATTTGATGTGGTAAAAGATGAACTGCGTGAGAAGTTAAATAAGTTAGAGTAAGAAAAGGCCCAAAATGGAAGGGAAGGAAACATTAATTAGTCTCTTCTTATTATGGAGAAATCAAATACTCGACACACGGTGTTTGAAACAAACTGATGTATTCACTATTTATACAGAACCTTAATCTCCAGCTCAGGTATAGGGATTATGTCGAGCAGCAGAAACAAGGTCTAATTGCCAGAATGAACATGGTTCAGTGTCCATTGCAATCAGAGTCTTCATCATAGGCAGCCCCTCAAAGCGAGGATGACTTGTTTCCATGCCAAAAAGGAATAAGTTCACAGGTGTTTCAATGAAGGACCTAATATTCCAGATCCCGAATTACATCCTGAAGGGTGGAAGATGCCTGTGTGTGGATTTTTTTTTAACGTGTGGTGGCTGTTGCACACCAGCCAGCACACGGGCTTGACAGAGCTAGGTCTTGGTCCAGTGGCAAGAATTACCCAAGAGGACTGGAGACCAGCTCTGCTGCACGGACCGAGCGCGCACACATATCGCAGTGTGGGCTGGCCCGTGCTGTCCCTGGGCCCTCGACTCTTTTGGGTCCCAAACTCATGCCTCTCCTGGGCCCCGGTCACTTCCTTCGACAAACTCTTGCTCCTTCGCCCCTCCTGCTGTGCCTGCCCGCACTGCAATGAACGACCTGATTTCGCAGCCGTCGCCCTCGTATGCCGCTGCACACTGCTCCCTCTGATGGCCCAGGCCTGCTGATGGTCTTGCAGGCCGGGACCGCGTCGCCGCACGCTGCTCCCTCTAATGCAACCTTTCAATCCCAGTAAATCCTCTTGAATTCACCAACGTGGCCTTTCAATGGCGGTATATTTACCCAGCATTCCCCGCGGGGGAGATTGTGCCGAGCCCAGACAACAGCGGCCCAGTGCGCAGGCGCGGGACCTGGCTGTGTTTGGACCATGCGCGGCGCGTGTGATGGCGGAGCGCACACGGTGAACATCTGGTGCGCGAAGGAGCCCGTTTTCAGCGGGGCGGAGGGGAGTAATGGACCTGAGGGTAAACGGGGAGGCTTCATAAACAACTAGTGCCCGACGGAAGCCTGGAATTATAACCGGAATACCGGTGGCTGCAACCTCCGGGCTTTCTCCCGGTCACAGGCCCAGGTTAACGGCAGCCATCTTTATACAGGAAGTCAAGGTCAGCGCTCCGCCATCTTGATTCAATGAGCAGCAAAGCGCATGCGCGGCCATCTTGGTGCAGGAGCAACGTGAGCTGCGCCAGTGTCTGCATCCAACCGGGCCGCCTGGGTAAAGCAACAACTTAATTATTTTATTCTCACTCAACACCTCGGGTTTCTCAGCATCTCTCCTGAAGGCGCTGCTCAGTGCTCAGCTTACGGTTTACGTCCCAGACAATTGTAGCAGGAAAACCCCAGAGCTGTTCACTCCCAGGGTTAGAATCCCCATGTACAGTCCCAGGTTTGCAATCCCCATTAACAGTCCCAGGGTTATTATCTCCTTATTACATAAGAAATATGAGCAGGAGTAGGACATTTGGCCCCTGGAGCCTGCTCCGCCATTCAATAAGCTCATGATTGATCTGATCAGGGACTCAGCTCCACTTCCCTGCCCGCTCCCCAAAACACCTTATAGGTTAAGAAACTGTCTATCTCTGTCTTCAATTTATTCAATGTCCCAGCCTCCACCGCTCTCTGAGGCAGAGAATTCCACACATTTACAACCTCTGAGCGAAGAAATTTCTCCTCATCTCAGTTTTAAATGGGCGACCCCTTATTCTGAGACTATGCCCCCTGGTTTTAGTTTCCCCTATGAGTGGAAATATCCTCTCTGCATCCACTTTGTCGATCATGTATTTCAATAAAATTACATCTCATTCTTCTGAATTCCAACGTGTATTGCCTCAACCTATCCTCATAAAGCAACCCCCTCATCTCCGGAATCAAACTCAGCACTGCCTCCAATGCAAGTATATCCTTCCTTAAATACGGAGACCAAAACAGTATGCAGTGCTCCAGGTGTGGTGTCACCAATATCCTGTTCAGTTGTAGCAGGACATCTCTGCTTTTATACTCTATCACCCTTGCAATAAAGGCCAACATTCCATTTACCTTCCTGATTACTTGCTGTACCTGCATGTTAACTTTGTGTTTCATGCACAAACATCCTCAGATCTCACTGTCCTGTAGCACTTTGCAGTTTTATCCCTTTGCAGATTTTTTGTGTCCTCACTTTACTTTTCCACCCATGTTTGTATCATCAGCAAATTTGGCTACATTAAACTCAGTCCTTTCATCCAAGTCATTCATATAGATTGTAAATAGTTGAGGAGCCTGCACCGATATCTGCGGCACTTCACTAGTCACCATTTGCCAACTAGAAAAAAACACATTTATCGTGACTCTCTGTTTTCTGTTAGTTAACCAATCTTTTATCTATGCTAATATACTGCCCTCAACCCCATGAGCTTTTATCTTGTGCAGTAACCTCTTATGTGGCACCTTATCAAATGCCTTCTGGAAATCCAAATACACCACATCCACTGGTTCCCCCTTATCAGCCTGCTCATTACATCCTCAAAGAATTCCAGAAAATTTGTCAAACGTGATTTCCCTTTCAGAAAGCCATGCTGACTCTGCTTGATTGAATCATGCTTTGCTAAATGTCCCGCTACTGCTACCTTAATATTGGACTCTAGCATTTTCCCAATGACAGATGTTAGGCTAACTGGTCTATAGTTTCCTGCTTTTTGTCTGCCTCCTTTCTTAAATAGAGGAGTTACATTTGCGGTTTTCCAATCTGCTGGGACCGCCCCAGAATCCAGTGAATTTTGGTAGATTACAACCAATGCATCCACTATCTCCACAGCTACTTCTCTTGAGACCCTCAGGTCCAAGGGACTTGCCTGCCTTCCGTCCCATTATTTTACCGAGTACTGCTTCATTAGTGATAGTGATTGTATTAGGTTTTCCCTCCCCATAGCCGTTTGATTATCCACTTCGATATTACTCTCAGTGACCAAGTGTTTTTCTGTAATTAAACTAATCTCGGACTGTTTCTGTCTAATATTAACTCCTGCACGGTCCCAGCAAACATTTTAAGGCAGAGATAGACAGATATTTGAGCGATAATGGAGTAAAGTGTTATGGAGAGCGGGCAGGGACGTGGAGCGAGCCCATGATGAGATCAGCCATGATCTTATTGAATGGGGGAGCAGGCCCGAGGGGTCAAATGGCCTACTCCTGCTCCTATTTCTTATCTTATGTTAACTGCCCCAGCCAGAGTCAGCACCCTCTGGGATTGAGCGAGAGGGAGGAAAGTCAGTGAGTGTAGAACTGAACCCAGCCAGAATCCGTACATTCAGGGGAGGGGAACCAGTGAATGTAGAATTGAACCCAGCCAGAATCCGTACCTTCAGGGGAGGGGAACCAGTGAGTCTAGAACTGAACCCAGCCAGAGTCAATACCTTCAGGGGAGGGGAACCAGGGAATTTAGAATTGAACCCAGCCAGAGTCCGCACCTTCAGGGGAGGAGAACCAGTGAGTGCAGAACTGAACCCAGCCAGAGTCAGTACCTTCAGGGGAGGGGAACCAGGGAATTTAGAACTGAACCCAGCCAGAGTCCACACCTTCAGGGAGGGGAACCAGTGAGTGTAGAATTGAACCCAGCTAGAATCCGTACCTTCAGGGGAGGGGAACCAGTGAGTGGGCCCAGTGAGTGTAGAACTGAATCCAGCCAGAGTTGGTGATGATAATTAGGAGCATAGGACAAGCTGCCTTCAGACATGCGATGTGTTTGAATTTCAGGACAGTGACGGGGAAGAGTGTATGGGGTGGGGATTTACTGCTTTGGAGGAACAAGAGAGGAAAGAATCTTCCATACAATCTAAAATTGTCAGTTGTGAATTAATGTCCTTTACTTGCAGTAATGATTTTTGTAAACTCATTTTCCAGAGTATTCGAGGGGCAGGATTTGCAGACGAGAAAATCAAATCAAACATTCGTCAAGATCTGACGGATTCACTCGAATCATCAGGACCTGAATATCATCGGCCTTTGAATGTGGATGGAGAAATGTTTGTTTGTTCTGTCTGTGGGAACAGATTTCAAACATCAGTGTGACTGGAAAAGCACCGAGACACACACACCCGAGTGAGAGTGTTCCAGTACACTAACTGTGGAAAGAGCTTTAGCCAGATTCACAGCCTGCAAAAATATCACACAATTGACAGCAGGGAGAAACTGTACACGTGTTGTGTGTGTGGACCAGGCTTCAACTGATCATCCCACCTGGAGAGACACAAGGACACCCGCATCATGGAGAAACCATGGGAATGTGGGGACTATGGGAAGAGATTCAATTACCCGTCTCAGCTGGAAGTTAATTGGCGCACTCACACTGGGGAGAGAACATTCACCTGCTCTAAATGTGGGAAGGGATTCACTACATCATCCCACCTGCTGAAACACCATCGAGTTCACACTGGGGAGAGGCCGTTCACCTGCTCCGACTGTGGGAAGGGATTCACACAGTCATCCAGCCTGCTGACAAACCAGGGAGTTCACACTGCGGAGAGACCATTCACCTGCTCTGAGTGTGGGAAGGGATTCACTCGGTCATCCCACCTGCTGAGGCACCAGCGAGTTCACACTGGGGAGAGGCCATTCACCTGCTCCGAGTGTGGGAGGGGATTCACTCTGTCATCTAGCCTGCTGACACACCAGCGAGTTCACACTGGGGAGAGGCCGTTCACCTGCTCCGAGTGTGGGAAGGAATTCACTACCTCATCTCATCTTGCAACTCACCAGCGAGGTCACACTGGGCAGGGGCTGTTCACCTGCTCCGACTGTGGGAAGGAATTCACTCTGTCATCCCACCTACTGACACACCACTGAGTTCACACTGGGGAGAGGCCGTTCACCTGCTCTGAATGTGGGAAGGGATTCACTACCTCATCCAACCTGCTGACACACCAGCGAGTTCACACTGGGGAGAAGCCGTTCACCTGCTCTGACTGGGAAGGGATTCACTCAGTCATCCAACCTGCTGAAACACCAGCGAGTTCACACTGGGGAGAGGCCTTTCACCTGCTCTGAGTGTGGGGAGGGATTCACTCAGTTATGTCACCTGCTGACACACCAGCGAGAACACACTGGGGAGAGGCTGTTCAATTGTTCTGATTGTGGGAAGGGATTCACTACCTCATCTCACCTGCTGACACACCAGCGAGTTCACACTGGGGAGAGGCCGTTCACCTGCTCTGACTGGGAAGGGATTCACTCAGTTATGCCACCTGCTGACACACCAGCGAGTTCACAGTGGGGAGAGGCCGTTCACCTGCTCTCAGTGTGGGAAGGGATTCACTCAGTCATTTAGCCTGCTGACACACCAGCGAGTTCACACTGGGGAGAAGCCCTTCACCTGCTCTGAGTGTGGGAACGGATTCACTTCTTCATCCCACCTGCTGAGGCACCAGCGAGTTCACAAGTGACTGCAGGGTTTGGATTCTGCTGTTGTCCCAGACTGAATCAAGTCCATTCTGACAGTTGGGCTTTCTTACTGCTGATATTGATTCCCCCAATACCTGGGCTGGAGTTTAATATTCTGGATATTTGACAAATTAATCAATGGGAAAATGGTCAGATAAAAAATAATACTGATTGTGATTGCATCTCTAATTCACTTTAAAAAACATAAGAAATAGGAATAGGAGTAGGCCATTGGCCACTCGAACCTGCTAAACCATTTAATAAGATCACTTCGCTGCCCACTCCCCATAACCCTTCACACCATTATCGTTCAAGAATCTGTCTATCCCCACCTTAAATATATTCAGTGACCCAGTCTCCACAGCTCTCTGGGCGGAGAATTCCACCGATTTACGACCCTCTGAGAGTAGACATTTCTCCTCATCTCAGTTCTAAATCCCATATTGTTCAACTATGCCCTCTAGTTCTAGATTCCCTACAAGTGAAAACATCCTCTCTGGCATCCACCTTGTCGAGTCCCCTCGGTATCATATGTTTCAATCAGATCACCTCTCATTCTTCTAAACTCCAATGAGTATAGGACCAACCTGCTCAACCTATCCCCATAAGGCAACCCCTTCACCTCAGGAATCAAACTAGTGAAGCTTCTCTGAACTGTCTCCAATGCAAGCATATCCCTCCTGAAATAAGGAGATCAAAACTGTACGCAGTACTCCAGGTGTGGTCTGACCAAATACCCTGTACAGTTGTAGCAGGACTTCTCTGCTTTTATACTTCATCCCCCTTGCAATAAAGTCCAACATTTCTATTGGCTTCATAATTGCTTGCTTTATCTGCATGATAACTTTTTGTGTTTCACAAACAAGGACAACCAGGTCCCTCTGTACTACAGCATTTTGTAATAGCTCTCCATTTAAATAATAAATTGTATTTTTATTTTTCCTGCCAAAGTGGATAACCTCACACTTTCGCACATTATACTCAATCTGCCAAATATTAACCCACTCACTTAGCCTGTCTACATCTATTTGCAGATTGTTTTTGTCCTCCTCTAATTTGCTTCCCATCCATCTTTGTATCATCAGCAAACTTGGCTACATTACACTCAGACCCGTCATCCAAGTCATTAATATAGATTGCAAATAGTTGAGGCCGATCCCTGTGACACCCCACTAGTCACCATTTGCCAACCGGAAAATGACCCATTTATCTGTTTTCTGTTAGTTAGCCCACCCTCTATCCATGCTAATATATTAACCCCAAACCCGTGAACTTTAATCTTGAGCAGTAACCTTTTATATGGCGCCTTATTGAAAGCCTTCTGGAAATCCAAATACACCACCTCCACTGGTTCCCCCTTAGCCACCCTGCTCATTACATCCTCAAAGAACTCCAGCAAATTTGTCAAACATGATTTCCCTTTCCTAAAATCATGCTGACTCTACTTGTCTGTATTATGCTTTTCCAAATGTCCTGCTCGTTTCCTAAGCAATGGACTCCAGCTTTTTCCCAAAAACAGATGTTAGGCTAACTAGTCTATAGTTTCCTGTTTTCTGTCTCCCTCCTTTTTTCAATAGCGGTGTTAAATTTGTGGCTTTCCAAACCGCTGGGACCTCTCCACAATCCAGGGAGTTTTGGGAGATTTCAACCAATGCATCCACTATCTCTGCAGCCACTTCTTTTATGACCCTAGGATGCAGGCTATCAGTTCCAGGGGACTTCTCCACCTTTCGTCCAGGGGATTTTTCCACCTTTAGTCCCATTATTTTACCGCTTACTTTTTCTTTCGTGTCAGTGATAGTTTTAAGTTCCCCCTTCCCTGTAGCCCCATGGTTATCTATTATTGGGATGTCTTTAGTATCTTCTACCTTTAAGACTGATACAAAATATCAGAAGGGTGTTCTGCACCCCACAGGGACATCACACACTGCCCCCTGCCTGCGGGAGCTCAGGGTCAGACACTGAACACACTGCACCCCACAGGAACATCACACACTGCCCCCTCCCTGTGGCAGCTCAGGGTCAGACATTGCACCCCACAGGGACATCACACACTGCCCCCTCCCTGGGGCAGCTCAGGGTCAGACACTGAACACACTGCACCCCACAGGGACATCACACACTGCCCCCTCCCTGGGGCAGCTCAGGGTCAGACACTGAACACACTGCAACCCACAAGGACATCACACAATGTACCCTCCCTGGGGCAGCTCAGGGTCAGACACTGAACATACTGCACACTATAGGGAATGCACGAACTGCCCTGTCTCTGGGGCAGTCACTTCTGGAGCGTCCAGAGACAGAAAGGGAACTCCTCCAAACATTCTGGTTATGAATTCCGAGTCAAATTGATGCCGAATCACCACATTCTACGCTGCAGCCTGGAAGCCACAGTGACCAGTGGGATCTCACAGACCCTGGAGAAGCCCCCCAGAACCCCCCAGCTTTGGCCCACAGACCTGGAACACTGGGCATCCACAGAGGGGGAGCGATCATTCTGCTCCCCCAGACCCCACATGTTAGCTCCACTCTCACTGTGAGTTGTGGGGAGTTACATTTATCCACAGCAGCTCTCCTCCCCTGAAGATGCTGATTCTGGCTGGGTGCAGAAATACAAAGGACACACTCAGGAAATGTGCCCCACTAACCGAGCACTGTACAGGACTGGAGCAGGCAACATCTCCCTCAATTGTCCTGCTCCCAGACTGACCCAGACCCCCCTCACCTACCCCTATCCCAGACTGACCCAGACCCCCCTCACCCTCCCCTGTCCCAGACTGACCCAGGCCCCCCTCACCCTCCGCTGACCCAGACGCCCCTCACCCTCCCCTGTCCCAGACTGTCCCAGAGCCCCCTCACCCTCCCCTGTCGAGACTGACTCAGACCCCCTCTCCCTCCCCTGTCCCAGACGCCCCCCTCACATTTCCCTGACTCAGACCCCCCTCACCCTCCCCTGTGCCAGACCACTCCCTCCCCTCACCCTTCCCTCTTCAGACTTCTTGAAAATTTTTGATTGAGCAGCCCCTTGTGTGGCACTTTATTAGCTCGAAGCCTGGAATAAAAGAACATAACAAATAGGAGCAGCAGTAGGCCATTTGGCTCCTCGCACCTGCGTGCCATTCTATACGATCATGGATGATCTGATCATGGACTCAGCTCCACTTCCCTACCCGCTCCCCATATCCCTTTATTCCCTTATCGCTCAAAAATCTGTCTATCTCTGCCTTAAATATATTCAACGAATCAGCTTCCACAGTTCTCTAGGGCAGAGAATTCCACAGATGTACGAACCTCAGAGAAGAAATTCCTCCTCATCTCAGTTTTAAATGGGCAGTCCTTATTCTGAGATTATGCCCCCTAGTTCTAGATTCCCCTATGAGTGGAAATATCCTCTCTGCATCAAGCTTGTCGAGACCCCTTATTATCTTATATGTTTCAATAAGATTCTCTCTCATCCTGCTGAATTCCAATGAGTACAGGCCCAATAGACTCAACTTATCTTCATAAGTCAACCCCCTCATCTCCAGAATAAACTGAGTGAATCTTCTCTTCTGAACTGCCTCCAATGCAAGTATGTCCTGCTTTAAAAATGGAGACCAAAACTATACGCAGTACTCCAGGTGTGGCCTCACTAATACCCTGTACAGTTGCAGCAGGACTTCTCTGCTTTTATACTCTATCACCCTTGCAATAAAGGCCAACGTTCCATTTGCTTTCCTGATTACTTGCTGTACCTGCACACTAATTTGTTGTGTTTCATGCTCAAGGACCCTCAGGTCCCTTTGTATTGCAGTGTTTTGCAATTTGGCTTCATTTAAATAATAATTTGCTTTACTAGTTTTTCTGCCACAGTGGATAACCTCACATTTTCCCACATTATACTCCATCTGCCAAAAATTTGCCCACTCACTTATCCCTTTGCAGATTTCTTGTGTCCTCCTCACAAGTTGCTTCTGCACCCATATTTGTATCATCAGCAAATTTGGCTACATTACACTCAGTCCTTTCATCCAAGTCATTAATATAGATTGTAAATAGTTGAGGCCCCACCACTGATCCATGCGGCACCCCAATAGTTATTCTTTGCCTACCGGAAAATGACCCATTTATCCCGACTCTCTGTTTTCTGTTAGTTAGCCAATCCTCTATCCATGCTAATATATTACCCCCAACCCGTGAGCTTTTATCTTATGCCATAGCCTCTTATGTGGCACCTTATCGAATGCCTTCTGGAAATTCTGTTCCACAATTCAATATGATCATGGCCGAACAGCCAAAAATCCAGGTGGTGCTCCTGACAAAGAAATCCAATGCTGGGCCCAGCAAGGGCAAGTAAAGTGAACAAGATTTGATCTAACAACACGTGGGTTCTTTTCAGAGCCACCCACAATGTAGTACCCTTGTTCAAGAAGGGAGAAAGGGATAGGCTGAGTAATTACAGGCCTGTCAGGCTAACCTGAGTGGCGGAAAAATTATTGGAAAAACCCTGAAAGACAGGATAAATCTGCATTTAGCAGGTCAAGGATTAATTAGGGACAGTCAGACCGGATTTTTAAAGGGAACTTCGTGGTTGACTAACATGATTCAATTATTTGAGGAGGTAACCAAGAGGGTCGATGAGGCTAAGTGCATACGATGTCGTATATTTGGACTTTAGTAACGATTTTGATAAAGTCCCAAATGGTAGACTCGTTATGAACGTTAAAGCCCATGGGATACAGGGCAAAGTGGCAAGTTGGATCCAAAATTGGCTTGGAGGTAGGAAGCAAAGGGTAATGATTGAAGGATGTTTTTGTGACTGGAAGGATGTTTCCAGTGTGATTCTACAGGGCTCAGTACTGGGATCCTTGCTTTTTGTGGTATATATTAACGATTTGGATTTGAGTATAGGGAATATGATTAAGAAGTTTGCTGACGACACTAAAATTGGCTGAGGTTGATAATGAAGAGGAAAGTCATGGGCTGCAGGAGGATGTCAATCTACTGGTCAAATGGGCAGAGCAGTGGCAAATGGAATTTAATTCAGAGAAGTGTGAGGTGATGGACTTTGGGAGGGCTAATACGGAATAGGTATACACATTAAGCGGTAGTCCACTTAATAGTGTAGATGACAAAGGGACCTTGGAGTGCTTGTCCACAGATCCCTGAAAGTAGCCGGCCAGTTATAAGGTGGATAGGAAGTCATACATAATGGTTGCCTTTATTGGCCGAGGCATAGAATATAATAGCAGGGAGGTTATGGTTAAGTTGTATAATACTTTAGTTAGGCCACAGCTGGAGTACTGCTTGCAGTTCTGGTCGCCGTATTATTGGAAGGACATGATTGCACTAGAGAGGGTGCTGCGGAGATTTACTAGAATGCTGCCTGGAATGGAAAATCTTAGTTATGAGGACAGATTGGATAGGGTGGGTTTATTCTCATTGGAACAGAGGAGGTTGAGAGGAAACCTCATTGAGGCGTACAAAATATTGAGGGGCCTGGACATAGTGGATAGTAAGGGTCTATTACCATTGGTGAAGGGGTCTATTACGAGGGGGCATAGTTTTCGCGTGAATTGGTGGAAGGTTTAGAAAGGATTTAAGGGGGGGGGGTGAGGTTCTTTACACAGAGAGTTGTGGGGATCTGGAACTCGCAGCCTAGAAGAGTGGTGGATGCAGAAACCCTCACAACTTTTAAGAGATGGTTGGATGGGCACTTAAAGTGCCATAACCTGCAGGGTTACAAACCTAGAGCTGGTAACCAGGATTAGACTGGATGACCTTTTGTTGGACGGTGCAGATGTAATGGTAAGTACTGCAGGGAATAGAATACGGCCAGGGTGATCTCCTGGACTCATTTCGATCATCTGGATGGGTCGGAGAGGAATTTTCACAGATTTTTTCTCCCTAAATTGGCCAGGGCTTTTATCGGTTTTTGCCTCTCCCAGGAGATCACATGGCTCTGGTTGGGGTCGAATGTAGAATGTTTCAGTATAAGGTGTGTCGCAGTTGTTTGAGGCGGACTGGTTGGGCTGGGTGCTCTTTGCCTTTCTGTCATTGTTCAAAGGTTTAACTGTAACCTTTAGGGCCACTGACCAAGAGCCGTGCAGCTTTTTGTCGGCCGTTGCGGATACGATGGACTGAAATGGCCTCATTCTGTGCTGTAAATATCTATGTTGCTGTATTTCTATTATTTCTATATTTCTACTGTCTGAAGAAACTGATCTATTGATCACAATCTTATCACCTGTGCTTCAGTTGGTAGCACTCTCACTTCTGAGTCAGAAGGTTGTGGGTTCAAGTCCCACTCCAGGGACTTGAGCACAAAGTCTAGGCTGTCACACCAGTGCAGTGATGCGGGAATGCTGCACTGTTGGAGATGCCATCTATAGGAAGAGACATTAAACGGAGGCCCCTTCAGCTCTTTCAGCTGGACATAATAGACCACATGACCACTATTTTAAAGAAGAGCTGGTCAGTTATCCCAAGTGTCGTGGCCAATACTTATCCCTCGATCAACATAACACAACAGCTTATCCGGTCACTATCACACTGCTGTTTATGGGAGCTTGCTGTGCGCGAAATGGCTGCCGCCTTTCCTACATTACTAAAGTGTCTACATTTCAAAAAGTACTTCATTGGCTGGGAAGCACATTCAGAAGTCCGATGGCCATGAAAGGCGCAATATAAATCCAAGTCTCTATTTCTCTGCTTAATATTAAATCCCTACCGTTGATAAGCTGGGAGTTTCCTAACCAGGTGTACTCACTCGATCTCAGTTATAAACCGGTGAATGTCTGTTGAACATGTAATAATATAGATCCACAAACAGAGCAGCGAGTTTGCTGTTCAGATTATTGCATATATACTAAACATTAATAAACCTTCCTCGTAAGATTTTTGCCTGCGAGCAGAATAGAAACACAAAGAACAGCGTATAAATCAGGAGGGGTTGTAACTGATAGAAACATAGAAACACATAAATTAGGTGCAGGAGTAGGCCATTCGGTCCTTCGAGCCTGCACCACCATTCAATAAGATCACGGCTGATCATTCACCTCAGTACCCCTTTCCTGCTTTCTCTCCATACCCCTTGATCCCTTTAGCCGTAAGGGCCATATATAACTCGCTCTTGAATATATCCAATGAACTGGCATTAACAACTCTCTGCGATTGGAAATTCCGTAGGTTAACAACTCTCTGAATGAAGAAGTTTCTCCTAAATGGCTTACCCCTTATCCTTAGACTCTGTCCCCTGGTTCTGGACTTCCACAACATCGGGAACATTCTTCCTGCATCTAACCTATTCAGTCCCGTCAGAATTTTATATGTTTCTATGAGATCCCCTCTCATCCTTCTAAACTCCAGTGAATATAGGCCCAGTCGATCCAGTCTCTCCTCATATGTCAGTCCTGCCATCTCGGGAATCAGATTGGTGAACCTTCGCTGCACTCCCTCAATAGTAAGAAAGTCTTTCCTCAGATTAGGAGACCAAAACTGAACACAATATTCCAGGTGAGGCCTCACTAAGGCCCTGTAGAACTGCAGTAAGACCTCCCTGCTCCTATACTCAAATCCCCTAGCTATGAAGGCCAACATACCATTTGCCTTCTTCACCGCCTGCTGAACCTGCATGACAACTTTCAATGACTGATGTACCATGACACCCAGGTCTCGCTGCACCGCCCCTTTTCCTAATCTGCTGCCATTCACATAATATTCTGCCCTCGTGTTTTTGCCACCAAAGTGGATAACCTCACATTTATCCACATTATACTGCATCTGCCACGCGTTTGCACACTCAACTAACCTGTCCAAGTCACCCTGCAGCCTTTTAGCGTCGTAGTCACAGCTCACACCGCTACCCAGCTTGGTGTCATCTGCAAACTTGGAGATATTACACTCAATTCCCTCATGCAAATCATTAATGTATATTGTAAATAGCTGGGGTCCCAGCACTGAGCCCTGCGGCATCCCACTAGTCACTGCCTGCCATTCTGAAAAGGACCCATTTATCCGACTCTCTGCTTCCTGTCTGCCAACCAGTTTTCTATCCCGTCAGTACATTACCCCCAATACCATGTGATTTAATTTTGCACACCAATCTCTTGTGTGGAACCTTGTCAAAAGCCTTTTGCAAGTCCAACTACACCACATCCACTGGTTCTCCCTTGTCCACTCTACCAGTTACATCCTCAAAAAATTCCAAAAGATTTGTCAAGCAGGATTTCCCTTTCATAAATCCATGCTGACTTGGACCGATCCTGTCATTCTTTCACTGCTTTCCAAATGTGCTGCTATTTCGTCTTTAATATTTGATTCCAACATTTTCCCCACTACTGATGTCAGGCTAACCAGTCTATAATTATCAATTTTCTCTCTCCCTCCTTTCTTAAAAAGTGGTGTCACATTTCCTTAGTGGACGAGACCGAGGAATTAGTAACGGGGAACATGAAGATGGCAAAAACTCTAAACAATTATTTTGTCGCAGTTTTTACGGTGAGGACATTAACAATATTCCAACAGTGGATAGTCAAGGGGCTGTAGGACGGCGGGGGTGGGTGTGGGGAGGGGCGGGGCGTGGTGAGGCACGTAACACAATCACAATCACTTAGGAGGTGGTACTAAGTAAGATAATGGAACTAAAGCAGATAAATCCCCTGGACTTGATGACTTGCATCCTAGGGTCTTAAGAGAAGTAGTGGCAGGGATGTGGATGCAATGGTTGCAATTTACCAAATTTCCCTGGAATCTGGGGAGGTCCCAGCAGATTGGAAAACTGCAAATGTGACGCCCCTATTCAAAAAAGGTGGCAGGCAAAAATCAGTAAACTATAGACCAATTAGCCTAACATCTGTGTTTGGGAAAATGTGGGAGTCCATTATTAAAGAAGCAGTAACAACTCGTTGGGAAAAGCAAAAGTTATACAGGTAGACAGAGCATGGATTTATGAAGAGGAAGTCATGTTTGACAAATTTGCTGGAATTCTTTGAGGATATAAGGAACAGGGTAGATAAAGGGCAACCAGTGGAAGTGATGTAGTTGGAATTCCAGAAGGCGTTTGACAAGGTGCCACTCAAAAGGTTACTGCACAAGATAAAATTTCACGGTGTTTTGGTTAATATATTAGCAGGGATAGAAGATTGGCTAACTAACAGAAATCAGAGAGTCAGGATAAATGGTTCATTCTCAGGTTGGCAATCAGTAACGAGCGGGGTGGCGCAGGGATCAGTGCTGGGACCCCAACTATTTACAATCTATATTAACGACTCGGAAGATGGGACTGAGTGCAACTTAGCCAAGTTTGCTGACGATAAAAAGCTGGAAGTAAAAGCAATGTGTGAGGTGGACATAAAAACGCTGCAAATGGATATAGACAAGCTTAGTGAGTGGGCAAACATTTGACAGATGGAGTATAATGTTCGAAAGTGTGAGGTCATGCAGTTTGGCAGAAACAAAATCAAAGAGCAAGTTATTATTTAAATGGAGAATGATTGCAAAGTGCTGCTGTACAGCGGGACCTGGGGCTACTTGGGCATGGAACACAAAAGCATAGTATGCAGGTACAGCAAATGATCAGGCATGCCAATCGTATCGTGGCATTTATTGAAAAGGGGGTTGAGTATAAAAGCAGGGAAGCCTTATTACAGTTGTACAGGGTATTGGTGAGGTCACATCTGGAATACTGAGTGCAGTTTTTGTTTCCACATTGATGAAAGGATATATTTTCTGCGGAGGCAGTTCAGAGAAGTTTCACTAGGTTTATCCCTGGGATGTGGGGGTTTACTTATGAGGAAAGTTGTTTCTTAACCGATAAGGGTATGAGGGATAATGGAGAGCGGGCAGGGAAGCGGAGCTGAGTCCATGGTCAGATCAGCCATGATCTTATTGAAAGGCAGAGCAGGCTCGAGGGACCTTATGGCCTACTCCTGTTCCTATTTCTTATGTTCTTATAATACTTGTTAGGCCAATGGGAAAAAAACAGCTTGTTTAGCATGAAAACTATTGTGATTGGGAACAGATATTTAAATTAATTATTTTTGTATTGCGTTGAATTTTAACGATTGTATAATTGTGTAATACAGAATTGTGTGGCAGGGGAAGTGAGAGCAATTTAAAGAAATAGCTGTTTGTAATGAGTATTAAACATTTTAAAAGCCGAAGATACTCAGCTCAGAATGGTGACACATTTGAGTCATCAAGCAAACTACATCAGAAGTCGATGCAATATGCACCTTTTAACGTGTGTTTAAGTACTATTGTATGTACTGCGTGCTCAACATATGTATACCACCCCACTTCAATGTTGAAGAACCTTATTGCAAACCTCCCTCTAACAATAGCCTTAGTAATTAAAATATCAATGGGCTTCATTTATTAATTGTGATTAAGTTGACACTTTATTCGGCGTACTTCAACGTTCCATTTGATGCTGACATTCTGCAAAAGCCAAACTTTACATCGTTGCAGGCGCCCGTGTACCCAGGTTCTGCCAGTCAGGCTGGCACCCAGCTCCTGGGAAAAAGTGCTAGTGCATTGCGGGCAGTTTTGTGCAATAGGTACATTCTCCTTGAACGTGCAACAATATTTAAGCACAACTGGCAAAACGCAGATGTTCTAATTCCGTCAGGCAGCGATGCTTCTGCATGCAGTTGCCAACATGAGAAGCAGAGGTGCAAATGAACATATCATCCAATATGTACAGGTAAAAGAGAAATCAAAGTTCACCATTACATTATCGTGTCACACTCCATCCCATACATTCATCGCCTCTGTTCCTAATTAAACAGTTGACGTGTTGCCTTGACATTCTCAATTTCTAATGAATGATTTAATGTTCTACCCTAACAGTCTTGTTTCCTCTATTTATTATTAAGCAGTTCAAGTCTTTCCATGTCCTCCATTTCTAAATAAATGGTTTATCTGCCGCATCATGTTCCTTTTGGTAATAAACCTAAATTTCCCTCTTTGTTTATATTTAAACATTTACTGTGTTCCACTTACTGCCCCCACTCTCTATTTCTAATTAAACACTCAATGTGTTCCCCTTACTTCCCGAAATCTCTATATCTAATTAAACACTCACTGTGTTCCAATTACTGCCCCCACTCTCTATTTCCAATTAAACACTCACTGTGTTCCCCTTACTGCCCCTACTCTTTATTTCAAATTAAATTCTCACTGTGTTCCCCATACTGCCCCCACTCTCTATTCGTAATTAAACACTTACTGTGTTCCCCTTACTGCCCCATCCCTATTTCTAATTAAACACTCACTGTGTTCCCCTTACTGCCCCCATTCTCTATTTCGAATTAAACACTCAGCCCGTTCCCCTTACTGCACCCATTCTCTATTCCTAATTAAACATTCATTCTGTTCCCCTTACTGCCGCACTCTCTATTTCTAACTAAACACTCACTGTGTTCCCCTTAATCCCTCAACTCTCTATTTGTAATTAAACACTCACTGTGTTCCTCTTACTGCCCTCACTCTCTATTTCTAATTAAACTCTCACTGTGTTCCCCTTACTGCCACACTCCCTATTTCTAATTAAACACCCACTGTGTTCCTCTTACTGCCCTCACTCTCTATTTCTAATTAAACTTTCTCTGTTTTCCCCTTACTACCCCCACGCGCTATTTATAATTAAACTCCCACTGCGTTTGACTTACTGCCCCAACTCTTTTTTCTATTTAAACACTCACTGCGTTCCCCTTACTACACCTCGCCTCTAGCTCTAATTAAACATTCACTGTGTTCTCCTTACTGGCCCCACTCTGTATCTAATTAAACTCACATTGAGTTTCGCTTACTGCTCCCACTCTCGATTTCTGATTAAACACTCACCATGTTCCCAAAACTGCCCCCACACTCTATTTCAAGTTAAACACTCACTGTGTTGCCCTTACTGTCCCAAATCTCTATTTCGAATGAAACTCTCACTGTATTCCCCTGATTGCGCCCACTCTTTATTTCTGATTATATTCTCATTGTGTTCTCCTGACTGTTACATTGTCTATTTCTAATTAAACACTCACTTTGATCCCGTTACTGCATGTCTCTCTATGTCGAATGAAACACTCACTGTCTTCCCGTTGTTGCCCCCACTCTCTATTTCTAATTAAACTCTCACTGTGTTCCCCTTACTGCCCCCACTCGCTATTTCTGATGAAACACTCACTGTGTTCACCTTATTGCCCCCAATCTCTATTTCTATTTAAACACGAACTGTGTTCCTCTTACTGCCGCAACTAACTATTTCTCATTTAACACTCATTGATCCCCTTACTGCCCCTCGCCTCTGGTTCTAATTAAACACTCACTGTATTCCCTTCACTGCCCTGATTTTCTATTTCTAATTAAACACTCACTGTGTTCCCTTTAATGCCACCATCTCTATTTCTAATTTACCACTCACTGTGTTCCCCTAACCGCTCCCTTTCTATTACTAATTAAACACTCACTGTGTACCCCTCACTGCCCCTCTATCTGTTACTAATTAAAAATTCATTGTGTTATCCTTACTGTCCACACTCTCCATTTCTGATTAAATACTCATTGTTTTCCCCTTAATACCCCCACTGTCTATTTCTAATTAAACAGTGACTGTGTTCCCCTTACAACCCAAGTCTCTCTTTCGAATTAAACACTCTCACTGTGTTCCCGTTACTATCCCCACTCTATATTTTCAATTAAACATTCACTGTATTCCAGTTACTGCCCCAACTCATATTTCCAATTAAACACTTATTGTGTTCCACTTACTGCACCTTTCTCTATTTCTAATTAAACACTCACTGATTTCCTGTTATTGTCCCTACTCTATCCCTAATTTAACACTCATTGTGTTCAATATACTGCGCCCAGTCTCTATTTTTAGTAAAACCCCAACTGTGTTCCTCTTACTGTCCCCACTCTCAATTTCTAATTAAACATTCACTGACTTCCCCGTTTTGTCCCGACTCTCTATTTCTACTTACACACTCACTGTTTTTCCCTCACTGCGTATACTCTCTATTTCTAATTAACCACTCGCTGTGTTCCCCTTACTGCTCCCATTCTCTATTTTTAATTAAACACTCACTGTGTTCCCCTTACAGCCCCCATTAACACATTCGATTTGAACACTCACTGTGTTCCCCTTACTGCTCCCTTTTGATATTTCTAATTAAACATTCATTCTGTTACCCTTACTGCACCCACTCTATTTCTAATTAAACACTGACTGTGTTCCCCTTACTGCCCCACTCTCTAACTCTAATTAAACACTCACTGTGTTCCCCTTACTGCCCCCTTTCGATATTTCTAATTAAACATTAATTCTGTTCCCCTTTCTGCCCCACTCTATTTCTAATTAAACACTGACTGTATTCCCCTTACTGCCCCACTCTCTAACTCTAATTAAACACTCACTGTGTTCCCCTTACTGCCCCACTCTCTATTTCAAATTATACACTCATTGTGTTCCCCTGACTGCCTCCACTCTCTAGTTCTGTTTAAAAACTTACTCTATTCCCCTGACTGCCCCTACTCTCTATTTCCAATTAACCATACATTGCGTTCCCCTTACTGCACCTTTCTCTATTTACAATTAAACACTCACTGTATTCCCCTTATTGCCCCTACTCTATTTCTAATTTAACACTCACTGTGTTCAAATACTGCCCCCAGTCTCTATTTTTAGTGAAACCCTCACTATGTTCCTCTTGCTGACCACACTTTCTATTTCTAATTAAACATTCACTGACATGCACTTATTGCCCCTACTCTCTATTTCGAATTAAATACTCGCTTTGTTCCCCTTACTGCTCCCATTCTCTATTTCCAATTAAACACTCACTGTTTTCCATTTACTGCCCCCATTCGATAGTCATTCTGTTCCCCTTACTGCCGCCACTCTCTATCTCTAATTAAACACTCACTGTGCTCCACTTACTGCCCCCACTCTATTTCTATTTAAACATGCACTCAATTCCCCTTACTGCCCCCACTCTCTATTTCTAATTAAACACTAACTGTATTCCCATTACTGATCCTATTCTCAATTTCGAACTAAACACTCACTGTGTTCCCTTTACTGCCCAACTCTATCTCTACTAAAACACTCACTCTATTCCCCTTACTGCCCCCACTCTCTATTGCTGATTAAACACTCACTGTGTTCCCCTTACAGCCTTCACCCACTATTTCGAATTAAACACTCATTGTGTTCCCCTTACTGCTCCCATTCTCTATTTTTAATTAAACACGCACTGTGTTCTCCTTACAGCCCCATTCTCAAATTCTATTTGAATACTCTATTTCTAATCTTTTCGATATTTCTAATTAAACATTCATTCTGTTCCCCTTACTGCCCCCACTCTATTTCTAATCAAGCACTGACTGTGTTCCCCTTACTGCCCCTCTCTCTATTTCATTTTATACACTCACTGTGCTCCCCTGACTGCCTCCACTCTTTAATTCTTTTTAAACACTTACTCTATTCCCCTGACTGCCCCTACTCTATATTTCCAATGAACCACTCATTCTGTTCCCCTTACTGCCCCTTTCTCTATTTATAATTAAACACTCACTGTATTCCCGTTATTGCCCCTACTCTATTCCTAATTTAACACTCACTGTGTTCAAATACTGCCCCCAGTCTCTATTTTTAGTGAAACCCTCACTATGTTCCTCTTACTGTCCACACTCTCTATTTCGAATTAAACATTCACTTATTGTCCCTACTCTCTATATCGAATTAAATACTCACTTTGTTCCCCTTACTGCTCCCATTCTCTATTTCCAATTAAACACTCACTGTTTTCCATTTACTGCCCCCATTCGATAGTCATTCTGTTCCCCTTACTGCCGCTACTCTCTATTTCTAATTAAGCACTCACTGTGTTCCCCTTACAGCCCCTCTCTCTATTTCTAATTAAACACTCACTGTGCTCCACTTATTGCCCCCACTCTATTTCTATTTAAACACTCACTCTATTCCCCTTACTGCCCGCAATCTCTATTTCTAATTAAACACTAACTGTTTTCCCCTTACTGATCCTATTCTCAATTTCTAACTGAACACTCACTGTGTTCCCTTTACTGCCCCTACTCTTTATTTCAAATTAAATTCTTACTGTGTTCCCCATACTGCCCCCACTCTCTATTCGTAATTAAACACTTACTGTGTTCCACTTACTGCCCCATCCCTATTTCTAATTAAACACTCACTGTGTTCCCCTTACTGCCCCCATTCTCTATTTCTAATTAAACACTCAGTCCGTTACCCTTACTGCCCCCATTCTCTATTCCTAATTAAACATTCATTCTGTTCCCCTTACTGCCGCACTCTCTATTTCTAATTAAACACCAACTGTGTTCCTCGTACTGCCCTCACTCTCTTTTTCTAATTAAACTTTCTCTGTGTTCCCCTTACTGCCCCCACGCGCTATTTATAATTAAACTCCCACTGCGTTTGACTTACTGCTCCAACACTTTTTTCTATTTAAACACTCACTGCGTTCCCCTTACTACACCTCGCCTCTAGCTCTAATTAAACACTCACTGTGTTCCCCTTAATCCCTCCACTCTCTATTTGTAATTAAACACCCACTGTGTTCCTCTTACTGCCCTCACTCTCTATTTCTAATTAAACTTTCTCTGTGTTCCCCTTACTGCCCCCACGCGCTATTTATAATTAAACTCCCACTGCGTTTGACTTACTGCTCCAACTCTTTTTTCTATTTAAACACTCACTGCGTTCCCCTTACTACACCTCGCCTCTAGCTCTAATTAAACACTCACTGTGTTCTCCTTACTGGCCCCACTTTGTATCTAATTAAACTCACATTGTGTTTCGCTTACTACTCCCACTCTTGATTTTTGATTAAACACTCACCATGTTCCCAAAACTGCCCCCACACTCTATTTCAAGTTAAACACTCACTGTGTTGCCCTTACTGTCCCAAATCTCTATTTCGAATGAAACTCTCACTGTATTCCCCTGATTGCGCCCACTCTTTATTTCTAATTATATTTTCATTGTGTTCTCCTGACTGTTACATTGTCTATTTCTAATTAAACACTCACTTTGATCCCGTTACTGCATGTCTCTCTATGTCGAATGAAACACTCAGTGTGTTTCCCTTACTGCCCCCACTCTCTATTTCTAATAAAGCACTCACACTGTTCCACTTACTGCCCCCACTCTCTATTTCTAATAAAACACTCACTGTCTTCCCGTTGTTGCCCCCACTCTCTGTTTCTAATTAAACTCTCACTGTGTTCCCCTTACTGCCCCCACTCGCTATTTCTGATGAAACATTCACTGTGTTCACCTTATTGCCCCCAATCTCTATTTCTATTTAAACACGAACTGTGTTCCTCTTACTGCCACAACTAACTATTTCTAATTTAACACTCATTGATCCCCTTACTGCCCCTCGCCTCTGGTTCTAATTAAACACTCACTGTGTTCCCTTCACTGCCCTGATTTTCTATTTCTAATTAACACTCACTGTGTTCCCTTTAATGCCACCATCTCTATTTCGAATTTACCACTCACTGTGTTCCCCTAACCGCTCCCTTTCTATTACTAATTAAACACTCACTGTGTACCGCTCACTGCCCCTCTATCTGTTACTAATTAAAAATTCATTGTGTTATCCTTACTGTCCACACTCTCCATTTCTGATTAAATACTCATTGTTTTCCCCTTAATACCCCCACTGTCTATTTCTAATTAAACAGTGACTGTGTTCCCCTTACAACCCAAGTCTCTCTTTCTAATTAAACACTCTCACTGTGTTCCCGTTACTAACACCACTCTATATTTTCAATTAAACATTCACTGTATTCCAGTTACTGCCCCAACTCATATTTCCAATTAAACACTTATTGTGTTCCACTTACTGCACCTTTCTCTATTTCTAATTAAACACTCACTGATTTCCCGTTATTGTCCCTACTCTATCCCTAATTTAACACTCATTGTGTTCAATATACTGCGCCCAGTCTCTATTTTTAGTAAAACCCCAACTGTGTTCCGCTTACTGTCCCCACTCTCAATTTCTAATTAAACATTCACTGACTTCCCCGTTTTGTCCCGACTCTCTATTTCTACTTACACACTCACTGTGTTTCCCTCACTGCGTATACTCTCTATTTCTAATTAACCACTCGCTGTGTTCCCCTTACTGCTCCCATTCTCTATTTTTAATTAAACACTCACTGTGTTCCCCTTACAGCCCCCATTAACACATTCGATTTGAACACTCACTGTGTTCCCCTTACTGCTCCCTTTTGATATTTCTTATGAAACACTCACTGTGTTCACCTTATTGCCCCCAATCTCTATTTCTAATTAAACATTCATTCTGTTCCCCTTACTGCCGCACTCTCTATTTCTAATTAAACACTCACTGTGTTCCCCTTAATCCCTCCACTCTCTATTTGTAATTAAACACCCACTGTGTTCCTCTTACTGCCCTCACTCTCTATTTCTAATTAAACTTTCTCTGTGTTCCCCTTACTGCCCCCACGCGCTATTTATAATTAAACTCCCACTGCGTTTGACTTACTGCTCCAACTCTTTTTTCTATTTAAACACTCACTGCGTTCCCCTTATTACACCTCGCCTCTAGCTCTAATTAAACACTCACTGTGTTCTCATTACTGGCCCCACTCTGTATCTAATTAAACTCACATTGTGTTTCGCTTACTGCTCCCACTCTCGATTTCTGATTAAACACTCACCATGTTCCCAAAACTGCCCTCACACTCTATTTCAAGTTAAACACTCACTGTGTTGCCCTTACTGTCCCAAATCTCTATTTCGAATGAAACTCTCACTGTATTCCCCTGATTGCGCCCACTCTTTATTTCTAATTATATTCTCATTGTGTTCTCCTGACTGTTACATTGTCTATTTCTAATTAAACACTCATTTTGATCCCGTTACTGCATGTCTCTCTATGTCGAATGAAACACTCAGTGTGTTTCCCTTACTGCCCCCACTCTCTATTTCTAATAAAGCACTCCCACTGTTCCACTTACTGCCCCCACTCTCTATTTCTAATAAAACACTCACTGTCTTCCCGTTGTTGCCCCCACTCTCTATTTCTAATTAAACTCTCACTGTGTTCACCTTATTGCCCCCAATCTCTATTTCTATTTAAACACGAACTGTGTTCCTCTTACTGCCGCAACTAATATTTCTAATTTAACACTCATTGATCCCCTTACTGCCCCTCGCCTCTGGATCTAATTAAATACTCACTGTGTTCCCTTCACTGCCCTGATTTTCTATTTCTAATTAAACACTCACTGTGTTCCCTTTAATGCCACCATCTCTATTTCTAATTTACCACTCACTGTGTTCCCCTAATCGCTCCCTTTCTATTACTAATTAAATACTCGCTGTGTACCCCTCACTGCCCCTCTATCTGTTACTAATTAAAAATTCATTGTGTTATCCTTACTGTCCACACTCTCCATTTCTGATTAAATACTCATTGTTTTTCCCTTAATACCCCCACTGTCTATTTCTAATTAAACAGTGACTGTGTTCCCCTTACAACCCAAGTCTCTCTTTCTAATTAAACACTCTCACTGTGTTCCCGTTACTAACACCACTCTATATTTTCAATTAAACATTCACTGTATTCCAGTTACTGCCCCAACTCATATTTCCAATTAAACACTTATTGTGTTCCACTTACTGCACCTTTCTCTATTTCTAATTAAACACTCACTGATTTCCCGTTATTGTCCCTACTCTATCCCTAATTTAACACTCATTGTGTTCAATATACTGCGCCCAGTCTCTATTTTTAGTAAAACTCCAACTGTGTTCCGCTTACTGTCCCCACTCTCAATTTCTAATTAAACATTCACTGACTTCCCCGTTTTGTCCGGACTCTCTACTTCTACTTACACACTCACTGTGTTTCCCTCACTGCGTATACTCTCTATTTCTAATTAACCACTCGCTGTGTTCCCCTTACTGCTCCCATTCTCTATTTTTAATTAAACACTCACTGTGTTCCCCTTACAGCCCCCATTAACACATTCGATTTGAACACTCACTGTGTTCCCCTTACTGCTCCCTTTTGATATTTCTAATTAAACATTCATTCTGTTACCCTTACTGCACCCACTCTATTTCTAATTAAACACTGACTGTGTTCCCCTTACTGCCCCACTCTCTAACTCTAATTAAACACTCGCTGTGTTCCCCTTACTGCCCCCTTTCGATATTTCTAATTAAACATTCATTCTGTTCCCCTTACTGCCCCACTCTATTTCTAATTAAACACTGACTGTATTCCCCTTACTGCCCCACTCTCTAACTCTAATTAAACACTCATTGTGTTCCCCTTACTGCCCCACTCTCTATTTTTAATTAAACAATCACTGTGTTCCCCTTACTGCCCCTCTCTCTATTTCAAATTATACACTCATTGTGTTCCCCTGACTGCCTCCACTCTCTAGTTCTGTTTAAAAACTTACTCTATTCACCTGACTGCCCCTACTCTCTATTTCCAATTAACCATACATTGCGTTCCCCTTACTGCACCTTTCTCTATTTACAATTAAACACTCACTGTATTCCCCTTATTGCCCCTACTCTATTTCTAATTTAACACTCACTGTGTTCAAATACTGCCCTCAGTCTCTATTTTTAGTGAAACCCTCACTATGTTCCTCTTGCTGACCACACTTTCTATTTCTAATTAAACATTCACTGACATGCAATTATCGCCCCTACTGTCTATTTCGAATTAAATACTCGCTTTGTTCCCCTTACTGCTCCCATTCTCTATTTCAAATTAAACACTCACTGTTTTCCATTTACTGCCCCCATTCGATAGTCATTCTGTTCCCCTTACTGCCGCCACTCTCTATCTCTAATTAAACACTCACTGTGTTCCCCTTACTGCCCCTCTCTCTATTTCATTTTATACACTCACTGTGCTCCCCTGACTGCCTACACTCTTTAATTCTTTTTAAACACTTACTCTATTCCCCTGACTGCCCCTACTCTATATTTCCAATGAACCACTCATTCTGTTCCCCTTACTGCCCCTTTCTCTATTTATAATTAAACACTCACTGTATTCCCCTTATTGCCCCTACTCTATTCCTAATTTAACACTCACTATGTTCAAATACTGCCCCCAGTCTCTACTTTTAGTGAAACCCTCACTATGTTCCTCTTACTGTCCACACTCTCTATTTCGAATTAAACATTCACTTATTGTCCCTACTCTTTATATCGAATTAAATACTCGCTTTGTTCCGCTTACTGCTCCCATTCTCTATTTCCAATTAAACACTCACTGTTTTCCATTTACTGCCCCCATTCGATAGTCATTCTGTTCCCCTTACTGCCGCTACTCTCTATTTCTAATTAAGCACTCACTGTGTTCCCCTTACAGCCCCTCTCCCTATTTCTAATTAAACACTCACTGTGCTCCACTTATTGCCCCCACTCTATTTCTATTTAAACACTCACTCTATTCCCCTTATTGCCCGCAATCTCTATTTCTAATTAAACACTAACTGTTTTCCCCTTACTGATCCTATTCTCAATTTCTAACTAAACACTCACTGTGTTCCCCTTACTGCCCCTACTCTTTATTTCAAATTAAATTCTCACTGTGTTCCCCATACTGCCCCCACTCTCTATTCGTAATTAAACACTTACTGTGTTCCCCTTACTGCCCCATCCCTATTTCTAATTAAACACTCACTGTGTTCCCCTTACTGCCCCCATTCTCTATTTCTAATTAAACACTCAGTCCGTTCCCCTTACTGCCCCCATTCTCTATTCCTAATTAAACATTCATTCTGTTCCCCTTACTGCCGCACTCTCTATTTCTAATTAAACACTCACTGTGTTCCCTTTAATCCCTCCACTCTCTATTTGTAATTAAACACTCACTGTGTTCCTCTTACTGCCCTCACTCTCTATTTCTAATTAAACTCTCACTGTGTTCCCCTTACTGCCACACTCCCTATTTCTAATTAAACACCCACTGTGTTCCTCTTACTGCCCTCACTCTCTATTTCTAATTAAACTTTCTCTGTGTTCCCCTTACTGCCCCCACGCGCTATTTATAATTAAACTCCCACTGCGTTTTACTTACTGCTCCAACTCTTTTTCCTATTTAAACACTCACTGCGTTCCCCTTACTACACCTCGCCTCTAGCTCTAATTAAACACTCACTGTATTCTCCTTACTGGCCCCACTCTGTATCTAATTAAACTCACATTGTGTTTCGCTTACTGCTCCCACTCTCGATTTCTGATTAAACACTCACCATGTTCCCAAAACTGCCCCCACACTCTATTTCAAGTTAAACACTCACTGTGTTGCCCTTACTGTCCCAAATCTCTATTTCGAATGAAACTCTCACTGTATTCCCCTGATTGCGCCCACTCTTTATTTCTAATTATATTCTCATTGTGTTCTCCTGACTGTTACATTGTCTATTTCTAATTAAACACTCACTTTGATCCCGTTACTGCATGTCTCTCTATGTCGAATGAAACACTCAGTGTGTTTCCCTTACTGCCCCCACTCTCTATTTCTAATAAAGCACTCACACTGTTCCACTTACTGCCCCCACTCTCTATTTCTAATAAAACACTCACTGTCTTCCCGTTGTTGCCCCCAATCTCTATTTCTAATTAAACTCTCACTGTGTTCCCCTTACTGCCCCCACTCGCTATTTCTGATGAAACACTCACTGTGTTCACCTTATTGCCCCCAATCTCTATTTCTATTTAAACACGAACTGTGTTCCTCTTACTGCCGCAACTAACTATTTCTAATTTAACACTCATTGATCCCCTTACTGCCCCTCGCCTCTGGTTCTAATTAAACACTCACTGTGTTCCCTTCACTGCCCTGATTTTCTATTTCTAATTAAACACTCACTGTGTTCCCTTTAATGCCACCATCTCTATTTCTAATTTACCACTCACTGTGTTCCCCTAACTGCTCCCTTTCTATTACTAATTAAACACTCACTGTGTACCCCTCACTGCCCCTCTATCTGTTACTAATTAAAAATTCATTGTGTTATCCTTACTGTCCACACTCTCCATTTCTGATTAAATACTCATTGTTTTCCCCTTAATACCCCCACTGTCTATTTCTAATTAAACAGTGACTGTGTTCCCCTTTAACCCAAGTCTCTCTTTCGAATTAAACACTCTCACTGTGTTCCCGTTACTATCCCCACTCTATATTTTCAATTAAACATTCACTGTATTCCAGTTACTGCCCCAACTCATATTTCCAATTAAACACTTATTGTGTTCCACTTACTGCACCTTTCTCTATTTCTAATTAAACACTCACTGATTTCCCGTTATTGTCCCTACTCTATCCCTAATTTAACACTCATTGTGTTCAATATACTGCACCCAGTCTCTATTTTAGTAAAACCCCAACTGTGTTCCGCTTACTGTCCCCACTCTCAATTTCTAATTAAACATTCACTGACTTCCCCGTTTTGTCCCGACTCTCTATTTCTACTTACACACTCACTGTGTTTCCCTCACTGCGTATACTCTCTATTTCTAATTAACCACTCGCTGTGTTCCCCTTACTGCTCCCATTCTCTATTTTTAATTAAACACTCACTGTGTTCCCCTTACAGCCCCCATTAACACATTCGATTTGAACACTCACTGTGTTCCCCTTACTGCTCCCTTTTGATATTTCTAATCAAACATTCATTCTGTTACCCTTACTGCACCCACTCTATTTCTAATTAAACACTGACTGTGTTCCCCTTACTGCCCCACTCTCTAACTCTAATTAAACACTCACTGTGTTCCCCTTACTGCCCCACTCTCTATTTTTAATTAAACACTCACTGTGTTCCCTTAATGCTGCTCTCTCTATTTCAAATTATACACTCATTGTGTTCCCCTGACTGCCTCCACTCTCTAGTTCTGTTTAAAAACTTACTCTATTCGCCTGACTGCCCCTACTCTCTATTTCCAATTAACCATACATTGCGTTCCCCTTACTGCACCTTTCTCTATTTACAATTAAACACTCACTGTATTCCCCTTATTGCCCCTACTCTATTTCTAATTTAACACTCACTGTGTTCAAATACTGCCCCCAGTCTCTATTTTTAGTGAAACCCTCACTATGTTCCTCTTGCTGACCACACTTTCTATTTCTAATTAAACATTCACTGACATGCACTTATTGCCCCTACTCTCTATTTCGAATTAAATACTCGCTTTGTTCCCCTTACTGCTCCCATTCTCTATTTCCAATTAAACACTCACTGTTTTCCATTTACTGCCCCCATTCGATAGTCATTCTGTTCCCCTTACTGCCGCCACTCTCTATCTCTAATTAAACACTCACTGTGCTCCACTTACTGCCCCCACTCTATTTCTATTTAAACATTCACTCTATTCCCCTTATTGCCCCCACTCTCTATTTCTAATTAAACACTAACTGTATTCCCATTACTGATCCTATTCTCAATTTCGAACTAAACACTCACTGTGTTCCCTTTACTGCCCAACTCTATCTCTACTAAAACACTCACTCTATTCCCCATACTGACCCCACTCTTTATTGCTGATTAAACACTCACTGTGTTCCCCTTACAGCCTTCACCCACTCTTTCGAATTAAACACTCATTGTGTTCCCCTTACTGCTCCCATTCTCTATTTTTAATTAAACACGCACTGTGTTCTCCTTACAGCCCCATTCTCAAATTCTATTTGAACACTCTATTTCTAATCTTTTCGATATTTCTAATTAAACATTCATTCTGATCCCCTTACTGCCCCCACTCTATTTCTAATCAAGCACTGACTGTGTTCCCCTTCCTGCCCCCACTCTCTATTTCTAATTAAACACTCACTGTGTTCCCCTTTCTGCCCCTCTCTCTATTTCATTTTATACACGCACTGTGCTCCCCTGACTGCCTCCACTCTTTAATTCTTTTTATACACTTACTCTATTCCCCTGACTGCCCCTACTCTATATTTCCAATGAACCACTCATTCTGTTCCCCTTACTGCCCCTTTCTCTATTTATAATTAAACACTCACTGTATTCCCCTTATTGCCCCTACTCTATTCCTAATTTAACACTCACTGTGTTCAAATACTGCCTCCAGTCTCTATTTTTAGTGATTCCCTCACTATGTTCCTCTTACTGTCCACACTCTCTATTTCGAATTAAACATTCACTTATTGTCCCTACTCTCTATATCGAATTAAATACTCGCTTTGTTCCCCTTACTTCTCCCATTCTCTATTTCCAATTAAACACTCACTGTTTTCCATTTACTGCCCCCATTCGATAGTCATTCTGTTCCCCTTACTGCCGGTACTCTCTATTTCTAATTAAGCACTCACTGTGTTCCCCTTACAGCCCCTCTCTCTATTTCTAATTAAACACTCACTGTGCTCCACTTATTGCCCCCACTCTATTTCTATTTAAACACTCACTCTATTCCCCTTACTGCCCGCAATCTCTATTTCTAATTAAACACGAACTGTTTTCCCCTTACTGATCCTATTCTCAATTTCTAACTAAACACTCACTGTGTTCCACTTACTGCCCAACTCTATCTCTGCTAAAACACTCATTCTATTCCCCTTACTGCACCCACTCTCTATTGCTGATTAAACACTCACTGTGTTCCCCTTAATGCCCCACTCTATTTCTATTTAAACTCTTACTCTATAACCCTTACTGCCCCTACTCTCTATTTCCAATTAAATACTCACTGTGTTCCACTTACTGCTCCTACTCTTTCTTTATAATTATACACTCACTGTGTTCCCCTTACTGCCCCCATTCTATTTCTATTTAAACAGTCACTCTGTTCTCCTAACTTCCCCCCACTCTCTATTTCTAATGAAAGACTCACTCTCTTCCCCTTACTGACCCCACTATCTATTTCTGATTAAACACTCACTGTGTTCCCCTTACTGCCCCCACTCTCTATTTCTAATTAAAAACTCACTGTGTTCCCCTTAAAGACCCTATTCTCAATTTAAAATTAAACACTCACTGTGTTCCCCTTACTGCCCCCACTCTATTTCTATTTGAACACTCATTCTATTCCCCTTACTGCACCCACTCTTTATTTCTAATTAATCACTCACTGTTCCCCTTACTGCCCCGATTCTAATTCTAGTTAAACATTAACTGTGTTCCCCTTACTGCCACCTCTCTATTTCTAATTAAACATTCACTGTGTTCCCCATACTGCCCAAACTCTCTATTTCTAACTCAACACTCATTTTGTTCCACTTACTCTCCACACTCTCTATTTCTAATTAAACACTCACTGTGTTCCCCTTACTGCCCCCACTCTATATTTCTAATGAAATACTCACTGAATTCCCCTGACCGTCCCCATTCTCTATTTCTAATTAAACACTAACTGTGTTCCCCTTACTGCCCCCACTTAATATTTCTAATTAAAGACTCACTGTGTTCCCTTACTGCCCCAACTCTCTTTTTCTAATTAAAGACTCAGTGTTCCCCTTACTTCCCCATTCTCTATTTATAATTAGATACTCACTGTGTTCCTCTTAATGCCACCACCCTCTTTTTCTAATTAAACACTCACTGTGTTCCCTTTGCCGATCCGATTCTCTATTTCCGATTAAACACTCACTGTGTTCTCCTGACTGCCCCACTCTCTATTTCTAATTAAACACTCACTGTGTTCCTCGTTCTGCCCCCACTCTCTACTTCTAATTCAACACTCACTGTTTTCCCCTTAGTGCCCCCACCCTCTTAATCTAATTAAACACTCACTGTGTTACCCTTACTGCCCCCACGCTCTATTTCTAATTAAAGACTCAGTGTATCCCCTTACTTCACCCATTGTCTATTTCTAATTAGATACTCAATGTGTTTCTCTTACTGCCACGACCCTCTTTTTTTAATTAATCACTCACTGTGTTCCCCTTACTGGCCCCACTCTCTATTTCGATGTAAACACTCAATGTGTTCCCCTTACTGCCCCCACCCTCTTTTTCTAACTAAACACTCACTGTTTTCCCCTTACTACCCCCACCATCTTAATCTAATTAAACCCTCACTATGTTCCTCTTACTGTCCACTCTCTCTATTTCAAATTAAACATTCACTGACATGCACTGATTGTCCCTACTCTCTACATCGAATTAAATACTCGCTTTGTTCCCCTTGCTGCTCCCATTCTCTATTTCCAATTAAACACTCACTGTTTTCAATTTACTGCCCCCATTCGATAGTTATTCTGTTCCCCTTACTGCCGCTACTCTCTATTTCTAATTAAGCACTCACTGTGTTCCCCTTACAGCCCCTCTCTCTATTTCTAATTAAACACTCACTGTGCTCCACTTATTGCCCCCACTCTATTTCTATTTAAACACTCACTCTATTCCCCTTACTGCCCGCAATCTCTATTTCTAATTAAACACGAACTGTTTTCCCCTTACTGATCCTATTCTCAATTTCTAACTAAACACTCACTGTGTTCCACTTACTGCCCAACTCTATCTCTGCTAAAACACTCATTCTATTTCCCTTACTGCCCCCACTCTCTATTGCTGATTAAACACTCACTGTGTTCACCTTAATGCCCCACTCTATTTCTATTTAAACTCTTACTCTACAATCCTTACTGCCCCTACTCTTTATTTCCAATTAAATACTCACTGTGATCCACTTACTGCTCCTATTCTTTCTTTATAATTATACATTCACTGCGTTCCCCTTACTGCCCCCATTCTATTTCTATTTAAACAGTCACTATGTTCCCCTTACTGCGCCCACGCTCTATTTCTAATTAAACACTAACTGTGTTCGCCTTACTGCCCCCACTCTCTATTTCTCATTAAAAACTCACTGTGTTCCCGTTACTGCCCCACTCTGTTTCTATTAAAACACTCATTCTATTCCCCTTACTGCCCCCACTCTCTATTTCTAATTAAACACTCACTGTTCCCCTTACTGCCACCACTCTATTTCTATTTAAACACTCACTCTGTTCCCCTTACTGCCTCCACTCTCTATTTCTAATTAGACACTAACTGTGTTCCCCTTACAGACCCTATTCTCAATTTAAAATTAAACACTCACTGTGTTCCCCTTATTGCCCCACTCTATTTCTATTTAAACACTCACTCTGTTCCCCTTACTGCCCCCACTCGCTATTTCTACTTAAACACTAACTGTGTTCCCCTTACAGACCCTATTCTCTATTTAAAATTAAACACTCACAGTGTTCCCCTTACTGCCCCCATTCTATTTCTATTTAAACAGTCACTCTGTTCTCCTAACTTCCCCCCACTCTCTATTTCTAATGAAAGACTCACTCTCTTCCCCTTACTGACCCCACTATCTATTTCTGATTAAACACTCACTGTGTTCCCCTTACTGCCCCCACTCTCTATTTCTAATTAAAAACTCACTGTGTTCCCCTTAAAGACCCTATTCTCAATTTAAAATTAAACACTCACTGTGTTCCCCTTACTGCCCCCACTCTATTTCTATTTGAACACTCATTCTATTCCCCTTACTGCACCCACTCTTTATTTCTAATTAATCACTCACTGTTCCCCTTACTGCCCCGATTCTAATTCTAGTTAAACATTAACTGTGTTCCCCTTACTGCCACCTCTCTATTTCTAATTAAACATTCACTGTGTTCCCCATACTGCCCAAACTCTCTATTTCTAACTCAACACTCATTTTGTTCCACTTACTCTCCACACTCTCTATTTCTAATTAAACACTCACTGTGTTCCCCTTACTGCCCCAACTCTATATTTCTAATGAAATACTCACTGAATTCCCCTGACCGTCCCCATTCTCTATTTCTAATTAAACACTAACTGTGTTCCCCTTACTGCCCCCACTTAATATTTCTAATTAAAGACTCACTGTGTTCCCTTACTGCCCCAACTCTCTTTTTCTAATTAAAGACTCAGTGTTCCCCTTACTTCCCCATTCTCTATTTATAATTAGATACTCACTGTGTTCCTCTTAATGCCACCACCCTCTTTTTCTAATTAAACACTCACTGTGTTCCCTTTGCCGATCCGATTCTCTATTTCCGATTAAACACTCACTGTGTTCTCCTGACTGCCCCACTCTCTATTTCTAATTAAACACTCACTGTGTTCCTCGTTCTGCCCCCACTCTCTACTTCTAATTCAACACTCACTGTTTTCCCCTTAGTGCCCCCACCCTCTTAATCTAATTAAACACTCACTGTGTTACCCTTACTGCCCCCACGCTCTATTTCTAATTAAAGACTCAGTGTATCCCCTTACTTCACCCATTGTCTATTTCTAATTAGATACTCAATGTGTTTCTCTTACTGCCACGACCCTCTTTTTTTAATTAATCACTCACTGTGTTCCCCTTACTGGCCCCACTCTCTATTTCGATGTAAACACTCAATGTGTTCCCCTTACTGCCCCCACCCTATTTTTCTAACTAAACACTCACTGTTTTCCCCTTACTACCCCCACCATCTTAATCTAATTAAACCCTCACTATGTTCCTCTTACTGTCCACTCTCTCTATTTCAAATTAAACATTCACTGACATGCACTGATTGTCCCTACTCTCTACATCGAATTAAATACTCGCTTTGTTCCCCTTGCTGCTCCCATTCTCTATTTCCAATTAAACAGTCACTGTTTTCAATTTACTGCCCCCATTCGATAGTTATTCTGTTCCCCTTACTGCCGCTACTCTCTATTTCTAATTAAGCACTCACTGTGTTCCCCTTACAGCCCCTCTCTCTATTTCTAATTAAACACTCACTGTGCTCCACTTATTGCCCCCACTCTATTTCTATTTAAACACTCACTCTATTCCCCTTACTGCCCGCAATCTCTATTTCTAATTAAACACGAACTGTTTTCCCCTTACTGATCCTATTCTCAATTTCTAACTAAGCACTCACTGTGTTCCACTTACTGCCCAACTCTATCTCTGCTAAAACACTCATTCTATTTCCCTTACTGCCCCCACTCTCTATTGCTGATTAAACACTCACTGTGTTCACCTTAATGCCCCACTCTATTTCTATTTAAACTCTTACTCTACAATCCTTACTGCCCCTACTCTTTATTTCCAATTAAATACTCACTGTGATCCACTTACTGCTCCTATTCTTTCTTTATAATTATACATTCACTGCGTTCCCCTTACTGCCCCCATTCTATTTCTATTTAAACAGTCACTATGTTCCCCTTACTGCGCCCACGCTCTATTTCTAATTAAACACTAACTGTGTTCGCCTTACTGCCCCCACTCTCTATTTCTCATTAAAAACTCACTGTGTTCCCGTTACTGCCCCACTCTGTTTCTATTAAAACACTCATTCTATTCCCCTTACTGCCCCCACTCTCTATTTCTAATTAAACACTCACTGTTCCCCTTACTGCCACCACTCTATTTCTATTTAAACACTCACTCTGTTCCCCTTACTGCCTCCACTCTCTATTTCTAATTAGACACTAACTGTGTTCCCCTTACAGACCCTATTCTCAATTTAAAATTAAACACTCACTGTGTTCCCCTTATTGCCCCACTCTATTTCTATTTAAACACTCACTCTGTTCCCCTTACTGCCCCCACTCGCTATTTCTACTTAAACACTAACTGTGTTCCCCTTACAGACCCTATTCTCTATTTAAAATTAAACACTCACAGTGTTCCCCTAACTGCCCCCACTCTATTTCTATTTTAACACTCACTCTATTCCCCTTACTGCCCCACACTCTATTTCTGATTAAACAATCACTGTGTTCCCCTTACTGCCCCCACTCTCTATTTCTAATTGAACACTCACTATGTTCCCATTAGTGCCCCCACTCTATGTCTATTTCAACACTCACTGTGTTCCCCTGACTGCCCTCACCTTCTATTCCTAAGTAAACACTCACTGTGTTCCACTTACTGCACCCATTCTCTATTTCTAATGGAAGACTCACTCTATTCCCCTTACTGCCCCCACTATCCATTTCTGATTAAACACTCACTTTGTTACCCTTGCAGCATTCACGCGCTATTTCGAATTAAACACTCACTGTGCTCCCCTGACTGCCCCACACTCTATTTCTAATTAAACACTCACTGTGTTCCACTTACTGCCCCCACTCTATTTCTATTTCAACACTCATTCTATTCCCCTTACTGCCCCACTCTCTATTTCGAATTAATCACTCACTGTTCCCTTTACTGCCCCGATTCTAATTCCAGTTAAACATTAACTGTTTTCCCCTACTGCCCCCACTCTCTATTTCTAATTAAACACTCAATGTTCCCCTTACTGCCACCACTCTATTTCTATTTATACACTCACTCTGTTCCCCTTACTGCCCCCACTCTCCATTTTTAATTAAAAACTCACTGTGTTCCCCTTACTGCACCACTCTATTTCTATTTAAACACTCATTCTGTTCCCGTTACTGCCCCCACACTATATTTCTAATTAAACACTAACTGTGTTCCCCTTACATACCCTATTCTCAATTTAAAACTAAACACTCACTGTGTTCCCCTTACTGCCCCCACACTCTATTTATAATTAAACACTCACTATGTTCCCATTAGTGCCCCCACTCTATTTCTATTTCAACACTCACTGTGTTCCCCTGACTGCGCTCACCCTCTATTCCGAAGTAAACACTCACTGTGTTCCACTTACTGCACCCATTCTCTATTTCTAATGAAAGACTCACTCTATTCCCCTTACTGCCCCCACTATCTATTTCTGATTAAACACTCACTGTGTTACCCTTGCAGCCTTCACGCGCTATTTCGAATTAAACACTCACTGTGTTCCCCTTACTGCCCCCACTCTATATTTCTAATGAAACACTCACTGTGTTCCCCTTACTGCCCCCACTCTATATTTCTAATTAAACTCTCACTGCATTCCCCTTACCGTCCCCACACTCTATTTCTAATTAAACACTCACTGTGTTCCCCTTACTGCCCCCACTCTATATTTCTAATTAAACACTCACTGTGTTCCCCTTACTGCCCCAACTCTCTATTTCTAATTAAAGATTCAGTGTTCACCCTACTTCCCCCATTCTCGATTTATAATTAGATACTCACTGAGTTCCTCTTACTGCCACCACCCTATTTTTCTAATTAAACACTCACTGTGTTCCCCTTACTGCCCCCACTCTATATTTCTAATCAAACACTCACTGAATTCCCCTTACTGCCCCCATTCTCTATTTCTAATTAAAGACTCAGTGTATCCCCTTATTTCCCCCATTGTCTATTTCTAATTAGATACTCACTGTGTTCCTCTTACTGCCACGACCCTCTTTTTTTAATTAATCACTCACTGTGTTCCCCTTACTGGCCCCACACTCTATTTCGATGTAAACACTCAATATGTTCCCCTTACTGCCCCCACCCTCTTTTTCTAATTAAACACTCACTGTTTTCCCCTTACTACCCCCACCATCTTAATCTAATTAAACCCTCACTATGTTCCTCTTACTGTCCACACTCTCTATATCAAATTAAACATTCACTGACATGCACTGATTGTCCCTACTCTCTATATCGAATTAAATACTCGCTTTGTTCCCCTTACTGCTCCCATTCTCTATTTCCAATTAAACACTCACTGTTTTCAATTTACTGCCCCAATTCGATAGTCATTCTGTTCCCCTTCCTGCCCCACTCTCTATTTCTAATTAAGCACTCACTGTGTTCCCCTTACAGCACCTCTCTCTATTTCAAATTAAACACTCACTGTGCTCCACTTATTGCCCCCACTCTATTACTATTTAAACACTCACTCTATTCCCCTTACTGCCCGCAATCTCTATTTCTAATTAAACACGAACTGTTTTCCCCTTACTGATCCTATTCTCAATTTCTAACTAAACACTCACTGTGTTCCACTTACTGCCCAACTCTATCTCTGCTAAAACACTCATTCTATTTCCCGTACTGCCCCCACTCTCTATAGATGATTAAACACTCACTGTGTTCACCTTAATGCCCCACGCTATTTCTATTTAAACTCTTACTCTATAATCCTTACTGCCCCTACTCTCTATTTCCAATTAAATAATCACTGTGATCCACTTACTGCTCCTATTCTTTCTTTATAATTAGACATTCAATGTGTTCCCCTTACTGCCCCCATTCTATTTCTATTTAAACAGTCACTATGTTCCCCTTACTGCCCCCACGTTCTATTTCCAATTAAACACTAACTGTGTTCCCCTTACTGCCCCCACTCTCTATTTCTAATTAAAAACTCACTGTGTTCCCCTTACTGTCCCACTCTGTTTCTATTTAAACACTCATTCTATTCCCCATACTGCCCCCACTCTCTATTTCTAATTAAACACTCACTGTTCCCCTTACTGCCACCACACTATTTCTATTTAAACACTCACTCTGTTCCCCTTACTGCCTCCACTCTCTATTTCTAATTAGACACTAACTGTGTTCCCCTTACAGACCCTATTCTCAATTTAAAATTAAACACTCACAGTGTTCCCCTTACTGCCCCCACTCTATTTCTATTTTAACACTCACTCTATTCCCCTTACTGCCCCCACTCTCTATTTCTGATAAAACACTCACTGTGTTCCCCTTACTGCTCCCACTCTCTATTTCAAATTAAACACTCACTATGTTCCCATTAGTGCCCCCACTCTATTTCTATTTCAACACTCACTGTGTTCCCCTGACTGCCCTCACCCTCTATTCCATAGTAAACACTCACTGTGTTCCACTTACTGCACCCATTCTCTATTTCTAATGAAAGACTCACTCTATTCCCCTTACTGCCCCCACTATCAATTCTGATTAAACACTCACTGTGTTACCCTTGCAGCCTTCACACGCTATTTCGAATTAAACACTCACTGTGTTCCCCTTACTGCCCCACTCTCTATTTCTAATTAAACACTCACTGTGTTCCCTTTACTGCCTCCATTCTCGATTTCTAATTAAAGACTCAGTGTATCCCCTTACTTCCCCCATTGTCTATTTCTAATTAGATACTCACTGTGTTCCTCTTACCGCCACGACCCTCTTTTTCTAATTAATCACTCACTGTGTTCCCCTTACTGGCCCCACTCTCTATTTCGATGTAAACACTCAATGTGTTCCCCATACTGCCCCCACCCTCTTTTTCTAATTAAACACTCACCGTTTTCCTCTTACTGCCCCCACCCTCTTAATGTAATTAAACACTAACTGTGTTCCCAATACTGCCCCCACTCTCTATTTCTATTTAAACACTCACTGTGTTCCCCTTTCCGCCCCCATTCTCTATTTCAGATTGAACACTCACTGTGTTCCCCTTACGGTACCTTGTCTCTATTTCCAATTAAACACTCACTGTGTCCGCCTTACTGCCCCCAGCATCAATTAATATTTAAACGCTGCGTTCCTCTTACTGCCCCTAGTCTCTATTTCGACTTTAAACACTCACAGTGTTCCCCTTTCTGCCCCCATTCTCTATTTCCATTTCGACACTCAATGTGTTCCCCTTAATGCCCCAATCTCTGTTTCTAAATAAACACTCACCGTGTTCCCCTTACTGCCCCCATTCTCTATTTATAATTAAACACTCACTGTGTTCCCCTTACTGCCCTGATTCTCTATTTGTGATTAAACACTCACTGTGTTCACTTACTGCCCCCATTCTCTATTTCTAATTAAACACTCACTTTGTTCCCCTTACTGCCCTGATTCTATATTTGTGATTATTCAATCACTGTTTTCCCCTTACTGCCCCCACTCTCTATTCCTAATTAAACAGTGACTGAGTTCCCCTTACTGCCCCACTCTCTATTTCTAATTAAACACACACTGTGTTCCAATTACTGCGCCCACTCTCTATTTCTAATTAAACACTGACTGAGTTCCCCTTTCTGCACCTTTCTCTATTTCTAGTAAACACTCACTGTGTTCCCCTCACTACCCCCACTCTCTATTTCTAATTCAACACTCACTGTGTTCCCCTTCCTGCCCCATTCTCTATTTTTGATTAAACACTCTCTGTGTTCCCCTTACTGCCCCCACTCTCTATTTCTAATTAAACACTCACTGTGTTCCCCTGACCGACACCACTCCCTAGTTTTGTTGAAACACTCACTGTGTTCCCCTAACTGCCCTATTCTCTATTTCAAATTAAACACCCACTTTGTTCCCCTTACTTCTCCTGCACTCTATTTATAATGAAACACTCACAGTGTTCCCCTGCCTGCCCCCACTCTCTATTTCTAATTAAACACTCACTGTGTTACCCTTACTGCCCCCACTCTCTATTTCTAATTAAAAACTCACTGTGTTCCCCTTACTGCCCCACTCTATTTCTATTTAAACACTAATTCTATTCCCCTTACTGCCCCCACTCTCCATTTTTAATTAAACACTCACTCTTCCCCTTACTGCCACCACTCTATTTCTATTTAAACACTCATTCTGTTCCCTTTACTGCCCCCACTCTCAATTTCTAATTAAACACTAACTGTGTTTCCCTTACATACCCTATTCTCAATTTAAAACTAAACACTCACTGTGTTCCCCTTACTGCCCCCACACTCTATTTCTAATTAAACACTCACTATGTTCCCATTAGTGCCCCCACTCTATTTCTATTTCAACACTCACTGTGTTCCCCTGACTGCGCTCACCCTCTATTCCTAAGTAAACACTCACTGTGTTCCACTTACTGCACCCATTCTCTATTTCGAATGAAAGACTCACTCTATTCCCCTTACTGCCCCCACTATCTATTTCTGATTAAACACTCACTGTGTTACCCTTGCAGCCTTCACGCGCTATTTCGAATTAAGTACTCACTGTGTTCCCCTTATTGCCCCACTCTCTATTTCTAATTAAACACTCACTGTGTTCCCCTTACTGCCCCCACTCTATTTCTATTCGAACACTCATTCTATTCCCCTTACTACTCCCACTCTCTATTTCAAATTAATAACTCACTGTTCCCCTTACTGCCCCGATTGCAATACTAGTTAAACATTAACTGTGTTCCACTTACTGCCCCCACTCTCTATTTCTAATTAAACATTCACTGTGTTCCCCATACTGCCCCAACTCTCGATTTCTAACTAAACACTCATTTTGATCCACTTACTCTCAACAGTCTCTATTTGTAATTAAACACTCACTGTGTTCCCCTTACTGTCCCCACTCTCTATTTCTAATTAAACACTCACTGTGTTCCCCTTACTGCCCCAACTCTCTATTTCTAATTAAAGACTCAGTTTTCACCTTACTTCCCCCATTCTCTATTTATAATTAGATACCCACTGAGTTCCTCTTACTGCCAGCACCCTCTTTTTCTAATTAAACACTCACTGTGTTCCCCTTACTGCCCCCACTCTATATTTCTAATTAAACACTCACTGAATTCCCCTTGCTGCCCCCATTCTCTATTTCTAATTAAAGATTCAGTGTATCCCCTTACTTCCCCCATTGTCTATTTCTAATTAGATACTCACTGTGTTCCTCTTACTGCCACGAACCTCTTTTTTTAATTAATCACTCACTGTGTTCCCCTTACTGGCCCCACACTCTATTTCGATGTAAACACTCAATGTGTTCCCCTTACTGCCCCCACCCTCTTTTTCTAATTAAACACTCACTGTTTTCCCCTTACTACCCCCACCATCTTAATCTAATTAAACCCTCACTATGTTCCCCTTACTGTCCACACTCTCTATATCAAATTAAACATTCACTGACATGCACTGATTGTCCCTACTCTCTATATCGAATTAAATATTCGCTTTGTTCCCCTTACTGCTCCCATTCTCTATTTCCAATTAAACACTCACTGTTTTCCATTTACTGCCCCCATTCGATAGTCATTCTGTTCCCCTTCCTGCCCCATTCTCTATTTCTAATTAAGCACTCACTATGTTCCCCTTACAGCCCCTCTCTCTATTTCTAATTAAACACTCACTGTGCTCCACTTATTGCCCCCACTCTATTTCTATTTAAACACTCACTCTATTCCCCTTATTGCCCGCAATCTCTATTTCTAATTAAACACTAACTGTTTTCCCCTTACTGATCCTATTCTCAATTTCTAACTAAACACTCACTGTGTTCCCCTTACTGCCCCTACTCTTTATTTCAAATTAAATTCTCACTGTGTTCCCCATACTGCCCCCACTCTCTATTCGTAATTAAACACTTACTGTGTTCCCCTTACTGCCCCATCCCTATTTCTAATTAAACACTCACTGTGTTCCCCTTACTGCCCACATTCTCTATTTCTAATTAAACACTCAGTCCGTTCCCCTTACTGCCCCCATTCTCTATTCCTAATTAAACATTCATTCTGTTCCCCTTACTGCCGCACTCTCTATTTCTAATTAAACACTCACTGTGTTCCCCTTAATCCCTCCACTCTCTATTTGTAATTAAACACCCACTGTGTTCCTCTTACTGCCCTCACTCTCTATTTCTAATTAAACTTTCTCTGTGTTCCCCTTACTGCCCCCACGCGCTATTTATAATTAAACTCCCACTGCGTTTGACTTACTGCTCCAACTCTTTTTTCTATTTAAACACTCACTGCGTTCCCCTTACTACACCTCGCCTCTAGCTCTAATTAAACACTCACTGTGTTCTCCTTACTGGCCCCACTCTGTATCTAATTAAACTCACATTGTGTTTCGCTTACTGCTCCCACTCTCGATTTCTGATTAAACACTCACCATGTTCCCAAAACTGCCCTCACACTCTATTTCAAGTTAAACACTCACTGCGTTGCCCTTACTGTCCCAAATCTCTATTTCGAATGAAACTCTCACTGTATTCCCCTGATTGCGCCCACTCTTTATTTCTAATTATATTCTCATTGTGTTCTCCTGACTGTTACATTGTCTATTTCTAATTAAACACTCACTTTGATCCCGTTACTGCATGTCTCTCTATGTCGAATGAAACACTCAGTGTGTTTCCCTTACTGCCCCCACTCTCTATTTCTAATAAAGCACTCACACTGTTCCACTTACTGCCCCCACTCTCTATTTCTAATAAAACACTCACTGTCTTCCCGTTGTTGCCCCCACTCTCTATTTCTAATTAAACTCTCACTGTGTTCACCTTATTGCCCCCAATCTCTATTTCTATTTAAACACGAACTGTGTTCCTCTTACTGCCGCAACTAACTATTTCTAATTTAACACTCATTGATCCCCTTACTGCCCCTCGCCTCTGGTTCTAATTAAACACTCACTGTGTTCCCTTCACTGCCCTGATTTTCTATTTCTAATTAAAACTCACTGTGTTCCCTTTAATGCCACCATCTCTATTTCTAATTTACCACTCACTGTGTTCCCCTAACCGCTCCCTTTCTATTACTAATTAAACACTCACTGTGTACCCCTCACTGCCCCTCTATCTGTTACTAATTAAAAATTCATTGTGTTATCCTTACTGTCCACACTCTCCATTTCTGATTAAATACTCATTGTTTTCCCCTTAATACCCCCACTGTCTATTTCTAATTAAACAGTGACTGTGTTCCCCTTACAACCCAAGTCTCTCTTTCTAATTAAACACTCTCACTGTGTTCCCGTTACTAACACCACTCTATATTTTCAATTAAACATTCACTGTATTCCAGTTACTGCCCCAACTCATATTTCCAATTAAACACTTATTGTGTTCCACTTACTGCACCTTTCTCTATTTCTAATTAAACACTCACTGATTTCCCGTTATTGTCCCTACTCTATCCCTAATTTAACACTCATTGTGTTCAATATACTGCGCCCAGTCTCTATTTTTAGTAAAACCCCAACTGTGTTCCGCTTACTGTCCCCACTCTCAATTTCTAATTAAACATTCACTGACTTCCCCGTTTTGTCCCGACTCTCTATTTCTACTTACACACTCACTGTGTTTCCCTCACTGCGTATACTCTCTATTTCTAATTAACCACTCGCTGTGTTCCCCTTACTGCTCCCATTCTCTATTTTTAATTAAACACTCACTGTGTTCCCCTTACAGCCCCCATTAACACATTCGATTTGAACACTCACTGTGTTCCCCTTACTGCTCCCTTTTGATATTTCTAATTAAACATTCATTCTGTTACCCTTACTGCACCCACTCTATTTCTAATTAAACACTGACTGTGTTCCCCTTACTGCCCCACTCTCTAACTCTAATTAAACACTCACTGTGTTCCCCTTACTGCCCCCTTTCGATATTTCTAATTAAACATTCATTCTGTTCTCCTTACTGCCCCACTCTATTTCTAATTAAACACTCACTGTGTTCCCCTTAATCCCTCCACTCTCTATTTGTAATTAAACACCCACTGTGTTCCTCTTACTGCCCTCACTCTCTATTTCTAATTAAACTTTCTCTGTGTTCCCCTTACTGCCCCCACGCGCTATTTATAATTAAACTCCCACTGCGTTTGACTTACTGCTCCAAATCTTTTTTCTATTTAAACACTCACTGCGTTCCCCTTACTACACCTCGCCTCTAGCTCTAATTAAACACTCACTGTGTTCTCCTTACTGGCCCCACTCTGTATCTAATTAAACTCACATTGTGTTTCGCTTACTGCTCCCACTCTCGATTTCTGATTAAACACTCACCATGTTCCCAAAACTGCCCTCACACTCTATTTCAAGTTAAACACTCACTGCGTTGCCCTTACTGTCCCAAATCTGTATTTCGAATGAAACTCTCACTGTATTCCCCTGATTGCGCCCACTCTTTATTTCTAATTATATTCTCATTGTGTTCTCCTGACTGTTACATTGTCTATTTCTAATTAAACACTCACTTTGATCCCGTTACTGCATGTCTCTCTATGTCGAATGAAACACTCAGTGTGTTTCCCTTACTGCCCCCACTCTCTATTTCTAATAAAGCACTCACACTGTTCCACTTACTGCCCCCACTCTCTATTTCTAATAAAACACTCACTGTCTTCCCGTTGTTGCCCCCACTCTCTATTTCTAATTAAACTCTCACTGTGTTCAACTTATTGCCCCCAATCTCTATTTCTATTTAAACACGAACTGTGTTCCTCTTACTGCCGCAACTAACTATTTCTAATTTAACACTCATTGATCCCTTACTGCCCCTCGCCTCTGGTTCTAATTAAACACTCACTGTGTTCCCTTCACTGCCCTGATTTTCTATTTCTAATTAAAACTCACTGTGTTCCCTTTAATGCCACCATCTCTATTTCTAATTTACCACTCACTGTGTTCCCCTAACCGCTCCCTTTCTATTACTAATTAAACACTCACTGTGTACCCCTCACTGCCCCTCTATCTGTTACTAATTAAAAATTCATTGTGTTATCCTTACTGTCCACACTCTCCATTTCTGATTAAATACTCATTGTTTTCCCCTTAATACCCCCACTGTCTATTTCTAATTAAACAGTGACTGTGTTCCCCTTACAACCCAAGTCTCTCTTTCTAATTAAACACTCTCACTGTGTTCCCGTTACTAACACCACTCTATATTTTCAATTAAACATTCACTGTATTCCAGTTACTGCCCCAACTCATATTTCCAATTAAACACTTATTGTGTTCCACTTACTGCACCTTTCTCTATTTCTAATTAAACACTCACTGATTTCCCGTTATTGTCCCTACTCTGTCCCTAATTTAACACTCATTGTGTTCAATATACTGCGCCCAGTCTCTATTTTTAGTAAAACCCCAACTGTGTTCCGCTTACTGTCCCCACTCTCAATTTCTAATTAAACATTCACTGACTTCCCCGTTTTGTCCCGACTCTCTATTTCTACTTACACACTCACTGTGTTCCCCTTACTGCCCCACTCTCTAACTCTAATTAAACACTCACTGTGTTCCCCTTACTGCCCCCTTTCGATATTTCTAATTAAACATTCATTCTGTTCCCCTTACTGCCCCACTCTATTTCTAATTAAACACTGACTGTATTCCCCTTACTGCCCCACTCTCTAACTCTAATTAAACACTCATTGTGTACCCCTTACTGCCCACTCTCTATTTTTAATTAAACAATCACTGTGTTCCCCTTACTGCCCCTCTCTCTATTTCAAATTATACACTCATTGTGTTCCCCTGACTGCCTCCACTCTCTAGTTCTGTTTAAAAACTTACTCTATTCACCTGACTGCCCCTACACTCTATTTCCAATTAACCATACATTGCGTTCCCCTTACTGCACCTTTCTCTATTTACAATTAAACACTCACTGTATTCCCCTTATTGCCCCTACTCTATTTCTAATTTAACACTCACTGTGTTCAAATACTGCCCCCAGTCTCTATTTTTAGTGAAACCCTCACTATGTTCCTCTTGCTGACCACACTTTCTATTTCTAATTAAACATTCACTGACATGCACTTATTGCCCCTACTCTCTATTTCGAATTAAATACTCGCTTTGTTCCCCTTACTGTTCCCATTCTCTATTTCAAATTAAACACTCACTGTTTTCCATTTACTGCCCCCATTCGATAGTCATTCTGTTCCCCTTACTGCCGCCACTCTCTATCTCTAATTAAACACTCACTGTGTTCCCCTTACTGCCCCTCTCTCTATTTCATTTTATACACTCACTGTGCTCCCCTGACTGCCTCCACTCTTTAATTCTTTTTAAACACTTACTCTATTCCCCTGACTGCCCCTACTCTATATTTCCAATGAACCACTCATTCTGTTCCCCTTACTGCCCCTTTCTCTATTTATAATTAAACACTCACTGTATTCCCCTTATTGCCCCTACTCTATTCCTAATTTAACACTCACTGTGTTCAAATACTGCCCCCAGTCTCTACTTTTAGTGAAACCCTCACTATGTTCCTCTTACTGTCCACACTCTCTATTTCGAATTAAACATTCACTTATTGTCCCTACTCTTTATATCGAATTAAATACTCGCTTTGTTCCCCTTACTGCTCCCATTCTCTATTTCCAATTAAACACTCACTGTTTTCCATTTACTGCCCCCATTCGATAGTCATTCTGTTCCCCTTACTGCCGCTACTCTCTATTTATAATTAAGCACTCACTGTGTTCCCCTTACAGCCCCTCTCTCTATTTCTAATTAAACACTCACTGTGCTCCACTTATTGCCCCCACTCTATTTCTATTTAAACACTCACTCTATTCCCCTTATTGCCCGCAATCTCTATTTCTAATTAAACACTAACTGTTTTCCCCTCACTGATCCTATTCTCAATTTCGAACTAAACACTCACTGTGTTCCCCTTACTGCCCCTACTCTTTATTTCAAATTAAATTCTCACTGTGTTCCCCATACTGCCCCCACTCTCTATTCGTAATTAAACACTTACTGTGTTCCCCTTACTGCCCCATCCCTATTTCTAATTAAACACTCACTGTGTTCCCCTTACTGCCCCCATTCTCTATTTCTAATTATACACTCACTGTGTTCCCCTTACTGCCCCCACTCTATTTCTATTCGAACACTCATTCTATTCCCCTTACTACTCCCACTCTCTATTTCAAATTAATAACTCACTGTTCCCCTTACTGCCCCGATTGCAATACTAGTTAAACATTAACTGTGTTCCCCTTACTGCCCCCACTCTCTATTTCTAAGTAAACATTCACTGTGTTCCCCATACTGCCCCAACTCTCGATTTCTAACTAAACACTCATTTTGATCCACTTACTCTCAACACTCTCTATTTGTAATTAAACACTCACTGTGTTCCCCTTACTGCCCCCACTCGATATTTCTAATCAAACACTCACTGTATTCCCCTTACCGTCCCCACTCTCTATTTCTAATTAAACACTCACTGTGTTCCCCTTACTGACCCCACTCTATATTTCTAATTAAACACTCACTGTGTTCCCCTTACTGCCCCAACTCTCTATTTCTAATTAAAGACTCAGTTTTCACCTTACTTCCCCCATTCTCTATTTATAATTAGATACCCACTGAGTTCCTTTTACTGCCACCACCCTCTTTTTCTAATTAAACACTCACTGTGTTACCCTTACTGCCCCCACTCTATATTTCTAATTAAACACTCACTGAATTCCACTTACTGCCCCCATTCTCTATTTCTAATTAAAGATTCAGTGTATCCCCTTACTTCCCCCATTGTCTATTTCTAATTAGATACTCACTGTGTTCCTCTTACTGCCACGACCCTCTTTTTTTAATTAATCACTCACTGTGTTCCCCTTACTGGCCCCACACTCTATTTCGATGTAAACACTCAATGTGTTCCCCTTACTGCCCCCACCCTCTTTTTCTAATTAAACACTCACTGTTTTCCCCTTACTACCCCCACCATCTTAATCTAATTAAACCCTCACTATGTTCCTCTTACTGTCCACACTCTCTATATCAAATTAAACATTCACTGACATGCACTGATTGTCCCTACTCTCTATATCGAATTAAATATTCGCTTTGTTCCCCTTACTGCTCCCATTCTCTATTTCCAATTAAACACTCACTGTTTTCCATTTACTGCCCCCATTCGATAGTCATTCTGTTCCCCTTCCTGCCCCATTCTCTATTTCTAATTAAGCACTCACTATGTTCCCCTTACAGCCCCTCTCTCTATTTCTAATTAAACACTCTCTGTGCTCCACTTATTGCCCCCACTCTATTTCTATTTAAAGACTCACTCTATTCCCCTTATTGCCCGCAATCTCTATTTCTAATTAAACACGAACTGTTTTCCCCTTACTGATCCTATTCTCAATTTCTAACTAAACACTCACTGTGTTCCCCTTACTGCCCCTACTCTTTATTTCAAATTAAATTCTCACTGTGTTCCCCATACTGCCCCCACTCTCTATTCGTAATTAAACACTTACTGTGTTCCCCTTACTGCCCCATCCCTATTTATAATTAAACACTCACTGTGTTCCCCTTACTGCCCCCATTCTCTATTTCTAATTAAACACTCAGTCCGTTCCCCTTACTGCCCCCATTCTCTATTCCGAATTAAACATTCATTCTGTTCCCCTTACTGCCGCACTCTCTATTTCTAATTAAACACTCACTGTGTTCCCCTTAATCCCTCCACTCTCTATTTGTAATTAAACACCCACTGTGTTCCTCTTACTGCCCTCACTCTCTATTTCTAATTAAACTTTCTCTGTGTTCCCCTTACTGCCCCCACGCGCTATTTATAATTAAACTCCCACTGCGTTTGACTTACTGCTCCAACTCTTTTTTCTATTTAAACACTCACTGCGTTCCCCTTACTACACCTCGCCTCTAGCTCTAATTAAACACTCACTGTGTTCTCCTTACTGGCCCCACTCTGTATCTAATTAAACTCACATTGTGTTTCGCTTACTGCTCCCACTCTCGATTTCTGATTAAACACTCACCATGTTCCCAAAACTGCCCTCACACTCTATTTCAAGTTAAACACTCACTGCGTTGCCCTTACTGTCCCAAATCTCTATTTCGAATGAAACTCTCACTGTATTCCCCTGATTGCGCCCACTCTTTATTTCTAATTATATTCTTATTGTGTTCTCCTGACTGTTACATTGTCTATTTCTAATTAAACACTCACTTTGATCCCGTTACTGCATGTCTCTCTATGTCGAATGAAACACTCAGTGTGTTTCCCTTACTGCCCCCACACTCTATTTCTAATAAAGCACTCACACTGTTCCACTTACTGCCCCCAATCTCTATTTCTAATAAAACACTCACTGTCTTCCCGTTGTTGCCCCCACTCTCTATTTCTAATTAAACTCTCACTGTGTTCAACTTATTGCCCCCAATCTCTATTTCTATTTAAACACGAACTGTGTTCCTCTTACTGCCGCAACTAACTATTTCTAATTTAACACTCATTGATCCCCTTACTGCCCCTCGCCTCTGGTTCTAATTAAACACTCAATGTGTTCCCTTCACTGCCCTGATTTTCTATTTCTAATTAAACACTCACTGTGTTCCCTTTAATGCCACCATCTCTATTTCTAATTTACCACTCACTGTGTTCCCCTAACCGCTCCCTTTCTATTACTAATTAAACACTCACTGTGTACCCCTCACTGCCCCCTATCTGTTACTAATTAAAAATTCATTGTGTTATCCTTACTGTCCACACTCTCCATTTCTGATTAAATACTCATTGTTTTCCCCTTAATACCCCCACTGTCTATTTCTAATTAAACAGTGACTGTGTTCCCCTTACAACCCAAGTCTCTCTTTCTAATTAAACACTCTCACTGTGTTCCCGTTACTAACACCACTCTATATTTTCAATTAAACATTCACTGTATTCCAGTTACTGCCCCAACTCATATTTCCAATTAAACACTTATTGTGTTCCACTTACTGCACCTTTCTCTATTTCTAATTAAACACTCACTGATTTCCCGTTATTGTCCCTACTCTATCCCTAATTTAACACTCATTGTGTTCAATATACTGCGCCCAGTCTCTATTTTTAGTAAAACCCCAACTGTGTTCCGCTTACTGTCCCCACTCTCAATTTCTAATTAAACATTCACTGACTTCCCCGTTTTGTCCCGACTCTCTATTTCTACTTACACACTCACTGTGTTTCCCTCACTGCGTATACTCTCTATTCCTAATTAACCACTCGCTGTGTTCCCCTTACTGCTCCCATTCTCTATTTTTAATTAAACACTCACTGTGTTCCCCTTACAGCCCCCATTAACACATTCGATTTGAACACTCACTGTGTTCCCCTTACTGCTCCCTTTTGATATTTCTAATTAAACATTCATTCTGTTACCCTTACTGCACCCACTCTATTTCTAATTAAACACTGACTGTGTTCCCCTTACTGCCCCACTCTCTAACTCTAATTAAACACTCACTGTGTTCCCCTTACTGCCCCCTTTCGATATTTCTAATTAAACATTCATTCTGTTCCCCTTACTGCCCCACTCTATTTCTAATTAAACACTGACTGTATTCCCCTTACTGCCCCACTCTCTAACTCTAATTAAACACTCACTGTGTTCCCCTTACTGCCCCACTCTCTATTTTTAATTAAACAATCACTGTGTTCCCCTTAATGCCCCTCTCTCTATTTAAAATTATACACTCATTGTGTTCCCCTGACTGCCTCCACTCTCTAGTTCTGTTTAAAAACTTACTCTATTCACCTGACTGCCCCTACTCTCTATTTCCAATTAACCATACATTGCGTTCCCCTTACTGCACCTTTCTCTATTTACAATTAAACACTCACTGTATTCCCCTTATTGCCCCTACTCTATTTCTAATTTAACACTCACTGTGTTCAAATACTGCCCCCAGTCTCTATTTTTAGTGAAACCCTCACTATGTTCCTCTTGCTGACCACACTTTCTATTTCTAATTAAACATTCACTGACATGCACTTATTGCCCCTACTCTCTATTTCGAATTAAATACTCGCTTTGTTCCCCTTACTGCTCCCATTCTCTATTTCCAATTAAACACTCACTGTTTTCCATTTACTGCCCCCATTCGATAGTCATTCTGTTCCCCTTACTGCCGCCACTCTCTATCTCTAATTAAACACTCACTGTGTTCCCCTTACTGCCCCTCTCTCTATTTCATTTTATACACTCACTGTGCTCCCCTGACTGCCTCCACTCTTTAATTCTTTTTAAACACTTACTCTATTCCCCTGACTGCCCCTACTCTATATTTCCAATGAACCACTCATTCTGTTCCCCTTACTGCCCCTTTCTCTATTTATAATTAAACACTCACTGTATTCCCCTTATTGCCCCTACTCTATTCCTAATTTAACACTCACTGTGTTCAAATACTGCCCCCAGTCTCTACTTTTAGTGAAACCCTCACTATGTTCCTCTTACTGTCCACACTCTCTATTTCGAATTAAACATTCACTTATTGTCCCTACTCTTTATATCGAATTAAATACTCGCTTTGTTCCCCTTACTGCTCCCATTCTCTATTTCCAATTAAACACTCACTGTTTTCCATTTACTGTCCCCATTCGATAGTCATTCTGTTCCCCTTACTGCCGCTACTCTCTATTTCTAATTAAGCACTCACTGTGTTCCCCTTACAGCCCCTCCCTCTATTTCTAATTAAACACGCACTGTGCTCCACTTATTGCCCCCACTCTATTTCTATTTAAACACTCACTCTATTCCCCTTATTGCCCGCAATCTCTATTTCTAATTAAACACTAACTGTTTTCCCCTTACTGATCCTATTCTCAATTTCTAACTAACCACTCACTGTGTTCCCCTTACTGCCCCTACTCTTTATTTCAAATTAAATTCTCACTGTGTTCCCCATACTGCCCCCACTCTCTATTCGTAATTAAACACTTACTGTGTTCCCCTTACTGCCCCATCCCTATTTCTAATTAAACACTCACTGTGTTCTCCTTACTGCCCCCATTCTCTATTTCTAATTAAACACTCACTGTGTTCCCCTTACTGCCCCCACTCTATTTCTATTCGAACACTCATTCTATTCCCCTTACTACTCCCACTCTCTATTTCAAATTAATAACTCACTGTTCCCCTTACTGCCCCGATTGCAATACTAGTTAAACATTAACTGTGTTCCCCTTACTGCCCCCACTCTCTATTTCTAAGTAAACATTCACTGTGTTCCCCATACTGCCCCAACTCTCGATTTCTAACTAAACACTCATTTTGATCCACTTACTCTCAACACTCTCTATTTGTAATTAAACACTCACTGTGTTCCCCTTACTGCCCCCACTCTATATTTCTAATCAAACACTCACTGTATTCCCCTTACCGTCCCCACACTCTATTTCTAATTAAACACTCACTGTGTTCCCCTTACTGCCCCCACTCTATATTTCTAATTAAACACTCACTGTGTTCCCCTTACTGCCCCAACTCTCTATTTCTAATTAAAGACTCAGTTTTCACCTTACTTCCCCCATTCTCTATTTATAATTAGATACCCACTGAGTTCCTCTTACTGCCACCACCCTCTTTTTCTAATTAAACACTCACTGTGTTACCCTTACTGCCCCCACTCTATATTTCTAATTAAACACTCACTGAATTCCCCTTACTGCCCCCATTCTCTATTTCTAATTAAAGATTCAGTGTATCCCCTTACTTCCCCCATTGTCTATTTCTAATTAGATACTCACTGTGTTCCTCTTACTGCCACGACCCTCTTTTTTTAATTAATCACTCACTGTGTTCCCCTTACTGGCCCCACACTCTATTTCGATGTAAACACTCAATGTGTTCCCCTTACTGCCCCCACCCTCTTTTTCTAATTAAACACTCACTGTTTTCCCCTTACTACCCCCACCATCTTAATCTAATTAAACCCTCACTATGTTCCTCTTACTGTCCACACTCTCTATATCAAATTAAACATTCACTGACATGCACTGATTGTCCCTACTCTCTATATCGAATTAAATATTCGCTTTGTTCCCCTTACTGCTCCCATTCTCTATTTCCAATTAAACACTCACTGTTTTCCATTTACTGCCCCCATTCGATAGTCATTCTGTTCCCCTTCCTGCCCCATTCTCTATTTCTAATTAAGCACTCACTGTGTTCCCCTTACAGCCCCTCTCTCTATTTCTAATTAAACACTCACTGTGCTCCACTTATTGCCCCCACTCTATTTCTATTTAAACACTCACTCTATTCCCCTTATTGACCGCAATCTCTATTTCTTATTAAACACTAACTGTTTTCCCCTTACTGATCCTATTCTCAATTTCTAACTAAACACTCACGGTGTTCCCCTTACTGCCCCTACTCTTTATTTCAAATTAAATTCTCACTGTGTTCCCCATACTGCCCCCACTCTCTATTCGTAATTAAACACTTACTGTGTTTCCCTTACTGCCCCATCCCTATTTCTAATTAAACACTCACTGTGTTCCCCTTACTGCCCCCATTCTCTATTTCTAATTAAACACTCAGTCCGTTCCCCTTACTGCCCCCATTCTCTATTCCTAATTAAACATTCATTCTGTTCCCCTTACTGCCGCACTCTCTATTTCTAATTAAACACTCACTGTGTTCCCCTTACTGCCCACATTCTCTATTTCTAATTAAACACTCAGTCCGTTCCCCTTACTGCCCCCATTCTCTATTCCTAATTAAACATTCATTCTGTTCCCCTTACTGCCGCACTCTCTATTTCTAATTAAACACTCACTGTGTTCCCCTTAATCCCTCCACTCTCTATTTGTAATTAAACACCCACTGTGTTCCTCTTACTGCCCTCACTCTCTATTTCTAATTAAACTTTCTCTGTGTTCCCCTTACTGCCCCCACGCGCTATTTATAATTAAACTCCCACTGCGTTTGACTTACTGCTCCAACTCTTTTTTCTATTTAAACACTCACTGCGTTCCCCTTACTACACCTCGTCTCTAGCTCTAATTAAACACTCACTGTGTTCTCCTTACTGGCCCCACTCTGTATCTAATTAAACTCACATTGTGTTTCGCTTACTGCTCCCACTCTCGATTTCTGATTAAACACTCACCATGTTCCCAAAACTGCCCTCACACTCTATTTCAAGTTAAACACTCACTGCGTTGCCCTTACTGTCCCAAATCTCTATTTCGAATGAAACTCTCACTGTATTCCCCTGATTGCGCCCACTCTTTATTTCTAATTATATTCTTATTGTGTTCTCCTGACTGTTACATTGTCTATTTCTAATTAAACACTCACTTTGATCCCGTTACTGCATGTCTCTCTATGTCGAATGAAACACTCAGTGTGTTTCCCTTACTGCCCCCACTCTCTATTTCTAATAAAGCACTCACACTGTTCCACTTACTGCCCCCACTCTCTATTTCTAATAAAACACTCACTGTCTTCCCGTTGTTGCCCCCACTCTCTATTTCTAATTAAACTCTCACTGTGTTCACCTTATTGCCCCCAATCTCTATTTCTATTTAAACACGAACTGTGTTCCTTTTACTGCCGCAACTAACTATTTCTAATTTAACACTCATTGATCCCCTTACTGCCCCTCGCCTCTGGTTCTAATTAAACACTCACTGTGTTCCCTTCACTGCCCTGATTTTCTATTTCTAATTAAAACTCACTGTGTTCCCTTTAATGCCACCATCTCTATTTCTAATTTACCACTCACTGTGTTCCCCTAACCGCTCCCTTTCTATTACTAATTAAACACTCACTGTGTACCCCTCACTGCCCCTCTATCTGTTACTAATTAAAAATTCATTGTGTTATCCTTACTGTCCACACTCTCCATTTCTGATTAAATACTCATTGTTTTCCCCTTAATACCCCCACTGTCTATTTCTAATTAAACAGTGACTGTGTTCCCCTTACAACCCAAGTCTCTCTTTCTAATTAAACACTCTCACTGTGTTCCCGTTACTAACACCACTCTATATTTTCAATTAAACATTCACTGTATTCCAGTTACTGCCCCAACTCATATTTCCAATTAAACACTTATTGTGTTCCACTTACTGCACCTTTCTCTATTTCTAATTAAACACTCACTGATTTCCCGTTATTGTCCCTACTCTATCCCTAATTTAACACTCATTGTGTTCAATATACTGCGCCCAGTCTCTATTTTTAGTAAAACCCCAACTGTGTTCCGCTTACTGTCCCCACTCTCAATTTCTAATTAAACATTCACTGACTTCCCCGTTTTGTCCCGACACTCTATTTCTACTTACACACTCACTGTGTTTCCCTCACTGCGTATACTCTCTATTTCTAATTAACCACTCGCTGTGTTCCCCTTACTGCTCCCATTCTCTATTTTTAATTAAACACTCACTGTGTTCCCCTTACAGCCCCCATTAACACATTCGATTTGAACACTCACTGTGTTCCCCTTACTGCTCCCTTTTGATATTTCTAATTAAACATTCATTCTGTTACCCTTACTGCACCCACTCTATTTCTAATTAAACACTGACTGTGTTCCCCTTACTGCCCCACTCTCTAACTCTAATTAAACACTCACTGTGTTCCCCTTACTGCCCCCTTTCGATATTTCTAATTAAACATTCATTCTGTTCCCCTTACTGCCCCACTCTATTTCTAATTAAACACTGACTGTATTCCCCTTACTGCCCACTCTCTAACTCTAATTAAACACTCATTGTGTTCCCCTTACTGCCCCACTCTCTATTTTTAATTAAACAATCACTGTGTTCCCCTTACTGCCCCTCTCTCTATTTCAAATTATACACTCATTGTGTTCCCCTGACTGCCTCCACTCTCTAGTTCTGTTTAAAAACTTACTCTATTCACCTGACTGCCCCTACTCTCTATTTCTAATTAAACACTCACTGTGCTCCACTTATTGCCCCCACTCTATTTCTATTTAAACACTCACTCTATTCCCCTTATTGACCGCAATCTCTATTTCTTATTAAACACTAACTGTTTTCCCCTTACTGATCCTATTCTCAATTTCTAACTAAACACTCACGGTGTTCCCCTTACTGCCCCTACTCTTTATTTCAAATTAAATTCTCACTGTGTTCCCCATACTGCCCCCACTCTCTATTCGTAATTAAACACTTACTGTGTTTCCCTTACTGCCCCATCCCTATTTCTAATTAAACACTCACTGTGTTCCCCTTACTGCCCCCATTCTCTATTTCTAATTAAACACTCAGTCCGTTCCCCTTACTGCCCCCATTCTCTATTCCTAATTAAACATTCATTCTGTTCCCCTTACTGCCGCACTCTCTATTTCTAATTAAACACTCACTGTGTTCCCCTTACTGCCCACATTCTCTATTTCTAATTAAACACTCAGTCCGTTCCCCTTACTGCCCCCATTCTCTATTCCTAATTAAACATTCATTCTGTTCCCCTTACTGCCGCACTCTCTATTTCTAATTAAACACTCACTGTGTTCCCCTTAATCCCTCCACTCTCTATTTGTAATTAAACACCCACTGTGTTCCTCTTACTGCCCTCACTCTCTATTTCTAATTAAACTTTCTCTGTGTTCCCCTTACTGCCCCCACGCGCTATTTATAATTAAACTCCCACTGCGTTTGACTTACTGCTCCAACTCTTTTTTCTATTTAAACACTCACTGCGTTCCCCTTACTACACCTCGTCTCTAGCTCTAATTAAACACTCACTGTGTTCTCCTTACTGGCCCCACTCTGTATCTAATTAAACTCACATTGTGTTTCGCTTACTGCTCCCACTCTCGATTTCTGATTAAACACTCACCATGTTCCCAAAACTGCCCTCACACTCTATTTCAAGTTAAACACTCACTGCGTTGCCCTTACTGTCCCAAATCTCTATTTCGAATGAAACTCTCACTGTATTCCCCTGATTGCGCCCACTCTTTATTTCTAATTATATTCTTATTGTGTTCTCCTGACTGTTACATTGTCTATTTCTAATTAAACACTCACTTTGATCCCGTTACTGCATGTCTCTCTATGTCGAATGAAACACTCAGTGTGTTTCCCTTACTGCCCCCACTCTCTATTTCTAATAAAGCACTCACACTGTTCCACTTACTGCCCCCACTCTCTATTTCTAATAAAACACTCACTGTCTTCCCGTTGTTGCCCCCACTCTCTATTTCTAATTAAACTCTCACTGTGTTCACCTTATTGCCCCCAATCTCTATTTCTATTTAAACACGAACTGTGTTCCTTTTACTGCCGCAACTAACTATTTCTAATTTAACACTCATTGATCCCCTTACTGCCCCTCGCCTCTGGTTCTAATTAAACACTCACTGTGTTCCCTTCACTGCCCTGATTTTCTATTTCTAATTAAAACTCACTGTGTTCCCTTTAATGCCACCATCTCTATTTCTAATTTACCACTCACTGTGTTCCCCTAACCGCTCCCTTTCTATTACTAATTAAACACTCACTGTGTACCCCTCACTGCCCCTCTATCTGTTACTAATTAAAAATTCATTGTGTTATCCTTACTGTCCACACTCTCCATTTCTGATTAAATACTCATTGTTTTCCCCTTAATACCCCCACTGTCTATTTCTAATTAAACAGTGACTGTGTTCCCCTTACAACCCAAGTCTCTCTTTCTAATTAAACACTCTCACTGTGTTCCCGTTACTAACACCACTCTATATTTTCAATTAAACATTCACTGTATTCCAGTTACTGCCCCAACTCATATTTCCAATTAAACACTTATTGTGTTCCACTTACTGCACCTTTCTCTATTTCTAATTAAACACTCACTGATTTCCCGTTATTGTCCCTACTCTATCCCTAATTTAACACTCATTGTGTTCAATATACTGCGCCCAGTCTCTATTTTTAGTAAAACCCCAACTGTGTTCCGCTTACTGTCCCCACTCTCAATTTCTAATTAAACATTCACTGACTTCCCCGTTTTGTCCCGACACTCTATTTCTACTTACACACTCACTGTGTTTCCCTCACTGCGTATACTCTCTATTTCTAATTAACCACTCGCTGTGTTCCCCTTACTGCTCCCATTCTCTATTTTTAATTAAACACTCACTGTGTTCCCCTTACAGCCCCCATTAACACATTCGATTTGAACACTCACTGTGTTCCCCTTACTGCTCCCTTTTGATATTTCTAATTAAACATTCATTCTGTTACCCTTACTGCACCCACTCTATTTCTAATTAAACACTGACTGTGTTCCCCTTACTGCCCCACTCTCTAACTCTAATTAAACACTCACTGTGTTCCCCTTACTGCCCCCTTTCGATATTTCTAATTAAACATTCATTCTGTTCCCCTTACTGCCCCACTCTATTTCTAATTAAACACTGACTGTATTCCCCTTACTGCCCACTCTCTAACTCTAATTAAACACTCATTGTGTTCCCCTTACTGCCCCACTCTCTATTTTTAATTAAACAATCACTGTGTTCCCCTTACTGCCCCTCTCTCTATTTCAAATTATACACTCATTGTGTTCCCCTGACTGCCTCCACTCTCTAGTTCTGTTTAAAAACTTACTCTATTCACCTGACTGCCCCTACTCTCTATTTCCAATTAACCATACATTGCGTTCCCCTTACTGCACCTTTCTCTATTTACAATTAAACACTCACTGTATTCCCCTTATTGCCCCTACTCTATTTCTAATTTAACACTCACTGTGTTCAAATACTGCCCCCAGTCTCTATTTTTAGTGAAACCCTCACTATGTTCCTCTTGCTGACCACACTTTCTATTTCTAATTAAACATTCACTGACATGCACTTATTGCCCCTACTCTCTATTTCGAATTAAATACTCGCTTTGTTCCCCTTACTGCTCCCATTCTCTATTTCAAATTAAACACTCACTGTTTTCCATTTACTGCCCCCATTCGATAGTCATTCTGTTCCCCTTACTGCCGCCACTCTCTATCTCTAATTAAACACTCACTGTGTTCCCCTTACTGCCCCTCTCTCTATTTCATTTTATACACTCACTGTGCTCCCCTGACTGCCTCCACTCTCTATTTCTAATTAAACACTAACTGTATTCCCATTACTGATCTTATTCTCAATTTCGAACTAAACACTCACTGTGTTCCCTTTACTGCCCAACTCTATCTCTACTAAAACACTCACTCTATTCCCCTTACTGACCCGACTCTTTATTGCTGATTAAACACTCACTGTGTTCCCCTTACAGCCTTCACCCACTATTTCGAATTAAACACTCATTGTGTTCCCCTTACTGCTCCCATTCTCTATTTTTAATTAAATACGCACTGTGTTCTCCTTACAGCCTCATTCTCAAATTCTATTTGAACACTCTATTTCTAATCTTTTCGATATTTCTAATTAAACATTCATTCTGTTCCCCTTACTGCCCCCACTCTATTTCTAATCAAGCACTGACTGTGTTCCCCTTCCTGCCCCCACTCTCTATTTCTAATTAAACACTCACTGTGTTCCCCTTACTGCCCCTCTCTCTATTTCATTTTATACACGCACTGTGCTCCCCTGACTGCCTCCACTCTTTAATTCTTTTTATACACTTACTCTATTCCCCTGACTGCCCCTACTCTATATTTCCAATGAACCACTCATTCTGTTCCCCTTACTGCCCCTTTCTCTATTTATAATTAAACACTCACTGTATTCCCCTTATTGCCCCTACTCTATTCCTAATTTAACACTCACTGTGTTCAAATACTGCCCCCAGTCTCTATTTTTAGTGAAACCCTCACTATGTTCCTCTTACTGTCCACACTCTCTATTTCGAATTAAACATTCACTTATTGTCCCTACTCTCCATATCGAATTAAATACTCGCTTTGTTCCCCTTACAGCTCCCATTCTCTATTTCCAATTAAACACTCACTGTTTTCCATTTACTGCCCCCATTCGATAGTCATTCTGTTCCCCTTACTGCCGGTACTCTCTATTTCTAATTAAGCACTCACTGTGTTCCCCTTACAGCCCCTCTCTCTATTTCTAATTAAACACTCACTGTGCTCCACTTATTGCCCCCACTCTATTTCTATTTAAACACTCACTCTATTCCCCTTACTGCCCGCAATCTCTATTTCTAATTAAACACGAACTGTTTTCCCCTTACTGATCCTATTCTCAATTTCTAACTAAACACTCACTGTGTTCCACTTACTGCCCAACTCTATCTCTGCTAAAACACTCATTCTATTCCCCTTACTGCCCCCACTCTCCATTGCTGATTAAACACTCACTGTGTTCCCCTTAATGCCCCACTCTATTTCTATTTAAACTCTTACTCTATAACCCTTACTGCCCCTACTCTCTATTTCCAATTAAATACTCACTGTGTTCCACTTACTGCTCCTACTCTTTCTTTATAATTATACACTCACTGTGTTCCCCTTACTGCCCCCATTCTATTTCTATAAAACAGTCACTCTGTTCTCCTAACTGCCCCCCACTCTCTATTTCTAATGAAAGACTCACTCTCTTCCCCTTACTGACCCCACTATCTATTTCTGATTAAACACTCACTGTGTTCCCCTTACTGCCCCCACTCTCTATTTCTAATTAAAAACTCACTGTGTTCCCCTTAAAGACCCTATTCTCAATTTAAAATTAAACACTCACTGTGTTCCCCTTACTGCCCCCACTCTATTTCTATTTGAACACTCATTCTATTCCCCTTACTGCCCCCACTCTTTATTTCTAATTAATCACTCACTGTTCCCCTTACTGCCCCGATTCTAATTCTAGTTAAACATTAACTGTGTTCGCCTTACTGCCACCTCTCTATTTCTAATTAAACACTCACTGTGTTCCCCTTACTGCCCCACTCTATATTTCTAATCAAACACTCACTGAATTCCCCTGACCGTCCCCATTCTCTATTTCTAATTAAACACTAACTGTGTTCCCCTTACTGCCCCCACTTAATATTTCTAATTAAAGACTCACTGTGTTCCCCTTACTGCCCCAACTCTATATTTCTAATTAAAGACTCAGTGTTCCCCTTACTTCCCCATTCTCTATTTATAATTAGATACTCACTGTGTTCCTCTTAATGCCACCACCCTCTTTTTCTAATTAAACACTCACTGTGTTCCCTTTGCCGATCCGATTCTCTATTTCCGATTAAACACTCACTGTGTTCTCCTTACTGCCCCACTCTCTATTTCTAATTAAACACTCACTGTGTTCCTCGTTCTGCCCCCACTCTCTACTTCTAATTCAACACTCACTGTTTTCCCCTTACTGCCCCCACCCTCTTAATCTAATTAAACACTCACTGTGTTACCCTTACTGCCCCCACGCTCTATTTCTATTTAAACACTCACTCTATTCCCCCTACTGCCCCCATTCTCTATTTCTAATTAAAGACTCAGTGTATACCCTTACTTCACCCATTGTCTATTTCTAATTAGATACTCAATGTGTTTCTCTTACTGCCACGACCCTCTTTTTTTAATTAATCACTCACTGTGTTCCCCTTACTGGCCCCACTCTCTATTTCGATGTAAACACTCAATGTGTTCCCCTTACTGCCCCCACCCTCTTTTTCTAACTAAACACTCACTGTTTTCCCCTTACTACTCCCACCATCTTAATCTAATTAAACCCTCACTATGTTCCTCTTACTGTCCACTCTCTCTATTTCAAATTAAACATTCACTGACATGCACTGATTGTCCCTACTCTCTACATCGAATTAAATACTCGCTTTGTTCCCCTTGCTGCTCCCATTCTCTATTTCCAATTAAACACTCACTGTTTTCAATTTACTGCCCCCATTCGATAGTCATTCTGTTCCCCTTACTGCCGCTACTCTCTATTTCTAATTAAGCACTCACTGTGTTCCCCTTACAGCCCCTCTCTCTATTTCTAATTAAACACTCACTGTGCTCCACTTATTGCCCCCACTCTATTTCTATTTAAACACTCACTCTATTCCCCTTACTGCCCGCAATCTCTATTTCTAATTAAACACGAACTGTTTTCCCCTTACTGATCCTATTCTCAATTTCTAACTAAACACTCACTGTGTTCCACTTACTGCCCAACTCTATCTCTGCTAAAACACTCATTCTATTTCCCTTACTGCCCCCACTCTCTATTGCTGATTAAACACTCACTGTGTTCACCTTAATGCCCCACTCTATTTCTATTTAAACTCTTACTCTACAATCCTTACTGCCCCTACTCTTTATTTCCAATTAAATACTCACTGTGATCCACTTACTGCTCCTATTCTTTCTTTATAATTATACATTCACTGCGTTCCCCTTACTGCCCCCATTCTATTTCTATTTAAACAGTCACTATGTTCCCCTTACTGCGCCCACGCTCTATTTCTAATTAAACACTAACTGTGTTCGCCTTACTGCCCCCACTCTCTATTTCTCATTAAAAACTCACTGTGTTCCCGTTACTGCCCCACTCTGTTTCTATTAAAACACTCATTCTATTCCCCTTACTGCCCCCACTCTCTATTTCTAATTAAACACTCACTGTTCCCCTTACTGCCACCACTCTATTTCTATTTAAACACTCACTCTGTTCCCCTTACTGCCTCCACTCTCTATTTCTAATTAGACACTAACTGTGTTCCCCTTACAGACCCTATTCTCAATTTAAAATTAAACACTCACTGTGTTCCCCTTATTGCCCCACTCTATTTCTATTTAAACACTCACTCTGTTCCCCTTACTGCCCCCACTCGCTATTTCTACTTAAACACTAACTGTGTTCCCCTTACAGACCCTATTCTCTATTTAAAATTAAACACTCACAGTGTTCCCCTAACTGCCCCCACTCTATTTCTATTTTAACACTCACTCTATTCCCCTTACTGCCCCACTCTCTATTTCTGATTAAACAATCACTGTGTTCCCCTTACTGCCCCCACACTCTATTTCTAATTGAACACTCACTATGTTCCCATTAGTGCCCCCACTCTATTTCTATTTCAACACTCACTGTGTTCCCCTGACTGCCCTCACCCTCTATTCCTAAGTAAACACTCACTGTGTTCCACTTACTGCACCCATTCTCTATTTCTAATGGAAGACTCACTCTATTCCCCTTACTGCCCCCACTATCCATTTCTGATTAAACACTCACTGTGTTACCCTTGCAGCATTCACGCGCTATTTCGAATTAAACACTCACTGTGCTCCCCTGACTGCCCCACACTCTATTTCTAATTAAACACTCACTGTGTTCCAATTACTGCCCCCACTCTATTTCTATTTCAACACTCATTCTATTCCCCTTACTGCCCCCACTCTCTATTTCGAATTAATCACTCACTGTTCCCTTTACTGCCCCGATTCTAATTCCAGTTAAACATTAACTGTGTTCCCCTACTGCCCCCACTCTCTATTTCTAATTAAACACTCAATGTTCCCCTTACTGCCACCACTCTATTTCTATTTATACACTCACTCTGTTCCCCTTACTGCACTCACTCTCTATTTCTAATTAAACACTCACTGTGTTCCCCTTACTGCCCCCACTCTATATTTCTAATGAAACACTCACTGTGTTCCCCTTACTGCCCCCACTCTATTTCTATTCGAACACTCATTCTATTCCCCTTACTACTCCCACTCTCTATTTCAAATTAATAACTCACTGTTCCCCTTACTGCCCCGATTGCAATACTAGTTAAACATTAACTGTGTTCCCCTTACTGCCCCCACTCTCTATTTCTAATTAAACATTCACTGTGTTCCCCATACTGCCCCAACTCTCGATTTCTAACTAAACACTCATTTTGATCCACTTACTATCAACACTCTCTTTTTGTAATTAAACACTCACTGTGTTCCCCTTACTGCCCCCACTCTATATTTCTAATGAAACACTCACTGTGTTCCCCTTACTGCCCCCACTCTATATTTCTAATTAAACACTCACTGTATTCCCCTTACCGTCCCCACTCTCTATTTCTAATTAAACACTCACTGTGTTCCCCTTCCTGCCCCCACTCTCTCTTTCTAATTAAACACTCACTGTGTTCCCCTTACTGCCCCAACTCTCTATTTCTAATTAAAGACTCAGTTTTCACCTTACTTCCCCCATTCTCTATTTATAATTAGATACCCACTGAGTTCCTCTTACTGCCACCACCCTCTTTTTCTAATGAAACACTCACTGTGTTCCCCTTACTGCCCCAACTCTCTATTTCTAATTAAACACTCAGTTTTCACCTTACTTCCCCCATTCTCTATTTATAATTAGATACCCACTGAGTTCCTCTTACTGCCACCACCATCTTTTTCTAATGAAACACTCACTGTGTTCCCCTTACTGCCCCCATTCTATATTTCTAATTAAACACTCACTGAATTCCCCTTACTGCCCCCATTCTCTATTTCTAATTAAAGATTCAGTGTATCCCATTACTTCCCCCATTGTCTATTTCTAATTAGATACTCACTGTGTTCCTCTTACTGCCACGACCCTCTTTTTTTAATTAATCACTCACTGTGTTCCCCTTACTGGCCCCACACTCTATTTCGATGTAAACACTCAATGTGTTCCCCTTACTGCCCCCACCCTCTTTTTCTAATTAAACACTCACTGTTTTCCCCTTACTACCCCCACCATCTTAATCTAATTAAACCCTCACTATGTTCCTCTTACTGTCCACACTCTCTATATCAAATTAAACATTCACTGACATGCACTGATTGTCCCTACTCTCTATATCGAATTAAATATTCGCTTTGTTCCCCTTACTGCTCCCATTCTCTATTTCCAATTAAACACTCACTGTTTTCAATTTACTGCCCCAATTCGATAGTCATTCTGTTCCCCTAACTGCCGCTACTCTCTATTTCTAATTAAGCACTCACTGTGTTCCCCTTACAGCACCTCTCTCTATTTCTAATTAAACACTCACTGTGCTCCACTTATTGCCCCACTCTATTACTATTTAAAAACTCATTCTATTCCCCTTACTGCCCGCAATCTCTATTTCTAATTAAATAAGAACTGTTTTCCCCTTACTGATCCTATTCTCCATTTCTAACTAAACACTCACTGTGTTCCACTTACTGCCCAACTCTATCTCTGCTAAAACACTCATTCTATTTCCCATACTGCCCCCACTCTCTATAGATGATTAAACACTCACTGTGTTCACCTTAATGCCCCACGCTATTTGTATTCAAACTCTTACTCTATAATCCTTACTGCCCCTACTCTCTATTTCCAAATTAAATACTCACTGTGATCCACTTACTGCTCCTATTCTTTCTTTATAATTAGACATTCAATGTGTTCCCCTTACTGCCCCCATTCTATTTCTATTTAAACAGTCACTATGTTCCCCTTACTGCCCCCACGTTCTATTTCTAATTAAACACTAACTGTGTTCCCCTTACTGCCCCCACTCTCTATTTCTAATTAAAAACTCACTGTGTTCCCCTTACTGTCCCACTCTGTTTCTATTAAAACACTCATTCTATTCCCCTTACTGCCCCCACTCTCTATTTCTAATTAAACACTCACTGTTCCCCTTACTGCCACCACTCTATTTCTATTTGAACACTCACTCTGTTCCCCTTACTGCCTCCACTCTCTATTTCTAATTAGACACTAACTGTGTTCCCCTTACAGACCCTATTCTCAATTTAAAATTAAACACTCACAGTGTTCCCCTTACTGCTCCCACTCTATTTCTATTTTAACACTCACTCTATTCCCCTTACTGCCCCCACTCTCTATTTCTGATAAAATACTCACTGTGTTCCCCTTACTGCCCCCACTCTCTATTTCTAATTAAACACTCACTGTGTTATCCTTACTGCCCCCACTCTATATTTCTAATTAAACACTCACTCTATTCCCCTTACCGTCCCCACTCTCTATTTCTAATTAAACACTCACTATGTTCCCATTAGTGTCCCCACTCTATTTCTATTTCAACACTCACTGTGTTCCCCTGACTGCCCTCACCCTCTATTCCATAGTAAACACTCACTGTGTTCCACTTACTGCACCCATTCTCTATTTCTAATGGAAGACTCACTCTATTCCCCTTACTGCCCCCACTATCTATTTCTGATTAAACACTCACTGTGTTACCCTTGCAGCCTTCACGCGCTATTTCGAATTAAATACTCACTGTGTTCCCCTGACTGCCCCACACTCTATTTCTAATTAAACACTCACTGTGTTCCCCTTACTGCCCCAACTCTCTATTTCTAATTAAAGACTCAGTGTTCCCCTTACTTCCCCCATTCTCTATTTATAATTCGATACTCACTGAGTTCCTCTTACTGCCACCACCCTCTTTTTCCAAATTAACACTCACTGTGTTCCTCGTTCTGCCCTCACTCTCTACTTCTAATTCAACAGTCACTGTTTTCCCCTTACTGCCCCTCCCTCTTAATCTAATTAAACACTCACTGTGTTACCCTTACTGCCCCCACTCTCTATTTCTCATTAAAAACTCACTGTTTTCCCCTTACTGCCCCACTCTATTTCTATTTAAACACTAATTCTATTCCCCTTACTGCCCCCACACTCTATTTCTAATTAAACACTCACAGTTCCCCTTACTGCCACCACTCTATTTCTATTTAACCACTCAATCTGTTCCCCTTACTGCCCCCACTCTCTATTTCTAATTAAACACTAACTGTGTTCCCCTTACATACCCTATTCTCAATTTAAAACTAAACACTCACTGTGTTCCCCTTACTGCCCCCACACTCTATTTCTAATTAAACACTCACTATGTTCCCATTAGTGCCCCCACTCTATTTCTATTTCAACACTCACTGTGTTCCCCTGACTGCGCTCACCCTCTATTCCTAAGTAAACACTCACTGTGTTCCACTTACTGCACCCATTCTCTATTTCGAATGAAAGACTCACTCTATTCCCCTTACTGCCCCGCTATCTATTCCTGATTAAACACTCACTGTGTTACCCTTGCAGCCTTCACGCGCTATTTCGAATTAAATACTCACTGTGTTCCCCTTACTGCCCCACTCTCTATTTCTAATTAAACACTCACTGTGTTCCCCTTACTGCCCCCACTCTATTTCTATTCGAACACTCATTCTATTCCCCTTACTACTCCCACGCTCTATTTCAAATTAATAACTCACTGTTCCCCTTACTGCCCCGATTGCAATACTAGTTAAACATTATCTGTGTTCCCCTTACTGCCCCCACTCTCTATTTCTAAGTAAACATTCACTGTGTTCCCCATACTGCCCCAACTCCCGATTTCTAACTAAACACTCATTTTGATCAACTTACTCTCAACACTCTCTATTTGTAATTAAACACTCACTGTGTTCCCCTTACTGCCCCCACTCTATATTTCTAATGAAACACTCACTCTGTTCCCCTTACTGCCCCCACTCTATATTTCTAATTAAACACTCACTGTATTCCCCTTACCGTCCCCACTCTCTATTTCTAATTAAACACTCACTGTGTTCCCCTTACTGCCCCCACTCTATATTTCTAATTAAACACTCACTGTGTTCCCCTTACTGCCCCAACTCTCTATTTCTAATTAAAGACTCAGTTTTCACCTTACTTCCCCCATTCTCTATTTATAATTAGATACCCACTGAGTTCCTCTTACTGCCACCACCCTCTTTTTCCAAATTAACACTCACTGTGTTCCTCGTTCTGCCCTCACTCTCTACTTCTAATTCAACAGTCACTGTTTTCCCCTTACTGCCCCTCCCTCTTAATCTAATTAAACACTCACTGTGTTACCCTTATTGCCCCCACTCTCTATTTCTCATTAAAAACTCACAGTTCCCCTTACTGCCACCACTCTATTTCTATTTAACCACTCACACTGTTCCCCTTACTGCCCCCACTCTCTATTTCTAATTAAACACTCACTGTGTTACCCTTATTGCCCCCATACTCTATTTCTAATTATAAACTCACGGTGTTCCCCTTACTGTCCCACTCTATTTCTATTTAAACACTAATTCTATTCCCCTTACTGCCCCCACTCTCCATTTCTAATTAAACACTCACTGTTCCCCTTACTGGCACCACTCTATTTCTATTTAACCACTCACACTGTTCCCCTTACTGCCCCCACTCTCTATTTCTAATTAAACACTCACTGTGTTACCCTTACTGCCCCCATACTCTATTTCTAATCATAAACTCACGGTGTTCCCCTTACTGCCCCACTCTATTTCTATTTAAACACTAATTCTATTCCCCTTACTGCCCCCACTCTCCATTTCTAATTAAACAGTCACAGTTCCCCTTACTGCCACCACTCTATTTCTATTTAAACACTCACTCTGTTCCCCTTACTGCCCCCACGCTCTACCTCGAATTCAACACTCACTGTTTTCCCTTGACTGCCCCCACCCTCTTAATCTAATTAAACACTCACTGTGTTACCCTTACTGCCCCCACACTCTGTTTCTAATTTAAAACTCACTGTGTCCCCTTACTGCCCCACTCTATTTCTATTTAAACACTCATTCTATTCCGCTTACTGCCCCCACTCTCTATTTCTAATTAAACACTCACTGTTCCCCTTACTGCCAACACTCTATTTCTATTTAAACACTCACTTTGTTCACCTTACTGCCCCCACTCTCTATTTCTAATTAAACACTCACTGTGTTACCCTTACTGCCCCCACACTCTATTTCTAATTAAAAACTCACTGTGTTCCCCTTACTGCCCCACTCTATTTCTATTTAAACACTAATTCTATTCCCCTTACTGCCCGCACTCTCCATTTTTAATTAAACACTCACTCTTCCCCTTACTGCCACCACTCTATTTCTATTTAAACACTCACTCTGTTCCCTTTACTGCCCCCACTTTCTATTTCTCATTAAACACTAACTGTGTTCCCTTTATAGACCCTATTCTCAATTTAAAACTAAACACTCACTGTGTTCCCCTTACTGCCCCCACTGTCTATTTCTAATTAAACACTCATTATGTTCCCATTAGTGCCCCCACTCTATTTCTATTTCAACACTCACTGTGTTCCCCTGACTGCGCTCACCCTCTATTCCTAAGTAAACACTCACTGTGTTCCACTTACTGCACCCATTCTCTATTTCTAATGAAAGACTCACTCTATTCCCCTTAATGCCCCCTCCCTCTTAATCTAATTAAACACTCACTGCCCCCACACTCTACTTCTATTTAAACACTCACTCTATTCCCCTTACTGCCCCCATTCTCGATTTCTTATTAAAGACTCAGTGTTCCCCTTACTTTCCCCATTGTCTATTTCTAATTAGATACTCACTGTGTTCCTCTTACTGCCACGACCCTCTTTTTCTAATTAATCACTCACTGTGTTCCCCTTACTGGCCCCACTCTCGATTTCGATGTAAACACTCAATGTGTTCCCCTTTCTGCCCCCACCCTCTTTTTCTAATTAAACACTCACCGTTTTCCTCTTACTGCCCCCAGATTCTTAATCTAATGAAACACTCACTGTGTTACCCTTACTGCCCCACTCTATTTCTATTTAAACACGCATTCTATTCCCCTTACAGCCCCCACTCTCCATTTCTAATTAAACACTCACTGTTCCCCTTACTGCCACCACTCTATTTCTATTTGAACACTCACTGTGTTACCCTTACTGCCCCCACACTCTATTTCCAATTAAAAACTCACTGTGTTCCTCTTACTGCCCCACTCTATTTCTGTTTAAACACTAATTCTATTCCCCTTACTGCCCCCACTCTCCATTTTTAATTAAACACTCACTGTTACCCTTTCTGCTACCACTCTATTTCTATTTAAACACTCACTCTGTTCCCCTTACTGCCCCCACACTCTATTTCTAATTAGACACTAACTGTGTTCCCCTTACAGACCCTATTCTCAATTTAAAATTAAACACGAACTGTTTTCCCCTTAATGACCCACTCTATTTCTATTTAAACGCTCACTCTGTTCCCCTTACTGCCCTCACTCGCTATTTCTAATTAAACACTAACTGTGTTCCCCTTGCAGATTCTATTCTCAATTTAAAATTAAACACTCACTGTGTTCCCCTTGCTGCCCCCACACTCTATTTCTAATTAAACACTCATTATGTTCCCATTAGTGCCCCCACTCTATTTCTATTTCAACACTCACTGTGTTCCCCTGACTGCGCTCACCCTCTATTCCGAAGTAAACACTCACTTTGTTCCACTTACTGCACCCATTCTCTATTTCTAATGAAAGACTCACTCTATTCCCCTTACTGCCCCCACTATCTATTTCTGATTAAACACTCACTGTGTTACCCTTGCAGCCTTCACGCGCTATTTCGAATTAAACACTCACTGTGTTCCCCTTACTGCCCCACTCTCTATTTCTAATTAAACACTCACTGTGTTCCCCTTACTGCCCCCACTCTATTTCTATTTGAACACTCATTCTATTCCCATTACTGTCCCCACTCTCTATTTCTAATTAATAACTCACTGTTCCCCTTACTGACCCGATTCTAATTCTAGTGAAACATTAACGTTGTTCCCCTTACTGCCCCCACTCTCTATTTCTAATTAAACAGTTACTGTGTTCCCCATACTGCCCCAACTCTCTATTTCTAACTAAACACTCATTTTGTTCCACTTACTCTCCACACTCTCTATTTCTAATTAAACACTCACTGTGTTCCCCTTACTGCCCCATTCTATATTTCTAATTAAACATTCACTGTGTTTCCCTTACTGCCCCAACTCTCTATTTCTAATTAAAGACTCAGTGTTCCCCTTACTTTCCTCCATTCTCTATTTATAATTAGATACTCACTCTGTTCCTCTTACTGCCACCACCCTCTTTTTCTAATTAAACACTCACTGTGTTCCATTTGCCGATCCGATTCTCTATTTCCGATTAAACACTCACTGTGTTCTTCTTACTGCCCCACTCTCTATTTCTAATTAAACACTCACTGTGTTCCTCCTTGTGCCCCCACTCTCAACTTCTAATGCAACACTCACTGTTTTCCCCTTACTGCCCCCACCCTCTTAATCTAATTAAACACTCACTGTGTTTCCCTTACTGTCCCCCTCTCTATTTCTATTTAAACACTCACTCTATTCCCTTTACTGCCTCCATTCTCGATTTCTAATTAAAGACTCAGTGTATCCCCTTACTTCCCCCATTGTCTATTTCTAATTAGATACTCACTGTGTTCCTCTTACCGCCACGACCCTCTTTTTCTAATTAATCACTCACTGTGTTCCCCTTACTGGCCCCACTCTCTATTTCGATGTAAACACTCAATGTGTTCCCCATACTGCCCCCACCCTCTTTTTCTAATTAAACACTCACCGTTTTCCTCTTACTGCCCCCAACCTCTTAATGTAATTAAACACTAACTGTGTTCCCAATACTGCCCCCACTCTCTATTTCTATTTAAACACTCACTGTGTTCCCCTTTCCGCCCCCATTCTCTATTTCAGATTGAACACTCACTGTGTTCCCCTTACGGTACCTTGTCTCTATTTCAAATTAAACACTCACTGTGTCCGCCTTACTGCCCCCAGCATCAATTAATATTTAAACGCTGCGTTCCTCTTATTGCCCCCAGTCTCTATTTCGACTTTAAACACTCACAGTGTTCCCATTTCTGCCCCCATTCTCTATTTCTAATTCGACACTCAATGTGTTCCCCTTAATGCCCCAATCTCTGTTTCTAAATAAACACTCATCGTGTTCCCCTTACTGCTCCCATTCTCTATTTATAATTAAACACTCACTGTGTTCCCCTTACTGCCCTGATTCTCTATTTGTGATTAAACACTCACTGTGTTCCCTTACTGCCCCCATTCTCTATTTCTAATTAAACACTCACTTTGTTCCCCTTACTGCACTGATTCTATATTTGTGATTATTCAATCACTGTTTTCCCCTTACTGCCCCCACTCTCTATTCCTAATTAAACAGTGACTGAGTTCCCCTTACTGCCCCACTCTCTATTTCTAATTAAACACACACTGTGTTCCAATTACTGCGCCCACTCTCTATTTCTAATTAAACACTGACTGAGTTCCCCTTTCTGCACCTTTCTCTATTTCTAAATAAACACTCATCGTGTTCCCCTTACTGCTCCCATTCTCTATTTATAATTAAACACTCACTGTGTTCCCCTTACTGCCCTGATTCTCTATTTGTGATTAAACACTCACTGTGTTCCCTTACTGCCCCCATTCTCTATTTCTAATTAAACACTCACTTTGTTCCCCTTACTGCCCTGATTCTATATTTGTGATTATTCAATCACTGTTTTCCCCTTACTGCCCCCACTCTCTATTCCTAATTAAACAGTGACTGAGTTCCCCTTACTGCCCCACTCTCTATTTCTAATTAAACACACACTGTGTTCCAATTACTGCGCCCACTCTCTATTTCTAATTAAACACTGACTGTGTTCCCCTTCCTGCCCCATTCTCTATTTCTGATTAAACACTCTCTGTGTTCCCCTTACTGCCCCCACTCTCTATTTCTAATTAAACACTCACTGTGTTCCCCTGACCGACCCCACTCCCTAGTTTTGTTGAAACACTCACTGTGTTCCCCTAACTGCCCTATTCTCTATTTCAAATTAAAAACCCACTTTGTTCCCCTTACTTCTCCTGCACTCTATTTATAATGAAACACTCACAGTGTTCCCCTGCCTGCCCCCACTCTCTATTGCTAATTAAACACTCACTGTATTTCCCTTACTGCAGCCACTCTCTATATCTAATGAAGTACTCCGTGTTCCACTTACTGCCCCTACTTTCTAATTCGAAATATACACTCACTCTGTTCACCTTACTGCCCCCACTCTATTTCTATTTTAACACTCACTCTATTCCCCTTACTGCTCCCACTCTTTATTTCTAATTAAGCACTCACTGTGTTCGCCTTACTGCCCCCACTCTATTTCTATTGAAACACTAACTCTGTTCCCCTTACTGCCCCCACTCTCTATTTATAATAAAACATTCACTGTGTTCCTCTTACTGCCCCTACTCTCTATTTATAATTAAACACTCACTGTGTTCCTGTTACTGGCCCCACTCTCTATTTCTAATTAAACACTTACTTTGTTCCATTTACTGCCCCCACTCCATGTTTCTAATTAAAGACTCAGTGCTCCCCTTGCTGCCGCCAATCTCTTCTTCTAATTTAACACTCACTGTGTTCCCCTTTCTGCCTCCGGTATCTATTTCTAATTAATCGCAGACTGAGTTCCCCTTACTGCCACCACTCTCTATTTCAAATTAAACACTCAAAGTATTCCCCTTACTGCCCCGACTCTATGTTTCTAATTAAAGACTCAGTGTTCCCCTTACTGCCCCCAATCTCTTCTTCTAATTCAACACTCACTGTGTTCCCCCTACTGCTCCCAGTCTCTATTTCTAATTAAACACTGACTGAGTTCCCCTTACTGCCCCCACTCTCAATTTCAAAGTAAACACTCACGGTGTTCTCCTTACTGCCCCCAGCATCAATTTCTATTTAAACAATGCGTTCCTCTTCCTGCCCCCAGTCACTATTTCTAATTAAACATTCACTGTGTTCCCCTAACTGTCCCCACTCACTATTTCTAATTAAACACTGACTGTGTTCCCCTTACTGCCCCCATTCTCTATTTGTGGTTTAACACTCACTGTGTTCGCCTTACTTCCCCAACATCAATTTCTATTTTAAAAATGCGTTCCTCTTACTGCCCCCAGTCTCTATTTCTAATTACACACTGACTGAGTTCCCCTTTCTGCCCCTCTCTCTGCTTCTAATTAAACACTCTCTGTGTTGCCCTTATTGCCTCTCTCTCTATTGCTAATTAAACACTCACTGTATTCCCTTTACTGCCCCAACTCTCTATTTTTAATTAAACACTCACTGCGTTCCACTTACTGACCCCACTCTCTATTACTAATTAAACACTCACTCTATTGCCCTTGCTGCCCTCAATCTCTCTTTCTGATTAAACACTCACTGTGTAGCTCTTACTATTCTCACACTCTATTTTTAAATAAACAATCACTGTGTTCCCCTTACTGCCCTGATTCTCTATTTGTGATTAAACACTCACTGTGTTCGCCTTACTGCCCCCAGCATCAATTTCTATTTTAACAATGCGTTCCGCTTACTTGCCCCCAGTCTCTATTTCTAATTAAACACTCACTGTGTTCCCATTACTGCCCCCACACTCTATTTCTAATTAAACACCCACTGTGTTCCCCTTACTGCCCCCACTCTCTATATCTAATTAAACACTCACTCTTTTCCCCTTACTGCCCCCACTCTCGATTTCTAATTAAACACTCACTGTGTTCCCATTGCTGCGCACACTCTCTATTTCTAGTTAAACACTTACTTTGTTCCCCTTAGCGACCCGATTCTCTATTTTTGATTAAACACTCACTGTGTTCTCCTTACTGCCCCACTCTCTATTTCTAATTAGACACTCACCTTGTTCCCGTTACTGCCCAAAATCTCTCTATTTCTAATTAGATACTCACTGTGTTGCCCTTACTGCCCATACTTTCTATTTCTAATTAAACACTTACTCTGTTCCACTTACTGCCCCCATTCTCTACTTCTATTTGAACACTCACTGTGTTCCTCTTACTGCCACCACTCTCCCTTTCTAATTAAATACTCACTGTGTTCCCCTTACTGCCACCACACTCTATTTCTAATTAAACACTCGCTGTATTCCCCTTGCTGCCCCCAATCTCTATTTCTAATTGAACACTCACGATGTTACCCTTACTGCCCCCACTCTCTATTTCTAATTAAACATTCACTGTGTTCCCCTAACTGCCCCAACTCTCTACTTCTAATGAAACGCTAACTATGTTGCCCTTACTGCCCCCACTTTCTGTGTCTAATTAAAGCTTCACAGTGTTCCCCTTACTCTCCCCACTCTCTATTTCAAATTGAACTCTCACTTTATTCCCCTTACTGCCCCCATTCTCTATTTCTAATTAAACAGTCACTGTGTTCCCCTACTCCCCCATTCTCTATTTCTAATTGAACACTAACTCTGTTCTCCTTACTGCCCCCATTCTCTATATCTAATTAAACACTCAATGTGTTCCCCTTTATGCCGCCACGTTCTGCTTCTAATTAAACACTCACTGTGTTGTTCTTACTGCCCCAACTCTCTATTTCTAATTCAACACTCACTGTGTTCCCCTTCCTGCCACCCTCTCTACTTCTAATTAAACACTCACTGTTTTCCCCTGACTACCCCCACTCTCTATTTCTAATTAAACACTCACTGTGTTCCCCTCACTGCTGCCACTCTCTATTTTTAATTAAACACTCATTGGCATGGGGCGGGACACTGGGTGCGATAAGTGCCGGGTAAGTTGGCGGACATGAGGTGGAACAATGGGCAGGGCAGTGGGCGAGACATTGGGCGGGAGAGTGGGCGAGGCAGTGTCCGAGACAAGGGGAGGGGCAGTGGGCGCGACAAGGGGCGCGACAGTGGGCGGGGAAAAGCTGCGGGACAGTGGGCGGGACGACGGGCGGGAAAGTGGGTGGGACAGTCGCCCGTACTTTGGACGGGAAATTGGGCGGAACTTGCGGTGGGACCGTTGGTGTGACAAGGGGCGTGACTTTGGGCGGGACTTTCTGCGGGAACGTAGGCTGGACATGGAGCGGGACAGTGGGCAGGGCTTTTTACTGGAAGTTGGGCAGGGCTTTTCGCTGGAAGTTGGGCGGGGCAATGGGTGGGAGAAGAGGCTGGACAGTGGGCGGGGCAGTGAGCGGGACAGTGGTATCCTGGAAAAATACAAAATCCGCCTGTTTGAAAAAAGGCGACTTAACCCATGGGTGTGTTTTTGGCACTCTAACAATGTTTGACAGGTACCGGCAGCGTATCCCCCTTCTTTAGCTCAGCTCAGCTCATGCTCATGTCATGTCATGTCGTTTGATAATCAAAGATTTTATATATATAGCGTTTTCAATGCTGCTGCTGCTATTGCTGCTAGGCAAGCAGTCAATGCTTGATGCGGGCCCCTGTGGATGCAGCCAGACGACCAGCTATTCTGCAGGACTTCCTTCTGGATTTTGTGTGTGCGTGTGTGTTGGGGGTCTGGTGTGCTGAAGGCTTTCCTTGTGGACAGTGGCTTTGGCAGCAGGAGCCACACAGTGGGATCGTCCTATTATGCACCCTGGAAACAAGGTGACTTAATGCTAGTGTTTCATTTAGGCACCCTAACAAGATGCGACAGGTTAGGTTCCGGCAGCGTAACCCCTTCTTTAGCTCAGCTCAGCTCCTGTCATGTTATGTCATATCTTTTGATAATCAAAGATTTTACATATATACAAATATATATGAAGTCTTTTTCAATGCTGCTGCTGCTAGGGAAGTAGGCAGTGCTTGAGGCGAGCCTCTGTGGAATGCAGCCAGCCAGCCAGCTGTTCCACAGGGCTCCCTTCTGGGCGGGACATTGTGCGGGACAGTGGGATGGACAAGGGGCGGGACAGTGGGCGGGACAACGTGCGGGACATTGGGCGGGACAGTACGTGGGGCATTGGGCGGGACAGTACGCGGGGCATTGGGCGGGACAGTGAGCAGGACAAGGGGTGGGGCGTTGGGCGGGACAAGGGGATGACATGGTGCGGGACAGTGGGCGGGACAGTGAGAGGAACATTGGGCGCTGCACTGGGCGGGGCAGTGGGCGGGACAAGGAGCGGGGCAGTGGGCGGGTCAGCGAGCGGGACAGTAGGCCTGATAAGGGGTGGGGCAGTGGGCGGCACATCGGGCGGGGAAGTGGGCGCGGCACTGGGTGGGGCCATGGGCGGGACAGTGTGTGGTAAAGAGGGCACGACATGTGCCGGAAAAGGGGAGTAGCAGTTAGCGGTGCAGTGGGCGGGGCAAGGGGCCTGGCAGTGGTCGGGTCAAGGGGCGTCGCCATTGGGCGGGGCAGTGGGCGGAGCAAATTTCGTGGCAGTGGGCGGGACAGTGGGCCGGACAAGTGAGGAGACAAAGTGTGGGGCACGGGGCGTGGCAGTGGGCGGGTCATTGGGCGGGGCAAGGGGCGGGGCAGTGGGCCGGACTGTGGGCGGGACAGTGGGCGGGACATGAGGCGTGGCAGTGGGCGGGGCAGTGGGATCCTGGAAAAATACAAAAGTCCGCCTGTTGGAAAAAAGGCGACTTCACCCAGAGGGGTGTTTTTTGCTCCCTAACAAGATGGGCTAGGTTCCGGCAGCGTATCCCCCGTCTTTGGCTCAGCTCAGCTCATGCTCATGTCATGTTATGTCATGTCATTTGATAATCAAAGATTTGATACATATATAACCTTTTCAATGCTGGTGCTGCTGCTACGCAAGCAGGCAATGCTTGAGCCGGGCCCCTGTGGATTGCAGCCAGCCGGCCAGCTATTCCACTGGACTCCCTTCTGGATTGTGTCTGTGCGTGTGTGTGTTGGGGGTGTTGTATGCAGCAGGCTTGCCTTGTGGACAGTGGCTTTGGCAGCAGGAGCCACACAGTGGGATCGTCCTATAGTGTAACCTGGAAAAGTACAACAGCACGCATCTTCGAAACAAGGCAAGTATTTTTTAATGCTGCTGCTGCTGCTAGGGAAGCTGAGGTTGAGGCAGGCCCCTGTGGAATGCAGCCAGCCAGCCAGCTATTCCACAGGGCACCCTTCTGGCCGGGACAGTGCGAGGGGCAGTGGGCGGGGCAATGGGCGGGACAAGGGGAGGGACAAAGGTCGGGACAGTGGGCGGGACAACGGGGGGGTGCATTGGCCGGGACAGTGGGCGGGGCATTGGGCGGGACAGTGGTCGGGGCAAGGGGTGGGGCATTGGGCGGGATAGTGGGCGGGACAAGGGGATGGAGAAGGTGCGGGGCATTGGGCGGGACAGTAGGCGGCGCAAGAGGCGTGGCAGTGAGCGTCGTCGTGGGCGGGGCAAGGGGCGGGGTAGTTGGCGGGACATTGGGCGGGACGTGGGAGGAGCAGTGAGCGGCACTTTGGGTGGGACAATGGGCGGGTCAGTGTGAGGGATAAATGGCGGGACAGGGGGCGGGGAAAGTGCCGAATGAGTTGGCGGGATAATGGGCGGCACAAGTGGCGTGGCAGTGGGCGGTACAACGGGCGGGACAAGGGGCGTGTCAGTTGGCGGGACAAGGGCCGGGGAACGGGGCATGACAGTGGGCGGGGCAAGAGACGGGCCAATGTGCGGGGCAGTGGGCAGGACAAGTGGCGTGACAGTCGGCGGGACAAGGGGCGCAACTTTGGTCGGGGCAGTGGGTCATGCAAGGGGCGGGGCACTGGGCGGGAAAGTGGGCGGGACAAGGGACGAGACAAGGTGTGGGGCAAGGGGCGTGGCAGTGGGCGGGGCAAGGGGCGCTGGTGTGGGACGGGGCAGTGGGCGTAACAAATGGCGGGGCAGTTGGCGGGGTAAGTGGTGGGGCAGGCAGCCGGACAGTGGGCGGTACAGTAGGCGGAACAAGGAGCGTGGCAGTGGGCGGGACAATGGGCGTCGCAAGTCGCGGGTCAGTGGGCGGAACAAGGGACGGGACATTGGGCGCGACCAAGGGCGTGGTATTGCACGGGGCAAGAGGAGGGGCAGTGGGCGGGGCAGTGGGCGGGACAACGGCTGGGACAGTGGACGGGACAAGGAACGTGGAAGTGGGCCGGACAGTGGGTGGGAAAAGAAGCGTGGCATTGGGCGGGACAAGGGGCGGGAAAAGGGGTGTGGCAGTGGGCGGGACAAGTGTTGTGGCAGTAGGCGAGTCAATGGACGTGGCAGGGGAGGGGACAGTGGGCGCGGCAGTGGGCGGGGGCGGTTGGTAGGAAAATGGACGGTACAAGGGGTGAGTCAGTGAGCAGGACAAGATGCGGGAAAAGGGACGTTGCTGGCGGTGAGACATGGGGCGTTGCAGTGGGCGGGACAAGGTGCGTGGCAAGGGTCAGGACAGCGGGTGGGTCAAAGGCAAGTGGGAGGGTCAATCGGCTGGACAAGGGGTGGGACAGCGGACGGAGCAAGGGGCGGGACAGTGAGTGGGACAAGGGGCGGGGCATTGGGCAGCGCATTAGTTGGGACAACGGGCGTGGAAGTGGGATTGGCAATGGGCGGGACAAGGGGCGTTACAGTGGGTGTGGCAGTGGGCGGGAACAGGGACGGTGCAGCGGGAGGGACAAGAGGCTGGCAGCGGGTGGGGCAGTGGATGGGACAAGGGGCCGGACTGTCGCAGGTGCAGTGGGTGGGACAAGGGGCGGCAAAGTGGAAGGGGCTGCGGTTGCGACAAGAGGCGAGACAGTGGGCGGGGCAGTGGGCGGGACATGAGGCGGGCAGTGGCCGGGACAAGTGGCGTGGCAGTGGGCGGGGCAGTGGGCGGGACAAGGGGCGGATATTCGGCGGGACAATGGGTGGAACAAGGGGGTGCAGTGGGCGGGGCAAGGGCCGGTACATTGGGCAGCGCAGTGAGCAGGACAGTTGGTGGGACAAGGGGCATGGCAGTGGGCGGGACCAGGGTCGTGGCAGTGGGCGAGACAAGGGGCGGTGCAGAGGGCGGCACAGTTGGGGCGTGCCAATGGGCGTGACCAGGGGCGGGACATTGGGAGGATCAGTCGGCGGGACCAGAGGCGGGGAAAGTTGTGGGGCAGTGGGAGGGAGAAGGGGGCTCATGCGTCTGGACTTTTGGTGGCAAAGTGGGCGGGACAGTGGGCGGGGCAATGGGCGGGACAAGCGACGGTGTAGTGGGCGGGTCATTCAGCGGGAATGTGGTCGGCACTTTGGGCGGGACAAGGGGAAGGTACGTAGGCGAGTCAAGGGGCGGAAGATTGTGCGTGGCAAGGGGAGGGACAGTGGGCGGGGCAGTAGCCGGGAGAAGAGGCGGGATATTGGGCGGAACAAGGGGCGGTACTTTCGGCGGCACAAGGTGCGGGACAAGGGGGGGCAGTGGGCGGGACAGGTGGCGTGGTAATGGGCGGGGCATTGTGCGGTACATTGGGAGGGGCATTGGGCGGGACCGTTGGCGGGACAAGTTCGTGGCAGTGGGTGGGACAAGGGGCCTGGCAGTGGACGGGGAAGTGGCCGAGACAAGGGGCGGGGGATTGGGCGGCACAAGGTGTGGGACAAGGGGGGCCAGTGGGCGGGAAAAGCGGCATAGCAGTGGGTGTGGCAAGGGGCGATATATTCGGCGGGGCATTTGGCGGGACAGATGGCGGGACAAAGTGCATGGCAGTGGGCAGTACCAGGGGCCTGGCATTGGGCGGGACACTGGCATGGACAGTGGGCGGGGATTTGGGCGGCACAAGGAGCATGGCAATGGGCGGGACAGTGGGCGGGACAAGCAGCCGTGCCGTTGGCATGACAAGGGTGATGCAGTGGGCGGGACAAGGGTCGTAGCAGTGGGCGGGACAAGGGGCGGGGCAAGGGTCGTGGCAGTGGGCGGGACAATGGGCGTGGCAGTGGGTGGACAAGGGGAATTCCCGTGACAGTGTAAGGATAATTAGGTTAGGTGCAAGTAGAATCCAAGGACAGTAGAGATAAGGGGGTCTGGAAAACATCACGAGGCCATGAGTAAATGTGTAGCTTAACATAAGATGATCACGCAGTCTACTGGTGCCTGGGGACCAATTCCATTGGCCCAAAGGAATCGATTTGTCATCTATAATCACTGTTGTGAAACATATACAAATCAAAAGATTTCTCTGTTCAGTGGAGAGTAGTGCCTAGAGTAACCCAGAAGGCTTTCTCCCCACCGGCGTAAATAAATGGTTTTGACATTTGGAACCGATCTGAGTGATGAGTGATTCTTCCAGAAAACATTTGCGCTAACAGTCCCATTGGAGGATAAGCCACACTATGAAGTTGCACAGGAATGGTTCACTGGTTCCGCCCATACCAAGGTCACCACTAGGATGGTTATAGTAGGGTCACCACCAGTAATGTTAGAGTAGGGACATCACTAATAATGTTAGAGAATTGTCAATACCAATATTGTTAGAGTTGGATCACAACGAGCAGTTTGGGTTGGGTGATATCCTTCCTATAATACGGCGACCAGAACTGCATGCAGTACTCCAGATGTGGCCTTCCAAAAAATTATACAATTTAAGCATAACCCCTGCTCTTATATTCTATGTCTTGGCCAATAAAGAGAAGCATTCCATATCCCTTCTAAACCATCCTTTCCACCTGGCCTGCTACTTTCAAGAATCTTTGGACAAGCACTTCACGGTCCCTTTGTTTATCTACACTATTAAGTGGCCTACCGCTTAACGTGTATACCCTTTCCTTATTAGCCCTTCCAAAGTACATCACCTCACACTTCTCTGAATTAAATTCCATTTGCCACTGCTCTTCCCACCTGACCATTTGATTCTTATCCTCCTCTAGCCCATGACTTTCCTTTGCATTATCAACGACACTGCCAACTATAGTGTTGTCTGCAAACTTCTTAATCATACTCCCTATATCCAAATCTAAAAGCAAGGGACCCAGTACTGAGTCCTGCGGAACCTCACTGGAAACTTCCTTCCAGTCACTAAAATATCTATCAATCATTTCCCTTTGCTTCTGACCTCATACCTCCTACCTTCCTATACTAGAGATGGTGCAGAGGAGAATTACTAGGATGCTTCCTGGAAAGGCGAATCTTAGTTTGGATAGGCTGGGTTTGATCTCATTGGAACAGAGGAGGTTGAGAGGAGACCTCATTGAGCTGTACAAAATATTAAGGGGCCTGGACACAGTGGATAGTAAGGGCCTATTTCCATTGGTGGAGGTGTCTATTACGAGGGGGCATAGATCCAAGGTTTGTTGGTTGGAAGGTTTAGAGGGGATTTGAGTGTGGGGCTTCTTTACACAGATGGTTGTGGGGATTTGGAACTCGCTGCCTGGAAGAGTGGTGCATGCAGAAACCCTCACCACTTTTAAGAGATGGTTGGATGGGCACTTGAAGTACCATAGCCTGCAGGATTACGGACCCAGAGCTGGTAATTGGGATTAGAGTGGATGAACTTTTGTTGGACGGCGCGGATATAAAGAAGGTGCTGCAGGGAGTAGAATACGGCCAGGTTGATCTCCTGGGCTATTTTCAATCGTCTTGAGGATCGCAGAAAAGTTTTCCGAGATTTTTTCTCCCTAAATTGACTTGGGTTTTTATCTGTTTTTTCCTCTCCCAGGAGATCACATGGCTCTCGTTGGGGGAGAGTGTAGAATGTTTCAATATAAGGGGTTTCGCAGTTGTGTGAGGCGGACTGGTTGGGCTGGGCGCTTTTTGCCTTTCCATCGTTGATCATAGGTTTATATGTAACCTTTATGGCTGCTGACAATGTGCCGTGCAGCTCTTTGTCAGCCGGCGTGGAGAAAGTCCGCTGAAATGGCCTCCTGCTGCGCTGTAAATTTCTGTGTTTCTATGTGACCACCGGTCATGTTAAAGTAAGATCAGCACCAGTAATGTTAACACCAAAATGATAGAGTTGAGTCACCATCAGTAACGTTAGAGTAGTGTCACCACCAATAATGTTGAAGTAGTATCAGCTCCAGTCATTTTGGCGTTGGATCACCACAACTAATGTTAGCGTTGGGACAAAACCAGTAATGATACTTTAGATTAAACAGCAGTACTTTAGAATAGCGAAACCAACAGGAATGTTAGAATAGCGTCACCACCAGTATGGTGGAGAAGGGTCACCACCAGAAATGTTAGTGTAGGGGCACCAAAAGAAAGTTTGGAATAGGGTCATCATCATTAACGTAATAGTCGTCTCAAAACCAGTAAAATAGAGTAGGGTCACCAAGAGTAATGTCAGATTAGAGTCACCACCAGTAATGTTATACTTGGTTCACTATGACTAATGTTGGAGTAGATTCAATACCAGTAATGGCAGAGTAGAGTTAATACCAATAATGTTGTAGTTGGCTCACTGTCGATACTGCTAGGCTCGGGTCAATATCATTAATGTTACATTAGGGCCAATAACATTATGATCAGTGTACAATCGGCACCATTAACATTAAAGTAGAATCTCCAGCTGTAATTGAAGTGTAGAGTCATCACCAATAATGTTACAATAGGGTCGCCACCAGTAATGACAGAGAAGGGTCACCACAATTAATGTTAGAGTAGGGTCACCACCAGTAATGTTAGAGTAGGGTTACCATCTGCAATATTAGAGTAGGGTCACCACCATTAATGTTAGAGTTGGGTCACACCAGTAATGTTAGCGTAGAGTCACCACCAGTAATGTTAGAGTAGGGTCACCACAAGCAATGTTAGAGTATTGTCACCACCAGTAATGTTAGGGTAGGGTGACCACCAGTAATGTTAGAGTCGGGTGACCACCAGTAATGTTAGAGTAGGGTCACCACCATTAATGTTAGAGTAGGGTCACCACCAGTAATGTTAGAGTAGGGGCATCATCAGTAATGTTATACTAGGGTCACCAGCAGCATGTTAGTGTAGGGTCACCACCAGTAATGTTTAAATAGAGTCACCACCAGTAATGTTAGAGTACGGTCACCAGCAGCAAGGCTAGAATAGCGTCACTACCAGTAATGTTAAAGTAGGGTCACCATATGTAATGTTAGAGTAGGGTCAGCAGCAGTGATGTTAGATTACGGACACCACCAGTAATGTTAGAGTCGCTTCACGACGAGTGATGTTACAGGACGGTCACTGTCAGTAATGTTAGAATCACAACCAGTAATATTGCAGTAGCATCACCATCAGTGATGTTACAATACGGTCACCATCAGTAATGTTAGAATCACAACTGGTAATTTTACAGTAGCGTCATCTCCTGTAATGTTCGCATAGAGGCACACCAGTAATGTTAAAGCCCATTCATAATAACAATACAGTGTAATTGTAATTATGTATAACTTTCACTGAAGTAATATGAGGTTTCAAAAATCTGATGCAGAATCCAGGAGGGAACTTCCCTTGATTGTAAGTTCCCTCTGGGTTTATTTTTCGTTCATCGATTTAATAGGCGGAGTTTCACTGACGGAGTTGTACAATTTCCCCATAGGCGTCCGGCCGCGCTGCAGTGGAAAATATAGCCTTGTTTGTTAAGTGACTGGAACTAACGCCAATTATTGTATAAACTGACTTTCTCACCGGAGTACCGATTGTCCTATAAAGGGCGAGCCTTAACGGATCTCAGAGGAACTACAGTCAGAATCGTGGAGCCGGACAGCTGTCAGATATTCTTCCAAAAATGGGATGGCCAATAATTCTTCAGTTTAAGGACATTTACTATCCTTTCCTCGCAGCATTCGGTGTTCCCGGTAAGTCAATACACCCTGTTGCCGAACAACTTTTGTCAACGTCACTGTTAATGATTGTATTACAGATTACGAAAATTTCTTCACTGCTGTCACTGATGCACTGGGAGAATTCAGTGAATATCATCGGGAATCCCCCCAGTCCGCGCAGCTGCTGAGGCACTGTTCTGGTTGCTGGTGCTTGGGTGCGGGGAGGTCAAGTTTTTTCAGTATACTGAGGGAGGGCGAGGCTGATGCCCCGGCCGCTCTAACAGTACATAGTTCACTACAGCTTAGTATAGTCATCACATATGTGACTTTGTTCCCTGTCTCCATTCAGCTGATATTCCCTTGAACTGCAGCCAGCACAACCCAACAGGGGACTGTGAAAGATATTTGGAGCAATAATTGCTGCTCAGGGAGCTGCTCCGCTGTCATCCGCTGCCAAGAATCTTAGCGGCTCCACCAGCTCCTGCTCTGTGAACGAACAGCTCCCTGCGTGATTGTAAATAGAAAATGCGCAGAACTTTGACCCAAATTGAATGTTTGTCTCAGCTGGATGCTTTATTTGAACTGATATATTTCTGGGAATTGTTTGGAAATTATATATAATACAGCTGACACCCGATGCAACTCCTGGGATCCAATTCCCCAATTAAACCGATGAAATTCAATGTAAAACCCCATCGATTACACCCTGCCACAGTACCTTATAAAACTGGCTCCTTGCATCGCACGGTACCAGCCTCATGGTGGGATGGTTTAAGCGTTCCTCACTGCATTGAAATATGTGTTTGGCTGTATGTAAGGGAATCCGCTTCTTTATTGTCTCTCGAATACGAACAATTTGGAGAAACAGCCAAGTATCCACTTTTAGAGGCTTTTATCTTTAACTGTACCATCCCTGTACCATTCCTTGGCCTAGACCGCAAAGTTAGAGCGTGCATCGAGCCTCAAACTGGTGTCACGGGCGATAGCGATTGGAATAACAATCGGGAGAGATGTATGACAGAAGGTTGCTCCAATGTCGCCCAGATTCGAAGTTGGCCTCCGACCTCCCCCAAGCCCTTGATCCATCTGTGCCTGGGTGTCGATGGTGGTAGGATCGCTCTCCTTTACAATTTCCCCGATTGATTCCGAGTAACCCTTGACCACAGCCCCGACAACAGCTGACTGAAGTAAAAACACAAAATGCAGGAAATCTCAGCGGGTCAGGCAGCATCTGTGAACAGAGAAACCGAGTTAACTTGTCAGGTCGATGACCGTTCATCAGAAAAGGCAATAGTTCGAAAAGTAACAGATTGTTAAGGAAGTGGCGGGGCCCTGAAAATGGTAACATTGGGTAGGTGGAAAGAACAAAATGGAAGGTTATATGATAGGGGGAAGGCAGAATGGATTTGAGAGACAAAGGGGATGATGGGGCTGAATTGAGATGGTAATAGCCCAAGTTAGGAAACAAAAGGTGAGTCTAGATGGGGTGTGAATGGCGGACTAATTACCAGCTACCATGTAAAAGAGAGAGAAACAAAATAAAAATAAAGGAGGTGGAAAGGTTTTGTAAAAAAAATAAGCGAGGAAAGGGAGCAAAGTGTGTGGAGAGGTTATGGTCTTAAATTGTTGAACTCGATTTTGCGTCCAGAAGGCTGCAAATTGCCGAAAAGAAAGATGACGTGCAGTTCCTCGAGCTTTTCTTGAGCTTCATTGGAACAGTGTAGGAGGCCGAGGACCGAGGGTCAGAGTGGGAGTGGAGCGGAGAATTAAAGTGACGGGCGACCGGAAGCTCGGGGTCACCCTTGCAGAATGAACAGAGGTGTTCCTCAAAGCGGACACCCAATCTGCGTTTGGTCTCCCCAATGTAGAGGAGAACGTTCGACTGAAGTGTGCTGGAATCTGGGTTCTCAGTCCCTCGATATTGAGTGTAGAATGTACTTTTGCACATTCGACTTTATAAAAATGTAATAGGACGATATCTTAACTTCTCCCTAAAATACCTGTTAGATTTACCTGAGTCCCCTGGTACTGATTATTTACAAGCTATAATAACGACTTGGAAGAAAGGACCGATTGTAATGTAACCAAGTTTGCTGGCAATACAAAGATGGGAGGAAAAGCAATTGTGTGAGGAGAACACAAACAATCTGCAAAAGGACATAGACAGGTTAAGTGACTGGGCAAAAACTTGGCAGATGGAAAATAATGTTGGAAAGTGTGAGATCATGCACTTTGGCACAAAAAAAAATCAACGAGCAATTTATTATTTAAATGGAGAAGGATTGTAAGGTGCCGCAGTACTGCGGGACCCTGAGGGTACTTGTGCATGAAACATAAAAGAATATTATGCAGGTACAGCAAGTGATCAGGAAGGCAAATGGTATCTTGACCTTTCTTTCAAAGTGGATGGTGTATAAAAGCAGGGAAGTCTTCCTATAGCTACATAAGGTATGTGTGAGGCCACTCGTGGAATACTGCGTGCAGTTTTGGTTTCCATATTTACGAAAGGATATACTTGCTTTGGAGGCAGTTCGCACAAGGTTCACAAGGTTGATTCCGGGGATGAGGGAGTTGACTTATGAGGAAAGGTTGAGTACGCTGGAACTCTACTCATTGGAATTCAGAAGAATGAGAGGTGATCTTATCGAAACGTATAAGATTGTGAGGGGGTATGACAAGGTGGATGCAGAGAGGATGTTTCCACTGATGGGGGAGACTGGAACTAGAGGGCACGATCTTAGAATAAGCGGCTGCCTATTTAAAACAGAGATGAGAAGAAAGTTCTTCTCTCAGAGGTTGTAAATCTGTGGAATTCGCTGCCTCAGAGAGCTGTGGAAGCTGGGACATTGAATAAATTTAAAGAGAAATCGACAGTTTCTTAAAAGATAAGGGGATAACCGGTTATGGGGAGCGGGAGGGAACGTGGTTCTGAGTCCATGATGGGATCAGCCATGACCTTATTAATTGGCAGAGCAGGCTCGAGGGACCGCATGGTCGGCTCCTGCTCCGGTTTCTTATGCTCTTATGTTCTTTTGACCTCCTGTCCCACTCTCTTACAGCGAACCTACTGACAATCGTGATCCTCTCCCGAAGAAACTGCGATCTTTCCAAATTTATTTCTGTCTCCATGGTGGCCATGGCAACAGCAGATCTACTGGTCATGATCTTCAACGTATTAGTGTACCAGATTTGCAGAAATCACTTTTCATATTCCTTCCTGTCCTACACTGCCGTTTGTAAGTTTAATATTTACCTCAGTTCAAGAAACCTGAATATGTCGGTGTGGTTTACACTCTTGTTCACAGTTGACCGATATGTAGCTGTATGTTGTCCAAAGTTTAAAACAAAGTATTGCCGAGTGAGAACGGCAGCCACGGTTATAACAACGGTCTCTGTCCTGATCTATTTCCAGTGCCTCCCATTTTGGTTTGCTTATACATTTGAACGAATAATTAACAATATTCATTGGGGTTGTCGCCCCAGTATTGATTTTTTACTTCGCCTGCAGGCGTCGGATTCTCATGGACGGTTAGTGTATTAACGTCATTGATTCCGTTTGCTCTGATAGTACTGTTTAACTGCTTGACCGTCAGACGTATTTTAGTGGCCAGTAGAGCCCGCAGGGGACTCCGGGGTCACAGCAGTGAGAATCAGAGCGATCCAGAGATGGAGAACCGAAGGAAATCGATTATTTTACTATTCAGCGTATAGGGCAGTTTCTTAGTGTTGTGGCTGACACCATTCATTAGTTTTTTTTACTACCGGACTGACAAACACCTCGCATTACCAAGTTGATTATAAAGCTCCTGGATACATCGTCACAAAAAACGGATATATGCTCATGTATTTGAGTTCATGTACAAAAACGTGTATCTATGCAGCTCCTCAAACTAAATTCAGGGAAGAGCTGAAGAAGGCGGTGAAATCTCCTTGGACATTGATTCTGATATTGGTTAAAAAATAAAAAATGGAACCAATGTATCGTCTCCTAACTAGAGCTAAATTACAGCCTGTGTTTCTGTTTAGAATGGCAACCTTTCTGTTCAAACTAAAATGGTTTGCTTTTGTGATAATGAACAGGTATCAGAAAACATTTCTCCCACTTTGTGCCGTACGTGTGATGCCTGCTGCTTTCACAGGCTGAACATCATCGATTCCCGCTGAAACAGCTTTCATCCCGTTCAAAATTCAAAGACATTTCGTATAAATGCAAGTTGATGTTTTAGACTAATTAATAATGTTGTTTGCTGTGATTAGTCAAAAGCTCCGTTCCGAACTATACCAAGATTCACAAATGGCACAGATTATCAAAGTCATAAAACAGCAAACCAAGCAGTGGGGTTCATTTCTATGGGGATAGAATGGAAAACAGAGAAGTTATTTTGAAATTCATGGAAACGTGGTTTGACCATACTGAGCATAGCTGTGGTCTCCATCATATAAAACGGGTATACAATCATACTAGAAGCTCCAAAAACGACGGATGGAGACAGTAGGGAATTGACTCCTCAATGTGACCTTAGACATTTTTGTACAAAGATATTTGCTAAACATCTCAACTGGTCATCAGAATGTTGAAATGTTCGAAGAGAGGAATTAACCTTTCGACCCAACCAGTCCTAGTCGGCGTTTACCCAACACCCTAAAAAATATTTTAAATCACTTTATCAGCTCTGTCTCAACATTCATTCAACCTACATTACTTTATCGATCTCCTCAATTTAATCTTGAATATTGACATATTTTCTGATTCTGTTAATGCCACTACGCCAAAACTCTCCCTGTAAAGAGGGTTCTCCGACTATCAGTTATCAATTGCTTACATTTATTCTTTAACCTATGGCATTTCTTTATTGATTCCACAACTAATGGAAGCAGCCTGCTTGTAACTGCCCTGTTACATCCCTTCTTAAAGCAAAGCACCTGCGTACCAAGGGGCAAATAATATCAGCTTGGTATCAAAGCACAATCTATTCAAAGTTAGAAAAGTGCAGCTAAAATTGTTAATTGATACCTTCCTTTTGGAGATGGTTGTGTTTTTGCTTGTCCTGAACAGTGAGAAGAAAGTATTTGATAGCTTGATCACCCCAAAAAATTAGAACATTCAAGGGGAGATTCCAGTCAAACACGCCCAGACCCCGGATCCATTGATAGTTCGCCAAAAAGGGCAGCTTTGGCTTGTATGACATATTTGGTGCTTGCTGATCTTAATTGCGGGGGAAAATTGCGGTTTGAGGCATTCTTCGGACGAACACATCCGAACCGAAACAAATCTATAAAACTACCTGTCTGTCCTCGAGATACGTTGGATTCCGGTCTGAGGCCTTCATTCACTGCGTACGCAGATATGACTTCACGCACAGATGTCTATATTGCAATGACGTTGGCCTGGACCACTAATCACTATCTAGAATTCTGATTGAAAAAAATGGAAACTCGCTTTGTACGAGTTCCCATTACCATCAATGAGAATAACCCTTAAAATAAGAAACACAGCACACAAAAACTACAAACAAATACAAATCAAACACTTAACATTAATTGAAATTAAATGTAATTAAATGTTTTAGAACACATTTTATTTTTTATTTTCTAACGTGTTTTAATAGGGTTAAAATAAACTTACCTTAATGGACCGGGTTTTTAACATAAAAATAAATGATTAAATTACATTATCTATGCTCCTGCTTTTAGCAGACGTAAAAGTTTGAATCAGATTCGCTGTGCATGAGTTCGGCAAATAGCCCAATCTCTGCATCGTGGACATCGTTCTCCCCGGGGTGAGTTCCATCCGTCTAGAGAAATTTTGACAGATCAAAAAAGTCAATTTTCGGCGCATGCGCATTGTACCCCAAAATCGGCGTTTGCGAGGTCTCTCCACGTCCGTGCATAGTTCGCATTGTCTCGGCGAGACCGCCATCATCGGCCAATTGCTGTATTTGCAGAAAAAATGTGTGGTCCATGAAGCAACCAGCATGTGATATGCTTGAAGAATATGTCCTGAGGAATGGTTCCAAAATATGGTCAGTCACGCTGACAACATCACTGCATGAAATGGTTAATGTGGCTCAAGAGAGTGAGAACATGTGTAAAACCAAAGGGTGGAGTTCTGCGTAAATGTCGAGATAGATATATGCTAATGATGAGGTGTTGTTTCGTGATAGCCTTAAGTATTCTAACGTCAACAGAGGAGGCACAGTAAGGAAAGGATTAATCAGACTGCCCTCAACTGTGATACTGCATTGGTTTCTCTTTATATTGCAATAATGTCAATCTTTAGCCTTTGCATGTTAAGTAGGGAAGTATAAATCACTCTAAATTACCACTTGGCTGATGGGTCAAGGCTCACTGCAGGATGAAGGACTAAGAAATTAATTAAAGATATGTCACTGTTTACAGATTCATAAATCCCAGCGAAAGTTAATCATTTGAGAAAGGGTGGGATGGTGTTGGTCTGCAAGGGAAAACATCTTGGCACACATCATCATTTTAACAGACATCAGTTATACATAAACAAAACAAGACACATAATTCAAGGTTTTATTTGGTAGTATTGCAATTATATTTATAACCTTACGAGCTAAGATTATAAAGAAACTAAAGAAATAAAGGACGGTATCCGATTAAAAATGAAGACATACAAATCGCCCAAACTAGTGAGAGAACAGAAGATTGGGAAGCTTTTAAAAGCAAGCAAAGAATGACAAAAAATGATTAAGAAAGGGAAGATAGACTATGAAAGTAAACTTGCACAAAATACAAAAACAGATAGCAAGAGTTTCTATAACGATATAAAAAGAAAAAGAGCATCTGAAGTAAATGTTGGTCCCTTAGTGGATGAGACCGAGGAATTATTAATGGGGAACATGAAGATGGCAAAAACTCTAAACGCGTATTTTGTAGCAGTTTTTACGGTGAGGAAATAAACAATATTCCAACAGTGGATAGTCAAGGGGCTGTAGGACGGCGGGGTTGGGGGTGGGGAGGGGGGGGGCTGTGGTGAGGCACTTAACACAATCACAATCACTAAGGAGGTGGTACTAAGTAAGATAATGGAACTAAAGCAGATTAATCCCCTGGACTTGATGACTTGCATCCAAGGGTCTTAAAAGAAGTAGTGGCAGGGATTGTGAATGCATTGGTTGCAATTTACCAAATTTCCCTGGATTCTGGGGAGGTCCCAGCAGATTGGAAAACTGCAAATCTGACGCCCCGATTCAAAAAAGGCGGCAGGCAAAAACCAGGAAATTATAGACCAATTAGCCTAACATCTGTGGTTGGGTAAATGTTGGAGTCCATTATTAAAGAAGCAGTAACAACACGTTGGGAAAAGCAAAAGTTGTACAGTTAGAAAGAGCATGGATTTATGAAGAGGAAGTCATGTTTGACAATTTTGCTTGAATTCTTTGAGGATATATCGAACAGGGTAGATAAAGGGCAACCAGTGGATGTGATGTATTTGGAATTCCAGAAGGCGTTTGACAAGGTGCCACTCAAAAGGTTACTACACAAGATAAAATTTCACGGTGTTTTGGTTAATATATTAGCAGGGATAGAAGATTGGTTAACTAACAGAAATCAGAGAGTCAGGATAAATGGTTCATTCTCAGGTTGGCAATCAGTAACAAGCGGGGTGGCGCAGGGATCAGTGCTGGGACCCCAACTATTTACAATCTATATTAACGACTTGGAAGATGGGACTGAGTGTAACTTAGCCAAGTTTGCTAACGATAAAAAGCTGGAAGTAAAAGCAATGTGTTAGGAGGACATAAAAAAGCTGCAAATGGATATAGACAAGCTTAGTGAGTGGGCAAACATTTGACAGATGGAGTATAATATTCGAAAGTGCGAGGTCATGCAGTTTGGCAGAAACAAAATCAAAGAGCAAGTTATTATTTAAATGGAGAATGATTGCAAAGTGCTGCAGTACAGCGGGACCTGGGGCTACTTGGGCATGGAACACAAAAGCATAGTATGCAGGTACAGCAAATGATCAGGCATGCCAATCGTATCGTGGCCTTTATTGAAAAGGGGGTTGAGTATAAAAGCAGGGAAGCCTTATTACAGTTGTACAGGGTGTTGGTGAGGTCACATCTGGAATACTGAATGCAGTTTTTGTTTCCACATTGATGAAAGGATATATTTGCTGCGGAGGCAGTTCAGAGAAGGTTCACTAGATTTATCCCTGGGATGAGGGGGTTGACTTATGAGGAAAGTTGTTTCTTAACCGATAAGGGTATGAGGGGTTATGGAGAGCGGACAGGGAAGCGGAGCTGAGTCCATGGTCAGATCAGCCATGATCTTATTGAAAGGCAGAGCAGGCTCGAGGGACCTTATGGCCTACTCCTGTTCCTATTTCTTATGTTCTTATAATGCTTGTTAGGCCAATGGGGAAAAACAGCTTGTTTAGCATGAAAACTATTGTGACTGGGAACAGATATTTAAATTAATTCTTTTGGTATTGCGTTGAATTTTAACGATTGTATAATTGTGTAATACAGAATTGTGTGGCAGGGGAAGTGAGAGCAATTTAAAGAAATAGCTGTTTGTAATGAGTAGTAGACATTTTCAAAGTCGAAGATACTCAGCTCAGAATGGTGACACATTTGAGTCATCAAGCAACCTTCATCAGAAGTCGATGCAATATGCACCTTTTAATGTGTGTTTAAGTACTATTGTATGTACTGCGTGCTCAAAATATGTATACCAACTCACTTCAATGTTGAAGAACCTTATTGCAAACCTCCCTCTAACAATAGCCTGAGTAATTAAAATATCAATGGGCTTCATTTATTAATTGTGATCAAGTTGACTCTTTACCTGGCGTACTTTAACGTTCCATTTCATCCTGACATTCTGCAAAAGCCAAACTCTACATCGTTGCAGGCGCCCGTGTACCCAGTTCTGCCAGTCCGGCTGGCACCCAGCTCCTGGCGAAAAGTGCGAGTGCATTGCGGGCAGTTTTGTGCAATAGGTACATTCTCATTGAACGTGCAACAATATTTAAGCCGAACTGGCAACACGCAGAGGTTCTAATTCCGTCAGGCAGCGATGCTTCTGCACGCAGCTGCCAACATGAGAAGCCGAGGTGCAAATGACCATATCATCCTATATATACAGGTAAAACAGAAATCAAAGTTCACTATCACATTATCGTGTCACACTCCATCCCATACATTCATCGCCTCTGTTTCTAATTAAACAGTTGACGTGTTGCCTTGACATTCTCAATTTCTATTGAATGATTTAACCCTGACAGTCTTGTTTCCTCTATTTGTTATTAAACAGTTAAAGTCTTTCCATGTCCTCTATTTCTAAATAAATGGTTAATCTGCCACACCATGTCTCTTTTGGTAATAAACCTAAATTTCCCTCTTTGTTTATATTTAAACATTTACTGTGTTCCACTTACTGCCCCCACTCTCTATTTCTAATTAAACACTCACTGAGTTCCCCTTACTTCCCGATATCCCTATTTCTAATTAAACCCTCACTGTGTTTCCTTTACTGCTCCTATTCTTTATTTCAAATAAAAATTCTCACTGTGTTCCCCTTACTGCCCCCACTCGCTATTCGTAATTAAACACTCACTGTGTTCCCCTTACTGCCCCCATTCCCTATTTCTAATTAAACACTCAATGTGTTCCCCTTACTGCCCCCATTCTCTATTCCTAATTAAACATTCATTCTGTTCCCCTTACTGCCCCCACTCTCTATTTTTAATTAAACACTCACTGTGTTCCCCTTACTGCCCCCACTCTCTATTTCTAATTAAACACTCACTGTGTTCCTCTTACTGCCCTCACTCTCTATTTCTAATTAAACACTGACTCTGTTCCCCTTACTGCCCCGACTCTCTTTTTCGACTTAAACACTCACTGTGTTCCCCTTAGTGCCACACTCCCTATTTCTAATCAAACACTCTCTGTGTTCCTCTTACTGCCCTCACTCCCTCTTTCTAATTAAACTTTTTCTGTGTTATCCTTACTGCCCCCACGAGCTATTTATAATTAAACTCCCACTCAGTTTGACTTACTGCTCCAACTCTCTTTTCTATTTGAACACTCATTGTGTTCCCCTTACTACACCTCACCTCTAGCTCTAATTAAACACTCACTGTGTTCCCCTTACTGGCCGCACTCTGTAGCTAATTAAACTCACATTGTGTTTGGCTTACTGCCCCCCACTCTCGATTCCTGATTAAACACTCACTGTGTTCCCAATACTGCCCCCACACTCTATTTCTAATTAAACACTCACTGTGTTCCCCTTACTGTCCCAACTCTCTATTACGAATGAAACTCTCACTGTATTCCCCTGATTGCGCCCAATCGTTATTTCTAATTATATTCTCATTGAGTTCTCCTGACTCTCCCATTCTCTATTTCTAATTAAACACTCACTGTGTTCCCCTTACTGCACGTCTCTCAATATCGAATGAAACACTCACTGTGTTTCCCTTACTGCCCCGACTCTCTATTTCTAATAAAACACTCACTGTCTTCCCGTTATTGCCCCTACTCTCTATTTCTAATTAAACACTCACGGTGTTCCCCTTGCTGCCGCCACTCGCTATTTCTGATGAAACACTCACTGTGTTCAAATTTTTGCCCCCAATCTCTATTTCTATTTAAACACTAACTGTGTTCCTCTTACTGCCGCAACTAACTATTTCTAATTTCACACGCATTGTTCCCCTTACTGCCCCTCGCCTCTGGTTCTAATTAAACACTCACTGTGTTCCCTTTAATGGCACCATCTCTATTTCTAATTTACCACTCACTGTGTTCCCCTAACCGCCCCCTTTCTATTACTAATTAAACACTCACTGTGTACCCCTCACTGCCCCTCTATCTCTATTTCTAATTAAACACTCATTATGTTGTCCTTACTGCCCCCACTCTCCATTTCTGTGTAAATACTAATTATTTTCCCCTTAATACCCCCACTGTCTCTTTCTATTTAAACAGTGACTGTGTTCCCCTTACAACCCAAGTCTCTCTTTCTAATTAAACACTCTCACTGTGTTCCCGTTACTATCCCCAGTCTATATTTTCAATTAAACACTCACTGTATTCCAGTTACTGCCCCAACTTATATTTCCAATTAAACACTCATTGTGTTCCCCTTACTGCACCTTTCTCTATTTCTAATTAAACACTCACTGATTTCCCGTTATTGTCCCTACTCTATTCCTAATTTAACACTCACTGTGTCAACATACTGCCCCCAGTCTCTATTTTTAGTTAAAACCCAACTGTGTTGTGCTTACTGTCCCCACTCTCAATTTCTAATTAAACATTCATTGACTTCACCTTATTGTCCCTGCTCTCGATTTCAACTTACACACTCACTGTGTTCCCCTCACTGCGCATACTCTATATTTCTAATTAAACACTCGCTGTGTTCCCCTTACTGCTCCCATTCTCTATTTTTAATTAAACACTCACTGTGTTCCCCTTACAGCCCTCATTCTCAAATTCTATTTGAACACTCACTGTGTTCCCCTTACTGCCCCCTATCGATATTTCTAATTAAACATTCATTCTGTTCCCCTTACTGCCCCCACTCTATTTCTAATTAAACACTCACTGTGTTCCCCTTACTGCGCCTCTCTCTATTTCAAATTATACACTCACTGTGCTCCCCTGACCGCCTCCACACTTTAGTTCTGCTTAAACACTTTCTCTATTACCGTGACTGTCCCTACTCTATATTTCCAATTAACCACTCATTGTGTTCCCCTTACTGCACCTTTCTCTATTTCTAATTCAACACTCACTGTATTCGCCTTATTGCCCCGACTCTATTCCTAATTTAACACTCACTGTGGTCAAATACTGACCCAGTCTCTATTTTTAGTGAAACCCTCACTATGTTCCTCTTACTCTCCATATTCTCTATTTCTAATTAAACATTCACTGACATGCACTTATTGCCCCTACTCTCTATTCCGAATTAAATACACGCTTTGTTCCCCTTACAGCTCCCATTCTCTATTTCAAATTAAACACTCAATGTTTTCCATTGTCTGCCCCCATTCGATAGTCATTCTGTTCGCCTTACTGCCGCCACTCTCTATTTCTAATTAAACATTCACTGTGTTCCCCTTACAGCCCCTCTCTCTATTTCTAATTAAAGACTCACTGTGTTCCCCTGACTGCCCTCACCCTCTATTCCTAAGTAAACACTCAATGTGTTCCACTTACTGCACCCACTCTCTATTTCTAATGAAAGACTCACTATATTCCCCTTACTGCCCCACTATCTATTTCTGATTAAACACTCACTGTGTTACACTTGCAGCCTTCACGCGCTATTTCGAATTAAACACTCACTGTGTTCCACTTACTGCCCCCACGCTCTATTTCTAATTAAAGACTCACTGTGTTCCCCATACTGCCCCCAGTCTATTTCTATTTAAAAACTCATTCTATTCCCCTTACTGCCCCCACTCTCTATTTCTAATTAATCACTCACTGTTCCCCTTACTGCCCCGATTCTGTTGCTATTTAAACACTAACTGTGTTCCCCTTACTGCCCCCACTCTATGTTTATAATTAAACATTCACTGTGTTCCCCTTACAGCCCCTCTCTCTATTTCTAATTAAAGACTCACTGTGTTCCCCTGACTGCCCTCACCCTCTATTCCCAAGTAAACACTCAATGTGTTCCACTTACTGCACCCACTCTCTATTTCTAATGAAAGACTCACTACATTCCCCTTACTGCCCCACTATTTATTTCTGATTAAACACTCACTACATTCCCCTTACTGCCCCACTATTTATTTCTGATTAAACACTCACTGTGTTACCCTTGCAGCCTTCACGCGCTATTTCGAATTATACACTCACTGTGTTCCCCTTACTGCCCCCACGCTCTATTTCTATTTAAAAACTCATTCTATTCACCTTACTGCCCCCACTCTCTATTTCTAATTAATCACTCACTGTTCCCCTTACTGCCCCGATTCTGTTGCTATTTAAACACTAACTGTGTTCCCCTTACTGCCCCCACCCTATGTTTCTAATTAAAGACTCAGTGTTCCCCGTACTGCCCACACTCTCCATTTCTAATTTAACACTCACTGTGTTCCCCTTACTGTCCCCACTCTCCATTTCTGATTAAACATTCACTGTGTCACATTACTGCCCTCAATCTCAATTTCTAATTAAACACTCACTGTGTTCCCCTGATTGTCCAAACCCTCTATTTCTACTTAAACACTCACTGTATTCCACTCACTGCACCCACTCTCTATTTCTAATGAAAGACTCAACCTACTCCCCTTACTGCCCCCACTATCTATTTCTGATTCAACACTCATTGTGTTCCCCTGATTGTCCACACCCTCTATTTCTAATTTCACACTCACTGTATTCCCCTCACTGCCCCCACGCTCTAGCTCTAATGAAATACTCAATCTATTCCCCTTACTGCCCCCACTATCTATTTCTGATTAAACACTCACTGTGTTCCCATTACAGCCTTCACCCGCTATTTCGAATTAAAAACTCACTATGTTCCCCTGACTGCCCCCACTCTACTTCGATTTAAACACTCATTCTTTTCCCCTTACTACCCTCCTCTCTATTTCTAATTAAATACTCACTGTTCCCTTTACTGCCCCCACTCTATTTCTATTTAAACACTCACTCTGGTCACCTTACTACCACGACTCTCTATATCTGATTAAATACTCACTGTGTTCCCCTTACTGCCCCCACTCTCTATTTCTAATTAAACACTAACTGTGTTCCCCTTACAAACCCTATTCTCAATTTCTAATTAAACACTCACTGCGTTCCCCTTACTACCCCACTCTATTTCTATTTAAACACTCAGTCTATTCCCATTACTGCCCCCACTCTCTATTTCTGATTAAATACTCACTGTGTTCCCCTTACTTATCCGCTCTCTATTTCTACAATTAAACAACCACTATGTTCCCATTAGAGCCCCCACTCTGATTCTATTTCAACACTCACTGTGTTCCCCTCACTGCCCCCACTCTGTATTTCAAATTAAACACTGACTGAGTTCCCCTTACTGCACCCATTCTCTATTTTTAATTGGATACTCACTGTGTTCCACTTACTGGCCCCACTCTATATTTCTAATTAAACGCTCTCTGTATTCCCCTTCCTGCCCCCATTCTTTATTGCTCATTGGATACTCACTGTGTACCCCATACTGACCACATTCTCTATTTCTAATGAAACACTCACTGTGTTCCCCTTACTGCCCTGATTCACTATTTGTGAGTAAACACTCACTGTGTTCGCCTTACTGCCCCCAGCATCAATTTCTATTTTAACAATGCATTCCTCTTACTTGCCCCCAATCTCTATTTCTAATTAAACACTCACTGTGTTCCCCTTACTGGCCCCACTCTCTATTTCAAATTAAATACTGACTGAGTTCCCCTTACTGCACCCATTCTCTATTTTTAATTGGATACTCACTGTGTTCCACTTACTGGCCCCACTCTATATTTCTAATTAAACGCTCTCTGTATTCCCCTTCCTGCCCCCATTCTTTATTGCTCATTGGATACTCACTGTGTACCCCATACTGACCACATTCTCTATTTCTAATGAAACACTCACTGTGTTCCCCTTACTGCCCTGATTCACTATTTGTGAGTAAACACTCACTGTGTTCGCCTTACTGCCCCCAGCATCAATTTCTATTTTAACAATGCATTCCTCTCACTTGCCCCCAATCTCTATTTCTAATTAAACACTCACTGTGTTCCCCTTACTGGCCCCACTCTCTATTTCTAATTAAACACTGAATGTGTTCCCCTTATTGCCCCCATTCTCTATTTCTAATTGGATACTCACTGTGTTCCCCATACTGGCCCCACTCTATATTTCTAATTAAACGCTCTCTGTTCCCCTTAGTGGCCCCATTCTCTATTTCTAATTGGTTACTCGCTGTGTTCCCCTTACTGATCACACGCTCTATTTCTAATTCAACACTCACTGTGTTCCCCTTACTACTCCCACTCTTTATCTCTAATTAAACACTCACTGTGTTCCCCTTACTGCTCTGATTCTCTATTTGTGATTAAACACTCACTGTGTTCCCCTTACTGCCCTGATTCTATATTTGTGATTAAGCACTCACTGTGCTCCCTTACTGCTCCCATTCTCTATTTCTAATCAAACACTCGCTGTGTTCCCCTTACTGCCCCCACTCTCTATTTCTAATTAAACACTTACTGTGTTACCGTTACTGCCCCATTCTCTCTTTGTAATTAAACACTCACTGTGTTCCCCTTACTGCCCACACGCTCTATTTCTAATTAAAAACTTACTGTGTTCCCCTTACTGCCCCCACACACTATTTTCAATTGAACACTTACTGTGCTCCCCTTACTGACCCACTTTCTATTTCCAATTAAACACTCTTCGTTCCCCTTACTGCACCTCTCTCTATTTCTAATTAAATACTCATCGTGATCACCTTCCTGCCCTCACTCACTATTTCTAATTATACACTCAGTATTCACCTTACTGCCCCCTCTCTCATCTTCTAATTATACACTCTCTGTGTTCCCCTTCTCGCCCCCACGCTCTATTTCTAATTAAACACTCACTGTGTTCCCCTTACTACTCCCACTCTTTATCTCTAATTAAACACTCACTGTGTTCCCCTTACTGCTCTGATTCTCTATTTGTGATTAAACACTCACTGTGTTCCCCTTACTGCCCTGATTCTATATTTGTGATTAAGCACTCACTGTGTTCCCTTACTGCTCCCATTCTCTACTTCTAATTAAACACTCGCTGTGTTCCCCTTACTGCCCCCACTCTCTATTTCTAATGAAACACTTACTGTGTTACCGTTACTACCCCATTCTCTCTTTGTAATAAAACACTCTCTGTGTTCCCCTTACTGCCCCCACTCTCTATTTCAACAGTTAAACATCCACGATGTTCCCATTAGAGCCCCCACTCTGTTTCTATTTCAACACTCACTGTGTTCCCCTTACTGCACCCACTCTCTATTTCTAATGAAAGATTCACTCTATTCCCCTTACTGCCACACTATCTATTTCTGATTAAACACTCACTGTGTTACCCTTGTAGCCTTCACGCGCTATTTCGAATTAACCACTCACTGTGTTCCCCTCACTGCCCCCACTCAGTATTTCTATTAAACACTGACTGTGTACCCCTTACTGCACCCATTCTCTATTTTTAATTGGATACTCACTGTGTTCCACTTACTGGCCCCACTCTATATTTCTAATTAAACGCTCTCTGTATTCCCCTTGCTGCCCCCATTCTTTATTGCTCATTGGATGCTCACTGTGTCCCCCACACTGACCACATTCTCCATTTCTAATGAAACACTCACTGTGTTCCCCTTACTGCCCTGATTCACTATTTGTGAGTAAACACTCACTGTGTTCGCCTTACTGCCCCCAGCATCAATTTTTATTTTAACAATGCATTCCTCTTAATTGCCCCCAATCTCTATTTCTAATTAAAAACTCACTGTGTTCCGCTTACTGCCCCCATTCTCTATTTCTAATTGGATCATCACTGTGTTCCCCATACTGGCCCCATTCTGTATTTCTAATGAAACGCTCTCTGTTCCCCTTAGTGGCCCCATTCTCTATTTCTAATTGGTAACTCGCTGTGTTTCCCTTACTGATCACACTCTCTATTTCTAATTAAACACTGCCTGTGTTCCCCTTACTACTCCCACTCTTTATCTCTAATTAAACACTCACTGTGTTCCCCTAACTGCTCTGATTCTCGATTTGTGATTAAACACTCACAGTGTTCCCCTTACTGCCCTGATTCTATATTTGTGATTAAGCACTCACTGTGCTCACTTACTGCTCCCATTCTCTATTTCTAATTAAACACTCGCTGTGTTCCCCTTACTGCCCCATTCTCTCTTTGTAATTAAACACTCACTGTGTTCCCCTTACTGCCCACACGCTCTATTTCTAATTAAAAACTCACTGTGTTGCCCTTACTGCCCCCACCCTCTATTTCCAATTAAACACCCACTATGTTCCCATTAGTGCCCCCACTCTTTTTCTATTTCAACATTCACTGTGTTCCCCTTACTGCCCCCACTCTCTATTTCTACAATTAAACACCCACTATGTTACCATTAGTGCCCCCACTCTATTTCTATTTCAAACCTCACGGTGTTCACCTTACTGCCTCCACACTCTCTATTTCTAATGAAAGACTCGCTCTATTCCCTTTGCTGCCCCACTTTCTATTTCTGATTAAACACTCACTGTGTTACCCTTGTAGCCTTCACGCGCTATTTCGAATTAAACACTCACTGTGTTCCCCTTACTGCCATCACTCTCTATTTCTAATTGAACAATCACTGTGTTCCCCTTACTGCCCCCACTCTCTATTTTCAATTGAACACTTACTGTGCTCCCCTTACTGACCCACTTTCTATTTCCAATTAAACAATCTTTGTTCCCCTTACTGCACCTCTCTCTATTTCTAATTAAATACTCATCGTGTTCCCCTTCCTGCCCTCATTCACTATTTCTAATTATACACTCAGTGTTGACCTTACTGCCCCCTCTCTCAGCTGCTAATTATACACTCTCTGTGTTCCCCTTCTCGCCCTCACGCTCTATTTCTAATTAAACATTCACTGTGTTCCCCTCACTGCCCCCATTCTCTATTTCTAATTGGATACTCACTGCGTTCCCCAGACTGGCTCCACTCTATATTTCTAATTAAACGCTCTCTCTTCCCCTTACTGGCCATTCTCTATTTCTAATTGGATAAACACTGTCTTCCCCTTACTGATCACAATCACAGTGTTCCCCTCACTATCCCCACTCTCAATTTCTAATTAAGCACTCTCTGTGTTCCCCTTACTGCCACACTCTATATTTCAAATTAAACACTCACTGTGTTCCAAATTCTGCCCCTCTGTCTATTTCTAGTAAACACTCACTGTGGTCCCCTCACTACACCCACTCTCTATTTCTAATTCAACACTCACTGTTTTCCCCGTCCTACCCCCACTCTCTATTTCTAATTAAACACTCTCTGTGTTCCCCTTACTGCCTCCACTCTCTATTTCTAATTAAACACGCACTGTGTTCCCCTGACTGCCCCCACTCTCTATTTCTAATTAAACACCCACTGTGTTCCCCTGACTGCCCCCACTCCCTAGTTTTGATGAGAACACTCACTGTGTTCCGCTTCCTGCCCCCACTCTCTATTTCTAATTAACCACTCACTGTCTTCCACTTACTGCCCCCACTCTCTATTTCTAATTAAACACTCACTGTGTTACCCTTACTGCCCCCACTCCCTATTTTTGGTTAAACATTCACTGTGTTCCCCTAACTACCCCACTCTCTATTTCAAATTAAACACCCACTTTGTTCCCCTTACTTCTGCTGCACTCTATTTCGAATTAAAAACTCACTGTGTTCCCCTTCCTGCCCCCACTCTCTCTTTCTAATTAAACACTAACTGTGTTCCCCTTACTGCCCCCACTCTATGTTTCTAATTAAAGACTCAGTGTTCCCCGTACTGCCCCCAATCTCTTCTTCTAATTTAACACTCACTGTGTTCCCCTTACTGCCCCCACTCTCAATTTCTAATTAAACACTCACTGTGTTTCCCTGACTGCCTTCATCCTCTATTTATAATTGTACACTCACAGTATTCCACTCACTGCACCCATTCTCTATTTCTAATGAAAGACTCACTCTATTCCCCTTACTGCTCCCTCTATCTATTTCTGATTCAACACTCACTGTGTTCCCCTAACAGCCTTCACCCGCTATTTCGAATTAAAAACTCACTGTGTTCCCCTTACTGCCCCCACTCGACTTCTTATTTAAACACTCATTATATTCCTCTTACTACCCCCTCTCTATTTCTAATTAAACACTCACTGTTCCACTTACTGCCCACACTCTATTTCTATTTAAACACTCACTCTGTTCCCCTTACTGCCCCCACTCTCTGTTTCTAATTAAACACTCACTGCGTTCCCCTTACTGCCCCCACTATCTATTTCTAATTAAACACTCACTGTGTTGCCCTTACTGCCCCCACACACTATTTTCAATTGAACACTTACTGTGCTCCCCTTACTGGACAACTTTCTATTTCAAATTCAACACTCTTTGTTCCCCTTACTGGCCCCTCTCTCATCTTCAAATTATACACTCTCTGTGTTCCCCTTCTCGCCCCCACGCTCTATTTCTAATTAAACACTCACTGTGTTCCCCTCACTGCCCCCATTCTCGATTTCTAATTGGATATTCACTATGTTCTCCATACTGGCGCCACTATATATTTCTAATTAAACGCTCTCTGTTCCCCTTAGTGGCCCCATTCTCTATTTCTAATTGGTTACTCGCTGTGTTCCCCTTACTGATCACACTCTCTATTTCTAATTAAACACTCACTGTGTTCCCCTTACCACTCCCACTCTTTATCTCTAATTAAACACTCACTGTGTTCCCCTTACTGCTCTGATTCTCTAATTGTGATTCAACACTCACAGTGTTCCCCTTACTGCCCCCACTCGACTTCTTATTTAAACACTCATTATATTCCTCTTACTACCCCCTCTCTATTTCTAATTAAACACTCACTGTTCCACTTACTGCCCACACTCTATTTCTATTTAAACACTCACGCTGTTCCCCTTACTGCCCCCACACTCTGTTTCTAATTAAACACTCACTGCGTTCCCCTTACTGCCCCCACTCTCTATTTCTAATTAAACACTCACTGTGTTTCCCTTACTGCCCCCACTCTCTATTTTCAATTGAACAATTACTGTGCACCCCTTACTGACCCACTTTCTATTTCCAATTAAACAATCTTTGTTCCCTTTACTGCCCCCTCTCTCATCTTCTAATTATACACTCTCTGTGTTCCCCTTCTCGCCCCCACGCTCTATTTCTAATTAAACACTCACTGTGTTCCCCTCACTGCCCCCATTCTCTATTTCTAATTGGATACTCACTGTGTTCCCCATACTGGACCCACTCTATATTTCTAATTAAACGCTCTCTGTTCCCTTTAGTGGCCCCATTCTCTATTTCTAATTGGTTACTCGCTGTGTTCCCCTTACTGATCACACTCTCTATTTCTAATTAAACACTCACTGTGTTCCCCATACTACTCCCACTCTTTATCTCTAATTAAACACTCACTGTGCTCCCTTACTGCTCCCATTCTCTATTTCTCATTAAACACTCGCTGTGTTCCCCTCACTGCCCCCATTCTCTATTTCTAATTGGATACTCACTGTGTTCCCCATACTGGACCCACTCTATATTTCTAATTAAACGCTCTCTGTTCCCTTTAGTGGCCCCATTCTCTATTTCTAATTGGTTACTCGCTGTGTTCCCCTTACTGATCACACTCTCTATTTCTAATTAAATACTCACTGTGTTCCCCATACTACTCCCACTCTTTATCTCTAATTAAACACTTACTGTGTTCCCCTTACTGCCCACACTGTCTATTTTCAATTGAACACTTACTGTGCTCCCCTTACTGACCCACTTTCTATTTCCAATTAAACACTCTTTCTTCCCCTTACCGCACCTCTCTCTATTTCTAATTAAATACTCATCGTGTTCCCCTTCCTGCCCTCACTCACTATTTCTAATTATACACTCAGTGTTCACCTTACTGCCCCCTCTCTCATCTTCTAATTATACACTCTCTGTGTTCCCCTTCTCGCCCCCACGCTCTATTTCTAATTAAACACTCACTGTGTTCCCCTTACTGGCCATTCTCTATTTCTAATTGGATGAACACTGTCTTCACCTTACTGATCACACTCACAGTGTTCCCCTCACTATCCCCACTCTCAATTTCTAATTAAGCACTCTCTGTGTTCCACTTACTGCCACACTCTATATTTCAAATTAAACACTCACTGTGTTCCAAATTCTGCCCCTCTGTCTATTTCTAGTGAACACTCACTGTGTTCCCCTCAATACACCCACTCTCTATTTCTAATTCAACACTCACTGTGTTCCCCGTCCTACCCCCACTCTCTATTTCTAATTAAACACTCTCTGTGTTCCCCTTACTGCCCCCACTCTCTATTTCTAATTAAACACGCACTGTGTTCCCCTGACTGCCCCCACACTCTATTTCTAATTAAACACCCACTGTGTTCCCCTGACTGCCCCCACTCCCTAGTTTTGATGAAACACTCACTGTGTTCCCCTTCCTGCCCCCACTCTCTATTTCTAATTAACCACTCACTGTCTTCCACTTACTGCCCCCACTCTCTATTTCTAATTAAACACTCACTGTGTTCCCCTTACTGCCCCCACTCTCTATTTTCAATTGAACACTTACTGTGCTCCCCTTACTGACCCACTTTCTATTTTCAATTAAACACTCTTTGTTCCCCTTACTGCACCTCTATCTATTTTTAATTAAATACTCGTCGTGTTCCCCTTCCTGCCCTCACTCACTATTTCTAAATATACACTCAGTGTTCACCTTACTGCCCCCTATTTCATCTTCTAATTATACACTCTCTGTGTTCCCCTTCTCGCCCCCACGCTCTATTTCTAATTAAAGACTCACTGTGTTCCCCTCACTGCCCCCATTCTCTATTTCTAATTGGATACTCACTGTGTTCCCCATACTGGCTCCACTCTATATTTCTAATTAAACGCTCTCTGTTCCCCTTACTGGTCATTCTCTATTTCTAATTGGATAAACACTGTCTTCCCCTTACTGATCACACTCACAGTGTTCACCTCACTATCCCCACTCTCAATTTCTAATTAAGCACTCTCTGTGTTCCCCTTACTGCCACACTCTATATTTCAAATTAAACACTCACTGTGTTCCAAATTCTGCCCCTCTGTCAATTTCTAGTATACACTCTCTGTGTTCCCCTCACTACACCCACTCTCTATTTCTGATTCAACACTCACTGTGTTCCCCGTCCTACCCCCACTCTATATTTCTAATTAAACACTCTCTGTGTTCCCCTTACTGCCCCCACTCTCTATTTCTAATTAAACACGCACTGTGTTCCCCTGACTGCCCCCACTCCCTAGTTTTGATGAAACACTCACTGTGTTCCCCTTCCTGCCCCCACACTCTATTTCTAATTAACGACTCACGGTCTTCCACTTACTGCCCCCACTCTCTATTTCTAATTAAACACTCACTGTGTTCCCCTTACTGCCCCCACTCTCTATTTTTGGTTAAACATTCACTGTGTTCCCCTAACTACCCCATTCTCTATTTCAAATAAACACCCACTTTGTTCCCCTTACTTCTGCTGCACTCTATTTCTGCTCCCATTCTCTATTTCTCATTAAACACTCGCTGTGTTCCCCTTACTGCCCCATTCTCTCTTTGCAATTAAACACTTACTGTGTTCCCCTTACTGCCCACACTGTCTATTTTCAATTGAACACTTACTGTGCTCCCCTTACTGACCCACTTTCTATTTCCAATTAAACACTCTTTCTTCCCCTTACCGCACCTCTCTCTATTTCTAATTAAATACTCATCGTGTTCCCCTTCCTGCCCTCACTCACTATTTCTAATTATACACTCAGTGTTCACCTTACTGTCCCCTCTCTCATCTTCTAATTATACACTCTCTGTGTTCCCCTTCTCGCCCCCACGCTCTATTTCTAATTAAACACTCACTGTGTTCCCCTCACTGCCCCTATTCTCTATTTCTAATTGGATACTCACTGTGTTCCCCATACTGGCTCCACTCTATATTTCTAATTAAAGGCTCTCTGTTCCCCTTACTGGCCATTCTCTATTTCTAATTGGATGAACACTGTCTTCACCTTACTGATCACACTCACAGTGTTCCCCTCACTATCCCCACTCTCAATTTCTAATTAAGCACTCTCTGTGTTCCACTTACTGCCACACTCTATATTTCAAATTAAACACTCACTGTGTTCCAAATTCTGCCCCTCTGTCTATTTCTAGTGAACACTCACTGTGTTCCCCTCAATACACCCACTCTCTATTTCTAATGCAACACTCACTGTGTTCCCCGTCCTACCCCCACTCTCTATTTCTAATTAAACACTCTCTGTGTTCCCCTTACTGCCCCCACTCTCTATTTCTAATTAAACACGCACTGTGTTCCCCTGACTGCCCCCACTCTCTATTTCTAATTAAACACCCACTGTGTTCCCCTGACTGCCCCCACTCCCTAGTTTTGATGAAACACTCACTGTGTTCCCCTTCCTGCCCCCACTCTCTATTTCTAATTAACCACTCACTGTCTTCCACTTACTGCCCCCACTCTCTATTTCTAATTAAACACTCACTGTGTTCCCCTTACTGCCCCCACTCTCTATTTTCAATTGAACACTTACTGTGCTCCCCTTACTGACCCACTTTCTATTTCCAATTAAACACTCTTTGTTCCCCTTACTGCACCTCTATCTATTTTTAATTAAATACTCGTCGTGTTCCCCTTCCTGCCCTCACTCACTGTTTCTAAATATACACTCAGTGTTCACCTTACTGCCCCCTCTTTCATCTTCTAATTATACACTCTCTGTGTTCCCCTTCTCGCCCCCACGCTCTATTTCTAATTAAAGACTCACTGTGTTCCCCTCACTGCCCCCATTCTCTATTTCTAATTGGATACTCACTGTGTTCCCCATACTGGCTCCACTCTATATTTCTAATTAAACGCTCTCTGTTCCCCTTACTGGTCATTCTCTATTTCTAATTGGATAAACACTGTCTTCCCCTTACTGATCACACTCACAGTGTTCACCTCACTATCCCCACTCTCAATTTCTAATTAAGCACTCTCTGTGTTCCCCTTACTGCCACACTCTATATTTCAAATTAAACACTCACTGTGTTCCAAATTTTGCCCCTCTGTCAATTTCTAGTATACACTCTCTGTGTTCCCCTCACTACACCCACTCTCTATTTCTGATTCAACACTCACTGTGTTCCCCGTCCTACCCCCACTCTATATTTCTAATTAAACACTCTCTGTGTTCCCCTTACTGCCCCCACTCTCTATTTCTAATTAAACACGCACTGTGTTCCCCTGACTGCCCCCACTCCCTAGTTTTGATGAAACACTCACTGTGTTCCCCTTCCTGCCCCCACACTCTATTTCTAATTAACGACTCACAGTCTTCCACTTACTGCCCCCACTCTCTATTTCTAATTAAACACTCACTGTGTTCCCCTTACTGCCCCCACTCTCTATTTTTGGTTAAACATTCACTGTGTTCCCCTAACTACCCCACTCTCTATTTCAAATAAACACCCACTTTGTTCCCCTTACTTCTGCTGCACTCTATTTCTAATTAAAAACTCACTGTGTTCCCCTTCCTGCCCCCACTCTCTCTTTCTAATTAAACACTAACTGTGTTCCCCTTACTGCCCCCACTCTATGTTTCTAATTAAAGACTCAGTGTTCCTCGTAATGCCCCCAATCTCCTCTTCTAATTTAACACTCACTGTGTTCCCCTTACTGCACCCACTCTCAATTTCGAATTAAACACTCACTGTGTTCCCCTGACTACCTTCACCATCTATTTATAATTAAACACTCACAGTATTCCACTCACTGCACCCACTCTCTAGTTCTAATGAAAGACTCACTCTATTCCCCTTACTGCTTCCACTATCTATTTCTGATTAAACACTCACTGTGTTCCCCTTACAGCCTTCACCCGCTATTTCGAATTAAAAACTCACTGTGTTCCCCTTACTGCCCCCACTCGACTTCTTATTTAAACACTCATTATATTCCTCTTCCTACCTGCTCTCTATTTCTAATTAAACACTCACTGTTCCACTTACTGCCCACACTCTATTTCTTTTTAAACACTCACTCTGTTCCCCTTACTGCCCCCACACTCTATTTCTATTTCAACACTAACTGTGTTCCCCTTTCAGACCCTATTCTCAATTTCTCATTAAACACTCACTGCGTTCCCCTTACTGCCCCACTCTATTTCTATTTAAGCACTCACTCTTTTCCCCTCACTGCCCCCACTCTCTATTTCTGATTAAACTCTCACTGTGTTGCCCTTACTGCCCCCACTCTCTATTTCCAATTAAACACCCACTATGTTCCCATTAGTGCCCCCACTCTTTTTCTATTTCAACACTCACTGTGTTCCCCTTACTGCCCCCACTCTCTATTTCTACAATTAAACACCCACTATGTTCCCATTAGTGCCCCCACTCTTTTTCTATTTCAACACTCACTGTGTTCACCTTACTGCACCCACTCTCTATTTCTAATGAAAGTCTCACTCTATTCCCTTTGCTGCCCCACTATCTATTTCTGATTAAACACTCACTGTGTTACCCTTGTAGCCTTCACGCGCTATTTCGAATTAAACACTCTCTGTGTTCCCCTTACTGCCCCCACTCTCTATTTCCAGTTAAACACTCACTATGTTCCCCTTACTGCCCCCACTCTCTATTTTCAATTGAACATTTACTGTGCTCCCCTTACTGACCCACTTTCTATTTCCAATTAAACACTCTCTGTTCCCCTTACTGCACCTCTCTCTATTTCTAATTAAATACTCATTTTGTTCCCCTTCCTGCCCTCACTCACTATTTCTAATTATACACTCAGTGTTCACCTTACTGCCCCCTTTCTCATCTTCTAATTATACACTCTCTGTGTTCCCCTTCTCGCCCCCACGCTCTATTTCTAATTAAACACTCACTGTGTTCCCCTCACTGCCCCCATTCTCTACTTCTAATTGGATACTCATTGTGTTCCCCATACTGGCCCCACTCTATATTTCTAATTAAACGCTCTCTGTTCCCCTTAGTGGCCCCATTCTCTATTTCTAATTGGTTACTCGCTGTGTTCCTCTTACTGATCACACTCTCTATTTCTAATTAAACACTCACTGTGTTCCCCTTACTACTCCCACTCTTTATCTCTAATTAAATACTCACCGTGTTCCCCTTACTGCTCTGATTCTCTATTTGTGATTAAACACTCACTGTGTTCCCCTTACTGCCCTGATTCTATATTTGTGATTAAGCACTCACTGTGCTTCCTTACTGCTCCCATTCTCTATTTCTAATTAAACACTCGCTGTGTTCCCCTTACTGCCCACACGCTCTATTTCTAATGAAAAACTCACTGTGTTCCCCTCACTGCCCCCACTCTCTATTTTCAATTGAACACTTACTATGCTCCCCTTACTGACCCACTTTCTATTTCCAATTAAACACTCTTTGTTCCCCTTACTGCACCTCTCTCTATTTCTAATTAAATACTCATCGTGATCCCCTTCCTGCCCTCACTCACTATTTCTAATTATACACTCAGTGTTCACCTTACTGCCCCCTCTTTCATCTTCTAATTATACACTCTCTGTTTTCCCCTTCTCGCCCCCACGCTCTATTCTAATTAAAGACTCACTGTGTTCCCCTCACTGCCCCCATTCTCTATTTCAAATTGGATACTCACTGTGTTCCCCATACTGGCTCCACTCTATATTTCTAATAAAACGCTCTCTGTTCCCCTTACTGGCCATTCTCTATTTCTAATTGGATAAACACTGTCTTCCCTTTACTGATCACACTCACAGTGTTCCCCTCACTATCCCCACTCTCAATTCCTAAATAAGAACTCTCTTGTTCCCCTTACTGCCACACTCTATATTTCAAATTAAACACTCACTGTTTTCCAAATTCTGCCCCTCTGTCTATTTCTAGTAAACACTCACTGTGTTCCCCTCACTGCACCAACTCTCTATTGCTAATTCAACACTCACTGTGTTCCCCGTCCTACCCCCACTCTCTACTTCTAATTAAACACTCTCTGTGTTCCCCTTACTGCCCCCACTCTCTATTTCTAATTAAACACGCACTGTGTTCACCTGACTGGCCCCACTCGCTAGTTTTGATGAAACACTCACTATGTTCCCCTTCCTGCCCCCACACTCTATTTCTAGTTAACCACTCACTGTCTTCCACTTACTGCCCCTACTCTCTATTTCTAATTAAACACTCACTGTGTTCCTCTTACTGCCCCCACTCCCAATTTTAGTTAAACATTCACTGTGTTCCCCTAACTACCCCACTCTCTATTTCAAATTAAACACCCACTTTGTTCCCCTTACTTCTGCTGCACTCTATTTCTAATTAAATACTCACTGTGTCCCCCTTCCTGCCCCCACTCTCTCTTTCTAATTAAACACTAACTGTGTTCCACTTACTGCCCCAACTCTATGTTTCTCATTAAAGACTCAGTGTTCCCCGTACTGCCCCCATCTCTTCTTCTAATTTAACATTCACTGTGTCCCCCTTCCTGCCCCCACTCTCAATTTCTAATTAAACACTCACTGTGTTCCCCTGACTGCCTTCACCCTCTATTTATAATTAAACACTCACAGTATTCCACTCACTGCATCCACTCTCTATTTCTAATGAGAGACTCACTCTATTCCCCTTACTGCTCCCACCATCTATTTCTGATTAAACACTCACTGTTTTCCCCTTACAGCCTTCACCCGCTATTTCGAATTAAAAACTCGCTGTGTTCCCCTTCCTGCCCCCAATCTCTCTTTCTAATTAAACACTAACTGTGCTCCCCTTACTGCCCCCACTCTATGTTTCGAATTAAAGACTCAGTGTTTCCCGTACGGCCCCCAATCTCTTCTTCTAATTTAACACTCACTGTGTTCCCCTTACTGCCCTGATCCTATATTTGCGATTAAGCACTCACCGTGTTCCTTTACTGCTCCCATGCTCTATTTCTAATTAAACACTCGCTCTGTGCCCCTTACTTCCCCCACTCTCTATTTCTAATTAAACACGCACTGTGTTACCCTTACTGCCCCCATTCTCTATTTCCAACTGAACACTTACTGTGCTCCCCTTACTGACCCACTTTCTATTTCCAATTAAACACTCTTTGTTCCCCTTACTGCACCTCTCTCAATTTCTAATTAAATACTCATCGTGTTCCCCTTCCTGCCCTCACTCACTTTTTCTAATTATGCACTCGGTGTTCACCTTACCGCCCCCTCTCTCATCTTCTAATTATACACTCTCTGTCTTCCCCTTCTCGCCCCCATGCTCTATTTCTAATTAAACACTCACTGTGTTCCTCTCACTGCCCCCATTCTCTATTTCTAATTGGATACTCACAGTGTTCCCCATACTGGCCCCACTCTATATTTCTAATTAACCGCTCTCTGTTTCCCTTACTGGCCATTCTCTATTTCTAATTGGATAAACACTGTCTTCCCCTTACTGATCACACTCTCTCTTACTAATTCAACACTCACTGTGTTCCCCTGACTGCCCGCAATCGATATTTCTAATTAAACACTCATTGTGTTACACGAACTGCTCCCTCTCGATTTCGAATTCAACACTCACTATTCCACGAACTGCCCGCTCGCGATATCTAATTAAACACTCACTGTGTTCCCCTTGCTGCCCAGGCTCTCTGTTTTTAGTTAAACACTAACTGTGTTCCCCTTACCGAACCTATTCTCTACTTCTGATTAAACACTCACTGTGTTCTCCTTACTGCCCCACTCTCTATTTCAAATTAAACACTCACATTGTTCCCCTTACTGCCGCCACTCCATATTTATAATTAAACACTCACTGTGTTCCCCTTACTGCCTCAACTTTCTGTTTCTAATTAAAGATTCAGTGTTCCCCTTACTGCGCCTATTCTCTATTTATAATTGGATACTCGCTGTGTTCCTCTTACTGCCACCACCCACCTTTTCCAATTAAATACTTACTGTGTTTCCCTTGCCGACCCGATTCTCTATTTCTGATTAACCACTCACTGTGTTCCCCTTACTACTCCCACTCTTTATCTCTAATTAAATACTCACTGTGTTCCCCTTACTGCTCTGATTCTCTATTTGTGATTAAACACTAACTGTGTTCCCCTTACCGAACCTATTCTCTACTTCTGATTAAACACTCACTGTGTTCTCCTTACTGCCCCACTCTCTATTTCAAATTAAACACTCACATTGTTCCCCTTACTGCCGCCACTCCATATTTATAATTAAACACTCACTGTGTTCCCCTTACTGCCTCAACTTTCTGTTTCTAATTAAAGATTCAGTGTTCCCCTTACTGCGCCTATTCTCTATTTATAATTAGATACTCGCTGTGTTCCTCTTACTGCCACCACCCACCTTTTCCAATTAAATACTTACTGTGTTTCCCTTGCCGACCCGATTCTCTATTTCTGATTAACCACTCACTGTGTTCCCCTTACTACTCCCATTCTTTATCTCTAATTAAATACTCACTGTGCTCCCTTACTGCTCCCATTCTCTATTTCTAATTAAACACTCGCTGTGTTCCCCTTACTGCCCCCAATCTCTATTTCTAATTAAACACTTACTGTGTTACCGTTACTGCCCCATTCTCTCTTTGTAATATAACACTCACTGTGTTCGCCTTACTGCCCACACACTCTATTTCTAATTAAAAACTCACTGTGTTCCGCTTACTGCCCCCACTCTCTATTTTCAATTGAACACTTACTATGCTCCCCTTACTGACCCACTTTCTATTTCCAATTAAACACTCTTTGTTCCCCTTACTGCACCTCTCTCTATTTCTAATTAAATACTCATCGTGATCCCCTTCCTGCCCTCACTCACTATTTCTAATTATACACTCAGTGTTCACCTTACTGCCCCCTCTCTCATCTTCTAATTATACACTCTCTGTTTTCCCCTTCTCGCCCCCACGCTCTATTCTAATTAAAGACTCACTGTGTTCCCCTCACTGCCCCCATTCTCTATTTCAAATTGGATACTCACTGTGTTCCCCATACTGGCTCCACTCTATATTTCTAATAAAACGCTCTCTGTTCCCCTTACTGGCCATTCTCTATTTCTAATTGGATAAACGCTATCTTCCCTTTACTGATCACACTCACAGTGTTCCCCTCACTATCCCCACTCTCAATTTCTAATTAAGCACTCTCTTGTTCCCCTTACTGCCACACTCTATATTTCAAATTAAACACTCACTGTTTTCCAAATTCTGCCCCTCTGTCTATTTCTAGTAAACACTCACTGTATTCCCCTCACTACACCCACTCTCTATTGCTAATTCAACACTCACTGTGTTCCCCGTCCTACCCCCACTCTCTATTTCTAATTAAACACTCTCTGTGTTCCCCTTACTGCCCCCACTCTCTATTTCTAATTAAACACGCACTGTGTTCACCTGACTGGCCCCACTCGCTAGTTTTGATGAAACACTCACTATGTTCCCCTTCCTGCCCCCACACTCTATTTCTAATTAACCACTCACTGTCTTCCACTTACTGCCCCTACTGTCTATTTCTAATTAAACACTCACTGTGTTCCCATTACTGCCCCCACTCCCTATTTTTAGTTAAACATTCACTGTGTTCCCCTAACTACCCCACTCTCTATTTCAAATTAAACACCCACTTTGTTCCCCTTACTTCTGCTGCACTCTATTTCTAATTAAAAACTCACTGTGTTCCCCTTCCTGCCCCCACTCTCTCTTTCTAATTAAACACTAACTGTGTTCCCCTTACTGCCCCCACTCTATGTTTCTAATTAAAGACTCAGTGTTTCCCGTACTGCCCCCATCTATTTTTCTAATTTAACAATCACTGTGTTCCCCTTACTGCCCCCACTCTCAATTTCTAATTAAACACTCACTGTATTCCCCTGACTGCCTTCACCCTCTATTTGTAATTAAACACTCACAGTATTCCACTCACTGAATCCACTCTCTATTTCTGATTAAACACTCACTGTGTTCCCCTTACAGCCTTCACCCGCTATTTCGAATTAAAAACTCACTGTGTTCCCCTTCCTGCCCCCACTCTCTCTTTCTAATTAAACACTGACTGTACTCCCCTTACTGCCCCCACTCTATGTTTCTAATTAAAGACTCAGTGTTTCCCGTACTGCCCCCAATCTCTTCTTCTAATTTAACACTCACTGTGTTCCCCTTACTGCCCTGATTCTATATTTGCGATTAAGCACTCACCGTGTTCCTTTACTGCTCCCATGCTCTATTTCTAATTAAACACTCGCTCTGTTCCCCTTACTTCCCCCACTCTCTATTTCTAATTAAACACGCACTGTGTTACCCTTACTGCCCCCATTCTCTATTTCCAATTGAACACTTACTGTGCTCCCCTTATTGACCCACTTTCTATTTCCAATTAAACACTCTTTGTTCCCCTTACTGCACCTCTCTCTATTTCTAATTAAATGCTCATCGTGTTCCCCTTCCTGCCCTCACTCACGATTTCTAATTATGCACTCGGTGTTCACCTTACCGCACCCGCTCTCATTTTCTAATTATACACTCTCTTTGTTCCCCTTCTCGCCCCCATGCTCTATTTCTAATTAAACACTCACTGTGTTCCTCTCACTGCCCCCATTCTCTATTTCTAATTGGATACTCACAGTGTTCCCCATACTGACCCCACTCTATATTTCTAATTAACCGCTCTCTGTTTCCCTTACTGGCCATTCTCTATTTCTAATTGGATAAACACTGTCTTCCCCTTACTGATCACACTCTCTCTTACTAATTAAACACTCACTTTGTTCCCCTGACTGCCCGCAATCGATATTTCTAATAAAACACTCATTGTGTTACACGAACTGCTCCCTCTCGATTTCGAATTAAACACTCACTATTCCACGAACTGGCCGCTCGCGATTTCTAATTAAACACTCACTGTGTTCCCCTTGCTGCCCAGGCTCTCTGTTTTTAGTTAAACACTAACTGTGTTCCCCTTACCGAACCTATTCTCTACTTCTGATTAAACACTCACTGTGTTCTCCTTACTGCCCCACTCTCTATTTCAAATTAAACACTCACATTGTTCCCCTTATTGCCGCCACTCCATATTTATAATTAAACACTCACTGTGTTCCCCTTACTGCCTGAACTTTCTGTTTCTAATTAAAGATTCAGTGTTCCCCTTACTGCGCCTATTCTCTATTTATAATTAGATACTCGCTGTGTTCCTCTTACTGCCACCACCCAACTTTTCCAATTAAATACTTACTGTGTTTCCCTTGCCGACCCGATTCTCTATTTCTGATTAAACACTCACTGTGTTCTCCTTACTGCCACACTCTCTATTTCTAATTAAACACTCACTGTGTTCCTCCTTTTGCCCCCACTCTCTACTTCTAATTAAACACTCACTTTGTTCCTCTTGCTGCCACCACACTCTATTTCTAATTAAACACTTACTGTATTCCACTCACTGCACCACTCTCTTTTTCTTCACCCGCTATTTCGAAATAAAAACTCACTGTTCTCCTTACTGCCCCACTCTCTATTTCAAATTAAACACTCATATTGTTCCCCTTACTGCCGCCACTCCATATTTATAATTAAACACTCACTGTGTTCCCCTTACTGCCTCAACTTTCTGTTTCTAATTAAAGATTCAGTGTTCCCCTTACTGCGCCTATTCTCTATTTATAATTAGATACTCGCTGTGTTCCTCTTACTGCCACCACCCACCTTTTCCAATTAAATACTTACTGTGTTTCCCTTGCCGACCCGATTCTCTATTTCTGATTAAACACTCACTCTGTTCCCATTACTGCCCCCACTCACTATTTCAAATTAAACTCTGATCCCCTTACGCACCCTATTCTGAATTTCTAATTAAACACTCACTGCGTTCCCCTTACTGCCCCCACTATCGATTTCTGTTTAAACACTCACTGTGTTCCCCTTACTGCCCCACTATCTATTTCTGACTAAACACTCACTGTGTTACCCTTACTGCCCCCCTCTCTATTTCTAATTAAACACGCACTGTTCCCCTGACTGCACCCACTCCCTAGTTTTGATGAAACACTCACTGTGTTCCCCTTCCTGCCCCCACTCTCTATTTCTAATTAACCACTCACTGTCTTCCACTTACTGCCCCCACTCTCTATTTCTAATTAAACACTCACTGTTTTCCCCTTACGGCCCCCACTCTATGTTTCTAATTAAAGACTCAGTGTTCCCCGTACTGCCCCCAATCTCTTCTTCTAATTTAACACTCACTGTGTTCCCCTTACTGCCCCCACTCTCAATTTCTAATTAAACACTCACTGTGTTCCACTGACTGCCTTCACCCTCTATTTATAATTAAACACTCACATTTTTCACTCACTGCACCCACTCTCTATTTCTAATGAAAGACTCACTCTATTCCCCTTACTGCTCCCACTATTTATTTCTGATTAAACGCTCACTGTGTTCCCCTTACAGCCTTCACCCGCTATTTCGAATTAAAAACTCACTGTGTTCCCCATACTGCCCCCACTCGACTTCTTATTTAAACACTCATTATATTCCTCTTACTACCCCCTATCTATTTCTAATTAAACACTCACTGTTCCACTTACTGCCCACACTCTATTTCTATTTAAACACTCACTCTGTTCCCCTTACTGCCCCCACGCTCTATATCTAATTAAACACTAACTGTGTTCAACTTTCAGACCCTATTCTCAATTTGTAATTAAACACTCACTGCGTTCCCCTTACTGCCCCACTCTATTTCTATTTAAGCACTCACTCTTTTCCCCTGACTGCCTCCACTCTCTATTTCTGATTAAACACTCACTGTGTTCCCCTTACTGCCCCCAGTCTCTATTTCCAATTAAACACCCACTATGTTCCCATTAGTGCCACCACTCTTTTTCTATTTCAACACTCACTGTGTTCCCCTTACTGCCCCCACTCTCTATTTCTACAATTAAACACCCACTATGTTCCCATTAGTGCCCCCACTCTATTTCTATTTCAACACTCACTGTGTTCACCTTACTGCACCCACTATCCATTTCTAATGACAGACTCACTCTATTCCCTTTGCTGCCCCACTATCTATTTCTGATTAAACACTCACTGTGTTACCCTTACTGCCCCATCTCTCTATTTCTAATTAAAGAATCAGTGTTCCCCTTACTTCCCCCATTCTCTATTTATAATTAGATACTCATTGTGTTCCCCTTACTGCCCCCACTCTATATTTCTAATTAAACACTCACTGTGTTCCCCTTACTGCCCCAACTCTCTATTTCTAATTAAAGACTCAGTGTTCCCCTTACTTCCCCCAGTCTCTATTTCTAATTAAACACTCACTGTGTTCCCCTTACTGCCACCACTCTATTTCTATTTAAACACTCATTCTATTCCCCTTACTGCCCCCACACTCTATTTCTAATTAAACACTCACTGTTCCCCTTACTGCCCCGATTCTATTTCTATTTAAAAACTGACTGAGTTGCCCTTACTGCCCCCACTCTGTATTTCAAATTAAACACTGACTGTGTTCCCCTTACTGCACTCATTCTCTATTTCTAATTGGATGCTCGTCGTGTTCCACTTATTGGCCCCACTCTATATTACTAATTAAAGGTTCTCTGTATTCCCCTTACTGCCCCCAACTTTATTGCTCACTGGATACTCACTGTGTACCCCATACTGTCCACATTCTGTATTTCTAATGAAACACTCACTGTGTTCCCCTTACTGCCCTGATTCACTATTTTTGAGTAAACACTCACTGTGTTCCCCTTACTACTCCCACTCTTTATCTCTAATTAAACACTCACTGTGTTCCCCTTACTGCCCTGATTCTCTATTTGTGATTGAACAGTCACTGTGTTCCACTTACTGCCCTGATTCTATATTTGCGATTACGCACTCACCGTGTTCCTTTACTGCTCCCATGCTCTATTTCTAATTAAACACTCGCTCTGTTCCCCTTACTTCCCCCACTCTCTATTTCTAATTTAACACGCACTGTGTTACCCTTACTGCCCCCATTCTCTATTTCCAATTGAACACTTACTGTGCTCCCCTTACTGACCCACTTTCTATTTCCAATTAAACACTCTTTGTTCCCCTTACTGCACCTCTCTCAATTTCTAACTAAATACTCATCGTGTTCCCCTTCCTGCCCTCACTCACTATTTCTAATTGTGCACTCGGTGTTCACCTTACCGCCCCCTCTCTCATCTTCTAATTATACACTCTCTGTCTTCCCCTTCTCGCCCCCATGCTCTATTTCAAATTAAACACTCACTGTGTTCCTCTCACTGCCCCCATTCTCTATTTCTAATTGGATACTCACTGTGTTCCCCATACTGGCCCCACTCTATATTTCTAATTAAACGCTCTCTGTTCCCCTTACTGGCCCCATTCTCCATTTCTAATTGGATACTCACTGTCTTCCCCTTGCTGATCACACTCTCTCTTACTAATTAAACACTCACTGTGTTCCCCTGACTGCCCGCAATCGATATTTCTAATTAAACACTCATTGTGTTACACGAACTGCTCCCTCTCGATTTCGAATTAAACACTCACTATTCCACGAACTGCCCGATCGCGATTTCTAATTAAACACTCACTGTGTTCCCCTTGCTGCCCAGGCTCTCTGTTTTTAGTTAAACACTAACTGTGTTCCCCTTACCGAACCTATTCTCTACTTCTGATTAAACACTCACTGTGTTCTCCTTACTGCCCCACTCTCTATTTCAAATTAAACACTCACATTGTTCCCCTTACTGCCGCCACTCCATATTTATAATTAAACACTCACTGTGTTCCCCTTACTGCCTCAACTTTCTGTTTCTAATTAAAGATTCAGTGTTCCCCTTACTGCGCCTATTCTCTATTTATAATTAGATACTCGCTGTGTTCCTCTTACTGCCACCACCCACCTTTTCCAATTAAATACTTACTGTGTTTCCCTTGCCGACCCGATTCTCTATTTCTGATTAAACACTCACTGTGTTCCTCCTTTTGCCCTCACTCTGTACTTCTAATTAAACACTCACTTTGTTCCTCTTGCTGCCCCCACACTCTATTTCTAATTAAACACTTACTGTATTCCACTCACTGCACCACTCTCTTTTTCTTCACCCGCTATTTCGAAATAAAATCTCACTGTTCCCCTTACAGCCCCCACTCAAATTCTATTTAAACACTCACTCTGTTCCCCTTACTGCCCCCACTCACTATTTCAAATTAAACTCTGTTCCCCTTACACACCCTATTCTGAATTTCTAATTAAACACTCACTGCGTTCCCCTTACTGCCCCCACTATCGATTTCTGTTTAAACACTCACTGTGTTCCCCTTACTGCCCCACTATCTATTTCTGATTAAACACTCACTGTGTTACCCTTACAGCCTTCACACGCTATTTCAAATTAAACACTCACTGTGTTCCCCATACTGCCCCCACTCTCTATTTCTAATTAAACACTCACTGTGTTCCCCTTACTGCCCCCATTCTATTTCTATTTAAGCACTCATTCTATTCCCCTTACTGCCCCACTCTCTATTTGTGATTAAACACTCACTGTGTTCTCCTTACTGCCCCCACGCTCTAATTTCTAATTAAACACTCACTGTGTTCCCCTTACTGCCCCCACACTCTATTTTCAATTGAACACTTACTGTGCTCCTCTTACTGACCCACTTTCTATTTCCAATTAAACAATCTTTGTTCCCCTTACTGCACCTCTCTCTATTTCTAATTAAATACTCATCGTGTTCCCCTTCCTGCCCTCACTCACTATTTCTAATTATATACTCAGTGTTAACCTTACTGCCCCCTCTCTCATCTTCTAATTATACACTCTCTGTGTTCCCCTTCTCGCCCCCACGCTCTATTTCTAATTAAACACTCACTGTGTTCCCCTCACTGCCCCCATTCTCGATTTCTAATTGGATATTCACTGTGTTCCCCATACTGGCCCCACTATATATTTCTAATTAAACGCTCTCTGTGCCCCTTAGTGGCCCCATTCTCTATTTCTAATTAAACACTCACTGTGTTCCCCTTACCACTCCCACTCTTTATCTCCAATTAAACACTCACTATGTTCCCCTTACTGCTCTGATTCTCTAATTGTGATTAAACACTCACTGTGTTCCCCTTACTGCCCTGATTCTATATTTGTGATTAAGCACTCACTGTGCTCTCTTACTGCTCCCATTCTCTATTTCTAATTAAACACTCGCTGTGTTCCCCTTACTGCCCCATTCTCTCTTTGTAATTAAACACTCACTGTATTCCCCTTACTGCCCACACTCTCTATTTCAATTGAACACTTACTGTGCTCCCCTTAGTGACCCACTTTCTATTTCCAATTAAACACTATTTGTACCCCTTACTGCACCTCTCTCTATTTCTAATTAAATACTCATCGTGTTCCCCTTCCTGCCCTCACTCACTATTTCTAATTATACACTCAGTGTTCACCTTACTGCCCCCTCTTTCATCTTCTAATTATACACTCTCTGTGTTCCCCTTCTCGCCCCCATGCTCTATTTCTAATTAAACACTCACTGTGTTCCCCTCACTGCCCCCATTCTCTATTTCTAATTGGATACTCACTGTGTTCCCCATACTGGCTCCACTCTATATTTCTAATTAAACGCTCTCTGTTCCCCTTACTGGCCATTCTCTATTTCTAATTGGATAAACACTGTCTACCCCTTACTGATCACACTCACAGTGTTCCCCTCACTATCCCCACTCTCAATTTCTAATTAAGCACTCTCTGTGTTCCCCTTACTGCCACACTCTATATTTCAAATTAAATACTCACTGTGTTCCAAATTCTGCCCCTCTGTCTATTTCTAGTAAACAGTCACTGTGTTCCAAATTCTGCCCCTCTCTCTATTTCTAGTAAACACTCACTGTGTTCCCGTCACTACACCCACTCTCTATTTCTAATTCAACACTCACTGTGTTCCCCGTCCTTCCCCCACTCTCTACTTCTAATTAAACACTCTCTGTGTTCCCCTTATTGCCCCCACTCTCTATTTCTAATTAAACACGCACTGTTCCCCTGACTGCACCCACTCCCTAGTTTTGATGAAACACTCACTGTGTTCCGCTTCCTGCCCCCACTCTCTATTTCTAATTAACCACTCACTGTCTTCCACTTACTGCCCCAACTCTCTATTTCTAATTAAACACTCACTGTTTTCCCCTTACTGCCCCCACTCTATGTTTCTAATTAAAGACTCAGTGTTCCTCGTACTGCCCCCAATCTCTTCTTCTAATTTAACACTCACTGTGTTCCCCTTACTGCCCCCACTCTCAATTTCTAATTAAACACTCACTGTGTTCCCCTGACTGCCTTCACCCTCTATTTATAATTAAACACTCACAGTATTTCACTCACTGCACCCACTCTCTATTTCTAATGAAAGACTTTTCACCCGCTATTTCGAATTAAAAACTCACTGTGGTTCCCCTTAATAAAGAGAGATCATAGAAGATAGTTTTCACCCGATATTTCGAATTAAAACTCACTGTGTTCCCTTACTGCCCCCACTCGACTTCTTATTTAAACACTCATTATATTCCTCTTAATACCCCCTCTCTATTTCTAATTAAACACTCACTGTTCCACTTACTGCCCACACTCTATTTCTATTTAAACACTCACTCTGTTCCCCTTACTGCCGCCACGCTCTATATCGAATTAAACACTAACTGTGTTCCACTTTCAGACCCTATTCTCAATTTGTAATTAAACACTCACTGCGTTCCCCTTACTGCCCCACTCTATTTCTATTTAAGCACTCACTCTTTTCCCCTGACTGCCCCCACTCTCTATTTCTGATTAAACACTCACTGTGTTCCCCTTACTGCCCCCACTCTCTATTTGTACAATTAAACACCCACTATGTTCCCATTAGTGCCCCCACTCTATTTCTATTTCAACACTCTCTGTGTTCACCTTACTGCACCCACTATCCATTTCTAATGACAGACTCACTCTATTCCCTTTGCTGCTCCACTATCTATTTCTGATTAAACACTCACTGTGTTACCCTTACTGCCCCATCTCTGTATTTCTATTTAAAGAATCAGTGTTCCCCTTACTTCCCCCATTCTATGTTTATAATTAGATACTCACTGTGTTCCCCTTATTGCCCCCACTCTATATTTCTAATTAAACACTCACTGTGTTCCCCTTACTGCCCCAACTCTCTATTTCTAATTAAAGACTCAGTGTTCCCCTTACTTCCCCCAGTCTCTATTTATAATTAGATACTCACTGTGTTCCCCTTACTGCCCCCACTCTGTATTTCTAATTAAACACTCACTGTGTTCCCCTTACTGCACCCATTCTCTATTTCTAATTGGATGCTCGTCGTTTTCCACTTATTGGCCCCACTCTATATTACTAATTAAACGCTCTCTGTATTCCCCTTACTGCCCCAAACTTTATTGCTCACTGGATACTCACTGTGTACCCCATACTGTCCACATTCTGTATTTCTAATGAAACACTCACTGTGTTCCCCTTACTGCCCTGATTCACTATTTTTGAGTAAACACTCACTGTGTTCCCCTTACTACTCCCACTCTTTATCTCTAATGAAACACTCACTGTGTTCCCCTTACTGCCCTGATTCTCTATTTGTGATTGAACACTCACTGTATTCCCCTTACTGCCCTGATTCTATATTTGCGATCACGCACTCACTGTGTTCCTTTACTGCTCCCATGCTCTATTTCTAATTAAACACTCGCTCTGTTCCCCTTACTTCCCCCACTCTCTATTTCTAATTAAACACGCACTGTGTTACCCTTATTGCCATCACTCTATTTCTATTAAACAACCTGTGTTCCCCTTAATGCCCCCATTCTCTATTTCCAATTGAACACTTACTGTGCTCCCCTTACTGACCCACTTTCTATTTCCAATTAAACACTCTTTGTTCCCCTTACTGCACCTCTCTTAATTTCTAATTAAATACTCATCGTGTTCCCCTTCCTGCCCTCACTCACGATTTCTAATTATGCACTCGGTGTTCACCTTACCGCCCCCTCTCTCATCTTCTAATTATACACTCTCTGTCTTCCCCTTCTCGTCCCCATGCACTATTTCAAATTAAACACTCACTGTGTTCCTCTCACTGCCCCCATTCTCTATTTCTAATTGGATACTCACTGTGTTCCCCATACTGGCACCACTCTATATTTCTAATTAAACGCTCTCTGTTCCCATTACTGGCCCCATTCTCCATTTCAAATTGGATACTCACTGTCTTCCCCTTACTGATCACACTCTCTCTTACTAATTAAACACTCACTGTGTTCCCCTGACTGCCCGCAATCGATATTTCTAATTAAACACTCATTGTGTTACACGAACTGCTCCCTCTCGATTTCGAATTAAACACTCACTATTCCACGAACTTCCCGCTCGCGATTTCTAATTAAACACTCACTGTGTTCCCCTTACTGCCCAGGCTCTCTGTTTTTAGTTAAACACTAACTGTGTTCCCCTGACCGAACCTATTCTCTACTTCTGATTAAACACTCACTGTGTTCTCCTTACTGCCCCACTCTCTATTTCAAATTAAACACTCACATTGTTCCCCTTACTGCCGCCACTCCATATTTATAATTAAACACTCACTGTGTTCCCCTTACTGCCTCAACTTTCTATTTCTAATTAAAGACTCAGTGTTCCCCTTACTGCACCTATTCTCTATTTATAATTAGATACTCGCTGTGTTCCTCTTAATGCCACCATCCACCTTTTCCAATTAAATACTTACTGTGTTTCCCTTGCCGACCCGATTCTCTATTTCTGATTAAACACTCACTGTGTTCCCCTTACTGCTCTGATTCTATAATTGTGATTAAACACTCACTGTGCTCCCCTTACTGCCCTGATTCTATATTTGTGATTAAGCACTCACTGTGCTCTCTTACTGCTCCCATTCTCTATTTCTAATTAAACACTCGCTGTGTTCCCCTTACTGCCCCATTCTCTCTTTGTAATTAAACACTCACTGTGTTCCCCTTACTGCCCACACTGTCTATTTTCAATTGAACACTTACTGTGCTCCCCTTAGTGACCCACTTTCTATTTCCAATTAAACACTCTTTGTTCCCCTTACTGCACCTCTCTCTATTTCTAATTAAATACTCATCGTGTTCCCCTTCCTGCCCTCACTCACTATTTCTAATTATACACTCAGTGTTCACCTTACTGCCCGCTCTCTCATCTTCTAATTATACACTCTCTGTGTTCCCCTTCTCGCCCCCACGCTCTATTTCTAATTAAACACTCACTGTGTTCCCCTCACTGCCCCCATTCTCTATTTATAATTGGATACTCACTGTGTTCCCCATACTGGCTACACTCTATATTTCTAATTAAACGCTCTCTGTTCCCCTTACTGGCCATTCTCTATTTCTAATTGGATAAACACTGTCTACCCCTTACTGATCACACTCACAGTGTTCCCCTCACTATCCCCACTCTCAATTTCTAATTAAGCACTCTCTCTGTTCCCCTTACTGCCACACTCTATATTTCAAATTAAACACTCACTGTGTTCCAAATCCTGCCCCTCTGTCTATTTCTAGTAAACAGTCTCTGTGTTCCAAATTCTGCCCCTCTCTCTATTTCTAGTAAACACTCACTGTGTTCCCGTCACTACACCCACTCTCTATTTCTAATTCAACACTCACTGTGTTCCCCGTCCTACCCCCACTCTCTATTTCTAATTAAACACTCTCTGTGTTCCCCTTACTGCCCCCACTCTCTATTTCTAATTAAACACACACTGTTCCCCTGACTGCACCCACTCCATAGTTTTGATGAAACACTCACTGTGTTCCCCTTCCTGCCCCCACGCTCTATTTCTAATTAACCACTCACTGTCTTCCACTTACTGCCCCCACCCTCTATTTCTAATTAAACACTCACTGTGTTCCCCTTACTGCCCCCACTCTATGTTTCTAATTAAAGACTCAGTGTTCCCCGTACTGCCCCCAATCTCTTCTTCTAATTTAACACTCACTGTGTTCCCCTTACTGCCCCCACTCTCAATTTCTAATTAAACACTCACTGTGTTCCCCTGACTGCCTTCACCCTCTATTTAGAATTAAACACTCACAGTATTTCACTCACTGCACCCACTCTCTATTTCTAATGAAAGACTCACTCTATTCCCCTTACTGCTCCCACTATTTATTTCTGATTAAACGCTCAGCGTGTTCCCCTTACAGCCTTCACCCGCTATTTCGAATTAAAAACTCACTGTGTTCCCCTTACTGCCCCCACTCGACTTCTTATTTAAACACTCATTATATTCCTCTTACTACCCCCTCTCTATTTCTAATTAAACACTCACTGTTCCACTTACTGCCCACACTCTATTTCTATTTAAACACTCACTCTGTTCCCCTTACTGCCCCCACGCTCTATATCTAATTAAACACTAACTGTGTTCCCCTTTCAGACCCTATTCTCAATTTGTAATTAAACACTCACTGCGTTTCCCTTACTGCCCCACTCTATTTCTATTTAAGCACTCACTCTTTTCCCCTGACTGCCCCCACTCTCTATTTCTGATTAAACATTCACTGTGTTCCCCTTACTGCCCCCACTCTCTATTTCCAATTAAACACCCACTATGTTCCCATTAGTGCCACCACTCTTTTTCTATTTCAACACTCACTGTGTTCCCCTTACTTCCCCCACTCTCTATTTCTACAATTAAACACCCACTATGTTCCCATTAGTGCCCCCACTCTATTTCTATTTCAACACTCACTGTGTTCACCTTACTGCACCCACTATCCATTTCTAATGACAGACTCACTCTATTCCCTTTGCTGCCCCACTATCTATTTCTGATTAAACACTCACTGTGTTCTCCTTACTGCCCCACTCTCTAGTTCAAATTAAACACTCACATTGTTCCCCTTACTGCCGCCACTCCATATTTATAATTAAACACTCACTGTGTTCCCCTTACTGCCTCAACTTTCTGTCTCTAATTAAAGACTCAGTGTTCCCCTTACTGCGCCTATTCTCTATTTATAATTAGATACTCGCTGTGTTCCTCTTAATGCCACCATCCAGCTTTTCCAATTAAATACTTACTGTGTTTCCCTTGCCGACCAGATTCTCTATTTCTGATTAAACACTCACTGTGTTCTCCTTACTGCCACACTCTCTATTTCTAATTAAACACTCACTGTGTTCCTCCTTTTGTCCCCACTCTCTACTTCTAATTAAACACTCACTTTGTTCGTCTTGCTGACCCCACTCTCTATTTCTTATTAAACACTTACTGTATTCCACTCACTGCACCACTCTCTTTTTCTTCACCCGCTATTTCGAAATAAAAACTCACTGTTCCTCTTACAGCCCCCACTCTAATTCTATTTAAACACTCACTCTGTTCCCCTTACTGCCCCACTCACTATTTCAAATTAAACTCTGTTCCCCTTACAGACCCTATTCTGAATTTCTAATTAAACACTCACTGCGTTCCCCTTACTGCCCCACTATCTATTTCTGATTAAACACTCACTGTGTTACCCTTACAGCCTTCACGCGCTATTTTAAATTAAACACTCACTGTGTTCCCCATACTGCCCCCGCTCTCTATTGCTAATTAAACACTCACTGTGTTCCCCTTACTGCCTCCATTCTATTTTAATTTAAACACAGATTCTATTCCCCTTACTGCCCCCACTCTCTATTTCTAATTAATCACTCACTGTTCCCCTTACTGCCCCGATTCTATTGCTATTTAAACACTAACTATGTTCTCCTTACTGCCATCACTCTATGTTTCTAATTAAAGAATCAATGTTCCCCGTACTGCCCCCAATCTCTTCTTCTAATTTAACACTCACTGTGTTCCCCTTACTGCCCCCACTCTCCATTTCTGATTAAACACTCACTGTGTTCCCATTACTGCCCCCACTCTCATTTTCTAATTAAACACTCACTGTGTTCCCCTTACTGCCCCCACTCTAATTCTATTTAAACACTCATTCTATTCCCTTAACTGCCCCCACGCTCTATTTCTAATTAATCACTCACTGTTCCCCTTACTGCCTCGATTCTATTTCAAATTAAACACTGACTGTTTTCCCCTTGCTGCACCCATTCTCTATTTCTAATTGGATACTCACTGTGTTCCACTTACTGGCCCCACTCTCTATTTCTAATTGAACACTCACTGTGTTCCCCTTACTGCCCTGATTCACTATTTGTGAGTAAACACTCACTGTGTTCGCCTTACTGAACCCAGCCTCAATTTCTATTTTAACAATGCATTCCTCTTACTTGCCCCCAATCTCTATTTCTCATTCAACACTCACTGTGTTCCTCTTACTAGCCCCATTCTCTATTTCGTATTAAACACTCACTGTGTTCCCCATACTGGCCCCACTTTATATTTCTAATTAAACGCTCTCTGTTCCCCTTAATAGCCCCATTCTCTATTTCTAATTGCATACTAGCTGTGTTCCCCTTACTGATCACACTCTCTATTTCTAATGAAACACTCACTGTGTTCCCCTTACTACTCCCACTCTTTATCTCTAATTAAACACTCACTATGTTCGCCTTACTGCCCTGATTCTATATTTGCGATTAAGCACTCACTGTGTTCCCTTACTGCTCCCATTCTCTGTTTCTAATTAAACACTCACTATATTCCCCTTACTGCCCCCACTCTGCAATTCTAATTAAACACTCACTGCGATTCACTTACTGGCCACACTCTCTATTTCTAATTAAACACTCATTCTCGTCCCCTTACTGCCCCACTCTCTATTTATGATTCAGCACTCACTCTGTTCCCCTTACTGCCCTCACCCTCTATTTCGAGTTCAACACTCACTCTGTTAACCTTACTGCTCGCACTCTCTATTTCTAATTAAACACTCACTGTGTTCCCCTTACTGCCCGCACTCTATTTCTATTTAAACACTCACTCTATTCCCGTCACTACTCCCACTCTCTATTTCTAATGAAACACTCACTGTGTTCCCCTTACTACTCCCACTCTTTATCTCTAATTAAACACTCACTATGTTCCCCTTACTGCCCTGATTCTATATTTGCGATTAAGCACTCACTGTGTTCCCTTACTGCTCCCATTCTCTATTTCTAATTAAACACACGCTTTGTTTCCCGTACTGCCCCCACTCTCTGTTTCTAATTAAACATTTACTGTGTTACCATTACTGCCCCATTCTCTCTTGTAATTAAACACTCACTGTGTTCCCCTTACTGCCCACACGCTCTATTGCTAATTAAAAAACTCACCGTGTTCCCCTTACTGCCCCCACTCTCTATTTTCAATTGAACACTTACTGTGTTCCCCTTACTGCCCCACTCTCGATTTCTGATTAAACACTCACTGTGTTACCCTTACAGCCTTCTCGCGCTATTTTAAATTACATACTCACTGTGTTCCCCATACTGCCCCCACTCTCTATTTCTAATTAAACACTCACTGTGTTCCCCTTACTGCCTCCATTCTATTTTAATTTAAACACTGATTCAATTCCCCTTACTGCCCCCACTCTCTATTTCTAATTAATCACTCACTGTTCCCCTTACTGCCCCGATTCTATTGCTATTTAAACACTAACTATGTTCTCCTTACTGCCATCACTCTATGTTTCTAATCAAATAATCAATGTTCCCCGTACTGCCCCCAATCTCTTCTTCTAATTTAACACTCACTGTGTTCCCCTTACTGACCCCACTCTCCATTTCTGATTAAACACTCACTGTGTTCCCATTACTGCCCCCACTCTCATTTTCTAATTAAACACTCACTGTGTTCAACTGACTGCCCTCACCCTTTATTTCTAATTAAACACTAACTGTATTCCAATCACTGCACGCACTCTCTATTGCTCATGAAAGACTCACTCTATTCCCCTTACTGCCCCCACTATCTATTTCTGATTAAACACTCAATGTGTTCCCCTTACAGCCTTCTCCCGCTATTTCGAAATAAAAACTCACTGTTCCCCTTACAGCCCCCACTCTAATTCTATTTAAACACTCACTCTGTTCCCCTTACTGCCCCCACTCACTATTTCAAATTAAACTCTGTTCCCCTTACAGACCCTATTCTGAATTTATAATTAAACACTCACTGCGTTCCCCTTACTGCCCCACTCTATTTCTAATTAAACACCCACTATGTTCCCATTAGTGCCCCCACTCTAGTTCTATTTCAACACTCACTGTGTTCCCCTTACTGCCTCCACTCTCTATTTCTGAGTAAACCCTCACTGTGTTCCCCTTACTGCCCCCAATCTCTATTTCTACAATTAAACACCCACTATGTTCCCATTAGTGCTCCCACTCTATTTCTATTTCAACACTCACTGTGTTCCCCTTACTGCCCCCACTCTCTATCTCAAATGAAAGAATCACTCTATTCCCCTTCCTGCCCCACTATCTATTTCTGATTAAACACTCACTGTGTTACCCTTGCAGCCTTCACGCGCTATTTTGAATTAAACACTCACTGTGTTCCCCTTACTGCCCCCACTCTCTATTTCTAATTAAACACTCACTGTGTTCCCCTTACTGCCCCCACTCTATTTCTATTTAAACACTCATTCTATTCCCCTTACTGCCCCCACTCTCTATTTCTAATTAATCACTCACTGTTCCCCTTACTGCCCCGATTCTATTTCAAATTAAACACTGACTGTTTTCCCCTTGCTGCACCCATTCTCTATTTCTAATTGGATACTCACTGTGTTCCACTTACTGGCCCCACTCTCTATTTCTAATTGAACACTCACTGTGTTCCCCTTACTGCCCTGATTCACTATTTGTGAGTAAACACTCACTGTGTTCGACTTACTGAACCCAGCATCAATTTCTATTTTAACAATGCATTCCTCTTACTTGCCCCCAATCTCTATTTCTCATTCAACACTCACTGTGTTCCTCTTACAAGCCCCATTCTCTATTTCGAATTAAACACTCACTGTGTTCCCCATACTGGCCCCACTCTATATTTCTAATTAAACGCTCTCTGTTCCCCTTAATAGCCCCATTCTCTATTTCTAATCACATACTCGCTGTGGTCCCCTTACTGATCACACTCTCTATTTCTAATGAAACACTCACTGTGTTCCCCTTACTACTCCCACTCTTTATCTCTAATTAAACACTCACTATGTTCGCCTTACTGCCCTGATTCTATATTTGCGATTAAGCACTCACTGTGTTCCCTTACTGCTCCCATTCTCTGTTTCTAATTAAACACTCACTATATTCCCCTTACTGCCCCCACTCTGCAATTCTAATTAAACACTCACTGCGATTCACTTACTGCCCACACTCTCTATTTCTAATTAAACACTCATTCTCGTCCCCTTACTGCCCCACTCTCTATTTATGATTAAGCACTCACTCTGTTCCCCTTACTGCCCTCATCCTCTATTTCGAGTTAAACACTCATTCTGTTAACCTTACTGCTCGCACTCTCTATTTCTAATTAAACACTCACTGTGTTCCCCTTACTGCCCGCACTCTATTTCTATTTAAACACTCATTCTATTCCCGTTACTACTCCCACTCTCTATTTATAATTAAACACTCACTGTGTTCCTGCTCCTGGCCCCACTCTCTATTTCTAATTAAACACTCACTTTGTTCCACTTACTGCTCCCACTCTCTATTTCTAATAAAACACTCAATGTGTTTCCCTTACTGCCCCCACTCCATGTTTCTAATTAATGACTCAATGTTCCCCTTACTGCCCCCAATCTCTTCTTCTAATTTAACACTCACTGTGTTCCCCTTTCTGCCTCCGCTATCTATTTCTAATTAATCACTGACTGAGTTCCGCTTACTGCCCCCACTCTCAATTTCAAATTAAATACTCACTGTGCTCTCCTTACTGCCTCCAGCATCAATTCCTATTTAAAAAATGCGTTCCGCTTCCTGCCCCCAGTCACTATTACTAATTAAACAGTCACTGTGTTGCCCTAACTGGCCCCACCCTCTATTTCTAATTGGATACTCACTGTGTTCCACATACTGGCTCCACTCTATATTTCTAATTAAACGCTCTCTGTCTTCCCCTTACTGCCCCATTCTCTAATTCTATTTGGATACTCACTGTGTTTCCCTTACTGCCCACACTCTCTATATCTAATTAAACACTCACTCTTTTCCCCTTACTATTGTCACTCTCTATTTCTAATTAAACACTCACTGTGTTCCCCTTACTGCCCTCATTCTCTATTTGTGATTAAACACTCACTGTGTTCGCCTTACTGCCCCCAGCATCAATTTCTATTTTAAAAATGCTTTCCTCTTACTGCCCCCAGTCTCTATTTCTAATTAAACTCTGAATGAGTTCTCCTTTCTGCCACTCTCTCTATTTCTAATTAAACACTCACTGTATTCCCCTTACTTCCCCAACTCTCTATTTCTAATTAAACACTCATTGCGTTCCACTTACTGATCCCACTCTCTATTTCTAATTAAACACTCACTGTATTCCCCTTACTGCCCCCAATCTCTATTTCTGATTAAACGCTCACTGTGTAGCACTTGCTACTCTCACTCTCTATCTCTAATTAAACACTCACTGTGTTCGCCTTACTGCCCCCAGCATCAATTTCTATTTTAACAATGCGTTCCTCTTACTGCCCCCAGTCTCTATTTCTAATTAAAAACTCACTGTGTTCCCCTTACTGCCCCAACTCTCTATTGCTAATTAAACACTCACTGTGTTCCATGATCCGCCCACTCTCTATTTCTAATTTAACACTCACTGTGTTCCACTTACTGCCCCCATTCTCTACTTCTCTTTGAACACACACTGTGTTCCCCTTACTGCCCCCACCCTCCATATCTAATTAAACACTCATCTTTTCCCCTTACTGCCCCCACTCTCTATTTCTAATTGTACACTCACTGTGTTACCATTGCTGCGCACACTCTCTATTTCTAGTTAAACATTCACTGTGTTCCCCTTACCGACCCGATTCTCTATTTCTGATTAAACACTCACTGTGTTCTCCTTACTGCCCCACTCTCTATTTCTAATAAAACACTCATAGTGTTCCCCTTACTGCCCTCACTTTCTATTTCTAATTAACCACTCACTGTGTTCCCGTTACTGCCCAAAATCTCTCTGTTTCTAATTAAACAGTCAGTGAGTGCGCCTTACCGCCCCAACTCTCTCTTTCTAACTAAATACTCACTGTGTTCCCCTTACTGCCCCCACTTTCTATTTTTAATTAAACACTCACCGTGTTACGCTTACTGCTCCCACTCTCTATTCTAATTAGACACTCACTGTGTTACCTTTTCTGCCGCCACGTTCAGCTTCTAATTAAACATTCACTGTGTTCCCCTAACTGCCCCAACTCTCTACTTATAATTAAACACGAACTATGTTGCCTTACTACCCCACTCTCTGTGTCTAATTAAAGCTTCACAGTGTTCCCCTTACTTTCCCCACTCTCTATTTCTAATTGAACACTAACTATGTTCTCCTTACTGCACCCATTCGCTCTATATAATTAAACACTCACTGTGTTCCCCTTTCTGCCCCCATTCTCTACTTCTCTTTGAACACATACTGTGTTCCCCTTACTGCCCGCACTCTCTATATCTAATTAAACACTCACTGTGTTCCTCTTACTGCCCAACTCTCTCTTTCTAATTCAACACTCACTGTGTTCCCCTTCATGCCACCCTCTCTACTTCTAATTATAACTCACTGTGTTCCCCATACTACCCCATCTCTATTTCTAATTAAATACTCACTGTGTTCCCCTTACTGCTGCCACTCACTATTTTTAATTAAACACTCATTGACAGGGGGCGGTTCACTGGGTGCGATAAGTGGCATGTCAGTTGCCGGACACGAGGCAGGATAGTGGACAGGGCAGTGGGCGAGACATTGGGTGGGAGAGTGGGCGAGGCAGTGTCCAAGACAGGGGGAGAGGCAGTGGGCACGACAAGAGATGGGACAGTGGGCGGGGCAAGCGGCGGGACAGTGGGCGGGACCACGGGCGGGAAAGTGTGGGACAGTCACCCGTACTTTGGATTGGAAATTGGGCGGGACTTGCGGTGGGACCGTTGGTGGGACAAGGGGCGGGACTTTGGGCGGGACTTTCTGCGGGAACGTAGGCTGGACATGGAGCGGGACAGTGGGCGGGACTTTTGGCTGGAAGTTGGGCGGGGCAATGGGCGGGAGAAGGGGCTGTGCAGTGGGTGGGGCAGCGGGCGGGACTGTGGGCGGGGCAGTGAGCGGGATAGTGGGTGGGGCAGTGGGCGGGACTGTGGGCGGGGCAGTGAGCGGGACAGTGGGCGGGGCAGTGAGCGGGACAGCTATATCCTGGAAAAATACAAAATCCGCCTGTTGGAAAAAAGGCGCCTTCACCCATGGGTGTGTTTTTGGCACTCGAACCGTGTTTGACAGGTACCGGCAGCGTATCCCCCTTCTTTAGCTCAGCTCAGCTCAGCTCATGTCATGTCATGTCGTTTGATAATCAAAGATTTTATATATATAGCGTTTTGAATGCTGCTGCTGCGACTGCTGCTAGGCAAGCAGGCAATGCTTGAGGCGGGCCCCTGTGGATGCAGCCAGATGGCCAGCTATTGCACAGGACTCGCTTCTGGATTGTGTATGTGTGTGTGTGTGTGTGTTGGGCTTGTTGTGTGCTGCAGGCTTGCCTTGTGGAGAGTGGCTTTGGCAGCAGGAGCCAGACAGTGGGATCGCCCTATCGTGCACCCTGGAAAAGTACAACAGCACGCATCTTCGAAACAAGGTGACTTCACGCAAGTGTTTTATTTAGGCACCCTAACAAGATGCGACAGGTTAGGTTTCGGCAGCGTAACCCCTTCTTTAGCTCAGCTCAGATCCTGTCATATCATTTCATTTCTTTTGATAATCAAATATTTTACATATATGTAAAGTCATTGTCAATGCTGCTGCTGCTGCTAGGGAAGCAGGCAATGCATGAGGCGGGCCCCTGTGGAATGCAGCCAGCCAGCGAGCTATTCCACAGGGATCCATTCTGGGCGGGACATTGCGAGGGACATTGGGCGGGACAAGAGGTGGGACATCGTGCGGGGCAACGAGTGGGACATTGGGCGGGGCAGCACGCGGGGCAGTGGGCGTGACATTGGGCGGGACAGTGAGCAGGACAAAGGGCGGGGCATTGGGCGGGACAAGGGGAGAGACAAGGTGCGGGACAGTGGGCGGGACAGTGAGAGGGGCATTGGGCGGGGCACTGGGCGGGACAGTAGGCGGCGCAAGGGGCGTGGCAGTGGACTGGTCAGTGGGTGGGACAAGGGTCGGTGCAGTGGTCGGGTCAGGGGGCGGGATTCTAGGCCAGATAAGGGGCTGGGTATTGGGCGGAACAACGTGCGGGGAACTGGGCGAGGCACGGGGCGGGGCAGTGGGCGGGACAGTGTGCGGTAAAGAGGGCGGGACAGAGGGCGGGAAAATGGGTGTGGCAGTGGGCGGGGCAAGGGACGGCGCAAATGGCGTGGCAGTATCCGGGACCAGGTGCGAAGCAAGGGGCGTGGCAATAGGCGGGGCAAGGAGCGGGCTATGGGGCGGTGTAGTGGGCGGGTCAGGGGCGTGACAGTGGGCCAGATAAGGGGCGGGGCAGTGGGCGGGACCATGTGCGAAGCAATCGGCACTGGGCGGGGCAATGGACGGAGAGTGTGCGGTATAGAGGGCGGGACAGGGGGCGGGAAATGGGGAGTGGCAGTTGGCAGGACAGTGGGCGGGGAAAGGGGCGTGGCTGTGGGCGGGGCAAGGGCAGGATTGGAGCGTGGAAGTGGGCGGGACGACGGGCGGGGCAAGGGGCGTGGCAGTGGGCTGGACAAGGGGCGGGACAAGGGCCGTAGAAGTGGGCGGGGCGACGGGCGGAGCAAGGGACGTGGCAGTGGGCGGGGCAAGGTACGGGCTAAGGCGCGTGGCAGTGGGCGGGACAAGGAGCGGGACAAGGGCCGTGGAAGTGGGCGGGACGACGGGCGGGGCAAGGGGCGTGACAGTGGGCGGGACAAGGGGCTGGACAAGGGCCGTGGAAGTGGGCGGGACGACGGGCGGAGAAAGGGGCGTGGCAGTGGGCGGGGCAAGGTACGGGCGAAGGGGCGTGGCAGTGGGCCGGGCTAGGGGCGTGACATTGGGCGGGTCATTGGGCGGGGCAAGTTTCGGAGCAGTGGGAGGGACAGTGGCAGGACAAGTGACGAAACAAGGTGTGGGGCAAGGGGCATGGCAGTGGGCGGGACAAGGGGCGGGGCAAGGGCGGTTTCAATGGGCGGAACGGCGGGCGGGACAAGGGGCGTGGCAGTGGGCGGGACAAGGCGCGCGACATTCGGTGCGGCATTGGGAGGGGCAAGTTTCGGAGCAGTGGATGGGACAAGTGACGAGACAAGGTGTGGGGCAAGGGTCGTGGCAGTGGGCGGGGCAAAGGGCGGGGCAGTGGGACGGGACAGTGGGCGGGGCAGTGGGCGGGATATGGGGCGTTGCAGTGGGCGGGACAGTGTGATTCTGGAAAAATACAAAAGTCCGCCTGTTGGAAAAAAGTCGACTTCACCCAGGGGTGTGTTTTTGGCTCCCGAACAAGGTGGGAAAATTTCGGCAGTGTATCCCCTTTCTTTAGTTCAGCTCAGCTCAGCTCATGCTCATGTCATGTCTTTTGATAATCAAATATTTGATATATATATAAATATATATAAAAGCTTTTCAAAGCTGCTGCTGCTGCTGCTACGCAAGCATGCAATGTTTGAACCGGGTCACTGGATTGCAGCCAGCCGGCCAGCCATTTCTCAGGACTCTCTTCTGGATTGTGTGTGTGTGTGTGTGTGTGTGTGTTGGGTTTGTTGTGGGCAGCAGGATTGCCTTGTTGACAGTGGCTTTGGCAACAGGAGCCACGCAGTGCGATCATGCTATAGTGCATCCTGGAAAAGTTCAACAGCACGCATCTTCGAAACAAGGCGATTTCACATAAGTGTTTTATTTAGGCACCCTAACAAGATGCGACAGGTTCCGGCAGCGTATCCCCCTTCTTTAGCTCAGCTGAACTCATGCTCATGTCATGTCATGTCATGTCCTTTGATAATCAAAGATTTTAAAGTATTTTTCAATGCTGCTGCTCCTGCTGCTGCTAGGGAAGCAGGCAATGGTTGAGGCGGGCACCTGTGGAATGCAACCAGCCAGCCAGCTATTCCACAGGGCACCCTTCTGGCCGGAACAGTGCGCGGGACAGTGGGCGGCACAGTAGGCGGCGCAAGGGGCGTGGCAGTGGTCGGAGAAGGAGCGGGTCAGGGGGCGGGGTGGGCCAGATAATGGGCGGGATAGTGGCACGGCACGCGGCGGGGTAGTGGGCGGGTCAGTGTGCAGGATAGAGGGCGGGACAGGGGGCGGGGAAAGGATCGTGGGTGTGGGCGGGGCTGTGTCCGAGACAAGGGGCCGGGCAGTGGGCGCGACACGGGGTGGGAAAGTGGGCAGGGCAAGGGGACAGTGGGCGGGATCAGGGTCGGGAAAGTGGATGGGACAGTGTCCCGGACTTTGGGCGGGAAATTCGGCGGGACTTGCGGTTCGACTGTTGGTGGGACAAGGGGCGGAACTTTGTGCGGGACTTTGTGTGGGGAAAGTCGGCTGGACATAGAGTGGGACAGTGGGCGGGACGTTTGGCTGGAAGTTGGGTGGGGCAATGGGCGGGACAAGGGGACCGGCAGTGGGTGGGGAAGTGGGCGGGACAGTGGAATCCTGGAAAAATAAAAAATCCGCCTGTTGTAAAAATTGTGACTTCACCCAGGGTAGCGTTTTTGGTCTTTCTAACAATATTTGATAGATACCGGCAGCGTATCCCACTTCTTTTGTTTAGCTCAGCTCAGCTCATGCTCATGTCATGTCACGTCTTTTGATAATCAAAGATTTTATATATATAAATATATATAAAGACTTTTTCAATGCTGCTGCTGCTAGGGAAGTAGGCAGTGCTTGAGGCGGGCCTCTGTGGAATGCAACCAGCCAGCCAGCTGTTTCAGATGGCTCCCTTCTGGGCGGGACATTGTGCGGAACAGTGGGCGGGACAGTGGACGGGACAACGAGCGGGACATTGGGCGGCAGATTACGCGGGGCATTGGGCGGGACAGTGAGCAGGACAAAGGGCGGGGCATTGCGCGGGAAAAGGGGAGAGACAAGATGCGGGGAAGTGGGCGGGACAGTGCGAGGGGCATTGGGCGGGGCACTGGGCGGGACAATAGGCGGCGCAAGCGCGTGGCAGTGGGCTGGAAAGTGGGCGGAGCCCTGGGCGGGACAATGAGCGGGCAGTGTGCGGGGCATTGGGCGGGATAAGGGGCGGGGATGTGGGCGGGGCTTTGGGCGGGATCATGGGCGGAAAAGTGGACGGGTCAGCGGGCGGGTCAGGGGGCGGGACAAGTGGCGTGGCAGTGGACTGGGCAGTTGGTGGGACAAGGGGCGGGACAGTGGGCGGGGCAGTGGGGGGGACAAGAGGCGGGGCAGTGGGCTGGTCAGCGGGCGGGACAGTAGGCCTGAAAAGGGGCGGGGCAGTGGGCGGTACAAAGGGCGGGGCAGTGGGCGTGGCACGGGGTGGCGCCGTGGGCGGGACAGTGTGCGGTAAAGAGGGCGCGACAGAGTGCGGGAAAAGTGGAGTGGCCCGCAGTAGGCGGAGCAAGGGGCGTGGTAGTAGGCGAGCGAAGGGGCGGGGCAGTGTGCGGGTCAGGGGCCGGGGCAATGGGGCAGATAAGATGCGGGGCAGTGGGCGGGTCAGCGGGCGGGGCAGTGGGCGCGGCACTGGGCGGGGCAATGGGCGGAACAATGTGCGGTAAAGAGCGCGGGACAGGTGCCGGAAAAGGGGAGTAGCAGGTGGCGATGCAGTGGGCGGGTCAAGGGGCGTGGCAGTGGTCGGGTCAAGGGGCATGGCAGTGGGCGGGACGACGTGCGGAGCAAGTAGCGTGGCAGTGGGCGTTGCAAGGGACGGACCAAGGGGCGGGGCAGTGGGCGGGGCAAGGGGCGTGGCAGTGGGCGGGACAAGGGCCGCGACATTGGGCGGGGCAGTGGGCGGGGCAAGTTTCGGGGCAGTGGGAGGGTCAGTGGGCGGGACAAGTGACGAGACAAAGTGTGGGACAAGGGGCGTGGTAATAGGCGGGTCATTGGTCGGGGCAAGTGGCGGGGCAGTCGGCTGGACAGTGGGCGGGGCAGTGGGCGGGTCAGCGGGCGGGGCAGTGGGCGCGGCACTGGGCGGCGAAATGGGCGGAACAATGTGCGGTAAAGAGCGCGGGACAGGTGCCGGAAAAGGGGAGTAGCAGGTGGCGATGCAGTGGGCGGGGCAAGGGGCGTGGCAGTGGTCGGGTCAAGGGGCGTGGCAGTGGGCGGGACGACGTGCGGAGCAAGTAGCGTGGCAGTGGGCGTTGCAAGGGACGGACCAAGGGGCGGGGCATTGGGCGGGGCAAGAGGCGTGGCAGTGGGCGGGACAAGGGCCGCGACATTGGGCGGGGCAGTGGGCGGGGCAAGTTTCGGGGCAGTGGGCGGGTCAGTGGGCGGGACAAGTGACGAGACAAAGTGTGGGACAAGGGGCGTGGTAATAAGCGGTCAATTGGTCGGGGCAAGTGGCGGGGCAGTCGGCTGGACAGTGGGCGGGGCAGTGGGCGGGACAAGGGGCGTGGCAGTGGGCTGGACAGTGGGAACCTGGAAAAATACAAAAGTGCGCCTGTTGGTAAAAAGGCGACTTCACCCAGAGTTGTGTTTTTTGCTCCCTAACAAGATGGGATAGGTTCCGGCAGCATATCCCCTGTCTTTGGCTCAGCTCAGCTCATGCTCATGTCATGTCAAGTCATGTCTTTTGATAATCAAAGATTTGATACATATATATATATACGTAAAAGCTTATCAATGCTGGTGCTGCTGCTACGCAAGCAGGCAATGCTTGAGCCGGACCCCTGTGGATTGTAGCCAGCCGACCAGCTATTCCACAGGACACCCTTCTGGATTTTGTCTGTGCGTTTGTGTGTTGGGGGTGTTGTGTGCTGGAGGCTTGCCTTGTGGACAGCAGGAGCCACAAAGTGGGATCGTCCTATAGTGCAATCTGGAAAACTACAACAGCAGGCATCTTCGAAACAAGGCAACTATTTTTCAATGATGCTGCTGCTGCTGCCAGGCAATGCTTGAGCCGGACGCCTGTGGATTGCAGCCAGCCAGCCAGCTATTCCACAGGGCACCCTTCTGGCCGGGATAGTGGGCGGGACAATGGGCGAGACAAGGGGAGGGACAAAGTGCGGGTCAGTGGGCGGGGCAACGGGGGGGGGCATTGGCCGGGACAGTGGGCGGGGCTTTGGGCGGGACATTGTTCAGGGCAATGAGTGGGGTATTGGCCGGAATAGTGGAAGGGACAAGGGGAGGGAGAAGGTGTGGGGCATTGGGCGGGGCATTGGGCGGGACAGTAGGCGGCGCAAGAGGCGTGGCAGTGGGCGTGGTCGTGGGCGGGGCAACGGGCGCGGTAGTGGGCGGGACATTGGGCGGGAAGTGGGAGGGGCAGTGGGCGGAGCAGTGGGCGGGAAAATGCGTGGGCAAGTGGGCGGGCCAGGGGGCGGGGCAATGGGCGGGACAAGGGGCGTGGCAGTGGGCAGGTCAGTGTCCGGGATAGATGGCGGGGCAGGGGGCGGGGAAAGTGCCGAGGAGTTGGCGGGATAATAGGCGGCACAGGTGGCGTGACAGTGGGCGGGACAACGGGCGGGTCAAGGGGCGTGGCAGTTGGCGGGACAAGTGCCGGGGCACGGGGCGTGACAGTGGGCGGGGCAAGAGACGGACTAATTTGCGGAGCAGTGGGCGGGACAAGTGGCGTGACAGTCGGCCAGACAAGGGGCGCGACATTGGGCGTGGCAGTGGGTGGGGCAAGGAGCGGGGCATTGGGCGGGAAAGTGGGCGGGACAAGGGACGATACAAGGTGTGGGGCAATGGGCCTGGCAGTGGGCGGGGCAAGGGGCGCTGCAGTGAGACGGGGCAGTGGGCGGAACAAAGTGCGGGGCAGTTGGCGAGGTAAGTGGAGGGGCAGCCGGTCGGACAGTGTGCTGGACAGTAGGCGGAACAATGAGCGTGACAGTGGGCGGGACAATGGACGTCGCAAGGGGCGGGTCAGTGGGCGGGACAAGGGATGGGACATTGGCCGGGTCAAAGGGCGGGGTATTGCGCGGGGCAAGGCGAGGGGCAGTGGGCGGGGCAGTGGGCGGGACAAGAGTCGGAATAGTGGGCGGGACAAGGGACGGGGAAGTGGGCCGGACAGTGGGCGGGACAAGGGGCGGGGCAGTGGGCCGGACAGTGGTTGGGATAAGGGATGTGGCAGTGGGTGGGACAAGGTGCGGGAAAAGTGGTGTGGCAGTGGGCGAGTCAATGGGCGTGGCAAGGGCCGGGATAGTGGGCGCGGCTGTGGGCGGGGGCGGTTGGTGGGAAAGTGGGCGGTACAAGGAGTTAGGCAGTAGGCAGGACAAGATGCGGGACAAGAGACATTGCAGGCGGTGAGACATGGGGCGTTGCAGTGGGCGGGACAAGGGACGGGGAAGTGGGCCGGACAGTGGGCGGGACAAGGGGCGGGTAAGTGGGAGGGGCATTCGGCTGCAGAAGGGGCAGGACAGTGGCCGAAGCAAGAGGCGGGTCAGTGAGAGGGACAAGGGGCGGCAGAGTGGGCGGCGCATTGGGCGCGACAACAGGCGTCGCAGTGGGATTGGCAATGTGCGGGAAAAGGGGCCTGACAGTGGGCGGGGCAGTGGGCAGGACCAGGGGCGGGGCAGCGGGAGGGAAAAGCGGCTGGCAGTGGGCGGGGCAGTGGGCGGAACAAGGGGCCGGACTCTCGCAGGTGCAGTGGGTGGGTCAAGGGGCGGCAAAGTGGAAGGGGCCGCAGTTGCGATAAGAGGCGAGTCAGTGGGCGGGGCAGTGGGCGGGACACGGGGCGGGCAGTGGCCGGGACAAGTGGCGTGGCTGTGGGCGGGGCAGTGTGCAGGAAAAGGGGCGGGGCATTCGTCGGGACAATGGGCGGGACAAGGGGGTGCAGTGGGCGGGGCAATGGCCGGTACATTGGGTGGCGCAGTGGGCGGGAAAGTTGGTGGGACAAGGGGCGTGGCAGTTGGCGGGACAGTGGGGCGTGCCAGTGGGCGCGACCAGGGGCGGGGCATTGGGAGTATCAATGGGCGGGACCATGTTCGGGGAAAGTTTTGGGGCAGTGGGAGGGACAAGGGTCTCAAGCGGCTGGATTTTTGGCGGCAAAGTGGGCGGGACAGCGGGCGGGGTAGCGGGTGGGTCATTCAGCGGGAATGTGGTCGGCACTTTGGCCGGGACAAGGGTAAGGTAAGTAGGCGGGGCAAAGTGCGGAAGATTGGGCGTGGCAAGGGGCAGGCCATTGGACGGAACAAGATGCGGTACATTCGGCGACACAAGGTGCGGTACAAGGGAGGGCAGTTGGCGGGACAGGTTGCGTGGCAGTGGGCGGGGCAAGGTGCGGTACATTGGGCGGGGCATTGGGCGATACCGTTGGCGGGACAAGTTCGTGGCAGTGGGCGGGACAAGGGGCCTGGCAGTGGGCGGGGAAGTGGCAGGGACAAGGGGCGGGGCATTGGGTGGGACAAGGGGCGGTACATTGGGTGGCACAAGGTGCGGGACAAGGGGGGGCAGTGGGCGGGACAAGCGGCGTGGCAGTGGGCGTGGCAAGGGTCGGTACATTCGGCGGGGCATTGTGCGGGACAGATGGCGGGACAAGGGGCGTGGCAGTGGGCGGTACCAGGATCGTGGCAGTGGGCGGGACAAGAGGCCTGGCAGTGGATCGAGCAATGGCAGTGACAGTGGGCGGGACAAGCAGCCGTGCTGTTGGCGGGACAAGGGCGATGCAGTGGGCGGAACATGGGACGTGGCAGTGGGCGGGATAAGGGGCGGGACAATGGGCGTGGCAGTGGGCGGGACAGCGGGAATTTCTGTGACAGTGTAAGGATAAGTAGGTTAGGTGCAAGCAAAATCCAAGGACAGTAGAGATAAGGGGGTCTGGAAAACATCACGAGGCCATGAGTAAATCTCTAGTGAAACATGAGATGATCACGCAGTCTACTGGTGCCTGGGGACCAATTCCATTGGCCCAAAGGAATCGATTTGTCATCTATAATAATTATGATTGAATTGTGTCCAGCCGACATGGGCTGAGTAATTGTAATGAACTGTTGTGAAACAGATACAAATCGACAGATTTCTCTGTTCAGCGGAGAGTAGTGCCTGGAGTAACCCAGAGGCTTTCTTCCCGCTGCCGTAAATAAACGGTTTTGACGTTTGGAACCGACCTGATTGACGAGTGATTCTTCCAGAAAACATTTGCGCTAACAGTCCCATTGGAGGATAAGCCACAGTCTGAAGTTTCACAGGAATTGTTCACTGGTTCCGCCCATACCAAGGTCACCACGAGGATGGTTAGTGTCGGGTCACCACCAGTATTGTTAGAGTAGGGACATCATTAATAATATTAGAGAATTGCCAATATCAATATTGTTAGAGTTGGAGCACCACGAGCAATTTGGGTTCGGTGATATCCTTCCTATGATAGGGCGACCTGAACTGCATGCAGTACTCCAGCTGTGGCCTTCCAAAAAATTATACAATTTAAGCATAACCCCTGCTCTTATATTCTATGTCTTGGCCAATAAAGACAAGCATTCTATATCCCTTCTAAACCACCCGTTCCACCTAGCCTGCTACTTTCAGGAATCTTTGGACAAGCACTCCAAGGTCCCTTTTTTCATCTACACTATTAAGTGGCGTACCGCTTAATGTGTATACCCTTTCCTTATTATCCCTTCCAAAGTACATCACCTCACACTTCTCTGAATTAAATTCCATTTGTCACTGATCTTCCACCTGACCACTAGATTCTTAGCCTCCTCTAGTCCATGACTTTTCATTATCAACGACACTGCCAATTCTAGTGTTGTCTGCAACTTCATAATCATACTCCCTATATCCAAATCTAAATCATTGATATATACCACAAAAAGTAAGGGACCCAGTACTGAGTCTTGCGGAACCTCACTGGAAACTTCCTTCCAGTCACTAAAATATCCATCAATCATTTCCCTTTGCTTCCGACCTCATACCTCCTACCTTCATACACTAGAGATGGTGCAGAGGAGAATTACGAGGATGCTTCCTGGAAAGGCGAATCTTAGTTTGGATAGGCTGGGTTTGCTCTCATTGGAACAGAGGAGGTTGAGAGGAGACCTCATTGAGCTGTACAAAATATTGAGGGGCCTGCACACAGTGGATAGTAAGGGCCAATTTCCATTGGTGGAGGTGTCTATTAGGAGGGGGCATAGATCCAAGATTTGTTGGTTGGAAGGTTTAGAGGAGATTTGATTGTGGGGCTTCTTTATGCAGACGGTTGTGGGGATTTGGAACTCGCTGCCTGGAAGAGTGGTGCATGCAGAAACCCTCACCACTTTTAAGAGATGGTTGGATGGGCATTTGATGTACCATCGTCTGCAGGATTACGGACGTAGAGCTGGTAATTGGTATTAGAGGGGATGATCTTTTGTTGGACGGCGCAGAAAAAAGGATGTGCTGCAGGTAGTAGAATACAGCCAGGTTGGATCTTGTTGGGTCAGAGTGTAGAATGTTTCAATATAAGAGGTGTCGCATTTGTGTGAGGCGAACTGGTTGGGCTGGGCGCTTTTTGTCTTTCCATCGTTGATCATAGGTTTATATGTAATCTTTAGGGCTGCTGACCAAGAGTTGTGCAGCTCTTTGTCAGCCGGCGTGGAGACAATCCTCTGAAATGGCCTCCTTCTGCGCTGTAAATCTCTATGTTTCTATGTGACCACCGGTCATGTTAAAGTAAGATCAGCACCACTAATGTTAACACCAAAATGATAGAGTTGAGTCACCATCAGTAATGTTAGAGTAGAGTCACCACGAATAATGTTAAAGTAGTATCAGCTCCAGTCATTTTGGCGTTGGATCACCACAACTAATGTTGCGTTGGGACAAAACCAGTAATGTTAGTTTAGATTAACCAGCAGTACTTTAGATTAGCGAAACCAGCAGCAATGTTAGAATAGCGTCACCACCGGTATGGTGGAGAAGGGTCACCACCAGTAATGTTAGTGTCGGGACACCAAAATAAAGTTTGGAATAGGGTCATCATCATTAACGTAATAGTCGTCTCAGAACCAGAAAAATAGAGTAGGGTCACCAGGAGTAATGTTAGATTAGGGTCACCACTAGTAATGTTATACTTGGTTCACGATGACCAATGTTGGAGTAGATCCAATACCAGTAATGTCAGAGTAGAGTTAATACCAATAATGTTGTAGTTGGGTCACCATCGATACTGCTAGGCTAGGGTCAATATCATTAATGTTACATTAGGTCCAATAACATTATGATCAGTGTACAATCTGCACCATTAACATTAACGTAGGATCTCCACCAGTAATTGAAGTGCAGAGTCATCACCAATAATGTTACAATAGGGTCGCCACCAGTAATGACAGAGAAGGGTCACTACCATTAATGTTATATTAAAGTCACCACTGGACTACTAATGTTAGCGTAGCATCACCACTAAAAATGTTAGAGCAGAGTTAACACCAGTAATGTTAGAGTAGGGTCTCCACCAGTACTATTAAAGTAGACTCACCACCAGAATGTTAGAGTAATGTCACTATGAGCAATATTAGAATAGGGTCACCACCAGTAATGCTAGAGTGGGGTCACATCAGTAATGTTAGAGTAAAGTCACCACCAGTAATGTTAGAGTAGGGTCACCACAAGTAATGTTAGAGTAGGGTCACCATAAGCAATGTTAGAATAGTGTCACCACCAGTTATGTTAGAGTAGGGTCACCACCAGTAATGTTAGGGTAGAGACACCACCACTAATGTTATAGTAGAGCCACCACCAGTAAAGTTAGAGTCGGGTCACCCCCTGTAATGTTAGAAAGGGTCATTACTAGTAATGTTAGAGAAGAGTCACCACCAGTAATGTTAGAGTAGGGTCACCGCCAGTAATGTTAGAGTAGGGGCACCATCAGTAATTTTTATACTAGGGTCACCAGCAGCATGTTAGAGTAGGGTCACCACCAGTAATATATGAGTAGAGTCACCACCAGTAATGTTAGAGTCGGGTCACCACCAGTAATGTTAGAGTACGGTCACCAGCAGCAAGGTTCGAATAGGGTCAATACCAGTAATGTTGGAGTAGGGTCAGCAGCAGTGATGTTAGAGTAAGGAAACCACCAGTAACGTTAGAGTAGCTTCACCACGAGTGATGTTACAGTACGGTGACCATCAGTAATGTTAGAATCACAACCACTAATATTACAGTAGCATCACCACCAGTGATATTACAGTACAGTCACCATCAGTAATGTTAAAATCGCAGCCAATAATTTTAGAATAGCGTCATCTCCTGTAATGTTAGTATAGGGGCACACCAGTAATGTTAAAGCCCATTCATAATAACAATACAAAATAATTGTAATTATGTATAACTTTCTTGAAGTAATATGAGGTTTCAGGAATCTGATGCAGAATCCGGAGGGAACTTCCCTTTAGTGTAAGTTCCCTCTGGGTTTATTTTTCGTTCATCGATTTAATAGACGGAGTTTCACTGACGGAGTTGTACAATTTACCCATAGGCCTCCGGCCGCGCTGCGGTGGAAAATCGAGCCTTGTTTGTTAAGTGACTGGAACTAACGCCAATTATTGTATATACTGAGTTTCTCACCGGGGCGCCGATTGTCCTATAAAGGGCGAGCATTAACGGATCTCAGAGGAACTACAGTCAGAATCATGAAGCCGGATAGCAGTCAGATATTCTTCCAAAAATGGGACGGCCATTAATTCTTCAGTTTAGGAACTTTTACTATCCTTTCCTCGCAGCATTCGGTGTTCCCAGTAAGTCAATATACCCTGTTGCCTAACAACTTTTGTCAACGTCAATGTTAATGATTGTATTACAGATTACGAAAATTTCTTCACTGCAGTCACTGATGCACTGGGAGAAGTCGGGAATATCATCGGGAATCCTCCCAGTCCGTGCAGCTGCTGAGGCGCTGTTCTAGTTGCTGGTGCTTGGGTGCCGGGAGGGCAACTTTTTTCAGTATACTGAGGGAGGGCGAGGCTGATGCCCCGGCCGCTCTAACAGTACCTAGTTCACTACAGCTTAGTATAGTCATCACATATGTGACTTTGTTCCCTGTCTCCATTCAACTGATATTCCCTTGAACTGCAGCCAGCACCACCTAACAGTGGATGGTGAAAGATATTTGGAGCAATAATTGCCGCTCAGGGAGCTGCTCCACTGTCATCCGCTGCCAAGAATCTTCGTTGCTCCACCAGCTCCTGCTCTGTGAACAAACAGCTCCCTGCGCGATTGTAAATAGAAAAGGCGCGGAACTTTGACACAAACTGAATGTTTGTCTCAGCTGGATGCTTTATTTGAACTGATATATTTCTGAGAATTGTTTGGAAATTATATGTAATATAGCTGACAGCCGATGCAACTCCCGGGATAAAATTCCCCAATTAAACCGATGAAATTCAATGTAAAACCCAATCGATTACACCCTGCCGCAGTACCTTATAAAACTGGCTCCTTGCATCACACGGTACCAGCCTCATGGTGGGATGGTTTAAGTGCTCTAAACTGCATTGAAATATGTGTTTGGATGTATGTAAGGGAATCCGCTTCTTTATGTCTCTCGAATATGAACAATTTGGAGAAACAGCCAAGTATCCACTTTTAGAGGCTTTTATCTTTAACTGTACCATCCCTGTACCATCCCTTGGCCTGGACCGCAAAGTTAGAGCATGCATCGAGCCTCAAACTGGTGTCTGGGGCGATAGCGATTGGAATAACAATCGGGTGAGATGTATGACAGAAGGCTGATCCAATATCGCCCAGATTCAAAGTTGGCCTCCGACCTCCTCTCAGCCCTTGATCCATCTGTGCCTGGGTGTCGATGGTGGTGGGGTCGCTCTCCTTTACAATTTCCCCGATTGATTCCGAGTGACCGTTGACCACAGCCCCGACAACAGCTGACTGAAGTAAACACATAAAATGCTGGAAATCTCAGCGGGTCAGGCAGCATCTGTGAACAGAGAAACTGAGTTAACTTGTCAGGTCGATGACCGTTCGTCAGAAAAGGCAATAGTTCGAAAAGTAACAGATTGTTAAGTAAGTGATGGGTCCCTGAAAACGGGAACATTGTGTCGGTGGAAAGAACAAAACAGAAGGTTATATGATAGGGGGAAGGCAGAATGGATTTGAGACACAAAGGGGATGATGGGCTGAATTGAGATGGTAATAGCACAAGTTAGGAAACAAAAGCTGAGTCCAGATGGGGTGTGAATGGCGGACTAATTGCCAGCTACCATGTAAAAGAGAGGGAAACAAAATAAAAAAAGGAGGTGGAAAGGTTTGTAAACAAATAAGCCAGGAATGGGAGCAAATTGTATGGAGAGGTTATGGTTTTAAATTGTTGAACTCGATTTTGAATCCAGAAGGTTGCAAATTGCCGAAACGAAAGATGACGTGCAGTTCCTCGAGCTTGTCTTGAGCTTCATTGAAACAGTGTAGGAAGCCGAGGACCGAGAGGTCAGAGTGGGAGTGGAGCGGAGAATTAAAGTGACGGGCGACCGGAAGCTCGGGGTCACCCTTGCGGAATGAACAGAGTTGTTCCGCAAAGCGGACAATCTGCGTTTGTTCTCGCCAATGTAGAGGAGAACGTTCGACTGAAGTGTGCTGGACTCTGGGTTCTCAGTCCCTCGATATTGAGAGTAGAATATACTTTTGCTCAAAATGTCATCACCATTCGACTTTATAAAAATGTAATAGGAAGACATCTTAACTTCTCCCAAAAATACCTGTAAGATTTACCTGATTTCCCTGGTACTGATTATTTACAAGCTATAATAATGCCTTAGAAGAAAGAACCGATTGTAATGTAGCCAAGTTTGCTGGCATACAAAGATGGGAGGAAAAGCAATTGTGTGAGGAGAACACAAAAAATCCGCAAAAGGACCTCGACAGGTTAAGTGATTGGGCAAAAATTTGGCAGATGGGGAATAATGTTGGAAAGTGTGAGGTCATGCACTTTGGCAGAAAAAAAATCAAAGAGCAATTTATTATTTAAATAGAGAAAGATTGCAAGGTGCCGCAGTACTGCGGGACACTGAGGGTAATTGTGCATGAAACATAAAAGGATATTATGCAGGTACAGCAGGTGATCAGGAAGGCCAATGGTATCTTGACCTTTCTTTCAAAGTGGATTGAGTATAAAAGCAGGAAAGTCAATCTACAGCTATATAAGGTATTTGTGAGGACACACGTGGTATACTGCGTGCATTTTTGGTTTCCATATTTATGAAAGGATAAACTTGCTTTGGAGGCAGTTCGCACAAGATTCAGAAGGTTGATTCCGGGGATGAGGGGGTTGACTTGTGAGGAAAGGTTGAGTAGGCTGGAACTCTGCTCATTGGAATTCAGTAGAATGTGAGGTGATCTTATCGAAACGTATAAGATTGTGAGAGGATATGACAAGGTGGATGCAGAGAGGATGTTTCCACTGATGGGGGAGACTAGAACTAAAGGGCACGATCTTAGAATAAGGGGTTGCCCATTTAAAACAGACATGAGAATAAAGTTCTTCTCTCAGAGGTTGTAAATCTGTGGAATTCGCTGCCTCAGAGAGCTGTGGAAGCTGGGACATTGATAAATTTAAAGAGAAATAGACAGTTTCTTAAACGATAAGGGGATAACGGGTTATGGGGAGCGGGAGGGAAAGTGGTTCTGAGTCCATGATGGGATCAGCCATGATCTTATTAAATGCCGGAGCAGGCTCGAGGGGCCGCATGGTCTACTCCTGCTCCGATTTCTTATGCTCTTATGTTCTTATGAGCTCCTGTCCCTCTCTTACAGCGAACCTACTGACAATCGTGATCCTCTCCCGAGGAAACTGCGGCCTTTCCAAATGTATCCCTGTCTACATGGTGGCCATGGCAACAGCAGATCTGCTGGTCATGATCTTCAACGTATTAGTGTATCAGATTTGTAGAAATCACTTTCCATATTCCTTCCTGTCCTACACTGCCGTTTGTAAGTTTAATATTTACCTCAATTCAAGCAACCTGAATATGTCGGTGTTGTTTACACTCTTGTTCACATGTTGACCGATATGTAGCTGTATGTTGTCAAAAGTTTAAAACAAAGTATTGCCGAGTGAGAACGGCAGCCGCGGTTATTACAACGGTCTCTGTCCTGATCTATTGCCAGTGCCTCCCATTCTGGTTTGCTTATAAATTTGAACGAATAATTAACAATATTCATTGGGGTTGTCGCCCCAGTATTGACTTTTGTACTTCGCCTGCAGGCGTCGGATTCTCATGGACGGTTAGCGTATTAACGTCATTGATTCCGTTTGCTCTGATGTTACTGTTTAATTGCTTGACCGTCAGACGTACTTTCGTGGCCAGGAGAGCCCGCAGGGGACTCCGCGGTCACAGCAGTGAGAATCAGAGCGATCCCGAAATCGAGAACCGAAGGAAATCGATTATTTTACTATTCAGCGTATCGGGCAGTTTCTCAGTGTTGTGGCTGACACCATTTATTAGTTTTTTAACTACCGGACTGACAAATACCTCGCATTACCAAGGTGATTATACAGCTCCTGCATACATCGCCACAGAAACCGGATATATGCTCATGTATTTGAGTTCATGTACAAACACGTGTATCTATGCAGCTACTCAAACTAAATTCAGAGAAGAGCTGAAGAAGGCGGTGAAATCTCCTTGTACATTGATTCTGATATTGGTTAAAAAATAAAAAATGGAACCAATGTATCTTCTCCTAACTAGAGCTAAATTACAGCCTGTGTTTCTGTTTAGAATGGCAGCCTTTCTGTTCAAACTAAAATGGTTTGCTTTCGTGATAATGAACTGGTATCAGAAAAAAATTCTCGCACTTTTTGCCGTACGTGTGATGCCTGCTGCTTTCACAGGCTGAACATCATCGATTCCCGCTGAAACAGCTTTCATCTCGTTCAAGATTCAAAGAAATTTCGTATAAATGCAAGTTGATGTTTTAGACTAATTGATAATGTTGTTTGCTGTGACGAGTCAAAAGCTCCGTTACGAACTATACCAAGATTCACAAATGGCACAGATTATCAAAGTCATAAAACAGCAAACCAAGCAGTGGGGTTCATTTCTATGGGGATAGAATGGAAAACAGAGAAGTTATTTTGAAATTCATGGAAACGTGGTTTGACCATACTTGGATTACTGAGCATAGCTGTGGTCTCCATCATATTAAACGGGTATACAAGCATACTAGACGCTCCAAAAAGGATGGATGGAGACAGTAAGAAATTGACTCCTCAGTGTGACCTTAGACATTTTTGTACACAGATATTTGCTAAACATCTCAACTGGACATCAGAACGTTGAAATGTTCGAAGCGAGGAATTAACCCTTCGACCCAACCAGTCCTAGTCGGCGTTTACCCGACACCCTAAAAAATATTTTAAATCACTTTATCAGCTCTGTGTGAACATCCATTCAACCTACATTACTTTATCGATCTCCTCAATTTAATCTTGGATATTGACATATTTTCTGACTCTGTTAATGCCACTATGCCACAACGCTCCCTGTAAAGAGGGTTCTCCGAATATCAGTTATCAATTGCTTACATTTATTCTTTAACCTATAGCATTGCTTTATAGATTCCACAACTAATAGAAGCAGCCTGCTTATACCTGCCCTGTCACATCCCTTCTTAAAGCAAATCACCTGCTTACCAACGGGCAAATAATATGAGCCTGGTATCAAAGCACAATCGATTCAATGTTAGAAAAGTGCAGCTAATATTGTTAATTGATACCTTCCTTTTGGAGATGGTTGTGTTTTTGCTTGTCCTGAACAGTGAGAAGAAAGTACTTGATCGCTTGATCACCCCCAAAAATTTGGACATTCAAGGGGAGATTCCAGTCAAACACACCCAGACCCCGGATCCATTGATAGTTCGCCAAAAAGGGCAACTTTGGCTTGTATGAAATATTTGGTGATTGCTGATTTTAAGACATTGGGGGGAAAATTACGCTTTGAGGCGTCCTTCGGACGAACACATCCGAACCAAAACAATTGTACAAAACTACCTGTCTGTCCCCGAGATACGTTGGCTTCCGGTCTGTGGCCTTCATTCACTGGTTACGCAGATATGACTTCACGCACAGATGTCTATATTGCAATGACGTGGACCTGAACCACGAATCACTATCTAGAATTCTGATTGAAGAAAATGGGAACTCGCTTTGTACGAGATCCCATTACCATCAATGGGAATAACCATTAAAATAAGAAACAAATCAAATATTAACATTAATTGAAATTAAATGTAATCAAATGTTTGAGAACACATTTTATTTTTTATTTTCTAACGTGTTTTAATAGGGTTAAAATAAACTTACCTTAATGGACCGGGTTTTTAAACATAAAAATAAATGATTAAACTACATTATCTGCGCTCCTGCTTTTAGCAGACATAAAAGTTTGAAGGAGATTTACTGTGCATGAGTTGGGCAAATAGCCCAATCTCTGCCGCGTGGACATTGTTCTCCCCCGGGTGCGTTCCATCCGTCTCGAGAAATTTTGACAGATCAAAAAACGTCGATTTTCGGCGCATGCGCATTGCACCCCGAAATCCGGCGTTTGCGAGGCCTCTCCACGTCCGTGCACACTTCGCATGCACTCGGCGAGACCGCCATCTTCGGCCAATTGCTGTATTTTCAGAAATAATGTGTGGTCCATGAAGCAACCAACATGTGATATGCATGAAGAATATGTCCTGAGGAATGGTTCCAAAACATGGTCAGTCACGCTGACAACATCACTGCATGAAATGGTTAATGTGGCTCGAGAGAGTGAGAACATGTGTAAAACCAAAGGGTGGAGTTCTGCGTAAATGTCAAGATAGATATATGATAATGTTGAGGTGTTGTTTTGTGATAGCATTAAGTATTCTAATGTCAACAGAGGAGGCACAATAAGGAAAGGATTAATCAGACTGCCCTCAACTGTGATACTGCATTGGATTCTCTTTATATTGCAATAATGCCAATCTTTAGCCTTTGCATGTTAAGTAAGGAAGTATAAATCATTCTAAATTACCACTCAGCTGATGGGTCAAGGCTCACTGCAGGATGAAGGACTAAGAGATTTAATTAAAGATATGTCACTCTTTACCGATTCATAAATCTCAGAGAAAGTTAGTTATTTGAGAAAGCGTGGGATGGTGTTGGTCTGCAAGGGAAAACATCTTGGCACACATCATCATTTTAACAGACATCAGTGATACATAAACAAAACAAGACACATAATTCAAGGTTTTATTTGGTAGTATTGCAATCACATTTATAACCTAACGAGTTAAGATTATAAAGATACTCAAGAAATAAAGGACGGTATGCGATTAAAAATGAAGATATACAAATCGGCCAAACTAGTGGGAGAGCAGAAGATTGGGAAGCTTTCAAAAGCAAGCAAAGAATGACAAAAAATGATTAAGAAAGGGAAGATAGACTATGAAAGTAAACTTGCACAAAATACAAAAACAGATAGCAAGAGTTTCTATAACGATATAAAAAGAAAAAGAGCATCTGAAGTAAATGTTGGTCCCTTAGTGGATGAGACCGAGGAATTAGTAACGGGGAACATGAAGATGGCAAAAACTCTGAACAATTATTTTGCAGCAGTTTTTACGGTGAGGACATTAACAATATTCCTACAATGGATAGTCAAGGGGCTGTAGGACGGCGGGGGTGGGTGTGGGGAGCGGGGGGGCTGTGGTGAGGCACGTAACACAATCACAATCACTTAGGAGGTGGTACAAAGTAAGATAATAGAACTAAAGCAGATAAAGCCCCTGGACGTGATGGCTTGCATCTTAGGGTCTTAAAAGAAGCAGTGGCAGGGATTGTGGATGCATTGGTTGCAATTTACCAAATTTCCCTGGATTCTGGGGAGGTCCCAGCAGATTGGAAAACTGCAAATCTGACGCCCCTATTCAAAAAAGCCGGCAGGCAAAAATCAGGAAACGATAGACCAATTTGTCTAACATCTGTGGTTGGGAAAATGTTGGAGTCCATTATTAAAGAAGCAGTAACAACACGTTGGGAAAAGCAAAAGTTGTACAGGTAGAAAGAGCGTGGATTTATGAAGAGGAAGTCATGTTTGACAAATTTGCTGGAATTCTTTGAGGATATAAGGAACAGGGTAGATAAAGGGCAACCAGTGGATGTGATATATTTGGAATTCCAGAAGGCGTTTGACAAGGTGCCACTCAAAAGGTTACTGCACAAGATAAAATTTCACGGTGTTTTGGTTAATATATTAGCAGGGATAGAAGATTGGCTAACTAACAGAAATCAGAGAGTCAGGTTAAATGGTTCATTCTCAGGTTGGCAATCAGTAACGAGCGGGGTGCCGCAGGGATCAGTGCTGGGACCCCAACTATTAACAATCTATTTTAATGACTTGGAAGATGGGACTGAGTGTAACTTAGTCAAGTTTGCTGACGATAAAAAGCTGGAAGTAAAAGCAATGTATGAGGAGGACATAAAAAAGCTGCAAATGGATATAGACAAGCTTAGTGAGTGGGCAAACATTTGACAGATGGAGTATAATGTTCGAAAGTGTGAGGCCATGCAGTTTGGCAGAAAAAAAATCAAAGAGCAAGTTATTATTTAAATGGAGAATGATTACAAAGTGCTGCAGTACAGCGGGACCTGGGGCTACGTGGGCATGAAACACAAAAGGATAGTATGCAGGTACAGCAAGTGATCAGGCATGCCAATGGCCTTTATTGAAAACGGGGTGGAGTATAAAAGCAGGGAAGCCTTATTACAGTTGTACAGGGTATTGTTGAGGTCACATCTGGAATACTGAGTGCAGTTTTTGTTTCCACATTGATGAAAGGATATATTTGCTGCAGAGGCAGTTCAGAGAAGCTTCACTAGGTTTATCCCTGGGATGTGGGGGGTAACTAATGAGGAAAGGTGTTTCTTAACCGATAAGGGTATGAGGGGTTTTGGAGAGCGGGCAGGGAAGCGGAGCTGAGTCCATGGTCAGATCAGCCATGATCATATTGAAAGGCAGAGCAGGCTCGAGGGACCTTATGGCCTACTCTCGTTCCTATTTCTTCTGTTCTTATAATGCTTGTTAGGCCAATGGGGAAAAACAGCTTGTTTAGCATGAAAACTATTGTGATTGGGAACAGATATTTAAATTAATTATTTTTGTATTGCGTTGAATTTTAACGATTGTATAATTGTGTAATAAAGAATTGTATGGCAGGGGAAGTGAGAGCGATTAAAAGAAATAGCTGTTTGTAATGAGTATTAGTCATTTTAAAAGCCTAAGATACTCAGCTCAGAATGGTGACATATTTGAGTCATCAAGCAACATTCATCAGAAGTCAATGCAATATGCACCTTTTAACGTGTGTTTAAGTGCTATTGTATGTACTGCGTGCTCAACATATGTATACCACCCCACTTCAATGTTGAAGAACCTTATTGCAAACCTCCCTCTAACAATAGCCTTCGTAATTAAAATATCAATGGGTTTCATTTATTAATTGTGATCAAGTTGACACTTTAGCCAGTGCACTTTAACGTTCCATTTGATCCTGACATTCTGCAAAAGCAAAACTCTACATCGTTGCAGGCGCCCGTGTACCCAGGTTCTGGCAGTCCGGCTGGCACCCAGCTCTTGGGGAAAAGTGCTAGTACATTGCGGGCAGTTTTGTGCAATAGGTACATTCGCCTTGAACGTGCAACAATATTTAAGCTAAACTGGCAACACGCAGAGGTTCTAATTCCGTCAGGCAGAGATGCTTCTGCATGCAGCTGCCAACATGAGAAGCCGAGGTGCAAATGACCATATTATCCAATATGTACAGGTAAAACAGAAATCAAAGTTCACCATTACATTATCGTGTCACACTCCATCCCATACATTCATCGCCTCTGTTTCTAATTAAACAGTTGACGTGTTGCCTTGACATTCTCAATTTCTAATGAATGATTTAATGTGCAAACCTGACAGTCTTGTTTCCTCTATTTGTTATTAAACAGTTAAAGTCTTTCCATGTCCTCTATGTCTAAATAAATGGTTAATCTGCCACACCATGTCTCTTTTGGTAATAAACCTAAATGTCCCTCTTTGTTTATATTTGAACATTTACTGTGTTCCACTGACTGCCCCCACGCTCTATTTCTAATTAAACACTCACTGTGTTCCCCTTACTTCCCGAAATCTATATTTCTAATTAAACACTCACTGTGTTCTAATTACTGCCCCTACTCTTTATTTCAAATCAAATTCTCACTGTGTTCCCCATACTGCCTCCATTCTCTATTAGTAATTAAGCACTTACTGTGTTCCCCTTACTGCCTCACCCCTATTTCAAATTAAACACTGACTATGTTCCCATTATTGCCTCCACTCTCTATTTCTATTTAAACACTCACTGTGTGCCCCTTACTGCCTGCACTCTCTTTTTCTAATTAAACACTCACTCTATTCCCCTTACTGCCCCGACTCTCTTTTTCGACTTAAAGATTTATTCGGTTCCCCTTACTGCCCCAGTCTATTTCTAATTAAACACTGACTGTGTTCCCCTTACTTCCCCACTCTCTATTTCTAATTAAACGCTCACTGTGTTCCCCTTACTGCCCCTCTCTCTATTTCAAATTATACACTCACTGTGCTCCCCTGACTGCCTCCACTCTCTAGTTCTGTTTAAACACTTACTCTATTCCCCTGACTGCCCCTACTCTCTATTTCCAATTAACCACTCATTGTGTTCCCCTTACTGCACCTTTCTCTATTTATAATTAAACATTCAATGTATTCCCCTTATTGCCCCTTCTCTTTTCCTAATTTAACACTCACTGTGTTCAAATACTGCCCCCAGTCTCTATTTTTAGTGAAACCCTCACTATGTTCCTCTTACTGTCCACACTCTCTATTTCTAATTAAACATTCACTGACATGCACTTATTGAGTCTACTCTCTCTTTCGAATTAAATACTCACTGTGTTCCACTTACTGCTCCTACTCTTTCTTTCTAATTATACACTCACTGTGTTCGCCTTACAGCCCCTATTGTATTTCTATTTAAATACTCACTCTGTTCCCCTTACTGTCGCCACTCTATATTTCTAAATAAACACTGACTGTGTTCCCCTTACAGACCCTATTCTCAATTTCTAATTAAACACACACTGTGATAGCCTTAATGTCCCACTCTATTTCTATTTAAACACTCACCATTTTCCCCTTATTGCCCCCAATCTCCATTTCTGATTAAACATTCACTGTGTTTCCATTACTGCCCCAATTCTCAATTTCTAATTAAACACCCACTCTGTTCCCCTGACTGCCCTCACCCTCTATTTCTAATGAAACACTCATTGTGTTCCACTTACTGCACCCAATCTCTATTTCAAATGAAAAACTCACACGATTCCACTCACTGCCCCCACTATCTATTTCCAATTAAACACTCACCTTGGTCCCCTGACTGTCCTCATGCTCTAGTTTAAATTAAACACTCACTGTGTTCCACTTACTGCCCCCACGCTCTATTTCTAATTAAACACTAACTGTGTTCCCGTTACAGACCCTATTCTCAATTTCGAATTAAAAACTCACTGTGTTCCCCTTACTGCCCCCACACTCTATTTCTAATTAAACACTCACTATGTTCCTATTAGTGCCCCCACTCTATTTCTATTTCAACACTCACTGTGTTCCCCTTACTGCCTCCAATCTCGATTTCTGATTCAACACGCACTGTGTTCCCATTACTGCACCTTCTCTCTATTTCTAATTAAACACTCACTGTGTTCCCCTGACTGCCCTCACCCTCTAAACCTAAGTAAACATTCACTATGTTCCACTTACTGCACCCACTCTCTATTTCTGATGAAAGACTCACTCTATTCCCCTTACTGCCCACACTATCTATTTCTGATTACACACTCACTGTGTTACCCTTGCAGACTTCACGTGCTATGTCGAATTAAACACTCACTGCGTTCCCCTTACTGCCCCCACTCTCTATTTCTAATTAAACACTCACTGTGTTCCCCTTACTGCCCCCACTCTATTTCTATTTAAACACTCATTCGATTCCCCTTACTGCTCCCACTCTCTATTTCTAATTAATCACTCACTGTTCCCCTTACTGCCCCGATTCTATTTCTAATTGAACAATCAATGTGTTCCGCTTACTGCCCCCACTCCATGTTTCTAATTAAAGACTCAGTGTTCCCCGTACTGCCCCAGTCTCTTCTTCTAATTTAACACTCACTGTGTTCCCCTTACTGAAGCCACTCTCTATTTCTAATGAAACACTGACTGAGTTTCCCTTACTGACCCCACTCTATATTTCAAATTAAACACTGACTGTGTTCCCCTTACTGCATGCATTCTCTATTTCGAATTGGATACTCACTGTGTTCCACTTACTGGCCCCACTCTATATTTCTAATTAAACGCTATCTGTATTCCCCTTACTGCCCCCATTCTTTATTTCTAATTGGATACTCACTGTGTTCCCCTTACTGTCCATATTCTCTATTTCCAATAAAACACTCACTGTGTTCCCCTTACTGCCCTGATTCTCTATTTGTGACTAAACACTCACTATGTTCGCCTTACTGCCCGCAGCATCAAGTTCTATTTTAACAATGCATTTCTCTTACTTGCCCCCAATCTCTATATCTAATTAAACACTCAATGTGTTCCCCTTACTGCAACCATTCTCTATTTCTAATTGGTTACTCACTGTGTTCCCCATACTGGCCCCACTCCATATTTCTAATTAAACGCTCTCTGTTCCCTTTACTGGACCCATTCACTATTTCCAATTGGATACTCGCTGTGTTCCGCTTACTGATCACACTCTCTTTTTCAAATTAAACACTCACTGTGTTCCCCTTACTACTCCCACGCTTTTTCTCTAATTAAACACTCACTGTGTTTCCCTTACTGCCCTGATTCTCTATCTGTGATTAAACAGTCACTGTGTTCCCCTACTGCCCTGATTCTATATTTGCGATTAAACACTCACTGTGTTCCCTTACTGCTCCCATTCTCTATTTCTAATTAAGCACTCACTGTGTTCCCCTTACTGCCCCACTCTCTATTTCTAAATAAACACTCACTGTGTTATCCTTACTGCCCCATTTTCTGTTTGTAATTAAACACTCACAGTGTTCCCCTCACTACCCCCACTCGATATTTCTAATTAAACACTCGCTGTGTTCCCCTTACTGCCCAACTGCATATTTCAAATTAAACACTCACTGTGTTCCAAATTCTGCCCCTCTCTCTATTTCTAGTAAACACTCTCTGTGTTCCCCTTACTGCCCCCACTCTCTATTTCTAAATAAACACTCACTGTGTTATCCTTACTGCCCCATTCTCTATTTGTAATTAAACACTTACTGTGTTCCCCTCACTGCCCCCACTCGCTATTTCTAATTAAACACTCGCTTTGTTCCCCTTACTGCCCAACTCTATATTTCAAATTAAACACTGACTGTGTTCCAAATTCTGCCCCACTCTCTATTTCTAGTAAACACTCACTGTGTTCCCCTCACTACCCCCACTCTCTATTTCTAATTCAACACTCACTGTGTTCCCCGTCCTACCCCCACACTCTATTTCTAATTAAACACTCTCTGTGTTCCCCTTACTGCCCCCACTCTCTATTTCGAATTAAACACTCACCGTGTTCCCCTGATTGCCCCCACTCCCTAGTTTTGATGAAGCACTCATTGTAGTCCCCTATATGTCCTACTCTCTATTTCAAATTAAACACCCACTTTGTTCCCCTTACTTCTCCTGCATCTCTATTTCTAATTAAACACTCACTCTGTTCCCCTTACTGCCCCCACTCTCTATTTCTAATTCAACACTCACTGTGTTCCCCGTCCTACCCCCACTCTCTATTTCTAATTAAACACTCTCTGTGTTCCCCTTACTGCCCCCACTCTCTATTTCGAATTAAACACTCACTGTGTTCCCCTGATTGCCCCCACTCCCTAGTTTTGATGAAGCACTCATTGTAGTCCCTATCTGTCCTACTCTCTATTTCAAATTAAACACCCACTTTGTTCCCCTTACTTCTGCTGCACTCTATTTCGAATTAAAAACTGACTGTGTTCCCCTTCCTGCCCCCACTCTCTTTTTCTATTTAAACACTCACTGTGTTCCACTTACTGCCCCCACTCTCCATTTCTAATTAAACACTAACTGTGCTCCCCTTACTGCCTCCACTCCCTATTTTTGGTTCCACATTCACTGTGTTCTCATAACTGCCCTACTCTCTATTTTAATTTAAACACCCACTATGTTCCCCTTACTTCTCCTGCATCTCTATTTCTAATTAAACACTCACTCTGTTCCCCTTACTGCCCCCACTCTCTATTTCTAATTAAACAATGACTGAGGTCCCCTTTCTGCCCCTCTCTCCATTTCTAATTAAACACTCCCTGTATTCGCCTTACTGCCCTCACTCTCCATTTCTAATTAAACACTCACTGCGATCCACTTACTGCCCCCTCTCTCTATTTCTAATTAAACACTCACTCTAGTCCCCTTACTGCCCCACTCTCGATTTCTGATTAAGCACTCAATGTGTTACCCTTACTGCCCTCACCCTCTATTTCTAATTAAACATTCACGATGTTCCCCTTACTGCCCCACTCTATTTCTATTTGAACACTCACACTCTTCCCCTTACTAACCCCTCTCTCAATTTATAATGAAACATTCACTGTGTTCCCCTTACTGCCCCTAATCTCAATTTCTAATTAAACACTCACTGTGTTCGTGTTACTGGCCCCACTCTCTATTTCTAATTAAACACTCACTTTGTTCCACTTACTACCCCAACTCTCTGTTTCTAATTGAACACTCAATGTGTTCCGCTTACTGCCCCCACGCCATGTTTCTAATTAAAGACTCAGTGTTCCCCTTACTGCCCCCAATCTCTTCTTCTAATTTAACACTCACTGTGTTCGCCTTACTGCTCCCAGTCTCTATTGCTAATTAAACACTGACTGAGTTCCCCTTACTGCCCCCACGCTCAATTTCAAATTAAACACTCACTGTGTTCTCCTTACTGCCCCCAGCATCAATTTCTATTTAAACAATGCGTTCCTCTTCCTGCACCCAGTCAATATTTCTAATTAAACACTCACTGTGTTCCACATACTGGCTCCACTCTATATTTCTAATTAAACGCTCTCTGTCTTCCCCTTGCTGCCCCCATTCTCTAATTCTATTTGGATACTCACTGTGTTCCCCTTACTGTCCACACTCTCTATTTCTGATGAAACACTAACTGTGTTCCCCTTACTGTTTTCACTCTCATTTTTAATTAAACACTCACTTTGTTCCCCTGACTGCCCTCATTCTCTATTTGTGATTAAACACTCACTGTGTTCGCCTTACTGCCCTGATTCTCTATTTATGATCAAACTGTTTTCGCCTTACTGCCCTCAGCATCAATTTCTATTTTAACAATGCGTTCCTCTTACTGCCCCCAGTCTCTACTTCTAATTAAACACTCACTGTATTCCCATTACTGCCCCCACTCTCTCTTTCTAATTAAACACTCACTGTGTTCCACTTACTGCTGCCATTCTCTGTTTCTAATTAGATACTCACTGTGCTGCCCTTACTGCCCAATGCTCTCTATTTCTAATTAAACACTTACTGTGTTCCACTTACTGACCCATTCTCTACTTCTCTTTGAACACTCACTGTGTTCCTCTTACTGCCCCCACCCTCTATTTCTAATTAAACACTCACTGTGTTCCCCTTACTGCCCCAACGCTCTATTTCTAATTAAACACTCACTGTGTTCCACGAACCGCCCACTCTCGATTTCTAATTAAAGACTCACTGTGTATTCCACTTACTGCCCCTATTCTCTACTTCTCTTTGAACACACACTGTGTTCCCCTTACTGCCCTCACTCTCTATTTCTAATTAAACACTCACTGTATTACCATTGCTGCCGCCACGTTCAACTTGTAATTAAACATTCACTGTGTTCCCCTAACTGCCCCAACTCTCTACTTCTAATTAAACACGAACTATGTTGCCCTTATTGCCCCCACTCTCTGCGTCTAATTAAAGCTTCACAGTGTTCCCCTTACTTTCCCCACTCTCAATTTCAAATTGAACACTCACTGCATTCCCCTTACTGCCCCATTCTCTACTTCTAATTAAACAGTCACTGTGTTCCCCTACTCCCCCCATTCTCTATTTCTAATTGAACACTAACTATGTTCTCCTTACTGCCCCCATTCTCTATATCTAATTAAACACTCACTGTGTTCCCCTTTCTGCCGCCACGTTCTGCTTCTAATTAAACACTCACTGTGTTCCTCTTACTGCCTCAACTCTCTATTTCTAATTCAACACTCCTTGTGTTCCCCTTCCTGCCACACTCTCGACTTCTAAATAAGCACTCACTGTGTTCCCCTTACTGCTGCCACTCACTATTTTTAATTAAACACTCATTGGCAGGGGGCGGGTCACTGAGTGCGATAAGTGGCGGGTCAGTTGGCAGACACGAGGCATGACAGTGGGCAGGGCAGTGGGCGAGACATTGGGCGGGAGAGTGGGCGAGGCAGTGTCCGAGGAAAGGGGAGGGGCAGTGGGCACGGCAAGCGGCGGGACAGTGGGCCGGCCCACGGGCGGGAAAGTGGGTGGGACAGTCGCCCGTACTTTGGACGGGAAATTGGGCGGGACTTGCGACGGGACCGTTGGTGGGACAAGGGGCGGGACTTTGGGCGGGACATTCTGCGGGAACGTAGGCTGGACATGGAGCGGGACAGTGGGCGGAACTTTTGGCTGGAAGTTGGGCGGGGCAATGGTCGGGAGAAGGGGCTGGGCAGTGGGTGGGACTGTGGGCGGGGCAGTGAGCGGGACAGTGGGCGGGGCTGAGCGGGACAGTGGGATCCTGGAAAAATACAAAATCCGCCTGTTGGAAAAAAGGCGACTTCACCCATAGGTCTATTTTTGGCAGGTACCTGGAGCGTATCCCCTTTATTTTGCTCAGCTCAGCTCATGCTCATGTCATGTCATATCTTTTGATAATCAAAGATTTTATATATATAGCGTTTTAAATGCTGCTGCTGCTACTGCTGCTCGGCAAGCAGGCAATGCTTGAGGCCGGCCCCCGTGCATGCAGTCAGACGGCCAGCTCGCCACAGGACTCCGTTCTGGATTTTGTGTGCGCGTGTGTATTGGAGGTGTGGTGTGCTGAAGGCTTGCCTTGTGGACAGTGGCTTTGGCAGCAGGAGCCACACAGTGGGATCGTCCTATTGTGCACCCTGGAAAAGGACATAGCACGCATCTTCGAAACAAGGTGACTTCACGCAAGTGTTTTACTTAGGCACCCTAACAAGATGCGACAGGTTAGGTTCCGGCAGCGTAACCCCTTCTTTAGCTCAGCTTAGCTCCTGTCATGTCATGTCATTTCTTTTGATAATCAAAGATTTTACATATATATAAATATATATAAAGTCTTTTTCAATGCGGCTGCGGCTGCTGCTGCTAGGGAAGCAGGCAATGCTTGAGGCGGGCCCGTGTGCAATTCAGCCAGCCAGCCAGCTATTCCACAGGGCTCCATTCTGTGCGGGAAATTGCGCGGGACAGTGGGCGGGACAAGAGGTGGGACATCGGGCGGGACAACGAGCGGAACATTGTGCGGGACTGTACGCGAGGCAACGGGCGGGGCATTGGGCGCGACAGTGAGCAGGACAACGGGCGGGGCATTGGGCGGGACAAGGGGAGAGACAAGGTGCGGGAAAGTAGGCGGGACAGTGAGAGGGGCATTGGGCGGGGCACTGGGCGGGAGAGTAGGCGGCGCAAGGGGCGTGGCAGTGGGCTGGACATTGTGCGGGGCCATGGGCGGGACAAGGGGCGGGGCAATCTGCGGGACATTGGGCGGGACAAGCGGCGTGGCAGTAGACTGGGCAGTGGGTGGGACAATGGTCGGTGCAGTGGGCGAGAAAAGGGGCGGGGCAGTGGTCGGGTCATGTGGCGGGACTGTGGGCCAGATAAGGGACAGGGCAATGGGCCGAACAACGGGCGGGGAAATGGGCGAGGCACGGGGCGGGGCAATGGGCGGGACAGTGTGCGGTAAAGAAGGCGGGACAGAGGGCCGGAAAATGGGTGTGGCAGTGGGCGGGACAGTGGGTGGGGCAAGGGGCGTGGCAGAGGGCGGGGCAAGGGGCGGCACAAATGGCGTGGCAGTATGCGGGACCAGGGTTGGAGCAAGGGGCGTGGCAGTAGGCGCGGCAAGGAGCGGGCCAAGGGACAGCGTAGTGGGCGGGTCGGGGGGTGTGACAGTGGGCCAGATAAGGGGCGGGGCAGTGGACGGGACCACGTGCAGGGCACTCGGCGCGGCACTGGGCGGGGCAATGGACGGGACATTGTGCGGTAAAGAGGGCGGGACAGGGGGCGGGAAAAGGGGCGGGACAAGTGGCGTGGAAGTGGGCGGGACGACGGGCGGGGCAAGGGGCGTAGCAGTGGGCGGGACAAGCTACGGCTAAGGGGCGTGGAAGTGGGCGGGACAAGTGGCGTTACATTGGGCGTGTTATTTGTGGGGGGCAAGTTTCGGAGCAGTGGGAGGGACAGTGGCGGGACAAGTGACGAGACAACGTCTGGGGTAAGGGGCATGGCAGTGGGCGGGAGAAGGGGCGGGACAAGGGGCGTGGCAGTGGGCGGGACGATGGGCGGAGCGAGAGGCGTGGTATTGGGCGGGGTAAGGGACGGACCAAGAGGCGGGTCAGTGGTGGGCCAAGAGGCGTGGCAGTGGGCGGGACAAGGGGCGCGACATTGGGCGGAGCATTGGGCGGGGCAAGTTTCGGAGCAGTGGGAGGGAGTGATAGTGGACGGGACAAGTGACGAGGCAAGATGTGGGGCGAGGGACGTGGCAGTGGGCGGGGCAAGGGGCGGGGCAGTCGGCCGGACAGTTGGCGGGGCAATGGGCGGGATATGGGGCGTGGCAGTGGGCGGGCCTGTGGTATGCTGGAAAAATACAAAAGTCCGCCTGTTGGAAAAAAGGCGACTTCGCCCAGGGGTGTTTTTGGCTCCCGAACAAGGTGGGAAAGTTCCGGCAGTCTATCCACCTTCATTAGGTCAGCTCAGCTCTTGCTCATGTCATGTCTTTTGAGAATCAAATATTTGATATATATATAAATATATATAAAAGCTTTTTCAATGCTGCTGCTGCTGCTGCTACGGAAGCATGCAATGTTTCAGCCTGCTCAATGTGGATTGCAGCCAGCCGCCCAGCTATTTCACAGGACTCGCTTCTGGATTGTGTGTGTGTGTGTGTGTGTTGGGTTTGTTGTGTGCTGCAGGCTTGCCTTGTGGACAGTGACTTCGGCAGCAGGAGCCACACAGTGAGATCATCCTATAGTGCACCCTGGAAAAGAACAACAGCACGCATCTTCGAAACAAGACGACTTCACGCAAGTGTTTTATTTCGGCACCCTAACAAGATGCGACAGGTTCCGGCAGCGTATCCCCCTTCTTTATCTCAGCTCAACTCATGCTCATGTCTACTTGGTGCGCAGGGGAACAATGGGGTAAGTTTGGAATAGGGTCATCAGCAGTTATGTAATAGTCGTCTCAAAACCACTAATAATAGAGTAGGGTCACCAGCAGTTATGTAATATTCGTCTCAAAACCATTAATAATAGAGTAGGGTCACCAGCAGTATTGTTAGAGTAGGACCATAATCATGAATGTTAGATTAGGGTCACCATAAGTAATGTTTTATTTGGTTCACCACCAGTAATGGTGGAGTAGATTCAACAGCAGTAATGTTATATTTGGTTCACCACGACGAATGTTGGAGCAGATTCAACACCAGTAATGTCAGAGTAGAGTCAGTACCAATAACGGTGTAGTTGTGTGACCGTCGATAATTCTAGCCTAGGGTTAATATAATTAATGTTACATTATGGTCAATAACATTATGATCAATGTAGAATCTGTTCGATTAACATTAAATTAGAATCTCCACCAGTAATGGAAGTGTAGGGTCATCACCAATAACTAGACGTTCAGCGGCGCGAGCGTGCGGCCAAGTGGAGGGCTGACGCAGACGCGCAGCGACGCTAACGCGTGGTGACGCGAGACGTGCAGCGGCGCGAGCGTGCGGCCGAGTGGAGGGCTGACGCGAACGCGCAGCGTTGCGAACCACGAAATAATATCAAGTCAGTGCTGATTTTTGTAAGTCCGTTTATTGTAAGTTTGTTAAGTCTGTTTAGTTCAAGTTGGAATTGCGCGGCGACGCGAGCTGCAGGGCGACGCGGCTTTGTGTTAGTTTAGTAAGTTTGTTAAGTTTGTTTCAAGTAGGAATCGCGCGGCGACGCGAGCCGCGGGGCGACGCGGCTTTGTGTTAGTTTAGTAAGTTTGTTAAGTTTGTTTCAAGTAGGAATCGCGCGGCGACGCGAGCCGCGGGGCGACGCGGCTTTGTGTTAGTTTAGTAAGTTTGTTAAGTCTGTTTATTTCAAGTTTGAATCACGTGACGACGCGAGCCGCGGGGCGACGTGGCTTTGTGTTAGTTTTAGTAAAGTCTGTTTGTTTTAAGTTTGTTCAAATCGCACGACAACGTGAACGCATAACGACATGGTAATAGGAGGGACAGTCTGAAAATGGGTAATCAGTTGGATAAAACAACGGATGCGGATAGTCCGCTACAAAAGTTATGTGAGGAATTCCCCGAAAGAGCTGAAGACTTGAGAAAATTATCAGGAGCCGTGAACAAATTATTAGGAGATGACCAGTGGCCTCTAGGTGGCACTAGAAGCGTAGAGGTAATAAAAAAAAGCACAGGGATTGTCAAAAAAAAAATTAAAAGATGCATCACTTCTATCAAGTTGGCAAATAAATGCTATTAAATTAGGACTTTCATTGACAGAGGGAACACATGTTAAAACTGTAGACGTCTTAAAAAAGGAATGTGCGCACGAGAAACTTACTAAGAGATCCTCTGGGACCTCTGAGAAAGGTATTGACCGACTACGTAGTAAAATGGCTGGCTTTGTGTTAACCGAGGCTGATGATGAAATTGATGAGTGGACACTGACTCAGCGCCCAACGGCGCCTCCCGGACCCCCTGGCCCCTTGCTCCAGTCCTCTTCCCAACACCCTCCACCATACACTCCGGCGAAAGGAGTTAAAAATAACCCCATACCACCAAAGCAATAAACCCAAACTGACTCCTCATCCTCTGATAGCGATTCGGATCCCCAGTTCACAAGCAATATAGACGAAAGGACCAGATCTCACACTCGAAAGGGCAGAACTATATCTAGATATCACAGACAGTCCCGTAAATCTTCTAGTCAATCTACCAGTCCAAGTTGTGAAAGACATAGCAAACACCCCCGCCGATTGAGACGCAGAACTGTCAAGCAGCCAGACAGCTCCGAAACATCCTCCGACCTAGGAATGATTTCCAAGATCCCAAAATCCTGACACCAATTCCCTGTGAGACCAATGCCAAACCCTGATGCACAACAAGCTGCAGACCACCACACTATAGATGCCTATGTGATCTTCGAACAACTATTTGATTGCTCACGCTATCCGGACAAATGGAAAGGGCAGTTAGATATTATTGGCGGGAAAAGAAAGGGGAGGGGGGAGGTGCGCCCCCATCCTGGGTCAAGACTAAATACGTGACTAGAAAGGAAGAGCCATCTCGGGAGGAAGGATCAATAGAACCGCAGTGTTGCATACAGGATTGGATGGATAAGCAAGGATACGGTTATACTAAACAACCAAACGGCCCGAGCCCTGCTAATAAACCTCCCTATTGTCCCCGGCATGGTATGGGAAGAGGCCGGGACTGGGTAAGAGGAATTGACTGTTTTAATTGTGGGCAGGAAGGACATTGGAATAAAAATTGCCCCTACCGTCAGCATGAAACAGGAAGAGGAGGAAGAGGAGGGGGGCAAGGAGGGAGAGGAGGATCTTACACTAACTTCTCCTAGAACAACCCCTTTGGTCAATTATCCCCCGATTGACTACGCAGCTTGATTGTGCAGGGATCCTCCCCGGACGACGAACCAATTCTGAATGAGTGGCTCCACTTTTTGATAGATACGGGAGCCTTCATGTCTTCTGTACAATCAAAGCTTAAACTCCCTGCCTCTACTGAAACACAGGAACTTTCAGGATTCCTGGGACAAATCTCGACATGGGTTACCAGGAAGAATCGGTGGAACATCGATTTGTTATCACAACCAATCTGGACTGTAACTTGATGGCTAGAGACCTCCTCTGCAAATTCCTGTTGCATTTGGAGTGTGGAGATGATGGGATTATTGTAAAACAGGGAACCCTTAAGCGGCAGTATTATACCACTAGAACCGCTCAGTGGTGGTCTCTGGACCTGCCGCAGGCACCCTATCACGTGACCCTAGCATACGATCCCAGTGGTAAGAATCAGGACCTGCAGAACTTTTATCAGGATCACGAAGTGGAAGTGAAGGAAATTCTATTAAGGGCTAGAGTGACTGGACCGGAAGGGAAGGCAGATTTTGTGGAAATGGACAGCCCCCAACGGTGGCACCACATATTACTCGTGAAGTATTACCTCCCCACCACGCTAAAGATTTGGGAGTTATGGTGCGCCAGGCTATAGACGAGGCTGACCCTACCAGCCGGGATGTACAAATTCCACGGGGACCCCGAGAAGGTCTTAACGACTCTGCAGCATCATACTGGCTCTGACATACCTGGCTATGTGGATCCTCATGTTTGGGCAGAGAACCCCTCCCAAGTGGGTTATCACAGGCAATACCGAGTATCCACCGAGCTTTGGAGGCTAGCCGAGTCGAACCAATTTGCCAGTTTCCAGTCCCTAGCACGGCTAAACAAATGCGACAGTTTTTGGGGATGATCAATTACTGCAGACCCTGGATCCCTAATGTTGCCCTGATGACTAAGCACCTCATCCCGTATGCAAATAGAAACCGTCGACGTCCAAGCCTTTAAGCAACTAAAGACAGCCCTGCTGCAAGCTCCGGCTTTGGGCCGGCCCCTCTATGACCGGCCCTTTCAACTGTATTGTACAATTCTGAATGACTGTGCTACCGTTGTCTTAACACATCTCACTCCGTAGCTGCCCTCCTGGGCCAACTGCAGACTCAACACCTTACCATGGCCAGGCAAAGCAGATATGAGATCTACTTACTAAACAATCCTAAGCTGACCTTTCGGCACTGTACTACAATTAATCCGGCCTGTTTTCTTACTGAGCCACCCCAAGATGAGGAAGAACCCAGTCATGATTGTTTATCTTTAATTTAAGAGGCCACATCAGTCAGGGAAGATTTTGTTGATGTATCAATTGAAGATCCAGACTGTATTATGTATGTTGACGGAATTAATCCAGAAGGTACACGAATCTCAGGTTATGCCATAGTAAACCAGAGAATCAGGTCTTGGAATCTGCCGCTTTTGAAACTGCCTATACCGACTGGCCCATGATTTCGGACAATTATGGAATAATAGGGGATTCCTAACCTCACAGGGGAATGAGATATCTCATAAACAGCTAGTATCTGATTTGTTGCAAGACCTCATGTTCCCCAAACGCATTACCATTGTCAAATGTACTGCCCACACTACTGGAAATTCTCTGGTTGATATAGGGAATCGTTGTGCTGACCAAGAGGCCAAACAGGCCTCTCGTGACCAACAGATGGTAGTGCCCAAAATTATGAGTCAGACTAAAAATCCTGCGAAGGATAAGTTAGCCTCGAAAAAAACACAATGCCAACCATCCAAGATGTCATAAAAGCACAGGAGGACGCTCCTGAAAAAGATAAACTGTTGTGGAAATATTATGCATGTACTTATGACAATGTTTCTAAACTCTGGACCACTCCCGCGGAACAGACTTGCATGTCTGACGAGTTGGCTCTATGGGTTATTGAATGTATGCATTTTGCTACTCATTGTGGAGCAAGGACCACGAGTGACACACTTTTGGCTACTTGGTGGCACCCTAGACTCCAGGCGCTCACCCAGAACATCAGTAGTCGTTGCCTGGTTTGCCAGCAATATAATCCAGGGAAGAGAGTCCCCTGTGATTGGGGTAAAACGCCCCTACCCGAAGATCCCTTTGAGACATTTCAGTTGGACTACATTGAGTTGCAAAAAGTTCAGTGTTACAAATATGTGTTAGTAATAGTAGATATGTTTAGCAGATGGATTGAAGCCTACCCTACCCTGGACAATAAGGCTCAAAGTTTTGTTAAGGTGTTAATGAGGGAAATTGTTCCTAGATATGGTATCTCAGCTCGACTGATGACCACCTATGTTCTTTCTCTGACTCAGGCTCTGCGACTAGTTCACAACCAGGTTCAAGATGCTCACCTCGACCTCCCAGTTTTACCCGAATTGTCCCTCGTGGCACCAGGGAAGTATGGATTCGGAAGGGATTAGAGCCACAATGGGAGGGGCCTTTTCAGGTGTTACTCACTACCCCCACTGCAGCCAAGGTTGAGGGGAAAAGTGCCTGGGTTCACCTGCACCACTGCAAGCTCACCACCCCCTAACGAACCTATTTTACTGGTTATTCTAACTCCTGTTTCTGTTCCAGACTTCCTCTTCTCCATAGCTGAACAAGGCCGTTGGCATCCTAATTGGAACGTGGACCAGTTTGAACTTTTACCCGTAGTGATAGACAGCCAGCTACACCGACGGTGACCTGAGAAGAGAGACGGGAAAACTGAACTCTTTTAATCAGCAAAATAATTTGATTGTGTATCTGAATCCTGAGCCATAAGATGAAACTGTCTGTATGCCACAGTCTGTATAATAGTGTTGATATATGACAGTTTCGGCGCATGGGAGGGGAGACAGAGACGAGAGCTACATGTCTTATGTTTATGCGCAAAATGGGAACTTTTCTAGTTGTTGGGTGTCTTCACATTCCCTATACATTTTACTCCTAGAATGATCCTAAGTGTTATCATGGAATGATAAAAGGGGGGAATGTGAATGTTTGAAAATGTATAGAGACATTGAAGTTGAGAACGTGGGAATTGTATAGGGACAGTATAAGCTAACAAACAATTCATGGTGGAATAGCCATGACATCTCAAACTCGAGACTGCAAAATGTTACAACACTAACACATATTGAAACAAAACCCACAGCTTGCAGAAAAACCTCAAGGTCTTATTAAATCATGTTATTAACCTGAAACATTGACAGAAGGTCTTTGTTTAAAATTGGACCATGCTTGGGTCGGCTTATGAGTGGACAAAGGGAAGGAGGGATCAAAAGAGATGAGCTGAGCTGGGATGTCACTCTAGCCCTATCTTGTTATCTTTTGCCGAAAATGTATAACCATCGTGCCTTGACAATGTAACGTCACTTATCCGTAGGGAGTGTGTACGCTCGATCGAGAAAGTATATCTTCTGTCTGATAAGTTTTGCCGGCCGGTAAAATAAAGACTGCTTTGTTCAAAGCACAAGAGGTATTCGACTCAGTAATTTTACTGAACCAGATTGAGGTAAAAGAATCCAGGAATTAACAGGAGTACTGAGCATAGCAGTGGTCTCCATATTAGAAAAAGGCTATATAAGCGATCTAGAAGGTGCAAAAACGCCCGACCAGAACTACGAGTTTATACCTATCAAGAAAGTTTGATGAGGCTGCGGGGTGACTTGATAGAGGTCCTGAAGTTTATGAAACGGTTTGCTACGGTAGATAAAGAGATGGTGTTTCCACTTGCAGGGGAGACCAGAAATAGGGGCCATACATATGAGATATTCATTCATATTTCCATTAGGGAAATCAGGAGCAATTTATTTATCCAGAGAATGGGGAGAATGTGGAACTCGCTACCATATAGAGGAGTTGAAATGGATAGCATAGATGCAATTAAGGGGAAGTCGGATGAGCACATGGGAGAGAAAAGCACATATTGATGAGGTTAAATAAAGAAGGGTGGTAGAATGTTCCTGTGGTACATAAACACCGGAATTATCCCGTTGGGACGAATATCCTGTGTCTGTGCTGTACATGCTATGTAATACTATGCAGAAACAGTCATGACAGGAACTTCCGCAGTGGAGTTGAACGTGTGGATGTCAGCGTTAACTACCTCACACTGCAGGGACTGGTATGTGATGTTCAGGTTAACTAACAGACAATTTTTATTTTAGTGCCTCCAAACTGCAAAAAATCTACGAACCTACGTGATGGTCCTGGATCCACGGAGATTCACGTTTCTCGGCTTCCATGTGTAGCCTTGATTATTGGCCCACGTCTACCAGGGACACCAGCGGGTTGCAAGCGCCCTTGAAATATGTGGGCCGGCCCAACCAATGAAATAACGTAATCCCCATTCATGAATATGGGGATTGAAATCTCATAAGCATGAATGGGGATCGCATAAAAGTACATTTACATAATAAACAAAATAATAACATATTTAAAATTGTTGAATTACAATATCATTCAACATATGAAACATAAATTTTATTTTTTGAAAAAATAACTTAAATGGTATAACGGAGCTGGAAGTAAACGGGACTTATTTCACAGCTATGTTAGTGTTTAAATCATAGATTTTGAATAAAATGTGCATTACCATTACGCTGATAAATGCAGGCCGTATACTTCATGTTACCAGACGTCCGAATTTCACGAGCATTCGCTGGACAGCAGTTGAGGAAATAGCACAAATCTCCACCTGTCAATACCCTCTTCCGGGGCATGCGGATGATCTGTCAAGCAGATGCATGACAGATCGCAAGTTCTGGATTTCCGTGCATGCGCTGTCACACAAAACCCCGAAATTTGTGCGATCCTTACAGGTATATATGTACCTGGTGCGCATCCGGCAGGTGCCGACATGTCTTGCTCTTAATGCTACAGGCGCCAGTCTCCACATCAGACTCCGCCCCCATTATCTCCTGGACCAATATAAAGGAGCCCTGTCTCCTGATCAGTGTCTAATGACGGAGACAGTAGGAACTTGACTCTTTTGACATCTTTGTTCACAGATTTTGCTAACCATCTCACCTGGTCATCACAATGTTGAAATGTTCCAACAGGGTAATTACCCATTCGACCCAACCAGTCTCATTCGTCGTTTACCCAACAGCCTAAAACGTATTTTCAATCACTTTATCTGCTCTGTCTCAACATCCCTTCAACCTACATTTTTGTATTGATCTTGAATATTGACATATTTTCTGACCAGGTTAGTGCGACTATACCACAACACTCCCTGTAAAAATGGTTCTCCTGCTATCAGTTATCAATTGCTTACATTAATCTTTAATCTATGGCATTTCTTTGCAGATTCCACAACTAATGGAAGCAGACAGCGTGTACCTGCCCTATACCATCCCTTCTTAAATAAATCACCTGCTTTATGCAGGACAAATGATATCAGCCTGGTATCAACGCACAATCTATTAAAAGTTAGAAAAGTTTAGATAAAATTGTTAATTGATACCTTACTTGTGGAGATAGTTGAGTCCTCGCTTGTCGTGAACAATGAGAAGAAAATGTTTGGCAGCTTGATCACTAAACAAAATCAGGACATTCAAGGGGAGATTCCAGTCAAACACGTCCACACCCGGTATCCATTGATAGGTCGAAAAAAAGGGCAGCTTTGGCTTGTATGAGATATTTGATGCTGCCTGATCTGAAGACACTGGGGGAAAAATTGCGGTTGGAGGCTACTTTGAACGACCACATCTGAGCAGAAACAAATCTACAAAACTACCTGTCGGTCCTGGGAATACGTTGGATTCCGGTCTGAGGCCTTCATTCACTGTGTGCGCAGATATGACTTTAACATACAGACGTCTATGTTGCAATGAAGTAGACCTGGACCACCAATCACCATCTATAATTCTCATTGATAAACATGGCAACTCCCTCTGTCCGTGTTCCCATTACTATCAATGAGAATAACCCCTAAAATAAGAAACACAGCACAAAAAATAAAGAATACACCTCACATACTTAAAATTAATTGATGTTAAACTTAATTAAATATTTTAGAAAAAAATTGGATTTTTCAATGTGTTTTAACACGGTTAACGGTAAACTTACCTCAATGGTCAGGGTTTTTAACTTACAAATGAATGATTAAATTATATTGTCTATTTTTTTTAAAGTGTTACGCTAGTAAAAGTAAGCTACGCACCTGCTTATACCAGATGTAAAAGTTTGAAGAAGATTCGCTGGGCATGAGTTGGGCAACTAGCTCAATCTCTGCCGCGTGGATGTCCTTCTCCTGGGGATGCGTTCCCTCTTTCTAGAGAAACTTTGACAGATCGGAAAAACTGTTTTTTGGCGCATATGCATTGCACCCCGAAATCAGGCTTTTGCAAGGCTTCACGGGGTCCATGCAGACTTCGGTTGGACCCGGCGAGATCGCAATTATCGGTCCATTGATGTATGTGGAGAAATAATGTCCAATCCATGAAGCAACCAGCATGTGATATGCATGAAAAATATGTCCTGAGGAACGGTTCCAAAACAGTCAAGCTGACAACATCACTGTATGAAATGGCTAATTTGGCTCTAGAGAGTGAGAACATATGTAAAACCAAAGGATAGGAATAGGCGAAAATGTCAAGATAGATATATGATAATGGTGAGATGTTGTTTCGTGACGGCATTAAGTATTCTATTGTCAACAGATGAGGCACAGTAAGGAAAGGATGAAGCAGAATGCCCTGAACTGTGATAATATTATACTGTATTGGTTTCTCTGTATATTGCAGTAATGTCAATCTTTAGCCTTTGCATATTAAGTAGGGAAGTATAAATCACTCTAAAGTACAGTTGGCTGATGGGTCAAGGTTGACTGCAAGATAAATGAATACGAAATTTAATTAAAGTCATGCATTGTATCCAGATTCTTAAATCTCAGAGAAAGTTAATCATTTGAGAAAGTGTGGGGTAGTACTGGTCTTCAACGGAAAACATCTGGGCACCCATCATCATTTTCATTACAATCAATAAAACAAGACTCATAACTTAAAGTTTCCCTTGGTACGATTGCAATTATATTGATCAAGGGAGAAACTATCGATAAGCTAACGAGCGAAGACTAGAATGCTTGTTCGGCCACTGGGAAAAATAGCTTGTTTGGCAAAAAAACTATTTTGATTGATAAGCGTTATGTAAATTAATTATCATAATATCGCGTTGAATTTTAACTATTATATAATTATGTAATAGAGAATTGTGTGGTAAGGGAGTGAGAACAATTTAAAGAAAATAACTGTTTGTAATGAATATTAGACATTTTAAATGCCTAAGATACCCAGCTCAGAACTGTGACACATTTCAGACATCAAGCAACCATCATCAGAAGTCGATGTAACGTGCACCTTTTAAGTGTGTAGTTAAGTTCTGTTGCATGTACTGCGTGCTCAACACACCTATACCACCTCACTTCAATGTTGAATAACCCAATTGTAAACCACCCTCTAACAATAGCCTTAGTACTTTAAGTGTTAATGGGCTTCATTTATTAATTATCATTAAGTAGACACTTTACCCGTTGCACTTTAAGGTTTCACTTGATCCTGAGATTCACCAAATGCCAAACTCCACCTGGTTGCATGTCCCCGTGTAACCCAGGCTCTGCCAGTCCAGCTGGCATCGAGCTCCCGGGTAAAGTGCTAGTGCGTTGCGGGTAGTTTTGTGTACTAGGCACATTCTCATTGAACGTGCAACAAATTTAAGCCCAACTGGCAACAGGTAGAAGTTTTAGTTCCTTCGGGCAGCGATGTATCTGCACGCAGCTGCCATCATGAGAAGCGGAGGTGCAATTGACCCTATCATTCAATATGTACAGGTAAAAGAGAAATCAAAGTTTACCATTACATTATCGTATAACACTCCGTCCCATACATTCATTGCCCCTCTTTCTAATTATACAGTTGATGTGTTGCCTTGACTTTCTCTATTTCAAATGAATTCATTAATGTGTAAACCTGACAGCCCCATTTCGTCTATTTGTTATTAAACAGTTAAAATCTTCCCATGCCCTCTATTTCTAAATAAATGTTTTATCTGCCACCCCATGCCCCTATGTCTAAACAAATAGCTCCAGCAATCCCCAAAATTCCCATCTTTGTTTCTACTAAAACATTTACTGCGTTCCACTAACTTTCCCCATTCTCTATTTCGATTTAAACAGTCACTGCGTTTCCCTTACTGCCTCCATTCTCTATTTCTATTTAAACAGTAAACCTTCAGTTTTGTGCTTATCGTCCAAAAACGGGCGTTATTTTCGGTATGGCCATTAAAAAAGAGAGTTCAGATCGTCGGTTTCTCGCCCATTCTCAAACTACCTTTCCACTTCATATCGACCATCTATAGACCATCTAACGCCCAAAACGGACTTCTATCGCCCATTTTGAACAAAAAGTGCGAACTAGGCCCAAAGCATCGCCGGAAAAACAGGTGCCAAAGTTTCCACTTTAATCGCCGAGATGATCGCCCAAATGATTGCCCGCACAAGGCCCATCCCAAGTTTCCGCACGTAGCATGCACTTCGCTGGGCCGATGCAAGACCCAAAAGAGTGTTGAGAAATAGATTTACTGGGTTGAAGTGAAGGAAATGGGCACTACGGACGCCATTTTGAAGATCGGAGGAAGGGTGGAGGCAACAGAAAAGGAGCTAAATAGTTGTGAGTTATTTAGACGGTTAATTTAAAGATAATTCTACTCAGAATATTAGATCAGGCTATATGAGTTATTTTGGAAATAGCTTTTATACAATGAAATTCTTCTGGAAATAGCATTTACATAGTGAAATTATTTACTGATATTGTTGGGGCCTATTAAACTGACTGGTATACAATGTATAGAGTACAGAGTGTACAGAGTACAGCGATTAGAGAGTAGAGAGATTATGTTAAATTAGTGAAAGTAATTATTGATAGTGATATGTGGCCATTAATTGCAACTGCGCACACACTGGTTATTGAAAGGATCAATCGAAGAGGTGACAGAGTAATGCGTAGACGAAGACATCGGAGGAGACTATATAGCCAATGAAGGTACTTGGAAAAGCAATCTTACCTGAACTTGTCTGAACATGCTTGTCTTTGGAGGCTGCGATTCCGGAAAGAGATAATCGATGAGATATGTCAACTCGCCAAGGCTGATCTGCAGCCTTCCAGCACCATCAGAACCGCACTGTCCGTTGAACTAAAGCTTACTGCTGTCTCTCCTTCTATGCATAGCGATCTTCTATGCATAGCGATCTTTTCAGGCTTCAGCTGGTGACATCTACCATATCTCTCAGCTGCACACTGCTGCATTCGACAGGTGACCGAATCCTTTTAAGCTCGCAGGATGGACTTCATAAGCTTCCGAATTGCCAGCGAGGCACAAACCGAGAGGGCTTTTGGGTTTTGCGAGAATAGTACACATCCCCAAGGTGCAGGGAGCAATCGACTGCACGCACATTGCCTTGAAAGCACCCTTAAAGAACGCGGAGGTGTTTCGTAAGGGTGCCACTTGCTAATTGCACAGCTTGTTGTCGACCACTATCAAACAATTATGACAGTAAATGCTACATTTCCTGGCAGCATCCATAATATGCATCTCTTTAGTGAAAGTGCTATTCCTGACCTGTTTGTCAATCAGCCAGAAGGTCACGGTTGGATGCTGGGGGATAAAAGATATGGCCTGGCCAGTTGGCTGATGACCCCTCTGCATAATCCCGTTACTGAAGCAGAGAAGCGGTATAATGAAAGTCACATAGCGTCTCGCAACATAGTTGAACAGACAATTGGAGTCCTAAAGCAGTGCTTCAGATGCCTGGATCATTCAGGAGGCAGCCTGCAGTACCACCCTGACTAGGTCGCAGAGCTTATTGTTGTGTGTTGCATACTGCATAACCTAGCTTTAAAGAGAGGATAAATAATGCCAGATCAGCCTGCAGGTCCACGTCCAGAAGGAGCAAAGAAAGAAGAACCAGTTGGCGAGGATAAAGAGGAGGAAGAAGTGGAAGAGGACGCAGGCGAGTACATAGCAGAGGGCAATCAGCCTGGCAATCTAGCACGGGTACCACCACCCCCTCCAGAAGACCAGTGGCAGTTACACGGCTGCTAAGCTATTGTGTCAGCAGCTCACTAATGAACGCTTTGCATGAACCATCATTGTGGATATTCAAATGTTCATTTACAGTTACGGTTATTCAAAAATTTCATTTGCGTGGGGTTTCCTTGTTGTTTTGCCTGCACTGGCCTATCATCGGCATTAATGCTTACTTTAAGTAAAGTTTAAGTAAAGTACTGCTATAATAAAATAATAAAGAAACAAGGATGAATAACTGTAAATTTGTTAACTAATACAGCTAAGAGAGAAGGCACAACATTTGTTGAATCAAAGCTTTTTTTATTAACAAAGACAACAAACGAATTTTTAAAAAACTATTTAGTAACACCCTCCCTCCACCCCCGCCCCAGCCCCCAACCAACCCTTCCCCCAAATCCCAATGATCCTTGAACAAAACGTTAAAAAATTAAAAGAAAAAGGAAAAACAATTCAATAATGAAAAATACCACCCCTTCTCTACATGTGGCCACGTTTCCCTCCAGGTCCACCCCGTGTTCTTAACCCACCCGCCCGTTTTGATCGACGCCGACCGACACAAACGTGTTGTGCAGTGTGGGATGGCAAGACTTCCTGCCGTGGTGGAGGTGACAGAATGGAAACAGAAGCCTGAGGCTCCACTTCTGAGTCAGGAGGAAATGTGGCCTCTGTACTCGCTTGCGTTCTCGGGGTCTCGCTGTGAGCTGAAATGACACCTTGGAGTGCAACGACGTGTCCAGTCAGCAACGCATGCCAAAGGACATTGGTTGCCCCTGTCTGCTGATGAATGGCCTCCATCACAGAGAAACCTGCGAAACCCTGGATAAGGTCGCGACCAATCACGACCGTCTCCCTGCACAGGGCTATCGAGCTCTCCGTCTGGCCCTCCATAGTAGGCGATTGCTCACCCCGCTGACTGAGCCTCCGTGGGCTCATTGTCTGCATGATTTCACGCCTTGGCATCACCACCTGCACACTGCTTGGTCCTGGTGCCTCATCCATCTCAATAGAGATGGCCGCAGGTTGTTCCCCCCCCAACAAGAAGAACGTTGTCGTCGTCCTCCTCCTCCTCCTCCTACTCTTGCTCCACAGTTGGCAGCAGTTCCTCCTCTTCTTCCTGCGAGGTATTTGACTGTGCAGGAGTAGCGGATGAGTCCATTGATTCGAACCACACGTGACCTTAAAAAGACAAATGACATTTCTGAACAACTTATTAGGACATTAATTGTGCTCATTATAAGTAAACATACATATCAATTTTTCAATAACCCATAACATAAGAATACTTTTCAATACCCCATATGAACGAAGATTCAACTGGGCTACCATGAACGCATTTGTAAATCAAGCGTACATCAAAGTATATATCATATTGCATTATAATTGCAGAACATTACATGTGTAATTAAGATATTTTTAACATGTATTTAATAATGTTTGACACGTTGCCCAGTTCCCATTACTCACGAGACTCAAAGGTGGGTTCGGCCACATCACGGATTGTGACTGGACGACTGTCAGGCCCCACTAAGGCGACAGCAAGCCCCTCGTATTCGGATAAAATCAGCACCTGAGCAGAGCCGCTGCCTGTCCTCCTCCACTCGATGCGATTGATAGATATCTTCTTCTGTAAATGATAAGATAACTTTGCAAAGCATAAGCTAATGGACTTGGTAATAAACATTTAAGTCTGACGGATTTAAATGTTCGATTAGAAATTAGCATTGCATTGGAAATGAATAATATTTTCATAATATAAAATTCAACTTAGTGTTAGGATGCATAAATTAATTCATTATTTAATTAATACTCTAAAGAAATTACATTTTAGATTCAAATTAAAATTTGCATGCATCGTTTAAATATTCGATATGTACAATTTAAAATTTAAAATGCAACTTTCTCTGGCTGCTGTCAGCAAGCTGTTCCACCGTTTACTGCACTGGTCAGGTGTATGTACTTCAATCGAGGCCGAGGTTATATTCTCGGAAATCTCGGCCCAGATTCACCTATATGCACGGGGTGGAGGTTTTCCATGCCCACCCCGTGTTAAATCATCCCACCTGCCGCTAAATATGTTCACCAATGCCTCGTTGGCCTGCTCGCTAAAGGGTTTAGCCCTTTTATGTTCAGTTACTCCTTCCGTAGTAATATATATTTAAATTTATTTTTCAATATATTAGAAAATATATTATATCCTATCTAACTTCAAATATTGGTCAAAAAAATACTTAAAAGACAAAAAGAATGAATAATTTCCAACAAGATTTCGCTTTTTCAATCCAACCACACTCAAACAGCTCCTACTTCCTTCCTTCCTTTCGCTCTCTCTCTCACTCTTCCAGTGCTTCTGAGCATGTGTGATGACCCCTGACCTCTCAAAATGCGGCAAAGAAATTCAATCACAAAAAAAATCCCACATATGCGCAGAATGGCGTTGCTACGGAAGCTTTTACTTCTTCTTTGACTTCCGTTTTCGGTGGGCGATCGTGAGATCACCGAAAAAATCACATCGCCCATTTGATAACGCCTCCATAAGGCCGAGTGGAAAATCGCAAAATAAATGAGCTTTCTGCCGCCGACATCCCACATCGCTGGGACATGTCCCATTTTTGGGGGCCTTACCTACCTCGTGGAAAGTCTAGCCCAAAGTTTCTAACTTGTGTATTATGAAATCACTATGTTTCTGCCTTGTGTTAGAAACGGAGGCATCAAAAAATCGGCAACTAGAAAGGACAAAAGGGCAGTTCTGTGATACACAGGAGTGATTAAGTAATAAATGGCACAATGGGAAAAGTCAAAGTGGGTGATAATCAGGCAATAAAGTAACAAAGGATGGTCCAAAGGAGTTGTTAGTGGGAACAGTAGAACCATTATCAGCATCTGATGCCCAGACAATGGGAGCGGTGCTTATGATCAGAGTTATTGAACGTGCTTTTGAGGCCGTAGTACTGTAAAATGCCTAATCAAAAGAGAGGGTGCGGAGCCGTTGTAATCAGACCAGGCAGCTTGGCCACCACGGATTGATTTCCTCTGCGGTTTGAATTCGGGAACCAAGGGATTAATTCAAAAGTTAGTTTCTCACATCTTTTCAGCGCTAGAGAAAGCATGAGACACTCATATTCTGGGCAGGGTCTGTTTCAAGATGACGTACAGGTTGATCCTGAATTTAGATTTATCCCATCTGAGGTGAGCTCATGCGTGCAGAAAGGAAGAAATACTGATCAAGTTTGGCCGAAAACGAACACGGGGTTAGGTTGTCCATCGAGACATAGAGCCGAGTTCATGTGAGATACGTTAACTTTTCTCGGTTGGGTGAATTTCACTTTGTTTCAGTGAAACTCTGGGATTTGGACGCTGTGGGAACAAGGCGCGAAATTATACGTTTTACCTTGAAATAGTTCTGCTTTTCCTCACATGTCGACCGTCTGTGAGAAGCGGAACTTTGACAAAAAGATGGCGGGCTCGTCCGCGATTTAAACGCGGGACCACTCGCATTTCAACTCTGAAGATAACAAAGCGCGAATCATACCGCTAGACCAACGAACCGCCGATACTGAGCGGCGTAGCTCTTAGATTCTAATGGTAGTGAGAAAGCTATTCGGCCCATCGTTCTCTGAGAGTGCAATCTAATTTGTCCCCATCTCCATAGCGCTATTAATGTTTTCCCTTTGATGAATATGTTATTAATTTGAGACAAGAACTGACCAACGTGCAGCACCCGTGACAATAAAAGCTGAATTTGGTAATTGAAAAACAGGCAGAAGCGTAAAATCTGTAACACAATAGCGACGATAATGGAATTCCTACGTCATTCGTGCAGAGCGCAAAGGATTAGCAGCCCATCAACTTAACCTCTTGGTCACTCGTCAACCATTTGTGACAACGTCAGCCATTCGATCTCCTGCTTTTGGAGATGTTATTTGAAGATTGCAGATTCGAGTCCTGCTGTAATCGATTAACACGCTGCGCGAAATTTGATATCATCTGTTGTGAATCTGTCTCAAAACCAAGAATGTCGTAAAGTTACTCACCTGAAATAATGTTTGATTAAGAAGCTGATGGCACATTTTCAACAGTGTCAATGTGGTTGCATGCGGTGAACTGGACATTCTTGCAGATTATTTCTGTTTGGATGGCAAAAGCAGGAGAATGAATAGCTAATGTTGCGATGCTTGGGGGCGGCCAAGAGGTTCAGGCAAGGGATTATTAATCATTGTGCTCTATACGCGTGGGGTTCGAATCGCATTCTCGTCGTTATTGTGTTACAGAATTAACGCTTCTGTATGTTTTGTCAATTACAACTCCTTGCCAAATTCAGCTTTTATTTCCACGGATGATGCACTTTAATCATGTCCTGTCTCAAATTGCTAATATATTCATAAAACGGAAAACATTAATAGGGCGATGGAGAGAGGGACTTATTAGGCAGCCCTCTCAGAGACATTACACTGGCACAATGGGCCGAATAGCTTTCTCACCACCGTTAGAATCTGAGAGGAAGGCTGCTCATTGTCGCCGGCTCATTTGTCTTGGGGTATGATTCTCGCTTTACGATCTTCACTGTTGAAATGCGAGATGTCCCCGGTTCAAATCCTGGACGAGACCCCCCATCTTTTAGTCAAAGATCCGCTTCTTACAGCCGGTCGATATGCGAGAAAAGATAAATATTTCAAATTAAAATGGGAGATGTCGCGCCTTATTCCCACAGAGTACAAATTCCAGACGTTCACAGGAGCAAAGTGAAATTCACCCTGCTGAGTTAAGTTAAAGTTCTCAGATGTACTTGGCTCTGTGTTGCATTGGAGAACCTAAACCTGTGTTCGACTCCAGCTAAACTTGATCAGTATATCTTCCTTGCTGCACGCATGAACTCGCATCAGTTGGGATAAACATAGATTCAGGATCAATCTGTACATCAACGTGAAACACACTCTGCCCTGAATATGATTGTGTCATGCTTTCTCTAGCGCTGAAAAGATATGAGAAGCTGACTTTTGAATTAATCCCTTGTTTCCCGAATTCAAACCTTGCAAGAAATCAATCCGTGTTGGCCAAGCTACCTGGTCTGATTAAAAGGTTTTTGCAACCTACCTTTCGGTTACGCATGTGATAATCTTCTGGCCTTAGCAATACATTCAATAACTCGGATCATAAGCACCGCTCCCATAGTCTGGGGCAGCAGATGATGCTAATCGTTCTGCTCTTTCCACTAACAACTGCTCTGGACCATCCTTTCTTACTTTATTGCCCGATTACCACCCACTTTGCCTTTTCTAATTGTGCCATTTATTATTGAATCAATCCTGCGCTCCTCTGTATCACAGCCCTTTTGTCCTTTCTCACTGCCTATTTTTTCCAGGCGCTGCTGTTGTTGCAATAATCTGTAAAGTTTAACTTTTTCAAAAAGATCGGAATGATCATCCGACTGAACTTGAAACCGGGTTCTGCATCCACGGAATCTGAACGACCTGCTGAGTTTTACAGAGTTCTTTGTTTTTATTCATTCTGTTTCCGTATTGCTTTTAAGGCGCTGTGCTGTCTGTCCGGTATCCTTCTCTGTCTGTTTATTTGGATGTGCTATCAGTCCCGGATCAATCTGTGTCTGTTTAAAAAGGATGTGCTGTTTATCCCGGATTACAAATGTCAAATTTCGAAAGCTGCCTTCGGAGGATGCAGGGATTCTAGTTAGTTGTTGAGTTTGTGTATAAGTGAGATAGCGAGTGCAAACCTGCTGTGCGATCTTACTGTACATGTCTGTCATGTGTGAAAAAAGGCATTACATGCAACTTGATGCACGTTTCCTGCGTCCCGGCGGCCTCTATGCGGCCGATGCCGTGTTCGGACCACCACCTGGTGTGGGCGGAGCTCGCTTCGCTCCGCGCGAGGACGGGGTCCACGTACTGGCATTTTAACAACCGGCTGCTGGAGGACGTGCGGTTCCAGGATTCGTTCCGTCGTTTCTGGGCCGACTGGAGAAGGAAGTAGGGGGGCTTCCCCTCCTTGAGGCTATGGTGGGACGTGGGCAATGCTCACGTCCGCGTCTTCTGTCAAGAGTATGCGAGGGGCTCGACCAAGAGGCGGGCGGCCAGGGTCGGGCGCCTAGAAAAAGAGGTGCTCGACCTGGAGTCCCGTCTCGGTCTAGTCGTCGGGGACCCGGCCCTGCGAACGGTGTAAGAAGCGAAGAAGGCCGTGCTGAAGAACCTACAGCTCGTCGGGTCCTGAGGCGCATTCGTGAGGTCGCGGGTCCGGTTCCTGCGGCATCTGGACTGCGGCTCCCCCTTCTTCTACTCGCTGGAAAAAAGACAGAGTGTACGTAAGCAGCTCTTGACGCTGCTGGCCGACGACGGCTCTCTCGTCTCGGATCCGGAGGGCGTCAACAACAGGGCCCGTGAATATTACGGGGCCCTGTTCTCTCCGGAGCCATCCAGCGCGGAAGTGCGTAGAGTTTTGTGGGTGGACCTGCCGAAGGTCAGCCCGGAGGGCGCCGAAAATCTGGAAGCTCCGCTAAGCCTGGCGGAGCTGACCGGCGCCATCGACCGGCTCTCGAGGGGAAAAGCCCCCGGGCTGGACGGGCTGACCTTGGAGTTCCACAGGGCGTTCTGGGACGTCCTGGGGGGCGACTACCCGCGGGTCCTGGGGGAAAGTCTGGCGACCGGGGAGATGCCTCTCTCTTGGCGCAGGGCAGTCATCGTCCTGCTGCCTAAGAAGTGCAATCTCCGCTTCCTTAAGAACTGGCGCCCGGTCTCCCTCCTCAGCACGGACTACAAAATCCTCGCCAGGGCGATGTGTGCTCGCCTTGGCGCCGTGCTGGACCACATGATCCACCCCGACCAGTCCTACACGGTCCCGGGCCGGACAATCCACGATAACATCCATCTGGTCCGGGACCTCATCCATTATTCCCAGGAGGCTGGTCTGTCGGTCGCCTTCCTATCCCTCGACCAAGAGAAGGCGTTCGACAGGGTGGATCACGACTATCTGCTCGGAACTCTGCGCGCTTTCGGGTTCGGAACGCATTTCGTCACCCGGATCCAACTTTGTACGCTGCCACGGAGTGTCTGATTAAGGTTAACGGGTCCTTGACGGCGCCCCTTCGCTTTGGGAGAGGGGTGCGCCAGGGATGCCCCATATCCGGCCAGTTATACGCCGTCTGTGTGGAGCCTTTCCTGTGCCTCCTGCGGATGAGGTTGACGGGACTGGCTCTGCAAGGGCCGGGCGTGGAGGTCTTCCTCTCGGCGTACGCCGATGACGTGCTCCTCACGGTAGAGGATCCCGCTGACCTGCGGAGGATGCGTGAGTGCCAGGAGATTTACTCGGCCGCATCCTCCACCAGAATCAACTGGGAGAAATGTTCCGGACTCCTGGTGCGTCAGTGGTGGGTGGACTCCCTGCCGGAGGAGCTCAGGCCTTTTGCCTGGAGCACGACCCATCTCCTCTATCTGGGAGTCTACCTTAGCCCCGACGAGGAAGCCTGGCCGGCGAACTAGCAAGAGCTGGAGGCCAAGGTCGCCGCTCGCCGAGGGCGCTGGACAGGACTGCTCCAAGTGCTGTCCTACAGGGGTCGAGCGCTAGTCATAAACCAGATGGTGGCCGCCATGTTGTGGTACCGTCTGGTCACTTTGACCGCTCCCCCTGCGTTTGTCACCAAGATACAGAAGAAGCTGGTGGACTTCTTCTGGAACAACAGGAAGCACTGGGTCTCTGCCGCGGTCTTGAGTCTCCCGCTTGGGGAGGGCGGTCAGTCGTTGGTGTGCGTCAGCGCCCAGCTCGCGACTTTCCATCTTCAGACCCTGCAGAGATACATTTACGTTGAGCCCCCTCCTAGGTGACGTGCTCTGGCGATGTATTTCTTCCGCCAGCAGCACGGCCTCAACTACGACACGCAGCTCCTGTTTGAAAGTGTGGGGGACGTCAGGGCCGCCCTCCAGGAGCTGCCTGTCTTTTACAAGGAACTCATCAGGGTCTGGAACAAAGTCTCCACCAAGCGCAGCTCTCCACCGGCTGGAGTGGCGGCCGTCCTGCAGGAGCTGCTGCTCGGGAATCCGTACCTCCACGACCGAGGTTTTTTGTGGTGGTCGGATGAGAGGGCTGTGGCTGGTGAGGTGACCAGGGCCAGGGACCTGCTCGATGGCAGAGGAGCGGGCTGCATGGCGCCAGACAGGCTGGCGCGACGCCTAAATTCTGCCAACGTCCGCCACGTGGCCGATGCCATCGAGTCGCTAAAAAGAGCTCTGGGCCCCGACTCTGTTAGGTGCATCGAGGAGGCTCAAGCACGTGGGGAGATCCCGTCCGAACTGACCCCCGTCCGGACGGAATTCCTCATCGGCGCCAAACCCCGGAACCTCCCTCGGGGGCCGGCGCCTCACAACTTGAGCCACCTCGGGGAAATCCCCTCCGTGCCTTTCAGTTCTGCGCGGAGGGGTTTCCTGTACGGGCTGCTCCTGCACACTCTCAACTTTGCCATCCTCGCCTGCAGTCCGGACACGCCATGGTGTACCATCTTGCCATCTGGAGGAGGCGGGGGTTCCCGTTGGAGTTCATTCTACGCAGGGGTCCTCCCACTATTTGTCGGGTAATTTGCCGGGAGGGTGGTGCATGGAGCAGTGCCGTGCAATAAATTTTTAAGCCGATTCACGGGCTCCCAGGCCGCCTGAAATTTATGTGGTCTGGAAGAGTCCGTGTTCCATATTTTTATTGAGTGCACGAGGTTGCAGCCCCTGTTTTGTTATCTAAAGGGGCTGCTCCTGAAATTCTGGCTGCACTTCAGTCCCACACTCCTGATCTTCGGGCACACTGTGCAGAGGGGAGCGGGTAGGTCCGAGGGCCTCCTCGTAGGACTGCTCCTGGGCACGGCCAAGGGTGCCATCAGCAGGTCCAGGCAGCGGGCGGTCGAGGGGGTCGTTCAGCCAGACTGCCTGCCTCTCTTCCGCGCCTACATCCGGTCCAGCGTATCCCTGGAGATGGAGCACGCGCTGTCCATCGGTACGCTCGCGGCCTTCCGCGAGAGGTGGGCACCGGAGGGACTGGAGTGCATCATCACGCCCGGCAACCAAATTTTAAATTGATTTTATGTTTTTAAGTTAATTTGTTTGAATTGCCGGTGCTTTTAGTGTCCCGCTCCCCTTTTATAGGGGGCACTTGGAGAAAAAATTTGATTCTGTGCCCAAAAAAACCCCCTCAAAAAATAAAAAAAGTGCCTTGTAAATGTTGGTGTTTCCCCCAGATCGGGGGGCACGGTTTAATGTTTTTTGTTTGCTCCTCAAAGAGTTTCATGCACCAGGACCCCCAGGTCCTTCTGCACCGCAGCATGTTGTAATTTCTCTCCATTCAAATAATATTCCCTTTTACTGGTTTTTTTTTCCAAGGTGGATGGCCTCACATTTTCCGACATTGTATTCCATCTGCCAAACCTTAGCCCATTCGCTGAACGTATCTAAATATTTTTGGGGCCTCTCTGTGTCCTCCACGCAACCCGCTTTCCCACTATTCTCTGTATCATCTGCAAATATTGTTACATTACACTCTATCCCCTCTTCCAGGTCATCTATGTATATTGTAAACAGTTGTGGTCCCAGCATCGATCGCTGTGGCACACTACTAACCACCGATTGCCAACCTGAAAAGGACCAATTTATCCCTATTCTCTGCTTTCTGTTTGTTAGCCAATTCTATATCCATGCTAATACATTTCCTCTGATTCCGTGTACATTATCTACTGCAGTAACCTTTTGTGTGGCACCTTATCGAATGCCTTTTGGAAATCCAAATACACCACATCCATTGGTACACCTCTATCCACTATGCTCGTTATATCCTCAAAGAATTCCAATAAATTAGTTAAACATGATTTCCCCTTCATGAATCCATGTTGCGGCTGTTTGATTGCACTATTCCTATCTAGATGTCCCGCTATTTCTTCCTTTATGATAGCTTCAAGCATTTACCCCACTACAGATGTTAAACTCACCGGCTTCTTGTTCACTGCCTTTTGTCTGCCCCCTTTTTTAAACAGAGCCGTTACATGAGTTGCTTTCCAATCCGAAATGCGAGAGGTCCCGGGTTCAAATCCAAGACGAGCCCGCCATCTTTTAATCAAAGATCCGCTTCTCACAGCCGCTCGACATGCGAGAAAACAGAAATATTTCAAATTAAAACTTGTGATTTCACGCGTTGTTGCCACAATGTACAAATCCCAGAATTTCCCAGGAGCAAAATGAAAATCACCCGCTTGAGTAAAGTTAAATGATTCAGATGTACTCGGCTCTGTGTCTCATTGGATAACCTAAACCGGTGTTCGATTCCAGCTAGACTTGATCAGTATATATTCCTTGCTGCACGCATGAGCTCACTTCTGTTGGGATAAAGATACATTCAGGATCATTCTGTACGTCAACGTGAAACAGACTCTGCCCTGAATATGATTGTGCGATGATTTCTCTAGCGCTGAAAAGAAGTGAGATCTGACTTTTGACTTGGTTCCCGAATTCAAACCGTAAAATAAATCAATCCGTGGTGGCCAAGCTACCTGGTCTGATTAAAAGAATTTTGCAACCTACCTTTCGATTCGGCATTTTATAGTTTTCCGGCCTCTGCAGTACGTTCAACAACTCGGATCATAATCAGCACTCTCATTGTTTGGGGCAGCAGATGATACTAATGGTTCTGCTCTTCCCACGAACAACTCCTCTGGACCATCCTTTGTTACTTTATTGCCCGATTGCCACCCACTTTGCCTTTTCCCATTGTGTCATTTATTATTAAATCACTCATGCGCTCCTCTGAATCCCAGCCCTTTGGCCTTTCTCGCTGATTATTTTTTCCAGGCGCTGCTGTTGTTGCAATAATCTGCAATGTTTAACTTTTACAAAAAAGATCGGAATGATCATCCGACAGAACTTGAAGCCGGGTTCTTAATTCGCGGAATCTGCACGACCTGCTGAGTTTTACGCAACTCTGTGCTTTCATTAATTCTGTATCCGTATCCCTTTTAAAGCGCTGTGCTGTCTGTCCGGTATCATTCTCTGTCTGTTTAAAAGGGTGTTCTATCAGTCCCGGATAATTCTGTGTCTGTTTGAAAAGGATGTGCTATCCCGGATTACAAACGTCAAATTTCGAAAGATGCCTTTGGAGGATGCAGGAATTTTAGTTTGTTTGTGAGTTTGTGTATAAGAGAGGTAGCGAGTGCAAACGTGCTGTGCGATCTTACTGTACATGTCATGCCATGTGTGAAAAAAGACATTACATACAACTTGATGCCATGCTGATTTGATTGAAAACTCCTTCGCAGACTGTCTGGCAGTAGAAGAATCTGCTGTGGGATTTTGCTGTTCCACATCTGAAAGAAAGCAAAATATACAACTTAGAAACATTGCTATTTCAGCCGCGGCTTGCGTGTGGGCTGTGTGACATGGCGCCATCATCCAACTTTATTTTCAAATTATAATCATATCAAATTAGAATGAATAAAAACAAAGAATTCCGTAAAACTCTGCAGGTCGTGCAGATTCCGGAGATGAAGAACCCGGTTTCAAGTTCAGTCGGTTTCAAGTTCATTCGGATCTTTTTTGCAAAAGTGAAACATTACAGATTATTGCAACAACAGCAGCGCCTGGAAAAAATAAGCAACGAGAAAGGACAAAAGGGCTGTGATACAGAGGAGTGCAGGAGTGATTAAGTAATAAATGGCACAATGGGAAAAGGCAAAGTGCGTGGTAATTGGGCAATAAATTAACAAAGGATGGTCCAATGGAGTTGTTAGTGGGAACAGCAGAACCATTAGCATCATCTGCTGCCCAAGGCAATGGGAGTGCTGATTATGATCCGAGCTGTTGAACGTACTGCTGAGGCCGGAAGACTATAAAATGCCTAATCGAAAGGTAGGTTGCAAAAACATTTTAATCAGACCAGGTAGCTTGGCCACCACGGATTGATTTCTTGTACGGTTTGAATTCGGGAAACAAGGGATTAATTCAAAAGTCAGCTTCTCACATCTTTTCAGCGCTAGAGAAAGCATGAAACAATCACATCCAGGGCAGAGTGCGTTTCATGTTGACATACAGATTGATCGATCCTGAATGTATGTTTATCACAACTGTAGTGAGCTCATGCGTGCAGCAAAGAAGATATACTGATAAAGTCCAGCTGGAATCGAACACGGGTTTAGGTTTCCAATGAGACACAGAGCCGTGTACTTCTGAGAACTTTAACTTTACTCAATAGGGTGAATTTTACTTTGCTCCTGTGAAAGTCGGGATTTGTACGCTGTGGGAACAAGGCGAGAAATCTGCCGTTTTAATTTGAAATATTTCTGTTTTCTCGCATGTCGACCGACTGTGAGAAGCGGATCTTTGACTCAAAGATGGCAGGGCTCCTCCACCATTTGAACACAGGACCTCTCGTATTTCGACTGTGAAGATCCACAAAGCGAGAATCATACCCCTAAACCAACGAGCCGCCGACAATGAGCAGCATACGTCTGAGATTCTCAAGGTTGTGACACAGCTATTCGGCCCATTGTGCCAGTGAAATGTCACTGAGAGTGCAATCTAATAAATCCCCCTCTTCATCGCCCTATTAATGTTTTCCCTTTGATGAATATATCATTCATTTGAGACAGGACATGAACAAAGTGCAACATCCTTGACAATAAAAGCTGAATTTAGCAATGAGTTATAATTGACAAAACAGACAAAAACATAATTTCTGTAACAAAATAACGATGAGAATGGAATTCGAACCCCACGCGTAAAGAACACAACAGATTAGAAGTCCATCGCCTGAACCTCTTTGCCATCTCGTCCCGCAAGTGCAGCGATATCAGCCATTCAATCTCCAGCTTTTGGCATCCAAACAGAACTAAAAATCTGCAAGAATATCCAGTTCACCGCGAGCAACCAGATCGACACTGTTGAAAATGTGCCATCAGATTCTTTATAAAACATTCTTTCAGGTGAGTAACTTTACGACATTCTTGGTCTTGAGACAGATTCAGAACAGATGATATCAAATTTCGCGCAGCGAGTTAATTGACCACTGCAGGACTCGAATCTTCAATCTTCTAATAACATCGCAGTTAGAACCGAAGTCCGAAATTTACCCATTAGTTCACGCTTCCGCTCTCTGCAGCAAACAATTGTTGTTCGCTATATTGGGAGCAAAATCGGGGCAACAGCTATATGGAGGAATGGATTTTGGTAAAGTTGAGCACAATTCGATTAATTGAATAGATGCGCTCCGATCTGCATTCGCACTGGCCCTGGGAAACCCAAGGTAACTTGGAGCACAACATCTTTACAATTCGGCCATTACAGCTGAAATCGCATTCCTTGACGTATTGTCTTGACTTCCTCTATTTCCAATGAATGGGTTAATGTGTAATGCTGACAGTCCCGTTTCCTCCATTATTAAACAGTTAAAATCTTTCCATGTCCTCTAGTTCGAAATAAATAGTTTATCTTCCACACCACGTCCCCATTGGTATTAAACCTAAATTCTACTCTATGTGTATACTTAAACATTTACGGCGTTTCACTAATTTTTCCAATTCTCTAATTCTAATGAAACTCACTGTGTGCTCCTTACCGCCCCCACACTCGATTTCTTATTAAACAGGCACTGTGTTCCCCTTACTGCCCCCACCGTCTATTTCTAGTTAAACACTCATTGAGCTCCACTTACTGCCCCCACTCTCTATTACTAATTAAACATTCACTGTTTTTCCCTTACTGCCCCCACTCTCTATGTCTATTAAAACATTCAATGTGTTTCACTTACAGCTCCCACTCTCTTTTTCTAATTCAACACTCACTGTGTTCCACTTATTGCCCCATTCTCTATTTCTAAATAAACACTCACTGTGCTCCCCTTACTGCCCCCACTCTCTCTTTCGAATTAAACACTCACTGTGTTCCACTTATTTCCCCCATTCTCTATTTCTAAATAAACACTCACTGTGCTCCCCTGACTGCCCTCGCTCTCTTTTCCTAATGAAATACTCACTGTGTTCCCCTTACTGCCCCCCACTCTCGATTTCTAAGTAAACACTCACTGTGTTCCACTTACTGCCCCCACTCTCTCTTTCTAATTAAACACTCACTGTGTTCCGCTTATTGCCCCCATTCTCTATTTCTAAACAAACATTCACTGTGTTCCACTTACAGCTCCCACTCTCTTTTTCTAATTAAACACTCACTGTGTTCCCCTTATTGCCCCCATACTCGATTTCTAAATAAACACTCACTGTGCTCCCCTTACTGCCCCCTACTATCGATTTCGAAGTAAACACTCACTGTGTTCCGCTTATTGCCCCCATTCTCTATTTCTAAACAAACATTCACTGTTTTCCACTTACTGCCCCCACTCTCTATTTCTACTTAAACCCTCACTGTGTTCCACTTACTGCCCCCATTCTCTATTGCTAAATAAACACTCACTCTGTTGCCCTTACTGCCCCCACTCTCTATATCTATTAAAACACTCACTGTGTTGGACTTACTGCCCCCATTCTCTATTTCTAATTAAACATTCACTGTGTTCCCTTTACTGCCCCCACTCTCTATATCAATTAAATCACTCACTGTGTTCCACTATCTACCCCCACTCTCTATTTCTAGTTAAATACTCACTGTGTTCCCCTTACTGCTCCCACTCTATATTTCTAATTAAACACTAACTGTGTTCCCTTAATGCCCCCACTCTCTATTTATATTAAAACACACACTTTGTTCCACTAACTGCCCCCACTCTCTATTTCTAATTAAACACTCACTGTGTTCCCCAACAGCCCTCACTCTGTATTTCTAATTAAACACTCACTGTGTTCCCCTTATTACCCCCACTCTCTAATTCTAATTAAAAACTCACCGTATTCCGCTTACTATCCCTATTATCTATTTCTAATTAAAAAGTGAATATGTTCCATTTACTGACCAACTCTCTATTGCTAATTAAACAGTCACTGTGTTCCCCTTACTGAACAGACTCTCTATTTCTAATCATCCAGTCACTGTATTCCCCTAACTGCCCTCACTCTATATTTCTAATTAAACGCTCACTGTGTTCTACTAACTGCCCCCAAGCTTTATTTCTTATTATACAGTCACTGTGTTCCACTTACTGCTCCCATTCTCTATTTCTAATTAAACACTCAACATGTTCCCCTTACAGCTCCCACTCTCAATCTTTAATTAAAAAAACAGTGTTGCACTTACTGCCCCAACTCTCTATTTCTACTTAAATACTCAAAGTGTTCCCCTTACAGCCTCCACTCTCTATTTCTAAGTAAACAGTCACTATGTTCTCCTCACAGCCCACACACTCTATTTCCAATTGAAGACTCACTCTGTTCCCCTTACTGCCCGCACTCACTATTTCTAATTAAACACTCATTTCAATCACCATACCGCACAAACTCTCGATTTCTAATTAAACACTCACTGTATTCCTCTCACTGCCGCCACTCTCTATTTCTAATTAAACACTCATTGTGTTCCCCTTACTGTCCCTTCTCTATTTCTAATCAAACACTCACTTTGTTTCCCTTACTTCCCGCACACTCTATTTCTAATTAAACACTCACAATGTTCGCCATACTACTCCAACTGTCTATTTCCAATTAAACAGTCACAGTATTCCACTTACTGCCCCCATTCTCTATTTCTAGTTGAACAGTCACTGTGTTCCTTTTATTGCCCCAACTCTCTATTACTAATTAAACACTCACTGTGATCCCCTTACCGCCCCCACTATCTATTTCTAATTAAACACTCAATGTGTTCCCCTTACTGTCCCTTCTCTATTTCTAAATAAATAATCATTGTTTTTCACTGGGTGCCCCCACTCTCCATTTCTAATCAAATACTCACTGTGTTCCGCTTATTGCCCCCATTCTTTATTTCTAAACAAACATTCACTGTGTTCCACTTACAGCTCCCATTCTCTTTTTCTAAGTAAACACTCACTGTGTTCCACTTATTGCCCCATACTCGATTTCTAAATAAACACTCACTGTGCTCCCCTTACTGCCCCCACTCTGTATTTCTAATTAAACACTCACTGTGTTCCACTTACTGCCCCCTACTATCGATTTCTAAGTAAACACTCACTGTGTTCCGCTTATTGCCCCCATTCTCTATTTCTAAACAAACATTCACTGTTTTCCACTTACTGCCCCCACTCTCTATTTCTACTTAAACCCTCACTGTGTTGCACTTACTGCCCCCATTCTCTATTGCTAAATAAACACTCACTCTGTTGCCCATACTGCCCCCACTCTCTATATCTATTAAAACACTCACTGTGTTGGACTTACTGCCCCCATTCTCTATTTCTAATTAAACATTCACTGTGTTCCCTTTACTGCCCCCACTCTATATATCAATTAAATCACTCACTGTGTTCCACTATCTACCCCCACTCTCTATTTCTAGTTAAATACTCACTGTGTTGCCCTTACTGCTCCCACTCTATATTTCTAATTAAACACTAACTGTGTTCCCTTACTTCCCCCACTCTCTATTTATATTAAAACACACACTTTGTTCCACTAACTGCCCCCACTCTCTATTTCTAATTAAACACTCACTGTGTTCCCCAACAGCCCTCACTCTGTATTTCTAATTAAACACTCACTGTGTTCCCCTTATTACCCCCACTCTCTAATTCTAATTAAAAACTCACCGTATTCCCCTTACTATCCCTATTATCTATTTCTAATTAAACAGTAAATATGTTCTATTTACTGACCAACTCTCTATTGCTAATTAAACAGTCACTGTGTTCCCTTTACTGAACAGACTCTCTATTTCTAATCATACAGTCACTGTATTCCCCTAACTGCCCTCACTTTATATTTCTAATTAAACGCTCACTGTGTTCTACTAACTGCCCCCAAGCTTTATTTCTTATTATACACTCACTGTGTTCCCCTTACTGCTCCCATTCTCTATTTCTAATTAAACACTCAACATGTTCCCCTTACAGCTCCCACTCTCAATCTTTAATTAAAAAAACAGTGTTGCACTTACTGCCCCAACTCTCTATTTCTACTTAAACACTCAAAGTGTTCCCCTTACAGCCCCCACTCTCTATTTCTAAGTAAACAGTCACTATGTTCCCCTCACAGCCCACACACTCTATTTCCAATTGAAGACTCACTCTGTTCCCCTTACTGCCCGCACTCTCTATTTCTAATTAAACACTCACTGTGTTCCCCTTATAGCCCCCACTTTCAATTTCTAAATAAATAATCATTGTTTTTCACTGGCTGCCCCCACTCTCCATTTCTAATCAAATACTCACTGCTTTCCCCTTACTGCCCCGACATTCTATTTCTAATTAAACACTCACTCTGTTCCCCTTACAGCCCTCACACTCTATTTCTAATTAAATACTCACTTTCTTCCCTTGCTGCCCCCATTCTGTATTTCTAATGAAACACTCACAGTGTTGCCGTTCATGCCCCCACACTCTATAACTAGTTCAAACGTGACTGTGTTCCCCACACTGCCCCCACACTCTATTTCTAATTAAACACTCACCGTGTTCCCCTTACTGCCCTCACTCTCTGTTTCTAAGACATATTTACTGTGTTCCACTTACTGCCCCATCTCTATTTCTAAGGAAACACTCATTGTGTTCTCCTTACTGCACCACTCTCTATTTCTATTGAAACACTCACTGTGTTCCCCTTCGTGCCATCACTCTCAATTTCTAATTACACACTCACATTGTTCCCCTTACTGCACGCACTCTCTCTTTCTAATTAAACACGCACTGTGTTCCACTTACTGCCCCCACTCTCTATTTCTCATTCAACACTCATTGTGTTCCACTTATTTTCCCCAGTCTCTATTTCTAATTAAACACTCACTGTGTTCCTCTTATTGCCATTACTCTATTTCTATTAAACACTCTGTGTTCACCTTACTGCCCCCAGTCTCTATTTCTAATTAAACACTCACTGTGTTCCCCTTACTGCCTCCACTCTCGACTTCTAATTTAACTCTCAGTGTGTTCGCCTTACTGCCCCACTCGATATTTCTAAGTAAACACTCACCGTGTTCCCCTCACTGATCCCACTCTATATTTCTATTTAAACACTCACTGTGTTCCCCTTAGTGCCATCACTCTATATTCCTAATTAAACACTCACTGTGTTCCCCTTACTGCCCCTATTCTCTATTTCTAATTAAACACTCATTGTGTTACTCTTACTGCCCAAACTTTGTATTTCTAAATAACACTCACTGTGTTCCCAAACTGCCCCCACTCTTTATTTCTAATTAAATACTCACCTCGTTCCACTTACTGTCCCCACTCTCTATTTCGAATTAAACTCTCACTGTATTCCCCTTACTGCCCCCATTCTCGTTCTAATTAAACACTCATTGTGTTCCTCTTACTGCCCACACTCTCAATTTCTAAACAACACTCACTGTGTTCCCCTTACTGCCCCAAATCTCTACTTCAAATTAAACTCTCACTGTGTTCGCCTTACCGCCCCCACTCTCTATTTCTAATTAAAGACTCACTGTGTTCCCCTTACTGTCCACACTCTCTATTTCTAATTAAATACTCACTGTGTTCCCCTTGCTGTCCCCACTCTCTAATTGTAACTAAACAGTCACTGTGTTCCCCTTACTGCCACCACTCTCTATTTCTAATTAAAGACAATAATATATTCTCCTTACTGACCCCATTCTCTATTTCTAATTAAACGCTCACTGTGTTCCCCTTATTGCCATCACTCTATTTCTATTAAACACTCTGTGTTCCCCTTACTGCCCCCACTCTCTATTTCTAATTAAACACTCATTGTTTTTCACTTGCTGTCCCCATTCTCTATTTCTATTTAAACACTCACTGTGTTCCCCTGAATGTATTTCTATTAAACAATCTCTGTGTTCCGCTTACTGCCCCCACTCGCTATTTCTAATTAAGCACTCACTGTGGTCTCCAACTTTCCTCAATCTCTATTTGAATTAAACACTCACCTGATCCCCTTACTGCCCTCACTCACTGTTTCTAAGAAATACTCATTATGTTCCACTTTCTGCCCCAATTTCTATTTCTAATTAAACACTCACAGTGTTCCCCTTACTGCCCCCACTCTGTATTTCTAATTAAACACTCACTGTGTTCGCCTTACTTACTCCACTCTTTATTTCTAATTAAACACTCACTGTGAAGCCGTTACTGCCCCCACCCTCTATTTCTAGTTAAACACTCATCGTGTTCCCCTTAATACCTCCAGTCTCTATTTCTAATTAAACAGTCACTGTGTTCCACTTACTTCCCCACTCTTTATTTCTAATTGGAAAGTCACTGTGTTCCCCAACTGTCCCCAGTCTCTATTTGAATTAAACACTCACTGTGTTCCCCTTACTGCCCCAAATCTCTACTTCAAATTAAACTCTCACTGTGTTCGCCTTACCGCCCCTACTCTCTATTTCTAATTATAGACTCACTGTGTTCCCCTTACTGTCCACACTCTCTATTTCTAATTAAATACTCACTGTGTTCCCCTTGCTGTCCCCACTCTCTAATTGTAACTAAATAGTCACTGTGCTCCCCTTACTGCCACCACTCTCTATTTCTAATTAAATACAATAATATATTCTCCTTACTGTCCCCATTCTCTATTTCTAATTAAACGCTCACTGTGTTCCCCTTATTGGCATCACTCTATTTCTATTAAACATTCTGTGTTCCCCTTACTGCCCCCACTCTCTATTTCTAATTAAACACTCATTGTTTTTCACTTGCTGTCCCCATTCTCTATTTCTATTTAAACACTCACTGTGTTCCCCTGAATGTATTTCTATTAAACAATCTCTGTGTTCCCCTTACTGCCCCCACTCGCTATTTCTAATTAAACACTCACTGTGGTCTCCAACTTTCCCCAATCTCTATTTGAATTAAACACTCACCTGATCCCCTTACTGCCCTCACTCACTGTTTCTAAGAAATACTCATTATGTTCCACTTTCTGCCCCAATTTCTATTTCTAATTAAACACTCACAGTGTTCCCCTTACTGCCCCCACTCTGTATTTCTAATTAAACACTCACTGTGTTCGCCTTACTTACTCCACTCTTTAGTTGTAATTAAACACTCACTGTGAAGCCGTTATTGCCCCCACTCTCTATTTCTAGTTAAACACTCATCGTGTTCCCCTTAATACCTCCAGTCTCTATTTCTAATTAAACAGTCACTGTGTTCCACTTACTTCCCCACTCTTTATTTCTAATTGGAAAGTCACTGTGTTCCCCAACTGTCCCCAGTCTCTATTTGAATTAAACACTCACCGTGTTCCCCTTACTGCCCCCACTCTCTATTTCTAATTAAACACGCACTGTTTTCTCCTTACTGCCCCCACTCTCTATTTCTAATTAAACACTCACTGATTTATCCTTACTGCCCCCACTCTCTATTTCTAATTAAGCACTCAGTGTGTTTCATTTAGTGCCCCCACTCTTTATTTCAATTTAATCACTCACTGTGTTCCCCTTATTGCCATCACTCTCTATTTCTATTAAACAGTCACTGTGTTCCCCTTAGTGCCATCACTCTCTATTTCCAATTAAGCACTCACTGTGTATCACTTATTGCCATCTCTCTCCATTGCTAATTAAACACTCACTGCCTGCCCCTACTCCCGCCACTTTCCATTTCAATTAAACACTCACTGTTTTCCCATACTGCCCCAATCTTTATTTCTAATTAAATACTCACTTTGTTACCCTTACTGACCCACTCTCTACTTCCAAATTGTACTCTCAGTGTGTTCGACTTACCGCCCCCACCCTGCATTTCGCATTAAACATTCACTGTGTTCCCCTTACTGTCCCCACTCTCTATTTCTTAGTAAACATTCACTGTGTTCCCCTTACTGTCCCCACTCTCTATTTCTTGGTAAACACTCACTGTGTTCCCCTTACTGTCCCCACACTCTATTTCTTAGTAAACACTCACTGTGTTCCCCTTACTGCCCCACACTCAATTTCTAATCAAACGCTCACAGTGTTCCCCTTGCTGCTCCCACTCTCTATTCCTAATTAAACATTCTCTGAGAACCCCTTACTGCCCCCACTCTCTATTTATAGTTAAGCACTCATCGTGTTCCCCTTACTAACCCCAGTCTCTATTTCCATTTAAACAGTCACTGTGTTCCTCTTCCTGCCTCAATCTCTATTTCTAATTAAACACTCGCTGTGTTCCCTTTGCTGCCCCCAATCTCTATATATATTAAAACACACACTTCGTTCCACTAACTGCCCCCACTCTGTATTTCTAATTAAACACTAACTGTATTCCCCAACAGCCCGTACTCTGTACTTCTAATTAAACACTCACTGTGTTCCCCTTATTACCCCCACACTCTATTTCTAATTAAAATCTCATTGTGTTCCCCTTACTACCCCTATTATCTATTTCTAATTAAACAGTGAATATGTTCCATTTACTGACCAACTCTCTATTGCTATTTAAACAGTCACTGTGTTCCCCTTACTGAACCCACTCTCTATTTCTAATTATATAGTCACTGTATTCCTCTAACTGCCCTCACTCTATATTTCTAATTAAGGATTCACTGTTTTCTATTTACTGACACACCCTCTATTTCTAATTAAACGCTCACTGTGTTTTACTAACTGCCCCAAGCTTTATTTCTTATTAAACACTCATTGTGTTCCCCTTATTTCCCCCACTCTCTATTTATAATTAAACACTCACTGTGTTCCCCTTATTGCTCTCATTCTCAATTTCTAATTGATCACTCACCATGTTCCTCTTACAGGCCCCACTCGCAATCTTTAATTAAAAAAACAGTGTTGCACTTACTGCCCCCATTCTCTATTTCTACTTAAACACTCACTGTGTTCCCCTTACAGCCCACACTCTCTATTTCTAAGTAAACAGTCACTATGTTCCCCTCACAGCCCATACACTCTATTTCCAATTAAGCACTCACTCTGTTCCCCTTACCGCCCGCACTCTCTATTTCTAATTAAACACTCATTGTGATCCCCATACCGCAAAAACTCTCTATTTCTAATTAAAGACTCACTGCATTCCTCTTACTGCCCCCACTCTCTATTTCTAATTGAACATTCACTGTCTTCCCCTTACTGTCCCTTCTCTATTTCTAATCAAACACTCACTTTGTTTCCCTTACTTCCCGCACTCTCTTTTTCTAATTAAACACTCACAATGTTCCACATTTATCCCAACTTTCTATTTCTAATAAAGCAGTCACTGTATTCCACTTACTGCCCCCACTCTCTATTTCTAGTTGAACAGTCACTGTGTTCCTTTTATTGCCCCAACTCTCTATTACTAATTAAACACTCACTGTGCTCTCCTTACCGCCCCCACTTTCGATTTCTCATTAAACACTCACAGTGTTCCCCTTATAGCCCCAACTCTCAATTTCTAAATAAATACTAATTGTTTTCCCCTTACTGCCTCCACTCTCTATTTCATATTCAACACTCATCGTGTTCCCCTTACTGATCCCACTCTATATTTCTATTTAAACACTTACTGCGTTCCACTTATTGTCATCACTCTCTATTTCTATTAAACACTCACTGTGTTCCCCTTTGTGCCATCACTCTATATTTGTAATTAAACACTCACCGTGTTCCCCTTACTGCCTCACTCTCGATTTCTATTTACACGTTCATTGTGTTACTCTTACTGCCCAAACTCTCTATTTCTAAATAACATTCACTATTTTCCCAAACTGCCCCCATTCTTTATTTCTAATTAAATACTCACCTCGTTCACCTTACTGCCCCCACACTCTATTTCTAATTAATCTCACTGTATTCCCCTTACTGCCCCTATTCTCATTCTAATTAAACACTCTTACTGCCCCACTCTCCATTTCTAATTAAACACTCACTGTGTTCCCCTTACTGTCCCTTCTCTATTTCTAATCAAACACTCGCATTGTTTCCCTTACTTCCCGCACTCTCTATTTCTAATTAAACACTCACAATGTTCCCCATACTACCCCAACTGTCTATTTCTAATCAAACAGTCACTATATTCCACTTACTGCACCCACTCTCTATTTCAAGTTGAACAGTCACTGTGTTCCTTTTATTGCCCCAACACTCTATTACTAATTAAACACTCACTGTGTTCCCCTTATAGCCCCCACTCTCAATTTCTAAATAAATAGTCATTGTTTTTCACTGGCGGCCCCCACTCTCCATTTCTAATCAAATACTCACTGTGTTCCGCTTATTGCCCCCATTCTCTATTTCTAAACAAACATTCACTGTGTTCCATTTACAGCTCCCAATCTCTTTTGCTAATTAAACACTCACTGTGTTGCAATTATTGCCCCCATACTCGATTTCTAAATAAACACTCACAGTGCTCCCCTTACTGCCCCCACTCTGTATTTATAATTAAACACTCACTGTGTTCCACTTACTGCCCCCTACTATCGATTTCTAAGTAAACACTCACTGTGTTCCGCTTATTGCCCCCATTCTCTATTTCTAAACAAACATTCACTGTTTTCCACTTACTGCCCCCACAGTCTATTTCTACTTAAACCCTCACTGTGTTCCACTTACTGCCCCCATTCTCTATTGCTAAATAAACACTCACTCTGTTGCCCTTACTGCTCCCACTCTCTATATCTATTAAAACACTCACTGTGTTGGACTTACTGCCCCCATTCTCTATTTCTAATTAAACATTCACTGTGTTCCCTTTACTGCCCCCACTCTATATATCAATTAATTCACTCACTGTGTTCCACTATCTACCCCCACTCTCTATTTCTAGTTAAATACTCACTGAGTTTCCCTTACTGCTCCCACTCTATATTTCTAATTAAACACTAACTGTGTTCCCTTACTGCCCCCACACTCTATTTATTTTAAAACACACACTTTGTTCCACTAACTGCCCCCACTCTCTATTTCTAATTAAACACTCACTGTGTTCCCCAACAGCCCTCACTCTGTATTTCTAATTAAACACTCACTGTGTTTCCCTTATTACCCCCACACTCTAATTCTAATTAAAAGCTCACCGTATTCCCCTTACTATCCCTGTTATCTATTTCTAATTAAACAGTGAATATGTTCTATTTACTGACCAACTCTCTATTGCTAATTAAACTGTCACTGTGTTCCCCTTACTGAACAGACTCTCTATTTCTAATCATGCAGTCACTGTATTCCCCTAACTGCCCTCACTCTATATTTCTAATTAAACGCTCACTGTGTTCTACTAACTGCCCCCAAGCTTTATTTCTTATTATACACTCACTGTGTTCCCCTTACTGCTCCCATTCTCTATTTCTAATTAAACACTCAACATGTTCCCCTTACAGCTCCCACTCTCAATCTTTAATTAAAAAAACAGTGTTGCACTTACTGCCCCAACTCTCTATTTCTACTTAAACACTCAAAGTGTTCCCTTTACAGCCCCCACTCTCTATTTCTACGTAAACAGTCACTATGTTCCCCTCACAGCCCACACACTCTATTTCCAATTGAAGACTCACTCTGTTCCCCTTATTGCCCGCACTCTCTATTTCTAATTAAACACTCATTGTGATCCCCATACCGCACAAACTCTCTATTTCTAATTAAACACTCACTTTGTTTCCCTTACTTCCCGCACTCTCTATTTCTAATTAAACATTCACAATGTTCGCCATACTACTCCAACTGTCTATTTCCAATTAAACAGTCACAGTATTCCACTTACTGCCCCCTTTCTCTATTTCTAGTTGAACAGTCACTGTATTCCTTTTATTGCCCCAACACTCTATTACTAATTAAACACTCACTGTGATCCCCTTACCGCCCCCACTCTCTGTTTCTAAGAAATATTTACAGGTTTGCACTTACTGCCCCATCTCTATTTCTAATGAAACACTCATTGTGTTCTCCTTACTGCCCCACTCTCTATTTCTATTGAAACACTCACTGTGTTCCCCTTCGTGCCATCACTCTCTATTTCTAATTAAACACTCACATTGTTCCCCTTACTGCACGCACTCTCTCTTTCTAATTAAACACGCACTGTGTTCCACTTACTGCTCCCACTCTCTATTTCTCATTCAACACTCATTGTGTTCCACTTATTTTCCCCAGTCTCTATTTCTAATTAAACACTCACTGTGTTCCCCTTATTACCCCCACTCTCTAATTCTAATTAAAAACTCACCGTATTCCCCTTACTATCCCTATTATCTATTTCTAATTAAACAGTGAATATGTTCTATTTACTGACCAACTCTCTATTGCTAACTAAACAGTCACTGTGTTCCCCTTACTGAACATACTCTATATTTATAATCATACAGTCACTGTATTCCCCTAACTGCCCTCACTCTATATTTCTAATTAAACGCTCACTGTGTTCTACTAACTGCCCCCAAGCTTTATTTCTTATTATACACTCACTGTGTTCCCCTTATTGCTCCCATTCTCTATTTCTAATTAAACACTCAACATGTTCCCCTTACAGCTCCCACTCTCAATCTTTAATTAAAAAAACAGTGTTGCACTTACTGCCCCAACTCTGTATTTCTACTTAAACACTCAAAGTGTTCCCCTTACAGCCCCCACTCTCTATTTCTAAGTAAACAGTCACTATGTTCCCCTCACAGCCCACACACTCTATTTCCAATTGAAGACTCACTCTGTTCCCCTTACTGCCCGCACTCTTTATTTCTAATTAAACACTCATTGTGATCCCCATACCGCACAAACTCTCTATTTCTAATTAAACACTCACTGTATTCCTCTTACTGCCGCCACTCTCTATTTCTAATTAAACACTCACTGTGTTCCCCTTACTGTCCCTTCTCTATTTCTAATCAAACACTCACTTTGTTTCCCTTACTTCCCGCACTCTCTATTTCTAATTAAACATTCACAATGTTCGCCATACTACTCCAACTGACTATTTCCAATTAAACAGTCACAGTATTCCACGTACTGCCCCCATTCTCTATTTCTAGTTGAACAGTCACTGTGTTCCTTTTATTGCCCCAACTCTCTATTACTAATTAAACACTCACTGTGATCCCCTTACCGCCCCCACTCTCTGTTTCTAATAAATATTTACTGTGTTCCACTAACTGCCCCATCTCTATATCTAATGAAACACTCATTGTGTTCTCCTTACTGCAACACTCTCTATTTCTATTGAAACACTCACTGTGTTCCCCTTCGTGCCATCACTCTCTATTTCTAATTAAACACTCACATTGTTCCCCTTACTGCACGCACTCTCTCTTTCTAATTAAACACCCACTGTGTTCCACTTACTGCCCCCACTCTCTATTTCTCATTCAACACTCATTGTGTTCCACTTATTTTCCCCAGTCTCTATTTCTAATTAAACACTCACTGTGTTCCTCTTATTGCCATTACTCTATTTCTATTAAACACTCTGTGTTCGCCTTACTGCCCCACTCGATATTTCTAAGTAAACACTCACCGTGTTCCCCTTACTGATCCCACTCTATATTTCTATTTAAACACTCACTGTGTTCCCCTTAGTGCCATCACTCTATATTCCTAATTAAACACTCACTGTGTTCCCCTTACTGCCCCTATTCTCTATTTCTAATTAAACACTCATTGTGTTACTCTTACTGCCCAAACTTTGTATTTCTAAATAACACTCACTGTTTTCCCAAACTGCCCCCACTCTTTATTTCTAATTAAATACTCACCTCGTTCCACTTACTGCCCCCACTCTCTATTTCTAATTAAAGACTCACTGTGTTCCCCTTACTGTCCCCACTCTCTAATTGTAACTAAACAGTCACTGTGTTCCCCTTACTGCCACCACTCTCTATTTCTAATTAAAGACAATAATATATTCTCCTTACTGTCCCCATTCTCTATTTCTAATTAAACGCTCACTGTGTTCCCCTTATTGCCATCACTCTATTTCTATTAAACAACCTGTGTTCCCCTTACTGCCCCCACTCGCTATTTCTAATTAAACACTCACTGTGGTCTCCAACTTTCCCCGATCTCTATTTGAATTAAACACTCACCTGATCCCCTTACTGCCCTCACTCACTGTTTCTAAGAAATACTCATTATGTTCCACTTTCTGCCCCAATTTCTATTTCTAATTAAACACTCACAGTGTTCCCCTTACTGCCCCCACTCTGTATTTCTAATTAAACACTCACTGTGTTCGCCTTACTTACTCCACTCTTTATTTGTAATTAAACACTCACTGTGAAGCCATTACTGCCCCCACTCTCTATTTCTAGTTAAACACTCATCGTGTTCCCCTTAATACCTCCAGTCTCTATTTCTAATTAAACAGTCACTGTGTTCCACTTACTTCCCCACTCTTTATTTCTAATTGGAAAGTCACTGTATTCCCCAACTGTCCCCAGTCTCTATTTGAATTAAACACTCACCGTGTTCCCCTTACTGCCCCCACTCTCTATTTCTAATTAAGCACGCACTGTTTTCTCCTTACTGCCCCCACTCTCTATTTCTAATTAAACACTCACTGATTTCTCCTTACTGCCCCCACTCTCTATTTCTAATTAAGCACTCAGTGTATTTCATTTACTGCCCCCACTTTTTATTTCTATTTAATCACTCACTGTATTCCCCTTATTGCCATCACTCTCTATTTCTATTAAACACAGTCACTGTGTTCCCCTTAGTGCCATCACTCTCCATTTCTAATTAAGCACCCACTGTGTTCCACTTATTGCCATCTCTCTCTATTGCTAATTAAACACTCACTGCCTGCCCCTACTCCCGCCACTTTCCATTTCAATTAAACACTCACTGTTTTGCCATACTGCCCCAATCTTTATTTCTAATTAAAATGCTCACTTTGTTACCCTTACTGACCCAATCTCTACTTCCAATTGTACTCTCAGTGTGTTCGACTTACCGCCCCCACCCTGCATTTCGCATTAAACATTCACTGTGTTCCCCTTACTGTCCCCACTCTCTATTTCTTAGTAAACACTCACTGTGTTCCCCTTACTGTCCCCACTCTCTATTCCTAATTAAACATTCTCTGAGAACCCCTTACTGCCCCCACTCTCTATTTATAGTTAAACACTCATCGTGTTCCCCTTACTAACCCCAGTCTCTATTTCCATTTAAACAGTCACTGTGTTCCTCTTCCTGCCTCAATCTCTATTTCTAATTAAACACTCGCTGTGTTCCCTTTACTGCCCCCAATCTCTATATATATTAAAACACACACTTTGTTCCACTAACTGCCCCCACTCTGTATTTCTAATTAAACACTAATTGTGTTCCCCAACAGCCCTTACTCTGTACTTCTAATTAAACACTCACTGTGTTCCCCTTATTACCCCCACACTCTATTTCTAATTCAAATCTCATTGTGTTCCCCTTACTACCCCTATTATGTATTTCTAATTATATAGTCACTGTATTCCTCTAACTGCCCTCACTCTATATTTCTAATTAAGGATTCACTGTTTTCTATTTACTGACACACCCTCTATTTCTAATTAAACGCTCACTGTGTTTTACTAAATGCCCCCAAGCTTTATTTCTTATTAAACACTCATTGTGTTCCCCTTATTTCCCCCACTCTCTATTTATAATTAAACACTCACTGTGTTCCTCTTATTGCTTTCATTCTCAATTTCTAATTGATCACTCACCATGTTCCTCTTACAAGCCCCACTCGTAATCATTAATTAAAAAAACAGTGTTAAACTTACTGCCACCATTCTCTATTTATACTTAAAGACTCACTGTGTTCCCCTTACAGCCCACACTCTCTATTTCTAAGTAAACAGTCACTATGTTCCCCTCACAGCCCATACACTCTATTTCCAATTAAGCACTCACTCTGGTCCCCTTACCGCCCGCACTCTCTATTTCTAATAAAACACTCATTGTGATCCCCATACCGCAAAAACTCTCTATTTCTAATTAAAGACTCACTGCATTCCTCTTACTGCCCCCACTCTCTATTTCTAATTAAACACTCACTGTCTTCCCCTTACTGTCCCTTCTCTATTTCTAATCAAACACTCACTTTGTTTCCCTTACTTCCCGCACTCTCTTTTTCTAATTAAACACTCACAATGTTCCACATACTACCCCACCTGTCTATTTCTAATAAAGCAGTCACTGTATTCCACTTACTGCCCCCACTCTCTATTTCTAGTTGAACAGTCACTGTGTTCCTTTTATTGCCCCAACTCTCTATTACTAATTAAACACTCACTGTGCTCTCCTTACCGCCCCCACTTTCGATTTCTCATTAAACACTCACAGTGTTCCTCTTATAGCCCCAACCCTCAATTTCTAAATAAATACTCATTGTTTTCCCCTTACTGCCTCCACTCTCTATTTCTAATTCAACACTAACCGTGTTCCCCTTACTGATCCCACTCAATATTTCTATTTAAACACTCACTGCGTTCCACTTATTGTCATCACTCTCTATTTCTATTAAACACTCACTGTGTTCCCCTTTGTGCCATCACACTATATTTGTAATTAAACACTCACCGTGTTCCCCTTACTGCTCCACTCTCGATTTCTATTTACACGTTCATTGTGTTACTCTTACTGCCCAAACTCTCTATTTCTAAATAACACTCACTATTTTCCCAAACTGCCCCCACTCTTTATTTCTAATTAAATACTCACCTCGTTCACCTTACTGCCCCACACTCTATTTCTAATTAATCTCTCACTGTATTCCCCTTACTGCCCCCATTCTCATTCTAATTAAGTACTCATTGTTTTCCCCTTACTGCCCCTACTCTCTATTTCTAATTCAACACTCACCGTGTTCCCCTTACTGATCCCACTCTATATTTCTATTTAAACACTCACTGCCTTCCACTTATTGTCATCACTCTCTATTTCTATTAAACACTCACTATGTTCCCCTTTGTGCCATCACACTATATTTCTAATTAAACACTCACCGTGTTCCCCTTACTGTCCCACTCTCAATTTCTATTTACACGCTCATTGTGTTACTCTTACTGCCCAAACTCTCTATTTCTAAATAACACTCACTGTTTTCCCAAACTGCCCCCACTCTTTATTTCTAATTAAATACTCACCTCGTTCACCTTACTGCCCCCACTCTCTATTTCTAATTAATCTCTCACTGTTTTCTCCTTACTGCCCCTATTCTCATTCTAATTATACACTCATTGTGTTCCTCTTACTGCCCCACTCTCTATTTCTAATTAAACACTCACTGTGTTCCCCTTTGTGCCATCACACTATATTTCTAATTAAACACTCACCGTGTTCCCCTTACTGCCCCTCTCTCGATTTCTATTTACACGCTCATTGTGTTACTCTTACTGCCCAAACTCTCTATTTCTAAATAACACTCACTGTTTTCCCAAACTGCCCCCACTCTTTATTTGTAATTAAATACTCACCTCGTTAACCTTACTGCCCCCACTCTCTATTTCTAATTAATCTCTCACTTTATTCCCCTTACTGCCCCCATTCTCATTCTAATTAAACACTCATTGTGTTCCTCTTACTGGCCCACTCTCTATTTCTAATTAAACACTCACTGTGTTCCCCTTACTGTCCCTTCTCTATTTCTAATCAAACACTCGCTTTGTTTCCCTTACTTCCCGCACTCTCTTTTTCTAATTAAACACTCGCAATGTTCCACATACTACCCTAACTGTCTATTTCTAATTAAGCAGTCACTGTATTCCACTTACTGCCCCCACTCTCTATTTCAAGTTGAACAGTCACTGTGTTCCTTTTATTGCCCCAACTCTCTGTTACTAATTAAACACTCACTGTGCTCTCCTTACCACCCCCACTTTCGATTTCTCATTAAACACTCACTGTGTTCCCCTTATAACCCCCACTCTCATTTTCTAAATCAATACTCATTGTTTTTCCCTGGCTGCCCCCACTCTCTATTTCTAATCAAACACTCACTGAGTTCCGCTTACTGCCCCGACAACCTATTTCTAATTAAACACTCACTCTGTTCCCCTTACGGCCCTCACACATTATTTCTAATGAAACACTCACTTTCTTCCCTTGCTGCCCCCATTCTCTATTACTAATCAAACACTCACTGTGTTGCCGTTCATGACCCCACGCTCTATATGTAGTTGAAGCGTCACTGTGTTCCCCTTACTGCCCCCACTCTATTTTTAATTCAACACTCACCGTGTTCCCCTTACTGATCCCACTCTATATTTCTATTTAAACATTCACTGCGTTCCACTTATTGCCATCACTCTCTATTTCTATCAAACACTCACTGTGTTCCCCTTTGTGCCATCACTCTACATTTCTAATTAAACACTCACCGTGTTCCCCTTACTGCCCCCACTCTCTATTTCTAATTAATCTCTCACTGTATTCCCCTTACTGGCCCCATTCTCATTCTAATTAAACACTCATTGTGTTCCTCTTACTGCCCCCACTCTCAGTTTCTAAACAACACTCACTGTGTTCCCCTTACTGATCCCACTCTATATTTCTATTTACACGCTCATTGTGTTACTCTTACTGCCCAAACTCTCTATTTCTAAATTGCACTCACTGTTTTCACAAACTGCCCCCACTCTTTATTGCTAATTAAATACTCATCTCGTTCATCTTACTGCCCCCACTCTCTATTTCTAATTAATCTCTCACTGTGTTCCCCTTACTGCCCCAAATCTCTACTTCAAATTAAACTTTCACTGTGTTCGCCTCACCACCCCCACTCTCTATTTCTAATTAAACACTCACTGTGTTCCCCTTACTGGCCCCACTCTCTATTTCTAATTAAATACTCACGTTGTTCCCCTTACTGCCCGCAATCGCTATTTCTAATTAAACACTCACTGTGTTCCCCTTACTGTGACCTCTCTCTATTTGTAATGATACAATCACTGTGTTCCCCTTACGACCCCCACACTCTATTTCTAATCAAACATTTACTGTGTTCCCAGTAATGCCTCCAATCTCTGCTTCCCCTTAATACCCTCAGTCTCTATTTCTAATGAAACAGTCACTGTGTTCCACTTACTGCCCCTCTCTTTATTTCTAATTTGAAAGTCACTGCGTTCCCCAACTGTCCCCAGTCTCTATTTGAATTTAATACTCACCGTGTTCCCCTTTCTGCCCCCACTCTCTATTTCTAATTAAACACTCACTGTTTTCTCCTGACTGCCCCCACTCTGTATTTCTAATTAAAAACTCATTGTGTTTCACTTACACTTACTGAACCACTCTTTATTTCTATTTAATCACTCACTGTGTTCCCCTTATTGCCATTGCTGTCTACTTCTATTAAACACTCACTGTGTTCCCCTTAGTGCCATCACTCTCTATTTCTAATTAAACATTCACTGTGTTCCACTTATTGTCATCACACTCCATTGCTAATTAAAGTCTCACTGTGTGCCCCTACTCCCGCCACTTTCCATTTCAATTAAATACTCACTGTTTTCCCATACCGCCCCCAATCTTTATTGCGAATTAAATACTCACTTTGTTACCCTTACTGCCCCCAATCTCTACTTCCAATTAAACTCTCAGTGTGTTCGACTTCCCGCCCCCACCCTGCATTTCTAATTAAACATTCACTGTGTTCCCCTTACTGTCCCCACTCTCTATTTCTACTTAAACGCTCACAGTGTTCTCCTTGCTGCTCCCACTCTCTATTCCTAATTAACCATTCTCTGAGAACCACTTACTGCCCCCACTCCCTATTTCTAGTTAAACACTCATCGTGTTCCCCTTACTAACCCCAGTCTCAATTTCCATTTAAACAATCACTGTGTTCACCTTACTGCCCCGACTCTCTATTTCTAATTAAACGCTCACTGTTTGCTCCTTACTGCCCCCACTCTGTATTTCTAATTAAACACTCATTGTATTTCACTTACTGCCCCCACTCTTTATTTCTGTTTAATCACTCACTGTGTTCCCCTTATTGCCATTACTCTCTACTTGTATTAAACTCTCAATGTGTTCCCCTTACCGCCTTCACTCTCTATTTCAATTAAACATTCACTGTGTTCCACTTATTGCCATCACTCTCCATTGCTAATTAAAGACTCACTGTGTGCCCCTACTCTCGCCACTTTCCAGTTCAATTAAACACTCACTGTTTTCCCATACCGCTCCTAATCTTTATTGCGAATTAAATAACCACTTTGTTACCCTTACTGCCCCCAATCTCTACTTCCAATTAAACTCTCAGTGTGTTCGACTTACTGCCCCCACCCTGCATTTCTAATTAAACATTCACTGTGTTCCCCTTACTGCCCCCACTCTCTATTTCTAATTAAACGCTCACAGTGTTCCACCTGCTGCTCCCACTCTCTATTCCTAATTAAACATTCTCTGAGAACCCATTACTGCCCCCACACTCTATTTCTAGTTAAGCACTCATCGTGTTCCCATTACTGCCCCACTCTCTATTTCTAATTACACACTCATTGTGTTACACTTACTGCCCAAACTCTGTATTTCTGAATAACCCTCACTGTTTTCCCATACTGCCCCACTCTTTATTTCTAGTTAAATACTCACCTTGTTCCCCTTACTACCCACTCTCTCTATTTGTAATTAAATACTCACGTCGTTCCCCTGACTACCCCAATCTCAATTTCTAATTATACACTCTCAGTATTCCACTGACTGCCCTCATTCTCTATTTCAAATTGAACACTAACTATGTTCCCCTTTATGCCCCTACTCTCTGTGTCGCATTAAACACTCACTCTGATCCCCTTACTGCCCCCACTCTCGATTTTTAATTAAAAACTCACTGGTTCCCGCTTACTAACCCCAATCTTTATTTCTAATTAAACACTCATTGCTTTCCACTTACTGACCCCACTCTATGTTTCTAATTAAACAGTCACTGTGTTCCCCTTACTGCCCCCACTCTCTATATCAAATTAAACACTCATTGTGTTTCACTTACTGCCCCCACTCTTTATTTCTATTTCATCACTCACTGTGTTCCACTTATTGCCATCACTCTCTATTTCAATTAAATACTCACTGTGTTCCCCTTATTGCCATCACTCTCAATTTCAATTAAATACTCACTGTGTTCCACTTATTTCCATCACGCTCCATTGCGAATTAAACACTCACTGTGTGCCCCTACTTCCGCCACTTTCCATTTCAGTTATCACTCACTGTTTTCCCATACTGCCCCCAATCTTTATTGCTAATTAAATACTCACTTTGTTACCCTTACTGCCCCAACCTCTACTTCCAATTAAACTCTCAGTGTGTTCGACTTACCGCCCCCACCCTGCATTTCTAATTAAACACTCACTGTGTTCCCCTTACTGTCCCCACTCTCTATTTCTTAGTAAACGCTCACAGTGTTCCCCTTGCTGCTCCCACTCTCTATTCCTAATTAAACATGCTCTGAGAACCACTTACTGCCCCCACTCCCTATTTCTAGTTAAACACTCATCATGTTCCCCTTACTAACCCCAGTCTCTATTGCCATTTAAACAATCACTGTGTTCCTCTTCCTGCACCATCCTCTACTTCTAATTAAACACTCACCTTGTTCCCCTTTCTGCCCCCACGCTCGATTTCTAATTAAATACTCAATGCTTTCCACTTACGGCCACCAATCTCTATTTCTCGTTAAACAGTTACTGTGTTCCTCTTACTGCTCCACTCTCTAATTCTAATTAAACCGTCACTGTGTTCCCCTTACTGCCCCCACTCTCTATTTTTAATTAAAGTCTTAATGTTTTCACCTTGCTGCCCCCATTCTCTATTTCTAGTTAAACACTAACTGTGTTCCCCTTACTGCCCCCACGCTCTATTTCTAATTATACACTAACTGTATTCCCCTTACTGCCCTCATTCACTATTTCAAATTGAACACTAACTATGTTCCCCTTTTTGCCCCCACTCTCTGTGTCGAATTAAACACTCACTCTGATCCCCTTACTGCCCCCACTCTCGATTACTAATTAAAGACTCACTGCTTAGCGCTTACTGCCCCCAACCTTTATTTCTAATTAAAGACTCATTGCGTTCCACTTACTGTCCCAAGTCTCTATTTCTAATTAAACACTCACTGTGTTCCCCTTATTGCCATCACTCTCTATTTCTAATTAAACACTCACCGTGTTCACCTTACTGCCCCACTCTCTATTTCTAATTAAACGCTCATTGTGTTACACTTACTGCCCAAACACTCTATTTCTAAATAACACTCACTATTTCCCATACTGCCCCCACTCTTTATTTCTAATTAAATACTCAGCTTGTTCCCCTTACTGCCCCCACTCTCCATTTCTAATTATACACTCACAGTATTCCCCTAACTGTCCTCATTCTCTATTTCAAATTGAACACTAACTATGTTCGCCTTTTTGCTCCTACTCTCTGTGTCGAATTAAACACTCACTCTAATCAACATACTGCCCCCACTCTCGATTTTTAATTAAAGACTCACTGGTTCCCGCTTACTGCCCCAAATCTTTATTTCTAATTAAACACTCACTGCTTTCCACTTACTGACCCCACTCTCTCTTTCTAATTAAACACTCACTGTGTTCCCCTTACTGCCCCCACTCTGTATTTCTAATTAAACACTCATTGTGTTTCCCATACTGCCCCCACTCTTTATTTCTAATTTAATACTCACCTTGTTCCCCTTACTGCCCCCAATCTCTATTTGTAATTAAATACTCACGTTGTTCCCCTTACTGCCCCCACTCTCCATTTCTAATTATACACTCACAGTATTCCCCTAACAGTCCTCATTCTCTATTTCAAATTGTTCGCCTTTATGCTCCTACTCTCTCTGTCGAATTAAACACTCACTCTAATCCCCTTACTGCCCCCACTCTCGATTTTTAATGAAAGACTCACTGGTTCCCGCTTACTGCCCCCAATCATTATTTCTAATTAAACACTCACTGCTTTCCACTTACTGTCCCCAGTCTCTATTTCTAATTAAACATTCACTGTGTTCCCCTTACTGTCCCCACTCTCTATTTCTTAGTAAACGCTCACAGTGTTCCCCTTGCTGCTCCCACTCTCTATTCCTAATTAAACATGCTCTGAGAACCACTTACTGCCCCCACTCTCTATTTCTAGTTAAACACTCATCATGTTCCCCTTACTAACCCCAGTCTCTATTGCCATTTAAACAATCACTGTGTTCCTCTTCCTGCACCATCCTCTACTTCTAATTAAACACTCACCTTGTTCCCCTTTCTGCCCCCACGCTCGATTTCTAATTAAATACTCAATGCTTTCCACTTACTGCCACCAATCTCTATTTCTCGTTAAACAGTTACTGTGTTCCTCTTACTGCTCCACTCTCTAATTCTAATTAAACCGTCACTGTGTTCCCCTTACTGCCCCCACTCTCTATTTTTAATTAAAGTCTTAATGTTTTCACCTTGCTGCCCCCATTCTCTATTTCTAGTTAAACACTAACTGTGTTCCCCTTACTGCCCCCACGCTCTATTTCTAATTATACACTAACTGTATTCCCCTTACTGCCCTCATTCACTATTTCAAATTGAACACTAACGATGTTCCCCTTTTTGCCCCCACTCTCTGTGTCGAATTAAACACTCACTCTGATCCCCTTACTGCCCCCACACTCGATTTCTAATTAAAGACTCACTGCTTAGCGCTTACTGCCCCCAATCTTTATTTCTAATTAAAGACTCACTGCTTTCCACTTACTGACCCCACTCTCTCTTTCTAATTAAACACTCACTGTGTTCCCCTTACTGCCCCCACTCTGTATTTCTAATTAAACACTCATTGTGTTTCCCATACTGCCCCCACACTTTATTTCTAATTTAATACTCACCGTGTTCCCCTTACTGCCCCCAATCTCTATTTGTAATTAAATACTCACGATGTTCCCCTTACTGCCCCCACTCTCCATTTCTAATTATACACTCACAGTATTCCCCTAACTGTCCTCATTCTCTATTTCAAATTGTTCGCCTTTATGCTCCTACTCTCTCTGTCGAATTAAACACTCACTCTAATCCCCTTACTGCCCCCACTCTCGATTTTTAATGAAACACTCACTGGTTCCCGCTGACTGCCCCCAATCATTATTTCTAATTAAACACTCACTGCTTTCCACTTACTGTCCCCAGTCTCTATTTCTAATTAAACACTCACTGTTTTCCCCTTACTGCCCCCACTCTGTATTTCTAATTAAACACTCATTGTGTTTCACTTACTACCCCCACTCTTTATTTCTATTTAATCACTCACTGTGTGCCCCTACTCCCGCCACTTTTCATTTCAATTAAACACTCACTGTTTTCCCATACTGCCCCCGATCTTTATTGCTCATTAAATACTCTCTTTTTTACCCTTACTGCCCCCAATCTCTACTTCCAATTAAACTCTCAGTGTGTTCGACTGACCGCCCCCACCCTGCATTTCTAATGAAACATTCACTCTGTTCCCCTTACTGTCCCCACTCTCTATTTCTCAGTAAACACTCACTGTGTTCCCCTTACTGCCCCACTCTCTATTTTTAATTAAACGCTCACAGTGTCCCCCTTGCTGCTCCAACTCTCTATTCCTAATTAAACATTCTCTGAGAACTCTTACTGCCCCCACTCTCTATTTCTCGTTAAACACTCATCGTGTTCCCCTTACTAACCCCAGCCTCTATTCCCATTTAAACAGTTACTGTGTTCCTCTCCCTGCCCCAATCTTTATTTCTAATTAAACACTCACTGTGTTCCACTTACTGCCCCCACTCTCAATTTCTCAATGAACACTCACCATGTCTCCTTATTGCCCAAAATCACTCTGTTTCTAATTAAACAGTCAATGTTTGAACTGATTGGCCTCACTCTCTATTTCTAATTAAACACTCACCTTGTTCCCCTTTCTGCCCCCACTCTCGAGTACTAATTAAATACTCACTGCTTTCTGCTTACTGCCCTCACACTCTATTTCTCGTTAAACATTCACTGTGTCCTCTTACTGCCCCATTCTCTATTTCGAATTAAATCGTCACTGTGTTCCCCTCACTGCCCACACTCTCTATTTTTAATTAAAGTCTCAAAGTGTTCACCTTACTGACCCCATTCTCTATTTCTAATTAAACACTCACTTTGTTTCCCTTACTGCCCCACTCTCTATTTCTAATTAAACACTCACTGTGTTCCCCTTACTGTTCCCATTCTTCATTTCTAATTAATCACTCACTGTATTCCCCTTACTGCCCTCATTCTCTATTTTAAATTGAACACTAACTATGCTCCCCTTTATGCCCTTACTCTCTGTGTCGCATTAAACACTCACTCTAATCCCCTTACTGCCCCCACTCTCGATTTCTAATTAAACACTCACTGGTTCCCGCTTACTGCCCCCAATCTTTATTTCTAATTAAACACTCATTGCTTTCCACTTACTGACCCCACTCTATATTTCTAATTAAACACTCACTGTGTTCCCCTTACTGCCCCCACTCTCTATATCTAATTAAACACTCACTGTTTTCTCCTTACTGCCCCCACTCGGTATTTCTAATTAAACACTCATTGTGTTTCACTTACTGCCCCCACTCTTTATTTCTATTTCATCACTCACTGTGTTCCCCTTATTACCATCGCTCTCTATTTCAATTAAACACTCACTGTGTTCCCATACTGCCCCCACTCTCGATATCTAATTAAACACTCACTGTTTTCTCCTTACTGCCCCCACTCTGTATTTCTTATTAAACACTCATTGTGTTTCACTTACTGCCCCCACTCTTTATTTCTATTTCATCACTCACTGTGTTCCCCTTATTGCCATCACTCTCTATTTCAATTAAATACTCACTGTGTTCCACTTATTGCCATCACTCTCCATTGCTAATTAAACACTCACTGTGTGCCCCGACTCCCGCCACTTTCCATTTCAACTAAATACTCACTGTCTTCTCATAATGCCCCCATTCTTCATTGCTAATTAAATACTCACTTTGTTACCCTTTCTGCTCCCAATCTCTACTTCCAATTAAACTCTCAGTATGTTCGACTTACCGCCCCCACCCTGCATTTCTAATTAAACATTCACTGTGTTCCCCTTACTGTCCCCTCTCTCTATTTCTTAGTAAACACTCACGGTGTTCCCTTTACTGCCCCCACTCTCTAGTTCTAATTAAACGCTCACAGTGTTCCCCTTGTTGCTCCCACTCTCTGTTCCTAATTAAACATTCTCTGAGAACCCCTTACTGCCCCCACTCTCTATTTCTAGTTAAACACTCATCGTGTTGCCCTTACTAACCCCAGTCCATATTTCCATTTAAACAATCACTGTGTTCCTCTTCCTGCCCCATTCTCTATTTCTAATTAAACACTCACCTTGTTCCCCTTTCTGCCCCCAATCTCGATTTCTAATTAAATACTCAATGCTTTCCACTTACTGCCCCCACTCTCTATTTCTCGTTAAACAGTCACTGTGTTCCTCTTACTGCCCCACTCTCTATTTCTAATTAAACTGTCACAGTGTTCCCCTTACTGCCCCCACACTCTATTTTTAATTAAAGTCTCAAAGTTTTCAACTTACTGCCCCCATTCTCTAGTTCTAGTTAAACACACACTTTGTTTCCCTTACTGCCCCACTCCCTATTTCTTGTTAAACACTAACTGTGTTCCCCTTACTGCCCCCACGCTCTATTTCTAATTATACACTCACTGTATTCCCTTTACTGCCCTCGTTCACTATTTCAAATTGAACAGTAACTATATTCCCCTTTATGCCCCCACTCTCTGTGTCGAATGAAACACTCACTCTGATCCACTTACTGCCCCCACTCTCGATTTCTAATTAAAGACTCACTGATTCCCGCTTACTGCCCCCAATCTTTATTTCTAATTAAACACTCATCGTGTTCCCCTTACTAACCTCAGTCTCTATTTCCATTTAAACAACACTGTGTTCCTCCTCCTGCCCCATTCTCTATTTCTAATTAAAGACTCACCTTGTTCACCTTTCTGCCCCAACTCTCGATTTCTAATTAAATACTCAATGCTTTCCACTTTCTGCCCCCACTCTCTATTGCTCGTTAAACAGTCACTGTGTTCCTCTTACTGCCCCACTCTCTATTTCTAATTAAACCGTCACTGTGTTCCCCTTACTGCCCCCACGCTCTATTTTTAATTAAAGTCTCAAAGTTTTCACCTTACTGCCCCATTCTCTATTTCTAATTAAACACGCACTTTGTTTCCCTTACTGCCCCACTCTCTATTTCTAATTAAACACTAACTGTGTTCCCCTTTATGCCCCCACTCTCTGTGTCGAATTAAACACTCACTCTGATCTCTTTACTGCCCCCACTCTCGATTTCTAATTAAAGACTCACTGCTTCCCGCTTACTGCCCCCAATCTTTATTTCTAATTAAAGACTCATTGTGTTCCACTTACTGTCCCCAGTCTCTATTTCTAATTAAACACTCACTGTGTTCCCGTTATTGCCATCACTCTCTATTTCTAATTAAACACTCACCGTGTTCACCTTACTGCCCCACTCTCTGTTTCTAATTACACGCTCATTGTGTTACACTTACTGCCCAAACTCTCTATTTCTAAATAACACTCACTGTTTCCCATACTGCCCCCACTCTTTATTTCTAATTAAATACTCACCTTGTTCCCCGTACTGCCCCCACTCTCTATTTGTAATTAAATACTCACGTTGTTCCCCTTACTGCCCCCACTCTCCATTTCTAATATACACTCACAGTATTCCCCTTACTGCCCTCATTCTCTATTTCAAATTGAACACTAACTATGTTCGCCTTTATGCTCCAACTCTCTGTGTCGAATTAAACACTCACTCTAATCTCCTTACTGCCCCCACTCTCGATTTTTAATGAAAGACTCACTGGTTCCCGCTTACTGCCCCCAATCTTTATTTCTAATTAAACACTCACTGCTTTCCACTTACTGTCCCCAGTCTCTATTTCTAATTAAGCACTCATTGTGTTTCACTTACTCCCCCCACTCTTTATTTCTATTTAATCACTCACTGTGTTCGCCTTAGTGCCATCACTCACTATTTCTAATTAAACACTCACTGTGTTCCACTTATTGCCAGCACTCTCCATTGCTAATTAAACACTCACTGTGTGCCCCTACTCCCGCCACTTTTCATTTCAATTAAACACGCACTGTTTTCCCATACTGCCCCAGATCTTTATTGCTCATTAAATACTCTCTTTTTACCCTTACTGCCCCCAATCTCTACTTCCAATTAAACTCTCAGTGTGTTCGATTTACCGCCCCCATCCTGCATTTCTAATTAAACATTCACTCTGTTCCCCTTACTGTCCCCACTCTCTATTTCTTAGTAAATACTCACTGTGTTCCCCTTACTGCCCCCACGCTCTATTTCTAATTAAACGCTCATCGTGTTCCCCTTACTAACCCCAGTCTCTATTTCCATTCAAACAGTCACTGTGTTCCTCTTCCTGCTCCAATCTCTATTTATAATTAAACACTCACTTGTTTAATTAAACACTCACTTACTGCCCCCACTCTAGATTTCTAATTACACACTCACCGTGTTCTCCTTATTGCCCAAAATCACTTTGTTTCTAATTAAACAGTCAATGTGTTGAACTGATTGGCCTCACTCTCTATTTCAAATTAAACACTCACTGTGTTCCCGTTACTGTTCCCATTCTCCATTTCTAATTAATTACTCACTGTATTCCCCGTTCTGCCCCCACGCTCTATTTCTAATCATACACTCACTGTATTCACCTTACTGCCCTCATTCTCTATTTCAAATTGAACGCGAACTATATTCCCGTTTATGCCCCCATTCTCTGTGACGAATTAAACACTCACTCTGATCCCCTTACTGCCCCCACTCTCGATTTCTAATTAAAGACTCACTGCTTCGCGCTTACTGCCCCCAATCTTTATTTCTAATTAAAGACCCATTGCGTTCTACTTACTGACCCGACTCTGTTTTTTTTAATTAAACACTCACTGCTTCCCGCTTACTGCCCCCAATCGTTATTTCTAATTAAACACTCATTGCATTGCACTTAGTGTCCCCAGTCTCTATTTCTAATTAAACACTCACTGTGTTCCCCTTACTGCCCCCACTCTCTATTTCTAATTAAAGATTCACTGTGTTCCTCGTACTGCCCCCACTCTCGACTTCTAATTTAACTCTCAGTGTGTTCGCCTTACCGTCCCACTCGGTATTTCTAATTAAACACTCACTGTGTCCCCCTTATTGCCATCACTTTCTATTTCTAGTAAACACTCACTCTGTTCCACTTAGTGCCATCACTCTTTAGTTCCAATTAAACACTCACTGTGTTCCACTTATTGCCATCACTCTCTATTGCTAAATAAACACTCACTGTGTTCTGCTACTGCCGCCACTCTCTATTTTCATTAAACACTCACCGTGTTCCCCTTACTGCCCCACTCTCTATTTCTAATTACACGCTCATTGTGTTGCACTTACTGCCCAAACTCTCTATCTCTAAATAACACTCACTGTTTTCCCATACTGCCCCCACTCTTTATTTCTAATAAAATACTCACCTTGTTCCCCTTACTGCCCCCATTCTCTATTTCTAATTAAATACTCACGTTGTTCCCCTTACTGCCCGCAATTGCTATTTCTAATTAAACACTCACTGTGTTCCCCTTACTGTGCCCTCTCTCTATTTGTAATGATACAATCACTGTGTTCCCCTTACTACCCCCACACTCTATTTCTAATCAAACATTTACTGTGTTCCCAGTAATGCCTCCAATCTCTGCTTCAAATTAAACTCTCACTGTGTTCGCCATACCACCCCCACTCTCCATTTCTAATTAAACACTCACTGAGTTCCCCTTACTGCCCCCACTCTCTATTTGTAATTAAATACTCACGTTGTTCCCCTTACTGCCCCCACTCTCCATTTCTAATATACACTCACAGTATTCCCTTACTGCCCTTATTCTCTATTTCAAATTGAACACTAACTATGTTCGCCTTTATGCTCCCACTCTCTGTGTCGAATTAAACACTCACTCTAATCTCCTTACTGCCCCCACTCTCGATTTTTAATAAAAGACTCACTGGTTCCTGCTTACTGCCCCCAATCTTTATTTCTAATTCAACACTCACTGCTTTCCACTTACTGTCCCCAGTCTCTATTTCTAATTAAGCACTCATTATGTTTCACTTACTCCCCCCACTCTTTATTTCTATTTAACCACTTACTGTGTTCGCCTTAGTGCCATCACTCACTATTTCTAATTAAACACTCACTGTGTTCCACTTATTGCCAGCACTCTCCATTGCTAATTAAACACTCACTGTGTGCCCCTACTCCCGCCACTTTTCATTTCAATTAAACACGCACTGTTTTCCCATACTGCCCCCGATCTTTATTGCTCATTAAATACTCTCTTTTTACCCTTACTGCCCCCAATCTCTACTTCCAATTAAACTCTCAGTATGTTCGACTTACCGCCCCCACCCTGCATTTCTAATTAAACATTCACTGTGTTCCCCTTACTGTCCCCTCTCTCTATTTCTTAGTAAACACTCACGGTGTTCCCTTTACTGCCCCCACTCTCTAGTTCTAATTAAACGCTCACAGTGTTCCCCTTGTTGCTCCCACTCTCTGTTCCTAATTAAACATTCTCTGAGAACCCCTTACTGCCCCCACTCTCTATTTCTAGTTAAACACTCATCGTGTTGCCCTTACTAACCCCAGTCCATATTTCCATTTAAACAATCACTGTGTTCCTCTTCCTGCCCCATTCTCTATTTCTAATTAAACACTCACCTTGTTCCCCTCTCTGCCACCAATCTCGATTTCTAATTAAATACTCAATGCTTTCCACTTACTGCCCCCACTCTCTATTTCTCGTTAAACAGTCACTGTGTTCCTCTTACTGCCCCACTCTCTATTTCTAATTAAACTGTCACAGTGTTCCCCTTACTGCCCCCACACTTTATTTTTAATTAAAGTCTCAAAGTTTTCAACTTACTGCCCCCATTCTCTAGTTCTAGTTAAACACACACTTTGTTTCCCTTACTGCCCCACTCTCTATTTCTTGTTAAACACTAACTGTGTTCCCCTTACTGCCCCCACTCTCTATTTCTAATTATACACTCACTGTATTCCCCTTACTGCCCTCATTCACTATTTCAAATTGAACACTTACTATGTTCCCCTTTATGCCCCCACTCTCTGTGTCGAATGAAACACTCACTCTGATCCACTTACTGCCCCCACTCTCGATTTCTAATTAAAGACTCACTGATTCCCGCTTACTGCCCCCAATCTTTATTTCTAATTAAACACTCATCGTGTTCCCCTTACTAACCTCAGTCTCTATTTCCATTTAAACAACACTGTGTTCCTCCTCCTGCCCCATTCTCTATTTCTAATTAAAGTCTCACCTTGTTCCCCTTTCTGCCCCAACTCTCGATTTCTAATTAAATACTCTATACTTTCCACTTTCTGCCCCCACTCTCTATTGCTCGTTAAACAGTCACTGTGTTCCTCTTACTGCCCCACTCTCTATTTCTAATTAAACCGTCACTGTGTTCCCCTTACAGCCCCCACGCTCTATTTTTAATTAAAGTCTCAAAGTTTTCACCTTACTGCCCCCATTCTCTATTTCTAATTAAACACGCACTTTGTTTCCCTTACTGCCCCACTCTCTATTTCTAGTTAAACACTAACTGTGTTCCCCTTTATGCCCCCACTCTCTGTGTCGAATTAAACACTCACTCTGATCTCCTTACTGCCCCACTCTCGATTTCTAATTAAAGACTCACTGCTTCCCGCTTACTGCCCCCAATCTTTATTTCTAATTAAAGACTCATTGTGTTCCACTTACTGTCCCCAGTCTCTATTTCTAATTAAACACTCACTGTGTTCCCGTTATTGCCATCACTCTCTATTTCTAATTAAACACTCACCGTGTTCACCTTACTGCCCCACTCTCTGTTTCTAATTACACGCTCATTGTGTTACACTTACTGCCCAAACTCTCTATTTCTAAATAACACTCACTGTTTCCCATACTGCCCCCACTCTTTATTTCTAATTAAATACTCACCTTCTTCCCCTTACTGCCCCCACTCTCTATTTGTAATTAAATACTCACGTCGTTCCCCTTACTGCCCCTACTCTCCATTTCTAATATACACTCACAGTATTCCCCTTACTGCCCTCATTCTCTATTTCAAATTGAACACTAACTATGTTCGCCTTTATGCTCCCACTCTCTGTGTCGAATTAAACAATCACTCTAATCTCCTTACTGCCCGCACTCTCGATTTTTAATGAAAGACTCACTGGTTCCCGCTTACTGCCCCCAATCTTTATTTCTAATTAAACACTCACTGCTTTCCACTTACTGTCCCCAGTCTCTATTTCTAATTAAGCACTCATTGTGTTTCACTTACTCCCCCCACTCTTTATTTCTATTTAATCACTCACTGTGTTCGCCTTATGCCATCACTCACTATTTCTAATTAAACACTCACTGTGTTCCACTTATTGCCAGCACTCTCCATTGCTAATTAAACACTCACTGTGTGCCCCTACTCCCGCCACTTTTCATTTCAATTAAACACGCACTGTTTTCCCATACTGCCCCCGATCTTTATTGCTCATTAAATACTCTCTTTTTACCCTTACTGCCCCCAATCTCTACTTCCAATTAAACTCTCAGTGTGTTCGATTTACCGCCCCCATCCTGCATTTCTAATTAAACATTCACTCTGTTCCCCTTACTGTCCCCACTCTCTATTTCTTAGTAAATACTCACTGTGTTCCCCTTACTGCCCCCACGCTCTATTTCTAATTAAACACTCATCGTGTTCCCCTTACTAACCCCAGTCTCTATTTCCATTCAAACAGTCACTGTGTTCCTCTTCCTGCTCCAATCTTTATTTATAATTAAACACTCACTTGTTTAATTAAACACTCACTTACTGCCCCCACTCTCGATTTCTAATTACACACTCACCGTGTTCTCCTTATTGCCCAAAATCACTCTGTTTCTAATTAAACAGTCAATGTGTTGAACTGATTGGCCTCACTCTCTATTTCAAATTAAATCTCACTGTGTTCCCGTTACTGTTCCCATTCTCCATTTCTAATTAATTACTCACTGTATTCCCCGTTCTGCCCCCACTCTCTATTTCTAATCATACACTCACTGTATTCACCTTACTGCCCTCATTCTCTATTTCAAATTGAACACGAACTATATTCCCGTTTATGCCCCCATTCTCTGTGACGAATTAAACACTCACTCTGATCCCCTTACTGCCCCCACTCTCGATTTCTAATTAAAGACTCACTGCTTTGCGCTTACTGCCCCCAATCTTTATTTCTAATTAAAGACCCATTGCGTTCTACTTACTGACCCCACTCTGTATTTTTAATTAAACACTCACTGCTTCCCGCTTACTGCCCCCAATCGTTATTTCTAATTAAACACTCATTGCATTGCACTTAGTGTCCCCAGTCTCTATTTCTAATTAAACACTCACTGTGTTCCCCTTACTGCCCCCACTCTCTATTTCTAATTAAAGATTCACTGTGTTCCCCGTACTGCCCCCACTCTCGACTTCTAATTTAACTCTCAGTGTGTTCGCCTTACCGTCCCACTCGGTATTTCTAATTAAACACTCACTGTGTTCCCCTTATTGCCATCACTTTCTATTTCTAGTAAACACTCACTCTGTTCCACTTAGTGCCATCACTCTTTAGTTCCAATTAAACACTCACTGTGTTCCACTTATTGCCATCACTCTCTATTGCTAAATAAACACTCACTGTGTTCTGCTACTGCCGCCACTCTCTATTTTCATTAAACACTCACCGTGTTCCCCTTACTGCCCCACTCTCTATTTCTAATTACACGCTCATTGTGTTGCACTTACTGCCCAAACTCTCTATCTCTAAATAACACTCACTGTTTTCCCATACTGCCCCCACTCTTTATTTCTAATAAAATACTCACCTTGTTCCCCTTACTGCCCCCATTCTCTATTTCTAATTAAATACTCACGTTGTTCCCCTTACTGCCCGCAATTGCTATTTCTAATTAAACACTCACTGTGTTCCCCTTACTGTGCCCTCTCTCTATTTGTAATGATACAATCACTGTGTTCCCCTTACTACCCCCACACTCTATTTCTAATCAAACATTTACTGTGTTCCCAGTAATGCCTCCAATCTCTGCTTCAAATTAAACTCTCACTGTGTTCGCCATACCACCCCCACTCTCCATTTCTAATTAAACACTCACTGAGTTCCCCTTACTGCCCCCACTCTCTATTTGTAATTAAATACTCACGTTGTTCCCCTTACTGCCCCCACTCTCCATTTCTAATATACACTCACAGTATTCCCTTACTGCCCTCATTCTCTATTTCAAATTGAACACTAACTATGTTCGCCTTTATGCTCCCACTCTCTGTGTCGAATTAAACACTCACTCTAATCTCCTTACTGCCCCCACTCTCGATTTTTAATAAAAGACTCACTGGTTCCCGCTTACTGCCCCCAATCTTTATTTCTAATTCAACACTCACTGCTTTCCACTTACTGTCCCCAGTCTCTATTTCTAATTAAGCACTCATTGTGTTTCACTTACTCCCCCCACTCCTTATTTCTATTTAATCACTCACTGTTTTCGCCTTAATGCCATCACTCACTATTTCTAATTAAACACTCACTGTGTTCCACTTATTGCCAGCACTCTCCATTGCTAATTAAACACTCACTGTGTGCCCCTACTCCCGCCACTTTTCATTTCAATTAAACACGCACTGTTTTCCCATACTGCCCCCGATCTTTATTGCTCATTAAATACTCTCTTTTTACCCTTACTGCCCCCAATCTCTACTTCCAATTAAACTCTCAGTGTGTTCGATTTACCGCCCCCACCCTGCATTTCTAATTAAACATTCACTGTGTTCCCCTTACTGTCCCCTCTCTCTATTTCTTAGTAAACACTCACGGAGTTCCCTTTATTGCCCCCACTCTCTAGTTCTAATTAAACGCTCACAGTGTTCCCCTTGTTGCTCCCACTCTCTGTTCCTAATTAAACATTCTCTGAGAACCCCTTACTGCCCCCACTCTCTATTTCTAGTTAAACACTCATCGTGTTGCCCTTACTAACCCCAGTCCATATTTCCATTTAAACAATCACTGTGTTCCTCTTCCTGCCCCATTCTCTATTTCTAATTAAACACTCACCTTGTTCCCCTCTCTGCCACCAATCTCGATTTCTAATTAAATACTCAATGCTTTCCACTTACTGCCCCCACTCTCTATTTCTCGTTAGACAGTCACTGTGTTCCTCTTACTGCCCCACTCTCTATTTCTAATTAAACTGTCACAGTGTTCCCCTTACTGCCCCCACACTCTATTTTTAATTAAAGTCTCAAAGTTTTCAACTTACTGCCCCCATTCTCTAGTTCTAGTTAAACACACACTTTGTTTCCCTTACTGCCCCACTCTCTATTTCTTGTTAAACACTAACTGTGTTCCCCTTACTGCCCCCACTCTCTATTTCTAATTATACACTCACTGTATTCCCCTTACTGCCCTCATTCACTATTTCAAATTGAACACTTACTATGTTCCCCTTTATGCCCCCACTCTCTGTGTCGAATGAAACACTCACTCTGATCCACTTACTGCCCCCACTCTCGATTTCTAATTAAAGACTCACTGATTCCCGCTTACTGCCCCCAATCTTTATTTCTAATTAAACACTCATCGTGTTCCCCTTACTAACCTCAGTCTCTATTTCCATTTAAACAACACTGTGTTCCTCCTCCTGCCCCATTCTCTATTTCTAATTAAAGTCTCACCTTGTTCCCCTTTCTGCCCCAACTCTCGATTTCTAATTAAATACTCAATACTTTCCACTTTCTGCCCCCACTCTCTATTGCTCGTTAAACAGTCACTGTGTTCCTCTTACTGCCCCACTCTCTATTTCTAATTAAACCGTCACTGTGTTCCCCTTACAGCCCCCACGCTCTCTTTTTAATTAAAGTCTCAAAGTTTTCACCTTACTGCCCCCATTCTCTATTTCTAATTAAACACGCACTTTGTTTCCCTTACTGCCCCACTCTCTATTTCTAGTTAAACACTAACTGTGTTCCCCTTTATGCCCCCACTCTCTGTGTCGAATTAAACACTCACTCTGATCTCCTTACTGCCCCACTCTCGATTTCTAATTAAAGACTCACTGCTTCCCGCTTACTGCCCCCAATCTTTATTTCTAATTAAAGACTCATTGTGTTCCACTTACTGTCCCCAGTCTCTATTTCTAATTAAACACTCACTGTGTTCCCGTTATTGCCATCACTCTCTATTTCTAATTAAACACTCACCGTGTTCACCTTACTGCCCCACTCTCTGTTTCTAATTACACGCTCATTGTGTTACACTTACTGCCCAAACTCTCTATTTCTAAATAAAACTCACTGTTTCCCATACTGCCCCCACTCTTTATTTCTAATTAAATACTCACCTTCTTCCCCTTACTGCCCCCACTCTCTATTTGTAATTAAATACTCACGTTGTTCCCCTTACTGCCCCCACTCTCCATTTCTAATATACACTCACAGTATTCCCCTTACTGCCCTCATTCTCTATTTCAAATTGAACACTAACTATGTTCGCCTTTATGCTCCCACTCTCTGTGTCGAATTGAACATTCACTCTAATCTACTTTCTGCCCCCACTCTTGATTTTTAATGAAAGTCTCACTGGTTCCCGCTTACTGCCCCCAATCTTTATTTCTAATTAAACACTCACTGCTTTCCACTTACTGTCCCCAGTCTCTATTTCTAATTAAGCACTCATTGTGTTTCACTTACTCCCCCCACTCTTTATTTCTATTTAATCACTCACTGTGTTCGCCTTAGTGCCATCACTCACTATTTCTAAGTAAACACTCACTGTGTTCCACTTATTGCCAGCACTCTCCATTGCTAATTAAACACTCACTGTGTGCCCCTACTCCCGCCACTTTTCATTTCAATTAAACACGCACTGTTTTCCCATACTGCCCCCGATCTTTATTGCTCATTAAATACTCTCTTTTTACCCTTAATGCCCCCAATCTCTACTTCCAATTAAACTCTCAGTGTGTTCGATTTACCGCCCCCATCCTGCATTTCTAATTAAACATTCACTCTGTTCCCCTTACTGTCCCCACTCTCTATTTCTTAGTAAATACTCACTGTGTTCCCCTTACTGCCCCCACGCTCTATTTCTAATTAAACGCTCATCGTGTTCCCCTTACTAACCCCAGTCTCTATTTCCATTCAAACAGTCACTGTGTTCCTCTTCCTGCTCCAATCTTTATTTATAATTAAACACTCACTTGTTTAATTAAACACTCACTTACTGCCCCCACTCTCGATTTCTAATTACACACTCACCGTGTTCTCCTTGTTGGCCAAAATCACTCTGTTTCTAATTAAACAGTCAATGTGTTGAACTGATTGGCCTCACTCTCTATTTCAAATTAAACACTCACTGTGTTCCCGTTACTGTTCCCATTCTCCATTTCTAATTAATTACTCACTGTATTCCCCGTTCTGCCCCCACTCTCTATTTCTAATCATACACTCACTGTATTCACCTTACTGCCCTCATTCTCTATTTCAAATTGAACACGAACTATATTCCCGATTATGCCCCCATTCTCTGTGACGAATTAAGCACTCACTCTGATCCCCTTACTGCCCCCACTCTCGATTTCTAATTAAGACTCACTGCTTCGCGCTTACTGCCCCCAATCTTTATTTCTAATTAAAGACCCATTGCGTTCTACTTACTGACCCCACTCTGTATTTTTAATTAAACACTCACTGCTTCCCGCTTACTGCCCCCAATCGTTATTTCTAATTAAACACTCATTGCATTGCACTTAGTGTCCCCAGTCTCTATTTCTAATTAAACACTCACTGTGTTCCCCTTACTGCCCCCACTCTCTATTTCTAATTAAAGATTCACTGTGTTCCCCGTACTGCCCCCACTCTCGACTTCTAATTTAACTCTCAGTGTGTTCGCCTTACCGTCCCACTCGGTATTTCTAATTAAACACTCACTGTGTTCCCCTTACTGTGCCCTCTCTCTATTTGTAATGATACAATCACTGTGTTCCCCTTACTACCCCCACACTCTATTTCTAATCAAACATTTACTGTGTTCCCAGTAATGCCTCCAATCTCTGCTTCAAATTAAACTCTCACTGTGTTCGCCATACCACCCCCACTCTCCATTTCTAATTAAACACTCACTGAGTTCCCCTTACTGCCCCCACTCTCTATTTGTAATTAAATACTCACGTTGTTCCCCTTACTGCCCCCACTCTCCATTTCTAATATACACTCACAGTATTCCCTTACTGCCCTCATTCTCTATTTCAAATTGAACACTAACTATGTTCGCCTTTATGCTCCCACTCTCTGTGTCGAATTAAACACTCACTCTAATCTCCTTACTGCCCCCACTCTCGATCTTTAATGAAAGACTCACTGGTTCCCGCTTACTGCCCCCAATCTTTATTTCTAATTCAACACTCACTGCTTTCCACTTACTGTCCCCAGTCTCTATTTCTAATTAAGCACTCATTGTGTTTCACTTACTCCCCCCACTCTTTATTTCTATTTAATCACTCACTGTGTTCGCCTTAGTGCCATCACTAACTATTTCTAATTAAACACTCACAGTTTTCCACTTATTGCCAGCACTCTCCATTGCTAATTAAACACTCACTGTGTGCCCCTACTCCCGCCACTTTTCATTTCAATTAAACACGCACTGTTTTCCCATACTGCCCCCGATCTTTATTGCTCATTAAATACTCTCTTTTTACCCTTACTGCCCCCAATCTCTACTTCCAATTAAACTCTCAGTGTGTTCGATTTACCGCCCCCACCCTGCATTTCTAATTAAACATTCACTCTGTTCCCCTTACTGTCCCCACTCTCTATTTCTTAGTAAATACTCACTGTGTTCCCCTTACTGCCCCACGCTCTATTTCTAATTAAACGCTCATCGTGTTCCCCTTAGTAACCCCAGTCTCTATTTCCATTCAAACAGTCACTGTGTTCCTCTTCCTGCCCCAATCTCTATTTATAATTAAACACTCACTTGTTTAATTAAACACTCACTTACTGCCCCCACTCTCGATTTCTAATTAAACACTCACCGTGTTCTCCTTATTGCCCAAAATCACTCTGTTTCTAATTAAACAGTCAATGTGTTGAACTGATTGGCCTCACTCTCTATTTCAAATTAAACACTCACTGTGTTCCCCTCACTGTTCCCATTCTCCATTTCTAATTAATTACTCACTGTATTCCCCGTTCTGCCCCTACTCTCTATTTCTAATCATACACTCACTGTATTCACCTTACTGCCCTCATTCTCTATTTCAAATTGAACACGAACTATATTCCCATTTATGCCCCCATTCTCTGTGACGAATTAAACACTCACTCTGATCCCCTTACTGCCCCCACTCTCGATTTCTAATTAAAGACTCACTGCTTCGCGCTTACTGCCCCCAATCTTTATTTCTAATTAAAGACCCATTGCGTTCTACTTACTGACCCCACTCTGTATTTCTAATTAAACACTCACTGCTTCCCGCTTACTGCCCCCAATCGTTATTTCTAATTAAACACTCATTGCATTGCACTTAGTGTCCCCAGTCTCTATTGCTAATTAAACACTCACTGTGTTCCCCTTACTGCCCCCACTCTCTATTTCTAATTAAAGATTCACTGTGTTCCCCGTACTGCCCCCACTCTCGACTTCTAATTTAACTCTCAGTGTGTTCGCCTTACCGTCCCACTCGGTATTTCTAATTAAACACTCACTGTTTTCCCCTTATTGCCATCACTTTCTATTTCTAGTAAACACTCACTCTGTTCCACTTAGTGCCATCACTCTTTAGTTCCAATTAAACACTCACTGTGTTCCACTTATTGCCATCACTCTCTATTGCTAAATAAACACTCACTGTGTTCCGCTACTGCCGCCACTCTCTATTTTCATTAAACACTCACCGTGTTCCCCTTACTGCCCCACTCTCTATTTCTAATTACACGCTCATTGTGTTGCACTTACTGCCCAAACTCTCTATCTCTAAATAACACTCACTGTTTTCCCATACTGCCCCCACTCTTTATTTCTAATTAAATATTCACCTTGTTCCCCTTACTGCCCCCACTCTCTATTTCTAATTAAATACTCACGTTGTTCCCCTTACTGCCCGCAATCGCTATTTCTAATTAAACACTCACTGTGTTCCCCTTACTGTGCCCTCTCTCTATTTGTAATTATACAATCACTGTATTCCCCTAACTACCCCACACTCTATTTCTAATCAAACATTTACTGTGTTCCCAGTAATGCCTCCAATCTCTGCTTCAAATTAAACTGTCACTGTGTTCGCCATACCGCCCCAATCTCTATTTCTAATTAAACACTCACTGAGTTCCCCTTACTGCCCCCACTCTCTATTTGTAATTAAATACTCACGTTGTTCCCCTTACTGCCCCCACTCTCCATTTCTAATATACACTCACAGTATTCCCTTACTGCCCTCATTCTCTATTTCAAATTGAACACTAACTATGTTCGCCTTTATGCTCCTACTCTCTCTGTCGAATTAAACACTCACTCTAATCCCCTTACTGCCCCCACTCTCGATTTTTAATGAAAGACTCACTGGTTCCAACTTACTGCCCCCAATCATTATTTCTAATTAAACACTCACTGCTTTCCACTTACTGTCCCCAGTCTCTATTTCTAATTAAACACTCACTGTTTTCCCCTTACTGCCCCCACACTCTATCTCTAATTAAACACTCATTGTGTTTCACTTACTACCCCCACTCTTTATTTCTATTTAATCACTCACTGTGTGCCCCTACTCCCGCCACGTTTCATTTCAATTAAACACTCACTGTTTTCCCATACTGCCCCCGATCTTTATTGCTCATTAAATACTCTCTTTTTTACCCTTACTGCCCCCAATCTCTACTTCCAATTAAACTCTCTGTGTGTTCGATTTACCGCCCCCACCCTGCATTTCTAATTAAACATTCACTGTGTTCCCCTTACTGTCCCCACTCTCTATTTCTTAGTAAACACTCACTGTGTTCCCCTTACTGCCCCACTCTCTATTTTTAATTAAACGCTCACAGTTTTCCCCTTGCTGCTCCCTCTCTATTCCTAATTAAACATTCTCTGAGAACCCTTACTGCCCCCACTCTCTATTTCTCGTTAAACACTCATCATGTTCCCCTTACTAACCCCAGTCTCTATTCCCATTTAAACAGTTACTGTGTTCCTCTTCCTGCCCCAATCTTTATTTCTAATTAAACACTCACTGTGTTCCACTTACTGCCCCCACTCTCGGTTTCTCAATGAACACTCACCGTGTTCTCATTATTGCCCAAAATCACTCTGTTTCTAATTAAACAGTCAATGTTTGAACTGATTGGCCTCACTCTCTATTTCTAATTAAACACTCACCTTGTTCCCCTTTCTGCCCCCACTCTCGAGTACTAATTAAATACTCACTGCTTTCTGCTTACTGCCCCCACATTCTATTTCTCGTTAAACATTCACTGTGTCCTCTTACTGCCCCATTCTCTATTTCGAATTAAATCGTCACTGTGTTCCCCTCACTGCCCACACTCTCTATTTTTAATTAAAGTCTCAAAGTGTTCACCTTACTGACCCCATTCTCTATTTCTAATTAAACACTCACTTTGTTTCCCTTACTGCCCCACTCTCTATTTCAACTTAAATACTAACTGTGTTCCCCTTACTGCCCCCACACTCTATTTCTAATTAAACACTCACTGTGTTCGCCTTACTGTTCCCATTCTTCATTTCTAATTAATCACTCACTGTATTCCCCTTACTGCCCTCATTCTCTATTTCTAATTAAGCACTCATTGTGTTTCACTTACTCCCCCCACTCTTTATTTCTATTTAATCACTCACTGTGTTCGCCTTAGTGCCATCACTCACTATTTCTAATTAAATACTCACTGTGTTCCACTTATTGCCAGCACTCTCCATTGCTAATTAAACACTCACTGTGTGCCCCTACTCCCGCCACTTTTCATTTCAATTAAACACGCACTGTTTTCCCATACTGCCCCCGATCTTTATTGCTCATTAAATATTCTCTTTTTACCCTTACTGCCCCCAATCTCTACTTCCAATTAAACTCTCAGTGTGTTCGATTTACCGCCCCCACCCTGCATTTCTAATTAAACATTCAGTCTGTTCCCCTTACTGTCCCCACTCTCTATTTCTTAGAAAATACTCACTGTGTTCCCCTTACTGCCCCCACGCTCTATTTCTAATTAAACGCTCATTGTGTTCCCCTTACTAACCCCAGTCTCTATTTCCATTCAAACTGTCACTGTGTTCCTCTTCCTGCCCCAATCTCTATTTATAATTAAACACTCACTTGTTTAATTAAACACACACTTACTGCCCCCACTCTCGATTTCTAATTAAGCACTCACCGTGTTCTCCTTATTGCCCAAAATCACTCTGTTTCTAATTAAACATTCAATGTGTTGAACTGATTGGCCTCACTCTCTATTTCAAATTAAACACTCGCTGTGTTCCCCTTACTGTTCACATTCTCCATTTCTTAGTAAACGCTCACAGTGTTCCCCTTGCTGCTCCCACACTCTATTCCTAATTAAACATGCTCTGAGAACCACTTACTGCCCCCACTCCCTATTTCTAGTTATACACTCATCATGTTCCCCTTACTAACCCCAGTCTCTATTTCCATTTAAATAATCACTGTGTTGCTCTTCCTGCCCCATCCTCTACTTCTAATTAAACACTCACCTTGTTCCCCTTTCTGCCCCCACTCTCGATTTCTAATTAAATACTCAATGCTTTCCACTTACTGCCACCAATCTCTATTTCTCGTTAAACAGTCACTGTGTTGCTCTTACTGCCCCCACTCTCTATTTTTAATTAAAGTCTTAATGTTTTCACCTTGCTGCCCCCATTCTCTATTTCTAGTTAAACACTAACTGTGTTCCCCTTACTGCCCCCACGCTCTATTTCTAATTATACACTAACTGTATTCCCCTTACTGCCCTCATTCACTATTTCAAATTGAACACTAACTATGTTCCCCTTTTTGCCCCCACTCTCTGTTTCGAATTAAACACTCACTCTGATCCCCTTACTGCCCCCACTCTCGATTTCTAATTAAAGACTCACTGCTTAGCGCTTACTGCCCCCAATCTTTATTTCTAATTAAAGACGCACTGCGTTCCACTTACTGTCCCCAGTCTCTATTTCTAATTAAACACTCACTGTGTTCCCCTTATTGCCATAACTCTCTATTTCTAATTAAACACTCACCGTGTTCACCTTACTGCCCCACTCTCTATTTCTAATTACACGTTCATTGTGTTACACTTACTGCCCAAACTCTCTATTTCTAAATAACACTCACTGTTTTCCATACTGCCCCCACTCTTTATTTCTAATTAAATACTCAGCTTGTTCCCCTTACTGCCCCCACTCTCCATTTCTAATTATACACTCACAGTATTCCCCTAACTGTCCTCATTCTCTATTACAAATTGAACACTAACTATGTTCGCCTTTTTGCTCCTACTCTCTGTGTCGAATTAAACACTCACTCTAATCCCCATACTGCCCCCACTCTCGATTTTTAATTAAAGACTCACTGGTTCCCGCTTACTGCCCCAAATCTTTATTTCTAATTAAACACTCACTGCTTTCCACTTACTGACCCCACTCTCTCTTTCTAATTAAACACTCACTGTGTTCCCCTTACTGCCCCCACTCTGTATTTGTAATTAAACACTCATTGTGTTTCCCATACTGCCCCCACTCTTTATTTCTAATTTAATACTCACCTTGTTCCCCTTACTGCCCCCAATCTCTATTTGTAATTAAATACTCACGTTGTTCCCCTTACTGCCCCCACTCTCCATTTCTAATTATACACTCACAGTATTCCCCTAACTGTCCTCATTCTCTATTTCAAATTGAACACTAACTATGTTCGCCTTTATGCTCCTACTCTCTCTGTTGAATTAAACACTCACTCTAATCCCCTTACTGCCCCCACTCTCGATTTTTAATGAAAGACTCACTGGTTCCCGCTTACTGCCCCCAATCATTATTTCTAATTAAACACTCACTGCTTTCCACTTACTGTCCCCAGTCTCTATTTCTAATTAAACACTCACTGTTTTCCCCTTATTGCCATCACTCTCTATTTCTAATTAAACACTCACCGTGTTCACCTTACTGCCCCACTCTCTGTTTCTAATTACACGCTCATTGTGTTACACTTACTGCCCAAACTCTCTATTTCTAAATAACACTCACTGTTTCCCATACTGCCCCCACTCTTTATTTCTAATTAAATACTCACCTTGTTCCCCTTACTGCTCCCACTCTCTATTTGTAATTTAATACTCACGTTGTTCCCCTTACTGCCCCCACTCTCCATTTCTAATATACACTCACAGTATTCCCCTTACTGCCCTCATTATCTATTTCAAATTGAACACTAACTATGTTCGCCTTTATGCTCCTACTCTCTGTGTCGAATTAAACATTCACTCTAATCTCCTTACTGCCCCCACTCTCGATTTTTAATGAAAGACTCACTGGTTCCCGCTTACTGCCCCCAATCTTTATTTCTAATTAAGCACTCATTGTGTTTCACTTACTCCCCCCACTCTTTATTTCTAATTAAACACTCACTGTGTGCCCCTACTCCCGCCACTTTTCATTTCAATTAAACACGCACTGTTTTCCCATACTGCCCCCGATCTTTATTGCTCATTAAATACTCTCTTTTTACCCTTACTGCCCCCAATCTCTACTTCCAATTAAACTCTCAGTGTGTTCGATTTACCGCCCCCACCCTGCATTTCTAATTAAGCATTCACTCTGTTCCCCTTACTGTCCCCACTCTCTATTTCTTAGTAAATACTCACTGTGTTCCCCTGACTGCCCCCACGCTCTATTTCTAATTAAACACTCATCGTGTTCCCCTTACTAACCCCAGTCTCTATTTCCATTCAAACAGTCACTGTGTTCCTCTTCCTGCCCCAATCTCTATTTATAATTAAACACTCACTTGTTTAATTAAACACTCACTTACTGCCCCCACACTCGATTTCTAATTAAACACTCACCGTGTTCTCCTTATTGCCCAAAATCACTCTGTTTCTAATTAAACAGTCAATGTGTTGAACTGATTGGCCTCACTCTCTATTTCAAATTAAACACTCACTGTGTTCCCCTTACTGTTCCCATTCTCCTTTTCTAATTAATTACTCACTGTATTCCCCGTTCTGCCCCCACTCTCTATTTCTAATCATACACTCACTGTATTCACCTTACTGCCCTCATTCTCTATTTCAAATTGAACACGAACTATATTCCCATTTATGCCCCCATTCTCTGTGACGAATTAAACACTCACTCTGAACCCCTTACTGCCCCACTCTCGATTTCTAATTAAAGACTCACTGCTTCGCGCTTACTGCCCCCAATCTTTATTTCTAATTAAAGACCCATTGCGTTCTACTTACTGACCCCACTCTGTATTTCTAATTAAACACTCACTGCTTCCCGCTTACTGCCCCCAATCGTTATTTCTAATTAAACACTCATTGCATTGCACTTAGTGTCCCCAGTCTCTATTTCTAATTAAACACTCACTGTGTTCCCCTTACTGCCCCCACTCTCTATTTCTAATTAAAGATTCACTGTGTTCCCCGTACTGCGCCCACTCTCGACTTCTAATTTAACTCTCAGTGTGTTCGCCTTACCGTCCCACTCGGTATTTCTAATTAAACACTCACTGTGTTCCACTTATTGCCATCACTTTCTATTTCTAGTAAACACTCACTCTGTTGCACTTAGTGCCATCACTCTTTAGTTCCAATTAAACACACACTGTGTTCCACTTATTGCCATCACTCTCTATTGCTAAATAAACACTCACTGTGTTCCGCTACTGCCGCCACTCTCTATTTTCATTAAACACTCACCGTGTTCCCCTTACTGCCCCACTCTCTATTTCTAATTACACGCTCATTGTGTTGCACTTACTGCCCAAACTCTCTATCTCTAAATAACACTCACTGTTTTCCCATACTGCCCCCACTCTTTATTTCTAATAAAATACTCACCTTGTTCCCCTTACTGCCCCCATTCTCTATTTCTAATTAAATACTCACGTTGTTCCCCTTACTGCCCGCAATCGCTATTTCTAATTAAACACTCACTGTGTTCCCCTTACTGTGCCCTCTCTCTATTTGTAATTATACAATCACTGTGTTCCCCTTACTACCCCCACACTCTATTTCTAATCAAACATTTACTGTGTTCCCAGTAATGCCTCCAATCTCTGCTTCAAATTAAACTCTCACTGTGTTCGCCATACCGCCCCCACTCTCCATTTCTAATTAAACACTTACTGAGTTCCCCTTACTGTGCCCACTCTCTATTTCTAATTAAATACTTACTGTGTTCCACTTATTGTCCCCAGTCTCTATTTCTAATTAAACAGTCATCGTGTTCCTCTTACTGCCCCCAATCCCTATTACTAATTAAAGACTCAATGCGTTCCTCTTACTGCCCCATTCTCTATTTCTAATAAAATTATCACTTTGTTCCCCTTACTATCCCCCACTCTATTTCTAATTAAACACTCATTTGTTTCCCTTCTTCCCCACATTCTCTATTTCTAATTAAACAGTCACCGTATTCCCCTTACTGCCCAAAATCTGTCTGTTACTAATTAAATAGTCAATGTGTTCAACTTATTGGCCCCACTCTCTATTTCTAATTCGCCCTCACTGTGTTCCCCTAATTCACCCCCTATCTATTTCTAATTAAACACTCACTGTGTTCACCTTACGGCCCCCACGGTCTACTTCTAATTAAAAACTCACCGTGTTCCTCTTACTGCCCAAAATCTCTCTATGTCTCATGAAATAATCACTGTGTTCCCCTTACTGCCCAACTCTCTATTTCTAATTAAATACTCACTATTTTCCTGTACTGTCCAAAATCTCTATTTCTAATTAAGCACTCACTGTGTTCCCCTTACTGTTCCCATTCTCCATTTCTAACTAAACACTCACTGTATTCCCCATTCTGCCCCCACTCTCTGTATCTAATTAAACACTCACTCTGATCCCTTACTGTCCCAACTCTCGATTTCTAATTAAAGACTCACTGCTTCCCGCTTACTGCTCCCAATTTTTATTACTAATTAAACACTCATTACGTTCCACTTACTGTCCCCAGTCATTATTTCTAATTAAACACTCACTGTGTTCCCCTTATTGCCATCACTCTATTTCTATTCAACACTCTGTGTTCCCCTTATTCCCCCCAGTCTCTATTTCTAATTAAACACTCACCGTGTTCCACTTACTGCCCCCACTCTATTTCCATTTAAAAATTCACTGTGTTCCCCTTCTTGCCATCACTCTCTATTTCTAATTAAACACTCTCTGTGTTCGCCTTACTGCCCCCACTCGCTATTTCTAATTAAACACTCACTGTCTTCCCCAACTGCCCCTACTCTCTATTTCAATTAAACACTCACAGTGATCCCCTTACTGCCCTCACTCTCTGTTTCTAAGAAATACTCACTGTGTTCCACTTACTGCCCCAATTTCTATTTTAATTACACACTCATTGTGTTCCCCTTACTGCCCCCACTCTCTATTTCTAATGAAACACTCAATTTATTCCCCTTCGTGCCATCTGTCTCTATTTCTAATTAATCTCTCACTCTGTTCCCCTTATTGCCATAACTCTCTATTTCTATTAAACACTCACTGTGTTCCCCTTACTGTTCCCATTCTCCATTTCTAATTAAACACTCACTGTATTCCCCGTTCTGCCCCCACTTTCTATTTCTAATTATACACTCATTGTATTCACCTTACTGCCCTCATTTTCTGTTTCAAATTGAAAACTAACTATGTTCCCCTTTCGGCCCCCACTCTCTGTGTCTAATTAAACACTCACTATGATCCCCTTACTGCCCCCACTCTCGATTTCTAATTAAAGACTCACTGCTTCCCGCTTACTGCCCCAATCTTTATTACTAATTAAACACTGATTACGTTCCACTTAATGTCCACAGTCTCTATTTTAAATTAAACTCTCACTTTGTTCCCCTTCCTGCCCCCCACTCTCTATTTCTATTGAAACACTCACTCTGTTCCCCTTGCTGCCCACACATTCTATTTCTAATGAAACACTCACCGTGTTCTCCTAGTGACCCCACCGTCTAATTCAATTAAACACTGACGGTGTTCACTTACTGCCCTCACTCTGTTTCTAATTAAATACTTATTGTGTTCCACTTACTGCCCCCACTCTGTATTTCTAACTAAACACTCATTGTGCTCCCCTTACTGCCCCCACCCTCTATTTTTACTTAAAGTCTCAACGTGTTCACCTTACTGCCCCCATTCTCTATTTCCAATTAAACACTAACTATGTTCTCCTTACTGCCTCCATTCTCTATATCTAATTAAACACTCACTGTGTTCGCCTTACTGCCCCCAATCTCTATTTCTAATTAAACACTCACTGTGCTCCCCTTACTGCCCCCACTCTATTTTTCGAATTAAACACTCACTGTGTTCCCCTTGCTGCCCTAACTCTCTATTTCTAATTAAACACTCACTGTATACCCTTACTGTCCACATTCCCAATTTCAAATTTAACACACACTATATTCCCCTCACTGCTCCCACTTGCTATTTTTCATTAAACCCTCACTGGCAGGGGGCGGTCACTGGGCGGGAGAAGAGGCGGGACATTGGGCGGGGCAATGGACAAGACAAGGGGCGGGATAATGGGCGAGTTAGTGGGCGGCATAAGGGGTTGGAAGTGGGCGGGACAAGGGGCATGGCAGTGGGTGCGGCAGTGGATGAGACAAGGGGCAGGGCCGTGGGCGCGAGATGGGGTGGGACAGTCGGAGGGGCAAGAGGCGGGTCAGTGGGCGGGACCTGGGGCGGGAAAGTGGGTGATGCAGTCGCCCGGACTTTGTGCGGCAAAGTAGGCGGGACTTTCAGCGCGACAGTAGGCGGGACTTTGGGCGGGACTTTTTGCGGGAAAGTGGCCAGAAAATGGAACGGGACATTGGGCGTGAATTTTGGCGGGAAGTTGGGCAGGGCAATGGGCGGTAAAGGTGCTGGGCAGTGGGTGAGGCAATGGGTGGCCCTGTGGGTGGGGCAGTGGGCGAGACAAGCGGCTGGGCAGTGGGAGGTACAGTGGGATTCAGGGAAAATACAAAATCCGTCTGTTGGAGAAATGGCAACCTCACCGAGGGGTGGGTTTTTGCATCCTAACAAGATTTGATAGGTTCCGACACCGTTTCCCCCTTCTTTAGCTCAGCTCAGCTCATGCTCATGTTATGTCATGTCTTTTGATAATCAAAGATTTGATATATATAGCTTTTTCAATACAGAGTTTTTTGATATATAGAGCTGCTGCTGCTACTGCTGCTAGGCAAGCAGGCAATGCTTGACGCGGGCCAATATGGATTGCAACCAGACGGCCAGCTTTTACACAGGACTCTCTTCTGGATTGTGTCTGTCTGTGTGTGTTGGGGGTGTGCTGTGCTGCAGGCTTGCCTTGACGACAGTGGCTTTGGGAGCAGGAACCTCATAGTGGGATCGTCCTATAGTGCACCCTGGAAAAGTACAACAGCACGCATCCTCGAAACAAGGTGACTTCACGCAAGTGTTTTATTTAGGCAACCTCACAAGAAGCGACATGTTCCGGCAGCGTATCCCGTTCTTTAGCTCAGCTCAGCTCATGCTCATGTAATGTCATGTCATGTCTTTTGATAATTAAAGATTTTATTGTCTTTTTCAATGCTGCTGCTGCTGCTAGGGAAGCAGGCAATGCTTGAGACGGGCCCCTGTGGAATGCAGCCAGCCAGCCAGCTATTTCACAGGGCTCCCTTCTGGGCAGGACATTGTGCGGGACAGTGGGCGCAAGAGTGGATGAGACAACGGATGTGCCATTGGGCGGGACAGTGAGCGGGACAAGGCGCGGGTCATTGAGCGGGACAAGGGAAGGGACAAGGTGCAGGACAGTGGGCGGGACAGTGAGAGGGACATTGGGTCAGGCAGTGGGCAGGACAGTAGGCGCTGCAAGGGGCGTGGCAATGGACTGGGCAGTGGGTGGGACAAGAGGTGGGAGAGTGGGCGGGGCATTGGGCGGGGCAAGGCGCGTGTCATTGGATGGGACACGGGGCGGGGCAAGGGGCGTGGCAGTGGGCGGGACAAGTGGTGGATCAAGGGGTGTGGCAGTGGGCGGGCAAAGGTCGGCCCAAGGGGCGGGGAATTGGGAGGGGCGATGGGCGGGAAAGTGGGCGGGCCAGGGGTGTGGCAGTGGGCGGGACAAGCGGCGTGGCAGTAGACTGGGCAGTGGGTGGGTCAAGGGGCGGGACAGTGGGCGGAGCAGTGGGCGGGACAAGGCGCGTGGGATTGGAGGGGACACGGTGCGGGGCAAGGGGCGTGGCAGTGGGCGGGACAAGTGGTGGATCAAGGGGTGTGGCAGTGGGCGGGGCAAAGGTCGGGCCAAGGGGCGGGGAATTGGGAGGGGCGATGGGCGGGAAAGTGGGCGGGCCAGGGGTGTGGCAGTGGGCGGGACAAGCGGTGTGGTAGTAGACTGGGAAGTGGGTGGGTCAAGGGGCGGGACAGTGGGCGGAGCAGTGGGCGGGACAAGGCGCGTGGCATTGGATGGGACACGGGGCGGGGCAAGGGGCGTGGCAGTGGGCGGGACAAGTGGTGGATCAACGGGTGTGGCAGTGGGCGGGGCAAGGGTCGGGCCAAGGGGCGGGGAATTGTGAGGGGCAATGGGCGGGAAATTGGGCGGGCCAGGGGTGGGGCAGTGGGCGGGACAAGCGGCGTGGCAGTAGACTAGGCAGTGGGTGGGTCAAGGGGCGGGACAGTGGGCGGAGCAGTGGGCGGGACAAGGCGCGTGACATTGGATGGGACACGGGGCGGGGCAAGGGGCGTGGCAGTGGGCGGGACAAGGTGCGGATTCAGGGGTGAGGCAGTGGGCGGGGCAAGGGTCGGGCCAAGGGGCGGGGCAGTGGGCAGGACAAGAGGCGTTGCAGTGTGCGGGTCAAGGGGCCCGGTATTGGGCGGTGCAGTGGGCGGGGCAAGGGGCGGGACTGGGAGAGGGACAGTTGGCGGGATACAGAACGAGACATGGTTTGGGGCAAGGGGCGTGGCAGTGGGCGGTGCAAGGGGCGGCGCAGTCGACCGGAAAGTGGGAGGGACAGAGGGCGGATATGGGGCGTGGTAGTGGGCAGGACAGTGGGATCCTGGAAAAATACAAATGTCCGCCTGTTGGAAAAAAGGCGACTTCACCCAGGGGTGTGTTTTTGGCTCCCGAACAAGATGGAATAGATTCCGGCAGCGTATCCCCCTTCTTTAGCTCAGCTCAGCTCATGCTCATGTGATGTCATGTCATGTCAAGTCTTTTGATAATCAAAGATTTGATATATATATAAATATATATAAAAGCTTTTTCAATGCTGCTGCTGCTCTAGGCAAGCAGGCAATGCTTGAGCCGGGCCCCTGTGGAATGCAGCCAGCTGGCCAGCTATTCCACAGGACTCCCTTCTGGATTGTGTGTGTGTGTGTGTGTGTGTTTGGGGTGTGGTGTGCTGCAGGCTTGCCTTGTAGACTGTGCTTTGGCAGCAGGAGCCACACAGTGGGATGCTTCTATAGTGCACCCTGGAAAAGTACAACAGCGCGGATCTTCGAAACAAGGCGACTTCATGCAAGTGTTTTATTTAGGCACCCTAACAAGATGCGACAGGTTGCGGCAGCACATCCCCTTCTGTAACTCAGCTCAGCACATGCTCTTGTCATGTCATGTGATGACTTTTGAAAATCAAAGATTTTATATTTTCATAAATATATATAAAGCCTTTTTCAATGCTGCTGCTACTGCTGCTGCTGCTGCTGCTCGGGAAGCAGGCAATGCTTGAGGCGGGCCCCTGTGGAATGCAGCCAGCCAGACAGCCAGCTAATTCACAGGGCTCCCTTCTGGGAGGGACATTGCGCGGGACAGTGGGCGGGACACTGGGAGGGACAAGGCGCGGTACAGAGGGCGGGACAACGCGTGGGGCATTGGTGGGACAGTGGGCGGGGCAGTGGGCGGGACAAAGGGAGGCACAAGATGCGGGGTATTGGGCGGAACATTGGGTGGGACACGGGGCAGGGCAGTGGGCGGAGCAGTGGGCGGGACAAGGCGCGTGGCATTGGGGGGGCACCGTGGCGGGGAAAGGGGCGTGGTTGTGTGCGGGGCAAGGGGCGGATCAAGGGGTGTGGCAGTGGGCGGGGCAAGGCTCGGGCGAAGGGGCGGGGCAGTGGGCGGGACAAGAGGCCTTGCAGTGGGCGGGAAAGGGGCGCGGCATTGGGCGGGGCAGTGGGCGGGGCAAGGGGAGGGACAGGGAGAGGGATAGTTGGCAGGACACGGATCGAGACAAGGTTTGGGGCAAGGGGCGTGGCAGTGGGCCGGGCAATGGGCGGGGCAGTCGACCGGACAGTGGGAGCGGCAGAGGGCGGACATGGGGCGTAGCAGTGGGCTGGACAGTGGGATCCTGGAAAAATACAAAAGTCCGCCTGTTGGAAAAAAGGCAACTTCACCCAGGGGTGTGTTTTTGGCTCCCGAACAAGATGGGATAGATTCATGCAGCGTATCCCCCTTCTTTAGCTCAGCTCAGCTCATGCTCATGTCATGTCATGTCTTTTGATAATCAAAGATTTGATATATATATATATAAAAGCTTTTTCAATTCTGCTGCTGCTCTAGGCATGCAGGCAATGCTTGAGCCGGGCCCCTGTGGAATGCAGCAAGACGGCCAGCTATTCCACAGGACTCCCTTCTGGATTGTGTGTGTGTGTGTGTTTGGGGTGTGGTGTGCTGCAGGCTTGCCTTGTAGACTGTGGCTTTGGCAGCTGGAGCCACACAGTGGGGTGCTTCTATAGCGCAACCTGGAAAAGTACAACAGCATGCATCTTCGAAACAAGGCGACTTCACACAAGTATTTTATTTAGGCACCCTAACAAGAAGCGACAGGTTCCGGCAGTACATCCCGTTCTTTAGCTCAGCTCAGCTATTGCTCTTGTTATGTCATGTCACGACTTTTGATAATCAAATATTTTATATTTTCATAAATATACATAAAGTATTTTTCAATGCTGCAGTTGCTGCTCTGGAAGTAGGCATTGCATGAGGCGGGCCCCTGTGGAATGCGGCCAGCCAACCAGCTATTCCATAAGGCACCATTCTGGGTGGGACATTGCACGGGACAGTGGGCGAGGCAATGTGCCAGACAAGTGGTGGGGCAGCGGGCGGGTCATTCAGCGGGAATGTGGTCAGCACTTTGGCCGGGACAAGGGGTGTGTAAGTGAGCAGGTCAAGGCGCGGGCCATTGATCGGTGCAAGGGGCGGCGCAAGGGGCGGGAAAATGTGCGGGACAAGGGGCTTGGCAGTTATGCGGGACATTGGGCGGGACAAGGGACTGGGCAGTAGGAGGGACAAGCGGTGGGCAGTGGGCGGGGCAGTGGGCGGGGCAATGGGCTTTGCAGGGTGCCGGGCAGTGGGCGGGAGAAGGGGCGGGGCAGTGGGAGGAGCAGTGGACGGAACTAATGACGGGCAGTGGGCGGGACAAGGGGCATTGGGCGGGACAAGGGGCGGTACATTGGGCGGCACAAGGTGTGGGTCAAGTGGGGGGCAGTAGGCGGGACAGGTGGCGTGGCAGTGGGCGGGACAAGGGGCTTGGCAGTGGGCGGGACAAGGGGCATGGCAGTGGGCGGCACAAGGGCAGGGACAGTGGGCGGGGCATTGGGCGGGAGTCGGAGCATGGCAATTGGCGGGACAGTGAGCGGGACAAGCGGCCGTGCAGATGGCGGGACAAGGGACGATGCAGTGGGTGGGACAAGGGGCGTGGCTGTGGGCGGGACAAAAGGCGGGACAAGCGGCGTGGCAGTGGGCGGGACAATGGGCGTAACAGTGGGCGGGACAAGGGGCGTGACAGTTATGCAGGACATTGGGCTGGACAAGGGACTGGGCAGTAGGAGGGACAAGCGGTGTGCAGTGGGCGGGGCAGTGGGCTTTGCAGGGTTCCGGGCAGTGGGCGGGAGAAAGGGCGGGGCAGTGGGAGGAGCAGTGGACGGGACTAATGACGGGCAGTGGGCGGGACAGGGGGCATTGTGCGGGATAAGGGGCGGTACATTGGGCGGCACAAGGTGTGGGTCAAGTGCGGAGCAGTAGGCGGGACAGGTGGCGTGGCAGTGGGCGGGACAAGGGGCTTGGCAGTGGGCGGGACAAGCGTCTTGGCAGTGGCCGGGACAAGGGGCATGGCAGTGAGCGGGACAAGGGCAGGGACAGTGGGCGGGGCATTGGGTGGGAGTAGGAGCATGGCAATGGGCGGGACAGTGAGCGGGACAAGCGGCCGTGCAGATGGCGGGACAAGGTGCGATGCAGTGGGCGGGATAAGGGGCGTGGCAGTAGGCGGGGCAAAAGGCGGGACAAGCGGCGTGGCAGTGGGCGGGACAATGGGCGTGGCAGTGGGCGGGACAAGGGGAATTCCTGTGACAGTGTAAGGATAAGTAGGTGAGGTGCAAGCAGAATCCAAGGACGGTAGAGATAAGGGGGTCTGGAAAACATCACGAGGCCATGAGTAAATCTCTCACTAAACATAAGTTGATCACGCAGTCTCCTGGTGCATCGGGACCAATTCCATTGGCCCAAAGGAATCGATTTGTCATCTATAATCATTATTGTTGGATTGTGTCCTGCCGCCATGGGCTGAGCAATTGTAATGAACTCTTGTAAAACATATACATGGCGACACATTTCACTGTTCAGCGGAGAGTTGTGCATGGAGTAACCCAGAGGCTGTCTCCCCGTTGGCGTAAATAAACGGTTTTGATGTTTGGAACCGACCTGAGTGACGAGTGATTCTTCCAGAAAACAATTGCGCTAAAAGTCCCATTGGAGGATAAGCCACACCCTGAAGTTTCACTGGAATGGTACACTGGTTCTTCTCATACAAAGATTACCACTATGATGGTTAGACTAGGGTCACCACCAGTAATGTTAGAGTAGGGACATCACTAATAATGTTAGAGAATTGCCAATACCAATATTGTTTGAGGTGGATCACCACGAGCTGTTTGGGTAGGGTGATATCCTTCCGATAATAAGGCGACCTGAACTGCATGCAGTACTCCAGCTGTGGCCTTCCAAAGAATTATACCATTTAAGCATAACCCCTGCTCTTATATTCTATGCCTTGGCCAATAATGGCAAGAATTCCATATCCCTTCTTAATCACCTTATCCACCTGGCCTGCTACTTAGAGAAATCATTGGACAAGCACTCCAATGTCCCTTTTTTCATCTACACTATTAAGGGGCCTACCGCTTATTCCTTAAGGGGCATTTCCTTATCAGGCCTTTCAAAGCGCATCACCTCACACTTCTCTGAATTCAATTCCATTTGTCACTGCTCTTCCCACCTGACCATTACATTGACATTCTCCTGCAGCCCATGACTTTCCTCTTCATTATCAACCACAGTGCCAATTTTAGTGTTGTCTGCAAACTTCTTAATCATACGCCCTATATCAAATCTAAATCGTTGATATATACCACAAAAAGCAAGGAATCCAGTATTGAGCCCTGTGGAACCCCAATGGAAACTTCCTTCCAGTCACAAAAATATCCATCAATCATATCCCTTTGCTTCCTACCTCAAACCTCCTACCTTCTGAGACGAGAGATGGTGCAGAGGAGAATTTCTAGGATGCTTCCTGGAAAGGAGAATCTTAGTTTGGGTAGGCTGTGTTTGTTCTCATTGGAGGTTGAGAGGCGACCTCATTGAGGTGCACAGAATATTGAGGAGCCTGGACATAGTGTATAGTAAGGGCCTATTTCCATTGGTGGAGGTGTCTATTACGAGGGGGCATAGATCCAAGATGGTTGGTTGGGAGGTTTAGAGGGGATTTGAGGATGGGGCTTTTCTCTGCAGAAAGTTGTGGAGATCTGGAACTCGCTGCCTGGAAGAATAGTGGATGCAGGAAACTTCACCACTTTTAAGAGATTTTTGGATGGACACTTAAAGTGCCGGAACCTGTAGGATTATGGACCTGGAGCTCGTAATTGGGATTAGACTGGATGACTTTGTGTTGGACGGCGCAGATATAATGGTCAGTGCTGCAGGGAGTAGAGTAAGGCCAGGTTGATCTCCTGGATTATTTTCAATCATCTGGATGGGTCGGAGAAACCTTTTCCGAGATTTTGTCTCCCGAAATTGACTTGCGTTTTTATCTGGCTTTTCCTCTCCCAGGAGATCACATGGCTCTCGTTGGGGCGGAGTGTAGAATGTTTCAATATAAGGGGTGTCGCAGTTATGTGAGGCTGACTGTTTGGGCTGGGCGCTTTTTGCATTTCCATCGTTGTTCATAGGTTTATATTTAACCTTTAGGGCTGCTGACCAAGTGCCGTGCAGCTCTTTGTCAGCCGGCGTGGACAGAATCGGCAGAAATGGCCTCCTTCTGACCTGTAAATTTCTATGTTTCTATGTGACAACCGGTCATGTTAAAATAAGGTCAGCACCAGTAATGTTAACACCAAAATGATAGAGTTCAGTCACCATCAGTAATGTTAGAGTAGAGTCACCAGCAATAATATTAATGTAGTATCAGCTCCAGTCGTGTTGGCGTTGGATCACCACAAGTAATGTTAGTGCAGGGACAAAACCAGTAATGTTAGTTTAGGTCAGCCAGCAGTACGTTAGAGTAAGAAAACCACCAGGAATGTTAAAATAGCGTCACCACCAGTATGGTGGAGCAGAGCCACCACCAGTAAATTAAGAGTAGGGACACCAAAAGTAAGTTTGGAATAGGGTCATCAGCAGTAATGTATTAGTCGTCTCAAAACCAGTAATAATAGAGTAGGGTCACCAGGAGTAATGTTAGAGAAGGACCATAATAATTAATGTTAGAATAGGGTCACCACCAGTAATGTTAGATTTGTTTCACCACCAGTTATGTTGGAGTAGATTCAACAGTAGTAATGTTATATTTGTTTCAACGCCAATAATGTTAGAGTATGGTCACCACCAGTAATCTTATGTTTGGTTCGCCACCAGTAATGTTATACTTGCTTCACCACGACTAATGTTGGAGTAGATTCAACACCAGTTATGTGAGAGTGGAGTCAATACCAATAATGTTGTGGTTGGATCACCATCGATAATGCGCAGCTGGGGTCAATATCATTAATGTTACATTAGGGTCAATAACATTATGATCAGTGTAGAATATGCACCATTAACATTTAAGTAGAATCTCCACCAGTAATGGAAGTGTAGCGTCATCACCAATAATGATCCAATTGGTTCGCCACCAGTAATGACAGAGAAGGGTCACCACCATTAATGTTAGATTAGAGTCACCACTAGGAAAGTTAGTGTAGAATGACCACTACTGATGTTAGAGTACAGTTAACACCAGCAATGTACGAACAGTTTTATCACCAGTAATTTTGGACTAGGTTCACGACCAGTAATGTTAGAGTAGGGTCACAACCAATAATGTTAGAGTAGGGTCACCATCAGCAATGTTAGAGTACGGTCACCACCAGTAAGGTTAGATTAGGGCCACACCAGTAATGTAAGAGTAGGGTCATCACCAGTAATGTTAGAGTAGGGTCATCACCAGTAATGTTAGAGTTGGGTCATCACCAGTAATGTTAGAGTAGGGCCACACCAGTAATGTAAGAGTAGGGTCACCACCAGTAATGTTAGAGTAGGGTCAACATCTGCAAAGTTAGAGTAGGGTCACCACCAGTAATGTTAGAATAGGGTCACCACCAGTAATGTTAGAATAGGGTCACCACCAGTAATGTTAGAGTAGGGTCACCATCAGCAAAGTTTGAGTAGGGTCACCACCAGTAATGCTAGAGTAGGGTCACCACCAGTAATGTTAGAATAGGGTCACCATCAGTAATGTAAGAGTAGGGTCACCAGCAGTAATGTTAGAATAGGGTCACCACCAGTAATGTTAGAATAGGGTCACCACCAGTAATGTTAGAGTAGGGTCACCATTGGCAAAGTTAGAGTAGGGTCACCATCAGTCATGTTTGAGTAGGTTCACCAGCATTAATGTTAGAGCAGGGTAACCACGAGTAACATTTGTGTAGAGTCACCACCAGTAACGTTAGAGTATGGTCACCACCAATAATGTTAGAGTAGGATCACTGCCAGTAATGTTAGAGTAGGGTCAACACCAATAATGTTCGAGTACGGTCACCAGCAGTAATGTTAGAGTAGAGGCACCACCAGTCATGTTAATGTAGGGTCACCAGCATTGATGTTAGAGTACGGACACCACCAGTAATGTTACAGTAGCTTCACCACCAGTAATATTAGTGTAGGTGCACACCAGTAATGTTAAAGCCCATTCCTAATCACAATACAAGGCAATTGTAATTCTGTATAGCTTTCACTGAAGTAATATGAGGTATCAAGAATCTGATGCAGAATCCGGGAGGGAACTTCCTTGAGTGTAAGTTCCCTCTGGGTTTATTTTCCGTTCATTGATTAAATGGACGGATTTTCACTGACGGAGTTGTACAATTTCCCCATAGGCCTCCGGCCGCGCTGCAGTGGAAAATCTACCTTTGTTTGTTAAGTGACTGGAACTAACGTCAATTATTGTACAAACTGATTTTCTCACCGGGGCACCGATTGTCCTATAAAGGGCGAGCGTTAACGAATCTCAGAGGAACTACAGTCAGAATCGTGAAGCCGGACAGCAGTCAAATATTCTTCCAAAAATGGCACGGCCAACAATTCTTCAGTTTAGGGATATTTACTATCCTTTCCTCGCAGCATTCGGTGTTCCCGGTAAGTCAATATATCCTGTTCCCTAACAGCTTTTGTCAATGTCACTGTTAATGATCATATTACAGATTACGAGAATTTCTTTATTGCATTCATTGATGCACTGGGAGAAGTCGGTGAATATCAGAGGGAATCCTCCTCGTCCCCGTAGCCGCTGAGGCACTGTTCTGGTTGCTGGTGCTTGGGTGCCGGGAGGGCAACTTTTTTCCAGATACTGAGGGAAGGCGAAGCTGATGCCCCGGCCGCTCTAACAGTACCTAGTTCACTGCAGCTTAGTATAGTCATCACATATGTGCCTTTCTTGCCTGTCTGCATTAAGCTGATAATCCCTTGTGATGCAACCAGCGCCACCCAACAGGGGACTGTGAAAGATATTTGGAGCAATAATTGCCGCTCAGGGAGCTGCTCCCCTCCCCTCCGCTGCCAAGAATCTTCGCGGCTCCACCAGATCTTGCTCTGTGAACGAACAACTCCCTCCACGCGATTGTAAATAGAACATGCATGGAACTTTGACCCAAACTGAATGTTTGTCTCAGCTGGATGCTTTATTTGAACTGATATATTTCTGGTAATTGTTTAGAAATGATATGTAATACAGCTGACACCCGATGCAACTCCCGGGATCCATTTCGCCAATTAAACCGATGAAATTCAATGTAAAATCCCATCGATTACTCCGTGCGGTAGTACCTTATAAAACTGACTCCTTGCATCACTCAGCACCAGCATCATGGTGGGATGGCGCTCCACACTGCATTAAAATATGTATTTGGATGTATGTAAGGGAGTCCGCTTCTTTATTGTCTCTAGAATATGAACAAGTTGCAGAACCATCCAAGGATCCGCTTTTAAAGGGCCTTTATCTGAAACTGTACCATCTCTGCGAGGTACTGCAGCTTGGCCTGGACCACAAAGTTGGAATGTTCATCGGGCCTCAAATTGGTGTCAGGGGCGGTGGCGATTGGAATAACAATCGGGAGAGATGTATGACGGGCGGCTAATCCAATGTCGCCCAGATTCAAAGTTGACCTCCGAACTCGCCCCAGCCCTTCATCCATCTGTGCTTGGTTGTCGGTGGTGGTGGGGTCGCTCTCAGTTTCAATTTCCCCGATTGATTCCGAGTGACCCTTGGTCACAGCCCCGACAACAGCTGACAGAAGTAAAAACATAAAATGCTGGAAATCTCAGCGGATCAGGCAGCATCTGTGGAGAGAGAAACGGAGTTAACTTGTCAGGTCGATGAACCTTTGTCAGAAAAGGCAATAGTTCGAAAAGTAACAGATTCCGAAGGAAGTGCTGGGGCCCTGAAATGGGGAGCAGTGGTTCGGAGAAAGAAGAAAATGGAAGGTTATATGATAGGGTGCAGGCTCGAAGGGCCGAATAGCCTACTCCTGCCCCTATTTTCTATGTTTTCAATGTTGAGGGGGGAAGGCAGAATGGATTCGAGAGACAAAGGGGATGATGGGCTGAATTGAGATGTAATAGCACAAGTTAGGAAACAAAAGGTGAGTCTAGATGGGTTGTGAATGGCAGACTAATTTCCAGCTACAATGGAAAACAGAGGGAAACAAAATAAAAATAATGGAGTGGGAAAGGTTTTGTAAAAAAAAAGCGAGGAAGCGGAGCAAAGTGTGGGGAGAGGTTATGGTCTTAAATTGTTGAACTAGATGTTCAGTCCAGAAGGCTGTAAATTGCCTAAACAAAAGATGACGTGCAGTTCCTCGCGCTTGCCTTGAGCTTCATTGGAACAGTGTCGGAGGCCGAGGACCGAGAGGTCAGAGTGGGAGTGGAGTGGAGAATTAGAGCGACAGGCGACCGGAAGCTCGGGGTCACCCTTGCGGAATGAACAGAGGAATTCTCCAAAGCAGCCACACAATCTATGTTTTCACTCCCCAATGTAGATGAGAACGTCGGACTGAAGTGTGCTGGACTGTGGGTTCTCAGACCCTCGATATTGAGTGAAGAATGATGTACTACTTTTGCACAAAATGTCATCCCCATTCGACATTGTAAAAATGTAATCGGAAGACATCTTAATTTCTCCTTAAAATACTTGTAAGATTTACCTGAGTTCCCTGGTACTGACTATTTACTATCTATATTTACGACTTGGAAGAAAGGACCTATTATAATGTAGACAAGTTTGCTGGCAATACAAACCTGGGAGGAAAAGCAATTGTGTGAGGAGAACACAACAAATCTGCAAAAGGATAAAAGAGGCTAAGTGACCGGGCAAAAATTTGGCAGATGGACAATAAAGTTGGACAGTGTGAGGTCATGCACTTTGAAAGAAAACAAATCAAAGAGCAATTTATTATTTAATGGAGAAAGTTTGCACGGTGCCGCAGTGCAGCGGGACCAGGGGTTACTTGTGCATGAAACATAAAAAGATAGTATGCAGGTACAGCAAGTGATCAGGAAGGCCAATGGTATCTTGGCCTTTCTTGCAAAGTGCATGGAGTATAAAAGCAGGGAAGTCTTACAATAGCTATATAAGCTTTTTGTGCATGAAACATAAAAAGATAGTATGCAGGTACAGCAAGTGATCAGGAAGGCCAATGGTATCTTGGCCTTTCTTGCAAAGTGCATGGAGTATAAAAGCAGGGAAGTCTTACAATAGCTATATAAGCTTTTTGTGAGGCCACACGTGGAATACTGCGTGCAGTTCTGGTTTCTATGTTTACGAAAGGATATACTTGCTTTGGAGGCAGTTCGCAGAAGGTTCACGAGGTTGATTCCGGGGATGAGGGGGCTGACTTCCAAGAAAAGTTTGAGTAGGCTGGACCTCTACACATTGGAATTCAGAAGAATGTGAGGGGATCTTATCGAAACGTATAAGATTGTGAGGTGGCTTGACAAGATGGATGCAGAGAGGTTGTTTCCACTGATGGGGGAAACTAGAACTAGAGGGCACGATCTTAGAATAAGGAGCCGCCCACTTAAAACATAGGTGAGAAGAAATTTCTTCTCTCAGAGGTTGTAAATCTGTGGAATTCGCTGCCTCAGAGAGCTGTGGAAGCAGGGAATTTGAATACATTTAAAGAGAAATAGACAATACCTTAAACGATAAGGGGATAAGGGGTTATGGGGAGCGGGCGGAAAAGTGGAACTGAGTCCAGGATGGGATCAGCCATGATATTATTAAATTGGGGAGCAAGCTGGAGGTGCCGCATAGTCTACTCCTACTCCTGTTTCTTATGTTCTTATGTTCTTATGACCTGCTGTCCCTCTCTCTTACAGCGAACCTGCTGACAATCGTGATCCTCTCCCGAGGAAATTGCGGCCTTTCCAAATGTATCTCTGTCTACATGGTGGCCATGGCCACAGCAGATCTACTGGTCATGATCTTCAATGTAATAGTGTATCACATTTGTACATATCACTTTCCACATTCCTTCCTTTCCTACACTGCCGTTTGTAAGTTTATTATTTACATTAATTCTACCAGCCTGAATACGTCGGTATGGTTTACAGTCTTGTTCACAGCTGACCGATTTGTAGCTATATGTTGTCAAAAGTTTAAAACAAAATATTGCAGAGTGAAAACGGCATCCGCGGTTATAACAACGCTCTCTGTCCTGATCTATTTCCAGTGCCTCCCATTTTGGTTTGCTTATAAATTTGAACGAATAATTCACAATATTCATTGGGGCTGTCGCCCCAGAATTGACTTTTTTATTTCGCCTGCAGGCGTCTTATTCTCATGGATGATAAGTGTATTAACGTCATTGTTTCCGTTTGCTCTGATATTACTGTTTAATTGCTTGACAGTCAGACGCATTTTACTGGCCAGCAGAGCCCGCAGGGGACTCCGGGGTCACAGCATTGAGAATCAGAGCGATCCCGAAATCGAGAATAGAAGGAAATCTATTATTTTACTATTCAGCGTATCGGGAAGTTTCCTCGTGCTGTGGCTCACACCATTCGTTAGTTTTTTAACTACCGGTCTGTCAAACACCGCGCATTACCGAGGTGATTATACAGCTCCTGCATACATCGCCATGGAAACCGGATATATGCTCATGTATTTGAGTTCATGTACAAATACGTGTATCTATGCAGCTACTCAAACTAAATTCAGGGAAGAGCTGAAGAAGGTGGTGAAATTTCCTTGGACATGGATTCTGTTACTGATTAAAAAATAAAGAATGGAAACAAAGTATCCTCTCCTAACTCGAGCTAAATTACAGCTGTGTTCCTGTTTGGAATGGCAGCCCTTCTGTTCGAACTAAAATGGTTTGCTTTTGTGATAATGAACAGGTATCAGAAAACATTTCTCGCACTTTGTGCAATATGCGTGATGTCTGCTGCTTTCCCCGGCTGAACATCATCGTATCCCGCTGCAACAGCTATCATCCTGTTCAAGATTCAAAGACATTTCGTGTAAATGAAAGTTGATGTTTTAGACAAATTGATAATGTTGTTTGCTGTGAATAGTTAAAAGGTCCGTTACAAACTATAAGAAGATTCTCAAATGGCACAGATTAACAAAGTCATAAAAAAGCAATCCAAGCCGTGGGGTTGATTTCTATGGGGATAGAATGGAGAACAGAGAAATTATGTTGAAATTAATGGAAATGTGGTTAGACCATACTTCGAGTACTGAGCATAGTAGTGGTCTCGATCTTATAAAACGGGTATACAAGCACACTAGAAGCTGCAAAAACAACTGATGGAGACAGTAGGAACTTAATTCCTCAATGTGACCTTAGACATTTTTGTTCATTGATGTTTGCTAAACATCTCAACTGGTCATCACAATGTTGAAATGTTTGAACAGAGTAATTAACCATTCGACCCAACCAATCTGATCGGCGTTTACCCAACACGCAAAAAAAATGCAATCACTTTATCAGCTCTGTCTCAAAATCCATTTAACCGACATTTCTTTATCGATCTTCTCAATTTAATCTTGAATATTGACATATTTTCTGACTCTGTTAATGCCACTACGCCACAACTCACCCTGAAAAGAGGGTTCTCCTACTATCAGTTATCAATTGCTTACATTTATTCTTTAATCTATGGCATTTCTTTACTGATTCCACAACCAATGGAAGCAGCCTGCTTGTACCTGCCCTCTTCCATCCCTTCTTAAAGCAAATCACCTGCGTACTACGGGACAAATGATATCAGCCTGGTATCAAAGCACAATCTATTCAAAGTCAGAAAAGTATCGCTAAAATTCTTAATTGATAGCTTCCTTTTGGAGATGGTTGTGTTCTTGCTTGTCCTGAACAGTGAGAAGACAGTATTTGACAGCGTGATCACCCCACAAAATTAGGACATTCAAGGGGAGATTCAAGTCAAACACACCCAGACCCCGGATCCATTGATAGGTCGCCAAAAAGGGCAGCTTTGGCTTGTTCGAGATATTTCGTGCTGCCTGATCTTAACTCATTAGGGGAAAATTGAGGTAGGAGGCTTCCTTCGGACGAACACAACCGACCAGAAACAAATCTCCAAAACTACCTGTCTGTCCCCGAGATACATAGGATTCCGGTCTGAGGCCTTCATTCACTGTGTACGCAGATATGACTTTCACATACACATGTGTATGTTGCAATGACTTGGGCCTGGACCACCAATCAGTATCTCGAATTATTATTGATAAAAATGGGAACTCGCTTTGGACGAGTTCCCATTACCATCAATGAGAATAACCCCTAAAATAAGAAACACAGCAAACAAAGCAATTCAAAAAACAAATTAAATACTTAACATTAATTGAAATTAAATATAATTAAATGTTTGAGAACAAATGTTATTTTTTATTTTCTAACGTGTTTAACCGGGTTAAAATAAACTTACCTTAATGGACCGGGTTTTTACATAAAAATAAATGATTAAATTACATTATCTACGCACCTGCTTTCATCAGACATAAAAGTTTGAAAGAGATTCGCTGTGCATGAGTTCTGCAAATAGCCCAATCTCTGCCGCGTGGACATCGTTCTCCCAGGGATACGTTACATCTGTCAAGAGAAATTTTGACAGATCAGAAAAGGCGGTTTTCGGCACATGTGCATTGCACCCCGAAATCTGCCGTTTGCGACGCCTCCCCACGACCGCAATTATCGGCCCATTGCTGCATGTGCAGAAATAATGTGTGGTCAATGAAGCAACCAGCATGTGATATGCATGAAGAATATGTCCTGAGGGATGGTTTCAAAACATGGTCAGTCACGCTGACAACATCACTGCATGAAATGGTTAATGTGGCTCGAGAAAATGAGAACATGTGCAAAACCAAAGGGTGGAAATCTGTGTCAATATCGAGATAGATATATGATAATGATGAGATATTGTTTCGTGATAGCCTTAAGTTTTCAAATGTCAACAGAGGAGGCATATTAAGGAAATGATTAATCAGTCTGCCCTTAACTGTGATACTGCATTGGTTTCTCTTTATATTGCAATGATGTCAATCTTTAGTCTTTGCATGTTAAGTAGGAAAGTATAAATCACTCTAAATTACCACTTGGCAGATGGGTCCAGGCTGACTGCAGGGTAAAGGACTTCGAGATTTAAGTAAAGGCATGTCACTGTTTACAGATTCATAATTCTCAGAGAAAGTAAATAATTTGAGAAAGCGTGGGATGGTGTTGGTCTGCAAGCGAAAACACCTTGGCACACATCATCATTTTAATAGACATCAGTGATACATAAACAAAACAAGACTCATAATTCAAGGTTTTACTTGGTAGGATTGCAATTATGTTGATCAAGAGTAATACTATCGATAACCTAACGAGTTAAGATTAAAATAAACTAATTCCAAAAGTGTATAGTCAAGAGGCTATAGGGCGGGGGTGGGCCGTTGGTGGTGGGGAAGCACTTAACACAACCGCAATCACTAAGAAGGTGGTACTAAGTAAGATAACGGAATTAAAGGCAGATAAATCCCCTGGACTTGAAGGCTTACATCCTAGGGTCTTCAAAGAAGTAGTGGCAGGAATTGTGGATGCATTGGTTGTACTTTACCAAAATTCCCTGCATTCTGGGGAGGCCCCAGCAGATTGGAAAACTGCAAATGTTATGCCCCTATTCAAAAAAGGAGGCAGACAAACAGCAGGAAACTATAGACCAGTTGGCCTAACATCTGTGGTTGGGAAAATGTTGGAGTCCATTATTAAAGAAGCAGTAACAACACGTTTGGAAAAGCAAAATTTGGTCAGGCAGAGAGAGCATGGATTTATGAAGAGGAAGTCATGTTTGACAAATTTGCTGGAAATCTTTGAGGATATAAGGAACAATGTAGATAAAGGGGAAGCAGTGATAGTGGTGTCTTTGGAATTCCAGAAGGCATTTGACAAGGTTCTACTCTAAAGGTTACTGCACAATATAAACTTTCACGGGACTGGGAGTAATATATTAGCATGGATAGAAGATTGGCTAACTAAGATAAATCAGAGAGTCAGGATAAATGGCATTCTCTGGTTGACAATCAGTAACGAGTGGGGTGCCGCAGGGATCAGTGCTGGGACCCCAACTATTTACAATCCATATTAACGACTTGGAAGAAGGGACTGAGTGGAACTTAGCCAAGTTTGTTGACGATACAAAGGTGGGAGTAAAAGCAATGTGTGCGGAGGATATGACAACAACTGCAAATGGATCTCGACAGGCTAAGTGAGTGGTCAAACATTTGACAGATGGAGTATAATGTTCGAAAGTGTGAGGTCATGCATTTTAACAGAAAAAAATCAAAGAGCAAGATATTATTTAAATGTGGAATGATTGCAAAGCGCTGCAGTACAGCAGGACCTGGGGGCACTTGGAAATTAAACATAAAAGGATAATATGCAGGTGCAGCAAGTCATCAGGAAGGCCAATGGTATCGTAGCCTTTATTGCAAAGGGATAGAGTATAAAAGCAGGGAAACCTTATTACAGCTGTACAGGTTATTGGTGAGGTCACATCTGAAATACTGTGTGCAGTTTTGGTTTCCACATTTATGAAAGGATATACTTGCTGCGGAGGCAGTTCAGAGAAGGTTCACTAGGTTGATGCCAGGTATGAGGAATTGGACTTATGAGGAAAGGTTGAGTAGGTTGGGCCTCCACTCATTGGAATTCAGAAGAATGAGAGGTGATCTTATCGAATCGTATAAAATTATGAGGGGGCTTGACAAGGTGGAGCCTAGAACTAGAGGGCATGATCTTAGAATAAGGGGCCGCCCATTTAGAATTGAGATGAGGAGAAATTTCTTCTCGCAGAGGGTTGTGAATCTGTACAATTCGCTGCCTCAGAGAGCTGTTGAAGCTGGAACATTAAATATATTTAAGACAGAAATAGTCTCTTAACCGATAAGGGAATAAGGTGTTATGGGGAGCGGGCGGGCAAATGGAGCTGAGTCCATGATCAGATCAGCCATGATCTTATTGAATACTGGAGCAGACTCGAGGGGCCTTATGGCCTACTCCTGTTCCTATTTCTTTTGTTTTTATAAGGCCAATGGGGAAAACAGCTTGTTTAGCAAGAACACTATTGTGATTGGTGAAAGATATGCCAAATAATTCTCTTTATATTGAGTTGAATTTTAACGATGATATAATTATCTAATACAGAATTGTGTGGTCGGGAAAGTGCGAGCAATTCAAAGAAAATAGCTGTTTGTAATGAGTATTAGACATTGTAAAAGCCTAAGATACTCAGCTCAGAACGGTGACACATTTGAGTCATCAAGCAATCTACATCAGAAGTTGATGCAATATGCACCTTTTAATATGTGTTTAAGTACTATTGCATGCTCAAAATGCATATACCACCTCACTTCAATGTTGAAGAACCATATTGCAAACCACCCTCTAACAAAGCCTTAGTAATTTAAATGTCAATGTGTTTTATTTATTATTTGTGATTAAGTTGACACTTTACCCGGCGCACTTTAGCGTTCCACTTGATCCTGAGATTCTCCAAAAGCCAAACTCTACATGGTTAGAGGCCCCCGTGTAACCAGGTTCTGCCAGTCCAGCTGGCATCCAGCTCCTGGGGAAAGTGCTAATGCATTTCGGGCAGTTTTGTGCAATAGGTCCATTCTCATTGAACGTGCAACAATACTTAAGCCCAACTGGCAACATGCAGAGGTTTTAATTGGGCCAGACAGCGATGCCTCTGCACGCAGCTGCCATCGTGAGAAGCCGAGGTGCTATTGACCTTATCATACAATAAGTACAGGTAAAATAGAAATCAAAATTTTCCATTACATTATCGTCTCACACTCCATCCTATACATCATCGCCTCTGTTTCTAACTAAACAGTTGACGTGTTGCCTTGATATTCTCTATTTCTAATGAATGAGTTAACGTGTAACCCTGTCAGTCTTCTTTCCTCTATTTATTATTAAACAGTTAAAATCTTTCCAAGCCCTCTATTTCTAGATAAATGATTTATTTGCCACACCATCTCCCTGATGGTGATAAACCTAAATTTCCCACTTTTTTTAGACTTAAACATTTACTGTGTTCCACTTACTGCCCCCACTCTCTATTTCTATTTAAACACTCACTCAGTTCCCCTTACTTCCCCCACACTCTATTTCTAATTAAACAGTCAGTGTTTTCCCTTACTGCTCCCTACTCTGAATTTCTAATTAAAAACTAATGGTGTTCCTCTTACTGCCCCCACTCTCTATTGCTAATTAAACACACACTGTGTTCCCCTTACTGCCCCCACACTCTATTTCTAACTAAGCATTCAATGTGCTTCCCTTACCGCCCCCAATCTCTATTTCTAATTAAATACTCACTGTGCTTCCCTTATCGCCCCCACTCTCTATTTCTAATTAAACACTCACTGTGCTCCCCTTACCGCCCCCACTTTGTATTTCTAATTAAGCACTCACTGTGTTCACATTACTGCCCCCACTCTCTATTTATAATTAAACACCCACTGTGTTCCCCTTACAGCCCTCACTCTGTATTTCTAATTAAACACTCACTCTGTTCCCCTTACTGCCCCCACACTCTATTTCGAAGTAAACACTCACTGTATTCCCCTAACTGCCCCCCACTCTATTTCTAATTAAACACTCACTGTCTCGTCCTAATTGCCCTCACTCTATTTTTAATTAAACGCTCACTGTGTTCCCCTTACCGCCCTCACTCTATTTCTAAATGAACACTCACTGTGTTCCCCTTACTGCATCCACTCTCTATTCCTATTTAAACTGTCACTGTGTTCCCCTGTTTTAGATCGATAATAATAGACCCAAGTTCGGGATCTCGATGAATGTTAAATAAGAGACAAGACAAATGCAGTAAAGGTAAAGCACAGTTTACTGAGAAAAGAAACATAATACAGTTTACGAAGAAAAGAGAAGTATGATAGGCTACAACAAAGCTCACAGCCTACATCCCGTCGGGAACTCCGCAACGACGGCTGGTCAGGAATCTTGGGGGTCCCGCCACCGCTTGCAAATCACGTACCAAGGTGAAGTTTAAAGAGCTACTGGACAGTTCCGTTCTTTTATACTATTGAACAAACATGGGTGCATGTGGCGTATGGCCAACCCCTAATCTGTAAGGCCCCAGCTGTACTTCCACAGAGCATCAACACGATGGTGTGCGCAACAAGGTCTCTGTCTCTCTCTCTCACTGCATCAACAACATTCCACGAGGCATGAAGCAGAAAATACACTGTAAATGTCGGAATATCATAATTAACCCTCTGTGATTAACCCTATACAATACATCCCCTTACCGCCCCCACTCTCTATTTCTAATTAAACACTCACTGTGTTCACCTTACCGCCCCAGCTCTCTATTTCTAATTAAATACTCATTGTGTTTCCCTTGCTGCCCCCACTCTCTACTTCTAAATAAACACTCACTGTCTTCCCCTCACTGCCCCTCGCCTCTGCCTCTAATTAAACACTCCCTGTGTTCCCCTTACTGCCCCAAACCTATTTTTAATTAAACACTTACTGTGTTCCCCTTACCGGCCCCACTCTTTATTTCTTATTAAACACTCACTGTGTTCCCCTTACTGCCCCCACTCTCTATTTAGAATTAAACACTCACTGTGTTCCACTTACTGCCCTCACTCTCTATTTCTAATTCAACACTCACTGTGTTTCCCTCACTGCCCCCACTCGCTTTTTCGAATTAAACACTGACTGTGTTCCCGTTACTGCACCACTCTCTATTTCTAATTAAACACTCTTTGTGTTCCCCTTCCTGCCCCCATTCTGTATTTCTAATTAAACACTCAGTGTTTCGCTTACTGACACCACTCTCTATTTCTAATTAAACACTCACTGTAATCACTTACTGCCCCCACTCTCAATTTCTAATTAAACACTCACTCTATTCCGCTTACTGCCCTCATTCTCCATTTCAAATTGAACACTCAATGTGTTCCCCTTACTGACCCCACTGCCTATTTCTAATTAATCACTCACTGTGTTCGCTTTACAGCCCCCACTCTCTATTTCTAATTAAATACTCACTGTGTTCCCCTTAATGCCACCACACTCTATTTCTAATTAAACACTCACTGTGTTCCCCTTACTTACCCCACTCGCCATGTCTAATTAAACACTGACTGTGTTCCCCTTACTGCCCCGCTCCTCTTTCTAATTAAACACTCAATGTGTTCCCCTTACTGCACTCACTCTGTATTTCTACTTAAACACTCACTGTGTTTCCCTTACTGCCCCCACTCTCTATTTCTAATTATACACTTACTGTTTTCCCCTTACTTACCTCATGCTCTATTTCTAATTAAACAGTCGCCGTGTTCCCCTTACTGCCCCCACGCTCTGTTTCTAATTAAACACTCCTTGATTTCCCCTTGCTGCCCAGACTCTCTATTTATAATGAAACACTCACTATGTACACCTTATTGCCCTCACTCTATATTTCTATTTAAACACTCCCTCTATTCCCCTTACTGCCCCCACACTCTATTTCTCATTAAACACTCCTTGCGTTCCCCGTATTATCTCCAGTCCCTATTTCTAATTAAACACTCAATGTTCCCCTTACTACTCTCACTCTCTATTTCTATTTAAACACTCACTGTGTTCCCCTTATTGCCCCCACTATCTATTTCTAATTAAGTACTCACTGTGTTCCCTTTACTGCCCTTATTCTCTATTTGTGATTCAACACTCACGGTGTTCCCCTTACTGCCCCACTCTCTATTTCTAATTAAACATTCACTGTTTTCCCCTTACAACCCGTACTCCCTATTTCTGATTAAACACTCCCTGTGTTCCCCTTACTATCCCAACTCTCTACTTCCAATTAAACACTCACTGCGTTCCCCTTACAACCCGTACTCTCTATTTCTAATTAAACATTTAGTGTGTTCCCCTTCCTGACCCAACCCTCTATATCGAATTAAACAGTCACTGTGTTCCAATTACTGCTCCCATTTCCTATTTCTAATTAAAAACTCACTGTGTTCCCCTTACTGCCCCTCTCTCTATTTCTAATTAAGCATCACTGTGTTCCCCTTACTGCCATTACTCTCCAATTCTAGTTTAACATGCAGTGTGTTAGCCTTACTGCCGCGAATCTCTATTTCTATTTAAACACTCACTGTGTTCCCCTTATTGCCCACACTATCTATTTCTAACTAAGCACTCACTGTGTTCCCCTTACTGCTCTCACTCTCTATTTCTATTTAAACACTCACTGTGTTCCACTTAAAGCTCCCACTCTCTATTTCTAATTAAGTACTCACTGTGTTCCCTTAACTGCCCTTATTCCCTATTTGTGATTCAACACTCACGGTGTTCCCCTTACTGCTCCACTCTCTATTTCTAATTAAACATTCACTGTTTCCCCTTACAACCCGTACTCTCTATTTCTGATTAAATACTCCCTGTGTTCCCCTTACTATCCCAACTCTCTACTTCCAATTAAACTCTCACTGCGTTCCCCTTATAACCCGTACTCTCTATTTCTAATTGAACATTTAGTGTGTTCCCCTTCCTGACCCCACTCTCTATATCGAATTAAACAGTCACTGTGTTCCAATTACTGCTCCCCTTTCCTATTTCTAATACAAACTCACTGTGTTCCCCTTACTGCCCCTCTCTCTATTTCTCATTAAGCATCACTGTGTTCCCCTTATTGCCATTACTCTCCATTTCTAGTTAAACATGCAGTGTTTTAGCCTTACTGCCGCGATTCTCTACTTCGAATGAAACACTCACTGTATTTCCCTTATTGCCCTCACTCTATATTACTATGTAAACACTCAATCTATACCACTTACTGCCCTCACTCTCGATTTTTAATTAAACACCCACTGTGTTCCCCTTACAGCCCCCACTCTGTATTTATAATTAAACACAGTATTCCCGTTACGGCCCCCACTCTCTATTTATAATTAAACACCCACTTTGTTCCATCTATTGCCCCCACACATTATCTCTAATTAGACGCTCACTGTGTTCCCCTAAGAGCCCCCTCTCCATTTCTAATGAAACACTCACTGTGTTCCCCTAACTGCCCCACTCTATTTCTAATTTAACTCTGACTGTGTCACCCAAATTGCCACCTCTATATTTTTAATTAAACACTCACTGTGTTCCCCTTACTGCCCCCACTCTCTATTTCAAAATAAAGAGTCACTGTGTTGCTCTTACAGCCCACAGTCTCTGTTTCTAATTAAACACACCCTGTGTTCCCCTTACTGCCCCCACTCGCTAATTCTAATTAAACACTCATTCTCTTCTCCTATCGGCCCCCACACTCGAATTCTAATTAAACACTCACGGCGTTCCCCTTACCGCTTCCACTCTCTTTTTCTAATTAAACACTCACTGTGTTCGCCTTACCGACCCCACTCTCTATTTCTACTTAAACACTCACTGTGTTCCCCTTACTGCCCCTCGCCCCTGGCTCTAGTTAAACACTCACTGTGTTCCCCTTAGTGCCCCCACTCTCTATTTCTAAATAAACACTCACTGTGTTCCTCTTACAGCCCACACTCTCTATTTCTGATTAAACACACCCTGTGTTCCCCTTAGTGCCCCCACTCTCTAATTCAAATTAGACACTCATTCTGTTCTCCTATCGGCCCCCACACTCTAATTCTAATTAAACACTCACGGTATTCCCCTTACCGCCTCCACTTTCTATTTCTAATTAAACACTCACTGTGTTCCCCTTACTGCCCCTTGCCCCTGGCTCGAATTAAACACTTACTGTGTTCCCCTTAGTGCCCCCACACTCTATTTCTAATTAAACACTCACTGTGGTCCCCTAACAGCCCCCCACTCTATTTCTAATTTAACCCTCACTGTTTCCCCATAATTGCCCCCCACTCTATTTCTAATTTAAGCCTCACTGTGTCCACATAATTGCCCCTTCTCTATGTTTAATTAAACACTCACTGTGTTCCCCTTACTGCACACGCTCTCTATTTCCAACGAAACATTCACTGTGTTCCCCTTACTGACCCCACTCTCTATTTCTAATTAAACACTCACTGTGTTCTTCTTACTCCCCCCACTCTCTATTTCTACTTAAACATTAACTGGTTTCCCTTACTGCCCCCACGCTCTATTTCTAATTAAACACTCACTGTGTCCCTGTACTGCCACGACTCTCTATTTCTAATTAAACACTAACTATGTCCCCCTTACCGCCCCCACTCTCTATTTCTAAGTGTACACTCACTTTGTTCCCCTTTCTACCCATATTCCCTATTTCTAATTAAACACTCACTGTGTTCCCCCTAGTTCTCCCACTCTCTATTCCTAATTAAACATTCACGGTGTTCCCCATACTGCCCCCACTCTCTATTTCTTATTAAACACTCACTGTGTTTCCCTGACTGCTCCCACTCTCTATCTCTAATTAACCATTCATTCTGTTCCCCTTACTGCCCCCGCTCTCTATATCTAATTAAGCACTCACTGTGTTACCCTTACTACTCCCACTCTCTATTTCTACTTAAACACTCACTTTGTTCCCTTACTGCCCCCACTCCCTATTTCTAATTAAACACTAACTATGTTCCCATTATCGCCCCCAATCTCAATATCTAATTAAACACTCATTCTGTTCCTCTTACTGCCTCAGCACTCTATATCTAATTAAGCACTCACTGTGTTATTCTTACTGCTCCCACTCTCTATTTCTACTGAAACACTCAGTGTAACTCTTACTGCCCCCACTCTCTATTTATAATTGAACACCCACTCTGTTCCCCTTAGAGTCCCCACTCTGTATTTCTAATTAAACACTCTCTGTTCCCCTTGCTGCCCCCACTCATTATTTATAATTAAACACCCATTGTGTTCCTCCAACAGTCCCCCTCTCTATTTCTAATTCAAAAATCACTGTGTTCCCCTTACTGCCCCCACTCTAGTTCTAATGAAACACTCACTGTTACCCTTACAGCCTATACTCTCTCTTTCTAATTAAACACAAACTGTGTTCCCCTTACTGCACCGCTCTCTATTACTAATTAAACACTATCTGTATTCCTCTTATTGCACCCATTCTCTATTCCTAATGCAACACTAACTGTGTTCCCCTTACTGCCCCCACTCTCGATTTCTAATTATCGATTCAGGGTTTTCCCCTTACTGACCCACTCTCCATTTCTAATTAAACACTCATTGTTTTCCACCTGCTGCCCCCACTCTCCATTTCTAATTCAACAAGCACTTTGTTCCACTTAATACCCCCACTCTCATTGGAGAACCTAAACCCGTGTTCGATTCCAGCTCAACTTCATCAGTATATCTTCTTCGCTGCACGCATGAGCTCACTTCAGTTTCGATAAATAGACATTCAGGATCAATCTGAACGTCAACGTGAGACACACTCTGCCCTGAATATGTTCGTGTCATGCTTTCTTTCGCGCTGAAAAGATGTGAGAAGCTGACTTTTGAATTAATCCCTTGGTTCCCGAATTCAAACCGTGCAAGTAATCAATCAGTGGTGGCCAAGTTACCTGATCTGATTAAAAGGTTTTTCAACCTACCTTTCGATTAGGCATCTTATAGTCTTCTGGCCTCAGCAGTACTTTCAACAACTCGAATCATAAGCACTGCTCTCATTGTCGGAGCAGCAGATGATGCTAATGGTTCTGCTTTTCCACGAACAACTCCTCTGGACCATCCTTTGTTACTTTATTGCCCCACTTCGCCTTTTCCCATTGTGCCATTTATCACTTAATCACTCCAGCGATCCTCTGAATGACAGCCATTTTTTCCTTTCTCGCTGCTTATTTTTTCCAGGCGCTGCTATTGTTGCAATACTCTGTAATGTTTAACTTTTTCAAAAAGGATCGGAATGATCATCCGACTGAACTTGAAACTGCGTTCTTCATCTACGGAATCTGCACGACCTGTTGAGTTTTACGGAATTCTCTGTTTTTATTCATTCTGTTTCCCTATCGCTTTTCAGGCGCTGTGCTCTCTGCCCGGGATCGTTTTCTGTCTGTTTAAAAGGGTGTGCTATCAGTCACGGATCATTCTGTGTAAGTGTAAAATGGATGTGCTATCTGTCCCGGATTTGAAATGTCAAATTTCGAAAGATGCCTTTGTTGGATGTAGAAATTTTAGGTTGTTTGACAGTTTGGGCATAAGAGAGTTAGCGAGTGCAAAGGTGCTGTGCGATCTTACTGGACATGACATGTCATGTGTGAAAAAAGGCATTTAATGCAAATTGATGCCATGCTGATTTGATTGAACACTCCTTCGAGGACTGTCTGACAGTAGATGAATCTGCTGTTGGATTTTGCTATTCCACATCTGAAAGAAGGCAAAATGCACAAGTTAGAAACATAGCGATTTCAGCCAGGGCTTGCGTGACATGATAGGCTCCTCTCCCTTTATTTTCAAATTCAAAACAAATCAAGACAAGACAAGACATGACTGACTGACTGACTGACTGACTTTGTTTACAAATATATATATATATATATATATATATAAATATATATATTGATATATAATGTATACATCCCTGCTTTGAAACTTTCACATTAAATGTGCTTTTTCTATACTACCTGTACTGGGCTCTACTGCTATTGACCTCTTTCACAGCACAAGCAGCTGCTTCGGATAGTGATTTGCATATCTGAGTGACAGTAGAAAGACACAAGCCACTTTATAAGCTCGCTATTGCAGCCCAAATCTTCCCTCGCGCTTCGTCTTCCACTATGGGCTTAATGTATGTGTGGGTATTTACTGCATAGTCACCCTGATTTACAATGGTACCCATCCAGACACACAGGCTAAGTTCGATAAAAAAATATATAAGTTATTAATTTATTATATATTTACTAAAAACAAATCCAATTCAATTTTTTAACACATAATTTAAATGTATTCCTTTTTAAAAACTTTAAAATATATACATTTTTAATAGCTTTTTTCTGAGTTGCTTTTATTTCCCAGCCCCTTCCTGCCTGTCTATCGCTCGGGCTTCAATAACCTTCTCAGCCCCCCGTGGTCCTGAGCTCCACGCTCAATCACGCACTGCACAATTACCTTCAGGGATGATAGAAATCTTACTTCATTCTTTTAAAAGGGATGCGCTGTCAGTCCAGGATCATCCTGCATCCGTGTAAAAGGGATTCGCTTGCAGTACCAATCATTCTGTGCCTGTTTAGAAGGGATGGTTGTCAATTCCGTTTCATAATATCTCTCTTTTTGGCGCGTTTTCTCATTGCACCGGATTATTCTGTGTATTTTTAAAAGGAATGTGACTTCAGCTGTGGGGACCGAATTGTTAAGCTGTTGTGTTTCACGTTACCTTGGGTTTCCCAGGGTCGGTGCGAACGCAGATCGGAGCGCAACTGTTCGATTACTCGAATTATGCTCATCTTAACCTAAATCTAATCCTCCATGTTGCTGTTGCCCCTATTTGCTAACAATATAGCGAACAACAATTGATTGTCGCAGAGAGCGGAAGCGTGGATTATTGGAAAAATTTCCGATTTCGATTCTAACTGCGAAGCTGTTAGAAGATTGCTGGTTCGAGAACTGCCGTGGTCAATAAACTCGCTGCGCGAAATTTGATAGCATCTGTTGTGAATTAGTCTCAAAACCAAGAATGCCGTAAAATTACTCACCTAAAATTATGTTTGATTAAGAAGCTGATGGCACATTTTCAACAGTGTCGATCTGGCTGCATGCGGTGAACTGGGTATTCTTGCAGGTTATTTCTTTTTGGATGCCAAAAGCAGGAACTTGAAAGGCTGACGTTGCTCCGATGAGGTAGCCAAGAGGTTCAGACAATAAACTACCACTCCATTGTGCTCTGTACCCGGGTGATTCGAATACCATTCTCGTCGTTATTGTGTGACAGAACTTATGCTTCTGTCTTTTTTGTCAATTACAAGTCAAATTCAGCTTTTATTGTCAAGGATGTTGCACTTTGGGCATGTCGTGTCTCAAATTACTCATATATTCATCAAAGGGAAAACATTATTTGGGCGATGGAGAGTGGGACTTATTAGAAAGCACTCTCAGAGACATTGCACTGGCACAATGGGCCGAATAGCTTTCTCACCACCGTTAGAATCGGAGAGGTACGCTGCTCATTCTTATTGGCTCGTTGGTCTCGGGGTATTATTCTCGGTTTGTGGATCTTCACAGTTAAATGCTAAAGGTCGAGGGTTAAAATCCAGGACGAGCCCCGCCCCCCACCCCACCCCCTGTCTTTTAGTCAAAGATCCACTTCTCACAGCCGGTCGACATGCAAGAAAACAGAAATATTTCAAAATATTTCATATCCCACACTGCACAACACGTTCGTGTCGGTCGGCGTCGACCAAAACGGGCGGGTGGATTAAGAACACGGGGTGGACCAGGAAGGAAACGTGGGCACAGGTAGAGAAGGGGTGGTGTTTTCATTGTTGAATTGTTTTTTCTTTTTTAATTTTTTTTTAACGTTTTGTTCAAGGTTCATTGGGATTTGAGGGAAGGGTGACTTGGGGGGTGGGGCGGGGGTGGAGGGAGGGTGTTACTAAATAGTTTTTAAAACATTCGTTTGTTGTCTTTGTTAATAAAGAAATATTTAATTCAACAAATATTGGGACTTCTCTCTTAGCTATATTCGTTAACAAGTTTACAGTTGTTCATCCTTATTTGTTTATTCTTTTATTTTAGCAGCACTTTACTTGAACTTTACTTAAAGTAAGCATTAATGCCGATGATAGGCCAGTGCAGGCAAGACAACAAGGAACCCCCACGCAAATAACATTTTTGATTAACCCTACCTGTAAATAAACATTTGAATATCCACAATGACAGTTCATTAATGAGCTGCTGATGCAACAGCTTAGCAGCTGTGGAACTGCCCTTGGTCTTCAGGAGTGGGTGGTGGTATCAGTGCCAGATCGCCTGGCTGGTTGCGCTCCGCTGTGTCCTCGCCTGCGTCCTCTTCCACCTCTTTATCCTCTTCATCCTCGCCAGCTGGTTCTTCTGTCTCTGCTCCTTCTGGACGTGGACCTGCAGCCTGATCTGGCATTGCTTGTCCTCTCTTTATAGCTAGATTATGCAGCATGCAACACATCACAATAAGCTCAGTGACCTCGTCACGGTGGTACTGTAGTCTGCATCCCGAATGATCCAGCATCTGAAGCGCTGCTTTAGGACTCCAATTGTCTTTTCAACCATGTTGCGAGTCGCTATGTGACATTCATTATACCGCTTCTGTGCTTCAGTGACGGGATTATGCAGAAGGGTCATCAGCCAACTGGCCAGGCCATATCTATTATCCCCCAGCATCTAAACGTGACCTTCTGGCTGATTGACAATCAGGTCAGGAATAGCACTTTCACATAAGATGTGCATATCATAGATGGTGCCAGGAAATGTAGCATTTATTGTCATAATTGTTTGATTGTGGTCGACAACAAGCTGTACAATTAGTGAGTGGCGCCCTTTTCTGTTACGAAACAACTCCGCATTATTTAAGGTGCTTTCAGTGCAATGTGCGTGTAGTCTATTGCTCCCTGCACCTTGGGGATGTGTACTATTCTCGCAAAATCCAAAGCCCTCTCGGTATGTGCCTCCTTGGTCATTCGGAAGATTATGAAGTCCATCCTGCGAGCTTAAAAGGCTTCAGTCACCTCTCGCATGCAGCAGTGTGCAGCGTGCTGAGAGACATGGCAGATGTCGCCAGCTGAAGCCTCAAGAGATCCCGATGCATAGAAGGCTAGGACAGCAGTAACCTTTAGCTCAACGGAGAGTGCGGTTCTGATGGTGCTGGAAGGCTGCAGATCAGTCTTGATGAGTTGACATATGTCATCGATTACATCCTTCTGGAATCGCAGCCTCCTAAGACAAGCATTTTCAGACAAGTTCAGGTAAGATTGCTTTTCCAAATACCTTCCTTGGCTATATGGTCTCCTCCTATGTCTTCGTCTCTGTCTCCGCATTTCTCTGCCATCTCTTGATTGATCCTTTCAGTAACCAGTGTGTGTGCAGTTGCAATTAATGGCCCCATATCACTATCAATAATTACGTCCACTAATTTAAAATAATCTCTCTACTCTCTAATCGCTGTACTCTGTACACTCTGTACTCTATACGCTGTATACCAGTCAGTTGAATAGGCTCCAACAATATCAGTAAATTATTTCACTATGTAAACGCTATTTCCAGAAGAAATTCACTATATCAAAGCTATTTCCAAAATAACTTATATTCCCTGATCTAATATTCTGAGCAGAATTATCTTTAAATTAACCCTCTAAATAACTCACAACTATTTAGCTCCTTTTCTGTTGCCTCCACCCTTCCTCCGATCTTCAAAAAGGCGTCCGTAGTGCCCATTTGCTTTGCTTAAGCCCAGTAAGTATATTTCTCAACACTCTTTTGGGTCTTGCATCGGTCCAGCAAAGTGCATGCTTCGTGCCGAAACTTGGGATGGGCTTTGTGTGGGTAATCACTTGGGCGATCATCTCGGCAATTATAGTGTAAACTTAGGCACCTGTTTTTCCGACAATGTTTTGGGCCTAGTTCCCACTTTTAGCTCAAAATGGGCGATAGAGGTGCATTTTGGGCGATCGATGGGCTATAGATGGTCGATGTGAAGTGGAAAGGTGTTTTGAGAATGGGCGAGAAGACAGCGATCTGAACTCTCCTTTTTAATGCTCACACCAAAAATAACTCCCATTTTTGGGCGATAAGCACAAAACTGAAGATTGAGTGTTTAAATAGAAATAGAGAATGGGGCAGTAAGGGGAACGCAGTGACTGTTTAAATCGAAATAGAGAATGGGGAAAGTTAGTGGAACGCAGTAAATGTTTTAGTAGAAACAAAGAGTGGAATTTTGGGGAATGCTGCAGCTATTTATTTAGATATAGGGACATGGTGTGGCAGAGAAACCATTTATTCAGATATAGAGGGCATGGGAAGATTTTAACTGTTTAATAACAAATAGACGAAAATGGACTGTCAGGGTTACACATTAACGCATTCATTAGAAATAGAGAAAGTCAAAGCAACACATCCACTGTGTAATTGGAAACAGGGGTAATGAATGTATGGGATGAAGTGTTATACGATCATGTAATGGTAAACATCGATTTCTGTTTTACCTGGACATATTGATTGATGTGGTCAATTGCACCTCGGCTTCTCATGATGGCAGCTGCGTGCAGATGCATCGCTGCTTGACGGAATTAAAACCTCTGCCTGTTGCCAGCTGGGCTTATATTTGTTGCACGTTCAATGAAAATGTACCTAGTGCACAAAGCTACCCACAGCGCACTAGCACTTTCCCCGGGAGCTGGATGCCAGATGGACTGGCAGAGCCTGGGTTACACGGGCACATGGAATTAGGTGGAGTTTGGCATTTGGAGAATCTCAGGATCAAGTGATACGTTAAAGTGCAACGGGTAAAGTGTCCATTTACTCATAATTAATAAAAGAAGCCCATTAACACTTAAAGTACCAAGGCTATTGTTAGAGGGAGGTTTTCAATTAGGTTCTTCAACATTGAAGTGAGGTGGTATAGGTGTGTTGAGCACGTAGTACATGCAATATTACTTAAACACATACTTAAAAGATACACATTACATCGACTTCTGATGAAGGTTGCTTGATGTTTCAAATGTGTCACAGTTCTGAGCTGAGTATCTCAGGAATTTAAAATGCCTAATACTCATTACAAACAGTTATTTTCTTAAAATTGTTCTCACTCCCCACCACACAATTCTGTATTACATAATTATATAATAGTTAAAATTCAGCGTGATATTATGATAATTAATTTACATAACGTTCATCAATCAAAATAATTTTTTTGCCAAACAAGCTATTTTTCCCATGGCCGAACAAGCATTATAATCTTAGCCCGTTAGCTTATCGACAGTTTCACTCTTGATCAATATCATTGCAATCGTACTAAGGGAAACCTTAAGTTATGAGTCTTGTTTTGTTTATATATCATTGATTGTAATGAAAATGATAATGGGTGCCCAGATGTTTTCCCTTGAAGACCAGCATTACCCCACACTTTCTCAAATGATTAACTTTCTCTGAGATTTATGAATCTGTATACAATGCATGTCTTTAATTAAATCTCGTATTCATTTATCCAGCATTTACCCTTGACCCATCAGCCAACTGTACTTTAGAGTGATTTATACTTCCCTACTTAATATGCAAAGGCTAAAGATTGATATTACTGCAATATAAAGAAAAACCATTACAAACTGACATTGTCACAGTTCAGGGCAGTCTGCTTAATCCTTTCCTTACTCTGCCCCTCTGTTGACATTAGAATACTTAATGCTATCACGAAACAACATGTCATCATTATCATATATCGATCTCGACTTTTTAGCAGATTTCTACTCTTTGGTTTTACATATATTCTCACTCTCTAGAGCCAAATTAGCCATTTCATGTAGGGATGTTGTCAGCTTGACTGTTTTGGAACCGTTCCTCAAGACATATTTTTCATGCATATCACATGCTGGTTGCTTCATGGATTGAACATTATTTCTGCACATACATCAATGGACCGATAATTGCGATCTCGCCGGGTCCAAGCGAACTCTGCATGGACCTGGTGAAGCCTTGCAAAAGCCTGATTTCGGGGTGCAATGCACATGTGCCAGAAACCTGTATTTCCGATCTGAGAAAGTTTCTCTAGAAAGAGGGAATGCATCCCCAGGAGAAGGACATCCACGCAGCAGAGACTGAGCTATTTGCCCAATTCATGCCCAGCGAATCTCCTTCAAATTTTTACATCTGGTATAAGCAGGTGCGCAGCTTACTTTTACTAACATAACACTTTTAAAACATAGACAATTTAATTTAATCATTCATTTTTAAGTTAAAAACCCTGACCATTGAGGTAAATTTACTGTTACCCGTGTTAAAACACATTGAAAAATCCAAATTTTCTAAAATATTTAATTACGTTTAACATCAATTAATTTTAAGTATGTGAGGTATATTCTTTATTTTTTTGTGCTGTGTTTCTTATTTTAGGGGGTATTCTCATTGATAGTAATGGGAACACGTACAGAGGGAGTTCCCATATTTATTAATGAAAATTCTAGATGGTGATTGGTGGTCCAGGTCCACATCATTGCAACATAGACGTCTGTATCTTAAAGTCATATCTGCGCACACAGTGAATGAAGGCCTCAGACGTATTTCCAGGACCGACAGGTAGTTTTGTAGATTTGTTTGTGGTCAGATGTGGTAGTCCAAAGGAAGCTTCCAACCGCAATTACCCCCCCAGTGTCTTCAGATCAGGCAGCATCAAATATCTCATACAAGCCAAAGCTGCCCTTTTTTTCGACCTATCAATGGATACCGGGTGTGGACATGTTTGACTGGAATCTCCCCTTGAATGTCCTCATTTTCTTTAGTGATCAAGCTGTCAAACATTTTCTTCTCATTGTTCATGACAAGCGAGGACTCAACCATCTCCACAAGTAAGGTATCAATTAACAATTTTATCTCAACTTTTCTAACTTTTAATAGATTGTGCGTTGATACCAGGCTGATATAATTTTTCCTGTATTAAGCAGGTGATTTATTTTAAGAAGGGATGGTATAGGGCAGGTACATGCTGTCTGCTTCCATTAGTTGTGGAATCTGCAAAGAAATGCCATAGGTTAAAGATTAATGTAAGCAATTGATAACTGATAGCAGGAGAACCATTTTTACAGGGAGTGTTGTGGCATAGTGGCATTAACCTGGTCATAAAATATGTCAATATTCAAAATCAATAAAAAAATGTAAGTTGAAGGGATGTTGAGACAAAGCCGATAAAGTGATTGAAAATACTTTTTAGGCTGTTGGGTAAACGACGACTCAGACTGGTTGGGTCGAATGGGTAATTATCCTGTTGGAACATTTCAACATTGTGATGACCTGGTGAGATGATTAGCAAATATTTGTGAACAAAGATGTCAAACGAGTCAAGTTCCTACTGGCTCCATCATTAGACACTGATGAGGAGACAGGGCTCCTTTATATTGGTCCAGGAGACAATGGGGGCGGAGTCTGATGTGGAGACTGGCGCCTGTAACATTAAGAGCAAGACATGTCAGCACCTGCCGGATGCGCACCAGGTGCATATATACGTGTAAGGATCGCACAAGTTTCGGGTTTTTGTGTGACAGCGCATGCACGGAAATCCATAACTTGCGATCTGTCATGCATCTGCTTTACAGATCATCTGCATGCTACCGGAAGAGGGTATTGACAGGTGGAGATTTGGGCTATTTCCTCAACTGCTGTCCAGCGAATGCTCGTGAAATTCGGACGTCTGGTAATAGGAAGTATATGGCCTGCATTTATCAGCGTAATGGTAATGCACATTTTTATTAAAAATCTATTATTTAAACACTAAAATAACTGTAAAATAAGTTACGTTTATTTTCAGCTCCTTTAAAACATTTAAGTTATTTAAAAAAAAAAAATTATGTTTTATATGTTGAATGATATTGTAATTCAACAATTTTAAATATGTTATTTTTTTGTTTATTTGGTATGTAAATGTGCTTTTATGTGATCCCTATTCATGCTTATGTGAGTTCAATCCTCATATGCATGAATGGGGATTACCTTCTTTCATTGGTTGGGCCGGCCCACATATTTCAGGGGTGCTTGCAACCCGCTGGTGTCCCTGGTATACGCGGGCCAATAATCATGGCTATTCATGGAGGCCCAGAAACGTGAATCTCCGTGGATCCAGGACCATCACGTAGATTCGTAGATTTTTTGCAGTTTGGAGGCACTAAAAGAAAAATTATCTGTTAATTAACCTGAACATCACATACCAGTCCCTGCAGTGTGAGGTAGTTAACGCTGACGTCCACACGTTCTACTCCACTGCTGAAGTTCCTGTCATGACTGTTTCTGCATAATATTACATAGCATTTACAGCACAGGCACAGGATATTCGTCCCAACGGGATAATTCCGGTGTTTATGTACCACAGGAACATTCCACCACCCTTCTTTATTTAACCCCATCAACATATGCTTCTCTCCCCCATGTGTTCATCCGACTTCCCCTTAATTGCATCTATGGTATTCATTTCAACTCCTCTATGTGGTAGCGAGGTCCACATTCTCCCCATTCTCTGGATAAATAAATTGCTCCTGACTTCCCTAATGGAAATATGAATGAATATCTCCTATGTATGGCCCCTATTTCTGGTCTCACCTGCAAGTGGAAATACCATCTCTTTATCTACCCTTGCAAACCGTTTCATAATCTGAAGGACCTCTATAAAGTCATCCCGCAGCCTGATCAAACTTTCTTGATAGGTATAAACTCGTAGTTCTGGTCAGGCGTTTTTGCACCTTCTAGAGTGCTTGTATAGCCTTTTTCTAATATGGAGACCACTGCTATGCTCAGTACTCCAAGCATGGTCTAACCACGTTTCCATGTATTTCAACATAACTTCTCTATTTTCCATTCTATCTCCATAGAAATGAACCCTAGTGCTTGGTTTACTTTTTTTATGGCTTTGTTAAACGGTGTCATTTTTGAATCTTGTTATAGCTGATAACGGAACAATTGACTAGTCACAGCAGAAAACATCCAATCAATTAGTCTAAAACATTAACTTACATTTATACGAAATTGCTTTGAATCTTGAAAGGAATGAAAGCTGTTTCAGCGGGAATCGATAATAGTCAGCCGGGGAAATTTGCAGGCATCACACGTAAGGCACAATGTGGGAGAAATGATTTCTCATACCTGTCCGTTGCAACAAAAACAAATCATTTTCCTCCTAACAGAGAGACGGCCATTCTAAACAGGAACACAGGCTGTAAATTAGCTTTAGTTAGGACAGGATACTTCGGTTCCATTCTTTATTTTTTAACCAATATCAGAATCAATGTCCAAGGAGATTTCACCACCTTCTTCAGTTCTTCCCTGAATTTAGTTTGGGTCACTGCATAGATACACCTGTTTGTACATGAACTCAAATACATGAGCATATATCACGTTTCTGCAGCGATGTATGCAGATGTATAATCACCACGGTAATGCGCAGTGTTCCTCAGTCGGGTAGTTAAACAACTAACCATAGTTGTTAGCCACAACACCAAAAAACTTCCCGATACACTGAACAATAAAATGGTAGATTTTCTTCGGTTCTCCATCTCTGGATCGCTCAGATTCTCACTGCTGTGACCCCGGAGTGCCCTGCGGGCTCGACTGGCCGCTGAAATACGTCTGACTGTCAAGGAATTAAACAGTTACATCAGAGCAAACGGAATCCATGGCGTTAGTACACTTTGCAACCATGCGAATCCGATGCCTTCAGGCGAAGTAAAAAATCAATTCTGGGGCGACAACCCCGATCAATAATGTTAATTATTCCTTCAAATTTGTACGCAAACAAAAATGGGATGCTCTGGAAATAGATCAGGACAGAGACCGTTGTTATAACCGCGGCTGCCGTTCTCACTCTGCAATCATTTGTTTTAAACTTTTGACAACATATAGGTATAAATCGGTCAACTCTGAACAAGATTGTAAACCACAACGACATATTCAGGCTGACAGCGTTGATGCAAATAATGAACTTACAAACGGCAGTGTAGGACGGGAAGGAATGTGGAAAGTGATATGTAAAAATGTGATACACTATTACATTGAAGATCATGACCAGTAGATCTGCTGTTGCCATGGCCACCATGTAGATTGAGATACATTTGGAAAGGCCACAATTTCCTCGAGAGAGGATCACGATTGTCAGAATTGTCACTGTAAGAGAGATAGATAGGAGGTCATAAGAACATAAGAACATAAGAAAATGGAACAGGAGTAGGCCATATGACCCCTCGAGCCTGCTCTGTCACTCAATAAGATCATGGTTGAATTGCTCATGGATTTAGCTCCACTTCCCCGCCCACTCCCCATAACGCCTTATCCCCTTATATTTAAGAAATTGTCTATTTCTCTTTAAATGTATTCAATGTCCCAGCTTTCACAGCTTTCTGAGGCAGTGAATTCCACAGATTTAGAACCCTCTGAGACAAGAAATTTCTCCTCATCTCAGTTTTCTCTGTTTTGAATGGGCGGCTCCTTATTCTGAGATCGTGCCCTCGAGTTCAATCTCCCCCATCCGTGGAAACCTCCTCTCTGCATCCACCTTGTCAAGCCCCCTCAATAATCTTATACGTTTCGATAAGATCCCCTCTCATTCTTCTGAATTGCAATGAGTAGAGGCCCAACCTACTCAACATTTCCTCATAAGGCAACCTCAGAATCAACCTAGTGAGCCTTCTCCGAACTGCCTCCAAAGCAAGTATATCCTTTCGTAAATATGGAAACCAAAACTGCACGCAGTATTTTAGGTGTGTCCTCACCAATACTTTAAAAAGCTGTAGTAAGACTACCCTGTTTTTATACTCCATCCCCTTTGCAATAATTGCAAAAGTACCATTGCCCTTCCTGATCACTTGCTTTAGCTGCATACTATCCTTTTGTATTTTTTGTACTTCGGCACCAAGCAAACTTTCTCAATTTAAATAATAACTTGCTCTTTGATTTTTTCTGACAAAGTGCATGATCTCACACATTCCAATATTATACTCCATCTGCCACATTTTTGCCCACTCATTTCGCCTGTCTATGTCCTTTTGCAGATATTTTTGGTGTTCTCCTCAAACATTGCTTTTCCTCCCATCTTTGAACTGTCAGTAAACTTGGCCAGGTTACACAGGGTCCTTTCTCCCAAGTCGTTAGTATCGATTGTAAATAGTCAGTAACAGGGAACTCAGGTAAATCTTGCAGGTCCTTTCGGGAGATTTTAAGATGTCTTCCGATTACATTTCTTTCAAGTCAAGTGATGATGACATTTTGTGCAAACATATTACATCATTCTACACACAATATCGAAGGACTGAGAACCTGCAGTCCAGCATACTTCAGTCAGATGTATTGCAAAGAGGATGGAGTATAAAAGCAGGGAAGTCAGACGTCCTCCTCTACATTGGAAGACCAAACGCAGATTAGGTGACAGCTTTGTGGAACACGTCTATTCATTCTGCATGGGTGATCCCAAGCTTCCGGTCGTCTGTCAATTTAAATCTCCGCTCCACTCCTACTCTGACCTCGCAATCCTCTGCCTCCTACACTGTTCCAATGACGCTCAAGGCAAGCTCGAGGAACCACACATCATCTTTCTTTTAGGCACTTTACAGCCTTCTGAACTCAACATCGGGTTTTTCAATTTCAGACCATAATCTCTCCCCACACTTTGCTCCTTTTACTCGCTTTTTTTTAATAAAACCTTTCCACCTGCTTTATTTTTATTTTGTTTCCAGCTGTATTCCATGATAGCTGGCAATTAGTCCGCCAATCACAGGCCATCTAGACTCAACGCTTGTTTTCTCTCTTGTGCTATTACCATCTCAATACAGCCCATCATCTCCTTTGTCCATCAAACCTATTCTGCCTTCTCCCCTATCAAGTAACCATCCATTTTATTCTTTCCACCTACCCAGCTCCTCCCCTGTTCAGGGCCCCAGCACTTCCATAAAATCTGTTACTTTTCCAACTATTGCCTGTTCTGACGAAGGATCATCGACTTAACAAGTTACCTCCGTTTCTCTCGCCACAGTTGCTGCCTGAACGCTGAGATTTCCAGCATTTTCTATTTTTACTTCAGTCGGCTATTGTCGGGGCTGTGGCCGAGAGTCAATCCGAATCAATCGGGGAAACTGCAACGGAGTGCGACCCCACCACCACCGACACCCAAGCACAGATGGATCAATAGCTGGGGCGATGTCGGAGGCCAACTTTGAATCTGGGCGATATTGGATCAGCCGTCCGTCATGCATCTCTCCTGATTGTTATTCAAATCGATACCGCCCTTGACACTAGTCTGAGGCTCTATGCAGAATCTAACTTTGCGTTCCACGCCAAGCTGCAGTACCTCTCAGGGATGGTACAGTTACAGAAAAAAAATCTATAAAGTCGAGTGGTGATGACCTTTTGTGCAAAAGTATTGCATCGTTGGATGGTTCTGTAGCTTGTTCATATTCGAGAGATAATAAAGAAGCAGATTCCCTTACATACATCCAAACACACATTTCAATGCAGTGTGGAGCGCTTAAACCATCCCACCATGAGGCTGGTACTGAGTGATGCCAGGAGCCAGGTTTATAAGGTACTGCCACAGAGGGTAACCGATGGGCTTTAACATTGAATTTGATTGGTTTAATTGGCTAAGTGGAACCCGGGAGTGCAATCGGGTGTCAGCTGTATTAAATATAATTTCAAAACAATTACCAGAAATATATCACTTCAACTAAAATATCCAGCTGAGACAAACATAAGTTTGCGACAAAGCTTCGCGCGTTTCTGTATCCAATCACCCGGAGGGAGCTGTACGCTAACAAAGCTTGAACTGGTGGAGCTGCGAAGCTTCTTGGCAGCCGAGGGGAGGGGAGAATCTCCCTGAGCGGCAAATATTGCTCCAAATATCTTTCACAGTCCGCTGTTGGGTGCTGCTGTCTGCAGTACAAGGAATTATCATCTTAATAGAGACAGGGAACAAAGGCACATATGTGATGACTATACTAAGCTGTAGTGAACTATGTACTGTTGGAGCAGCCGGGGCATCAGCCTCGCCCTCCCTCAGTATACGGACCAAAGTTTAGCTCCTGGCACCCATTCACCCTCAGCCAGAACAGCGCCTCAGTGGCTGCACCGATTGGGAGGTTTCCCTGTGATATTTACCGACTTCTCCCAGTGCAACATTGACTGCAATGAAGAAATTCTCGGATTCTGTAGTACAATCATTAACAGTGACGTTGTCAAAAGCTGTTCGGCAACAGGATATAGTGACTTATCGGGAACACCGAATGTTGCGAGGAAACAATAGTAAATGTCCCAAAACTGCAGAATTGTTGGTCGTGCCATTTTCTGCAAGAATATCTGACCCTGTCCAGCTTCACGATTCTGACTGTAGTTCCTCTGAGATTCGTTGACGCGCACCCTTTATAGGACAATCGGTGCCTTGTGAGAAAGTCCGTTTATAAACTAATTGGCATTAGTTCCAGTCACTTAACAAACAAGGCTAGATTTTCCACTGCAGCGTGGGCGGAGGCCGATGCGGAAATTGTTCAACTCCGCCAGTGAAACTCCATCCATTAAATCAATGAAGGGAAAATAAGCCCAGAGGGAATTTACGCTCAAGGGAAGATCACCCCCCGGATTCTGCATCAGATTTTTCAGCCTCATATTACTTCAGTGAGAGCTATACATAATTACAATTGCTCTGTATTTTGATTATGAATGGGCTTTAACATTACTGGTGTGCCTCTATACTAACATTACTGGAGATGACGCGACTATAAAATTACTGGTTGTTATTCTAACATTACTGATGGTGGCCGTACTCTAGCATCACTGGTGGTGAAGCTACTCGAACATTACTGGTGGTGACCGTCCTGTTACATCACTGGTGGTGAAGCTATCTAACATTACTGGTTGTGATTCTAACATACCGATGATGACCGTACTGTAATTTTAATGGTTGTGACCCTGCTCTAAAATTACTGGTTGTGACTGTAACATTACTGGTGGTGTCCGTACTGTAACATCACTGGTGGTGAAGCTGTTCTAACATCACTGGTGGTGAAGCTGTTCTAACATTACTGGTAGTAACCCTAGTCTAACATTACTGCTGGTGATCCTGCTCTAACATTACTGCTGGTGACCCTACTCTAACGGTACAGGTGGTGAATCTACTCTAACGTTACTGGTGGTGACACGATAATATTACTGGTGGTGACACTACTCTAACATTACTGGTGGTGAACTTACTCCAACCTTACTGCTGGTGACCCTAGTCTAACATTTCTGGTGGTGACCCTACTCTAACATTACTTGTGGTGACCCTACTCCAACCGTACTGCTGGTGACCCTAGTCTAACATTTCTGGTGGTGACCCTACTCTAACATTACTGCTGGTGACCCTACTCCAACATTACTGGTGGTGACCCTACTCTAACATTAATGGTGATGAACCTACTGTATCATTACTGGTGGTGACACTAATCTAACGTTTCTGGTGGTTACACTATTCTAACATTACCGGTGGTGACCTTACTCTAACATCACTGGTAGTGGACCTTGTCCAACATTACTGGTGATAAAAATACTCTTACATTACTGGTGTTAACGCTGCTCTAACATTACTAGTGGTGATTCTACGCTAACATTGCTTCTGGTGACTCTAATCTAACATTAATGGTGGCGACCCTTCTCTGTTATTACTGGTGGCGACCCTATACTAACTTTATCGGTGATGACCCTACACTTCCATTACTGGTGGAGATTCTAATTTAATGTTAATCGAGCAGATTCTACACTGATCATAATGTTATTGACCCTAACGTAACATTAATTATATTAACCCGAGGCTAGAATTATCGACGGTCACCCAACTACAACGTTATTGGTACTGACTCTACTCTGACATTACTGGTGTTGAATCTGCTCCAACATTAGTCTTGGTGAACCAAATATAACATTACTGCTGTTGAATCTACTCCACCATTACTGGTGGTGAACGAAATAAAACATTACTTATGGTGACCCGAATCTAACATTCATGATTATGATCCTACTCTAACAATACTGCTGGTGACCCTACTCTATTATTAGTGGTTTTGAGACGACTATTACATAACTGCTGATGACCCTATTCCAAACTTACACTAGTTTCCCTACACTAACATTACTGGTGGTGAACCTGCTCCACCATACTGGTGGTGACGCTACTCTAACATTCCTGCTGGTTTCCCTACTCTAAATTACTGCTGGTTAATCTAAATTAACATTTCTGGTTTTGTCTCTGCACTAACATTACTGGTAGTGATCCAACGCCAACATGACTGGAGCTGATACTACTTTAACATTATTGATGGTGACTCACGTCTATCATTTTGGTGTTAACATTACTGGTGTTGATCTTACCTTAACATGACCGGTGGTCAGATAGAAACATAGAAACTTACAGCGCAGAAGGAGGTTATTTCGGCCGATTCTGTCCACGCCGGCCGGCAAAGAGCTGCACGGCA